>NW_026647125.1:2232500-2832500 GCF_950295315.1 Erinaceus europaeus | reverse complement strand
GGCCCTGGGCCCTCAGGGCTGAAGGGCAGAAGCAGGGTGGCAGTAAAGTAGCACAGGGAGGAACACAGTAGATGTTAGTTGGGAGCTGCGGGACAGAGGGTAAGGGGAAAGGGGGCATCCTTGAGGAGGGGTCAGGACTAGAGAGTGGGGGCAGCTGGAGGCATGGAAGGTCCCAGGAATCAGGGACTGACAGGAACAGATTCCTACACCCCCCCCCACTGGATAGAAGCTGCAGAAGCCAGAGCAGCAGCCCTGGCTTGCCTAGGCCAAGGGCCCTGAGTGAGTCCCTCTGAGGATGAGGAAGAGGAGGAGGGGGTGTAGGAGGAGGAGGAGGAAGAGGAGGAGGAAGAGGAGGAAGAGGAGGAGGAAGAAGAGGAGGAGATGGAGGCGGAGGAGGAGGAGGAGGAGGGGCAGGAGGGCAGCTGTCAGTAGGCAACGGGATTAATAGAGGCCTCCATTACGGAGGCATGTGTCCAGGCAGGCACCCACCAACCCTCAGGGGCAGCTCAGGGCACCCAGGGACTTGGTGTGGGTATCTCTGGGGCGGGGACTGTCAGTCAGTCAGCAAGACTGTGTGTCAGTGCACATGGTGGGACAGGGGCCTGGCGGACCTTGGTCCCCCGCCCTGGACTGTCAGATGCCAGCCCCATGCCCAGACACACACCAATCCGCCCATAGCCCCTTGGCCCGGCCGACCAGCACCTGCTTTGGCCTGGGGCTCTGGCTCTGGTGGCTGGCCACCACCCCTCAAGTCAAGTTCAGCGTGGGGTCATGGCTGCTGGTCAACTGGATGGGCGGGGTCCCCGTGGCCTAGCAACCACAGGAGCCCTCTGTGATGTCCTAGCCCCTGGCAATCTGTGCTGGCCACAGTAGCACTGGGCAGCCCAACTGCCCTGCCACTAGGTCAGGCAACAGCGCCCAGACGCCTGGGCCCTGGCACAGAGGGACGGAAGGATGGCAAGACAGTGCTGACCGACGAGGGACCTCAGGGCTGGCAGCCAAGAGAAGACAGGTGGAGGTGCGCCCGGGATCCAGGGAGCCCAGGCCAGAGCTGCCTGCATGCCTGCCGGCCTTCCTGGATGTCTGTATGCTGCCTTTGTCCAGGTAGGTTTCTCAGGTCCCCTCCAATCCTGTCCTCTCCTGTCCTCTCCTGTCCTCACCATCCTGTCCCCTCTCCTTTCCTCCGCACTTTGCTTCTCTCCTTTGTCTGTCCTCTCTTCCAGGTGTCCTGCTCACCAGCTCCAGCACTTGTGATGGTTCTCCAGTGACAGCT
Organism: Erinaceus europaeus; assembly: GCF_950295315.1. Taxonomy (NCBI): domain Eukaryota; kingdom Metazoa; phylum Chordata; class Mammalia; order Eulipotyphla; family Erinaceidae; genus Erinaceus; species Erinaceus europaeus. The sequence goes on along the minus strand of NW_026647125.1, from coordinate 2,831,227 downwards.
GTTCGCAACCCCTTCCACCCCCTGCCTGCCCCTAATGTGACCCAGCTCACAGGGTCTCCGGCTCACCCCACCCAAACCCACACGCCCCAACACGTTCCCTGGTTCAGCCCCTCTGCCCTATTCAGCCAAACTGGGCCTTTGCAACCTACCTATGCATCGTTATTTCTCCTCACCATTCAAGGAGAGATCTCCTTTTGTACTTAGCTTGGTTGACTGGTGGATGGATGGATGGATGGATGGATGGATGGATGAATGGATGGATAGATGTATGGGTGGATGGATGGATGGATGGACAGGTCAATGGATCGGTTTTGTAGAGGCAGAGTACCATATAGGGGTACTGGAGTCCGCTGGTGTCAGATCCTTAGTCAATGTCAAATGTAAAACATTAATTCATCAATAACAAAAATGAATAAGCACCTAAATAAATAAATAAATCAATATAAAAACTGGGTTAAAAAATACATGGCGTCTTTGCCTTTCTGCATATGGAATGCTGTGAGGATCTTAACAAGGAAAGCATTGTCCTGAGTAGCCCATTTGAAGTCGTGGAATATTTCCTTTTCCTTTTTCTTTTTTTACTTTCTATTTTCTTGATTATTCACTGGAATAAATAGACAGGAATTGAGAGGGAAGGGAGGTAGAGAGAGTTTGAGACACAGAGAGAGACAACTGCAGCACTTCCGCACCACTTGTAAAGATTTCCCCTGGCAGGTGTGAACCAGGGTGTTGAAGCCCAGTCCTCCTGCATTGTAACATGAGTGCTTAACTGGGTGTGGCACACCTGGTACCCTTGATGGGACACTTTTTTTTAGCAATGAAAAGAAATTCTCGTGGCAAGGTAATAAATAAATGAAGAAGTAAATAAAAGTGCATTTACATTAACTCAGGGGAAACACACAGGGACATATACGTCTCTGTTACATGTATTACTTCTTCATGTATGGATTGATTGCCTCAAGAGGTTATTGCCACAGCTGAGTGCCTACGCCACGAATAATCCACAGCTCCTGCACTCCATTTGTTCCCCTTTCGCTGCCCTTGTTGCTTGGTCACTGTGGTGGTTATTGTTTTTGTTGTTGTTGTTGTTACTGACCTTGCATCTGACAGACACAAAAGGAGAGAGCAGAGGAAATACAGGGTGGGAGAGAAAGATAGAGCTCCTAAAGACCTGCTTCACCCCCTGTAAAGCGACTCCCCTGCAGGTGGCAGTCTGGGGGCCAGACCCCAAATCCTTCCACCTTTCCCCTCTATTCGTGAGCGCCACAAGCCCTTAACCCTCTGACATACTGCCAAACCTCCCTGGATTTACTTTTGAAGGCAGTATCACCTGCCTCGTTTTGAATCCTCATTATCCTGAGGGTCAGTCCTGGAGACAGTGTCATGACACGACACACGGAGATCTCTGTTATCAGAGAGCACCTGGAACAGCAGCTGGGGCTCTAGTGCCCGGGCAGGAGCAACTCCCCATCCACCTTCCACAGAGTCCACCTGCCTGCATTTTGGTCCTTTTCCCTCCAAAAGAGATTTTTCCCTTTTTTCACTTTGAAACAGGCAGGAGACAGGTTACCCAGGTAGGGGAAAAAAAATAAAAAGCCTTTTTTTTTTTTTTTTTTTTTTTTTTTTTACCGAAGTGAATGACCATCTTCTGGGAAGTATAGGTTTTGAACCTGAAAACTCTGTCTGTCTGTCTCTTAGTCCACAGAAAGAGCCACTAGCCCAGCCAGATCTCACTCTCAGATGGGGTGTTTTTGCCAGTCAAAGGTCTGCACAGCACACTAGGGATTGGGCGGCCTGAGACACAAATGTTACATTGTAGATAGACTGTTTGCAGTTCTTGCTCCCCAGGACATTGGACTGTCTCAACTCCCTCCCCTACAGCATGAAAAAAAGACTCTTGCCAACCTTGGAGCAACTGGAGTGGGGGCGAGGGGAGCTGTTTGCATGTCTGCACTGCTCATGCCCAGGTGTCTGTGGGGGTCCGTGGCAGAGGCTGTAAGGTGGCTAGGGGGCAGAAGGAGACAGTTTGAGAGGCAGGCTGCAGGCAGGGGAACCAGGAGTGTGTGCAGGGCTGTGTGTGTGGGTGTGGTGGCAGGGGGTTAGGGCAGGTCCCCCTGCTGGATGGTGAGATGGCAGCTGGGCTGGCCCTGGGCCCTCAGGGCTGAAGGGCAGAAGCAGGGTGGCAGTAAAGTAGCACAGGGAGGAACACAGTAGATGTTAGTTGGGAGCTGCGGGACAGAGGGTAAGGGGAAAGGGGGCATCCTTGAGGAGGGGTCAGGACTAGAGAGTGGGGTCAGCTGGAGGCATGGAAGGTCCCAGGAATCAGGGACTGACAGGAACAGATTCCTACACCCCCCCCCCCACTGGATAGAAGCTGCAGAAGCCAGAGCAGCAGCCCTGGCTTGCCTAGGCTAAGGGCCCTGAGTGAGTCCCTCTGAGGATGAGGAAGAGGAGGAGGGGGTGTAGGAGGAGGAGGAGGAAGAGGAGGAGGAAGAGGAGGAAGAGGAGGAGGAAGAAGAGGAGGAGGAGGAGGCGGAGGAGGAGGAGGAGGAGGGGCAGGAGGGCAGCTGTCAGTAGGCAACGGGATTAATAGAGGCCTCCATTATGGAGGCATGTGTCCAGGCAGGCACCCACCAACCCTCAGGGGCAGCTCAGGGCACCCAGGGACTTGGTGTGGGTATCTCTGGGGCGGGGACTGTCAGTCAGTCAGCAAGACTGTGTGTCAGTGCACATGGTGGGACAGGGGCCTGGCGGACCTTGGTCCCCCGCCCTGGACTGTCAGATGCCAGCCCCATGCCCAGACACACACCAATCCGCCCATAGCCCCTTGGCCCGGCCGACCAGCACCTGCTTTGGCCTGGGGCTCTGGCTCTGGTGGCTGGCCACCACCCCTCAAGTCAAGTTCAGCGTGGGGTCATGGCTGCTGGTCAACTGGATGGGCGGCTTCCCCGTGGCCTAGCAACCACAGGAGCCCTCTGTGATGTCCTAGCCCCTGGCAATCTGTGCTGGCCACAGTAGCACTGGGCAGCCCAACTGCCCTGCCACTAGGTCAGGCAACAGCGCCCAGACGCCTGGGCCCTGGCACAGAGGGACGGAAGGATGGGAAGACAGTGCTGACCGACGAGGGACCTCAGGGCTGGCAGCCAAGAGAAGACAGGTGGAGGTGCGCCCGGGATCCAGGGAGCCCAGGCCAGAGCTGCCTGCATGCCTGCCGGCCTTCCTGGATGTCTGTATGCTGCCTTTGTCCAGGTAGGTTTCTCAGGTCCCCTCCAATCCTGTCCTCTCCTGTCCTCTCCTGTCCTCACCATCCTGTCCCCTCTCCTTTCCTCCGCACTTTGCTTCTCTCCTTTGTCTGTCCTCTCTTCCAGGTGTCCTGCTCACCAGCTCCAGCACTTGTGATGGTTCTCCAGTGACAGCTGTTCGCAACCCCTTCCACCCCCTGCCTGCCCCTAATGTGACCCAGCTCACAGGGTCTCCGGCTCACCCCACCCAAACCCACACGCCCCAACACGTTCCCTGGTTCAGCCCCTCTGCCCTATTCAGCCAAACTGGGCCTTTGCAACCTACCTATGCATCGTTATTTCTCCTCACCATTCAAGGAGAGATCTCCTTTTGTACTTAGCTTGGTTGACTGGTGGATGGATGGATGGATGGATGGATGGATGGATGGATGGATGGATGGATGAATGGATGGATAGATGTATGGGTGGATGGATGGATGGATGGACAGGTCAATGGATCGGTTTTGTAGAGGCAGAGTACCATATAGGGGTACTGGAGTCCGCTGGTGTCAGATCCTTAGTCAATGTCAAATGTAAAACATTAATTCATCAATAACAAAAATGAATAAGCACCTAAATAAATAAATAAATCAATATAAAAACTGGGTTAAAAAATACATGGCGTCTTTGCCTTTCTGCATATGGAATGCTGTGAGGATCTTAACAAGGAAAGCATTGTCCTGAGTAGCCCATTTGAAGTCGTGGAATATTTCCTTTTCCTTTTTCTTTTTTTACTTTCTATTTTCTTGATTATTCACTGGAATAAATAGACAGGAATTGAGAGGGAAGGGAGGTAGAGAGAGTTTGAGACACAGAGAGAGACAACTGCAGCACTTCCGCACCACTTGTAAAGATTTCCCTTGGCAGGTGCGAACCAGGGTGTTGAAGCCCAGTCCTCCTGCATTGTAACATGAGTGCTTAACTGGGTGTGGCACACCTGGTACCCTTGATGGGACACTTTTTTTTAGCAATGAAAAGAAATTCTCGTGGCAAGGTAATAAATAAATGAAGAAGTAAATAAAAGTGCATTTACATTAACTCAGGGGAAACACACAGGGACATATACGTCTCTGTTACATGTATTACTTCTTCATGTATGGATTGATTGCCTCAAGAGGTTATTGCCACAGCTGAGTGCCTACGCCACGAATAATCCACAGCTCCTGCACTCCATTTGTTCCCCTTTCGCTGCCCTTGTTGCTTGGTCACTGTGGTGGTTATTGTTTTTGTTGTTGTTGTTGTTACTGACCTTGCATCTGACAGACACAAAAGGAGAGAGCAGAGGAAATACAGGGTGGGAGAGAAAGATAGAGCTCCTAAAGACCTGATTCACCCCCTGTAAAGCGACTCCCCTGCAGGTGGCAGTCTGGGGGCCAGACCCCAAATCCTTCCACCTGTCCCCTCTATTCGTGAGCGCCACAAGCCCTTAACCCTCTGACATACTGCCAAACCTCCCTGGATTTACTTTTGAAGGCAGTATCACCTGCCTCGTTTTGAATCCTCATTATCCTGAGGGTCAGTCCTGGAGACAGTGTCATGACACGACACACGGAGATCTCTGTTATCAGAGAGCACCTGGAACAGCAGCTGGGGCTCTAGTGCCCGGGCAGGAGCAACTCCCCATCCACCTTCCACAGAGTCCACCTGCCTGCATTTTGGTCCTTTTCCCTCCAAAAGAGATTTTTCCCTTTTTTCACTTTGAAACAGGCAGGAGACAGGTTACCCAGGTAGGGGAAAAAAAATAAAAAGCCTTTTTTTTTTTTTTTTTTTTTTTTTTTACCGAAGTGAATGACCATCTTCTGGCAAGTATAGGTTTTGAACCTGAAAACTCTGTCTGTCTGTCTCTTAGTCCACAGAAAGAGCCACTAGCCCAGCCAGATCTCACTCTCAGATGGGGTGTTTTTGCCAGTCAAAGGTCTGCACAGCACACTAGGGATTGGGCGGCCTGAGACCCAAATGTTACATTGTAGATGGACTGTTTGCAGTTCTTGCTCCCCAGGACATTGGACTGTCTCAACTCCCTCCCCTACAGCATGAAAAAAAGACTCTTGCCAACCTTGGAGCAACTGGAGTGGGGGCGAGGGGAGCTGTTTGCATGTCTGCACTGCTCATGCCCAGGTGTCTGTGGGGGTCCGTGGCAGAGGCTGTAAGGTGGCTAGGGGGCAGAAGGAGACAGTTTGAGAGGCAGGCTGCAGGCAGGGGAACCAGGAGTGTGTGCAGGGCTGTGTGTGTGGGTGTGGTGGCAGGGGGTTAGGGCAGGTCCCCCTGCTGGATGGTGAGATGGCAGATGGGCTGGCCCTGGGCCCTCAGGGCTGAAGGGCAGAAGCAGGGTGGAAGTAAAGTAGCACAGGGAGGAACACAGTAGATGTTATTTGGGAGCTGCGGGACAGAGGGTAAGGGGAAAGGGGGCATCCTTGAGGAGGGGTCAGGACTAGAGAGTGGGGGCAGCTGGAGGCATGGAAGGTCCCAGGAATCAGGGACTGACAGGAACAGATTCCTACACCCCCCCCCACTGGATAGAAGCTGCAGAAGCCAGAGCAGCAGCCCTGGCTTGCCTAGGCCAAGGGCCCTGAGTGAGTCCCTCTGAGGATGAGGAAGAGGAGGAGGGGGTGTAGGAGGAGGAGGAGGAAGAGGAGGAGGAAGAGGAGGAAGAGGAGGAGGAAGAAGAAGAGGAGGAGGAGGAGGCGGAGGAGGAGGAGTAGGAGGGGCAGGAGGGCAGCTGTCAGTAGGCAACGGGATTAATAGAGGCCTCCATTATGGAGGCATGTGTCCAGGCAGGCACCCACCAACCCTCAGGGGCAGCTCAGGGCACCCAGGGACTTGGTGTGGGTATCTCTGGGGCGGGGACTGTCAGTCAGTCAGCAAGACTGTGTGTCAGTGCACATGGTGGGACAGGGGCCTGGCGGACCTTGGTCCCCCGCCCTGGACTGTCAGATGCCAGCCCCATGCCCAGACACACACCAATCCGCCCATAGCCCCTTGGCCCGGCCGACCAGCACCTGCTTTGGCCTGGGGCTCTGGCTCTGGTGGCTGGCCACCACCCCTCAAGTCAAGTTCAGCGTGGGGTCATGGCTGCTGGTCAACTGGATGGGCGGGGTCCCCGTGGCCTAGCAACCACAGGAGCCCTCTGTGATGTCCTAGCCCCTGGCAATCTGTGCTGGCCACAGTAGCACTGGGCAGCCCAACTGCCCTGCCACTAGGTCAGGCAACAGCGCCCAGACGCCTGGGCCCTGGCACAGAGGGACGGAAGGATGGCAAGACAGTGCTGACCGACGAGGGACCTCAGGGCTGGCAGCCAAGAGAAGACAGGTGGAGGTGCGCCCGGGATCCAGGGAGCCCAGGCCAGAGCTGCCTGCATGCCTGCCGGCCTTCCTGGATGTCTGTATGCTGCCTTTGTCCAGGTAGGTTTCTCAGGTCCCCTCCAATCCTGTCCTCTCCTGTCCTCTCCTGTCCTCACCATCCTGTCCCCTCTCCTTTCCTCCGCACTTTGCTTCTCTCCTTTGTCTGTCCTCTCTTCCAGGTGTCCTGCTCACCAGCTCCAGCACTTGTGATGGTTCTCCAGTGACAGCTGTTCGCAACCCCTTCCACCCCCTGCCTGCCCCTAATGTGACCCAGCTCACAGGGTCTCCGGCTCACCCCACCCAAACCCACACGCCCCAACACATTCCCTGGTTCAGCCCCTCTGCCCTATTCAGCCAAACTGGGCCTTTGCAACCTACCTATGCATCGTTATTTCTCCTCACCATTCAAGGAGAGATCTCCTTTTGTACTTAGCTTGGTTGACTGGTGGATGGATGGATGGATGGATGGATGGATGGATGGATGAATGGATGGATAGATGTATGGGTGGATGGATGGATGGATGGACAGGTCAATGGATCGGTTTTGTAGAGGCAGAGTACCATATAGGGGTACTGGAGTCCGCTGGTGTCAGATCCTTAGTCAATGTCAAATGTAAAACATTAATTCATCAATAACAAAAATGAATAAGCACCTAAATAAATAAATAAATCAATATAAAAACTGGGTTAAAAAATACATGGCGTCTTTGCCTTTCTGCATATGGAATGCTGTGAGGATCTTAACAAGGAAAGCATTGTCCTGAGTAGCCCATTTGAAGTCGTGGAATATTTCCTTTTCCTTTTTCTTTTTTTACTTTCTATTTTCTTGATTATTCACTGGAATAAATAGACAGGAATTGAGAGGGAAGGGAGGTAGAGAGAGTTTGAGACACAGAGAGAGACAACTGCAGCACTTCCGCACCACTTGTAAAGATTTCCCTTGGCAGGTGCGAACCAGGGTGTTGAAGCCCAGTCCTCCTGCATTGTAACATGAGTGCTTAACTGGGTGTGGCACACCTGGTACCCTTGATGGGACACTTTTTTTTAGCAATGAAAAGAAATTCTCGTGGCAAGGTAATAAATAAATGAAGAAGTAAATAAAAGTGCATTTACATTAACTCAGGGGAAACACACAGGGACATATACGTCTCTGTTACATGTATTACTTCTTCATGTATGGATTGATTGCCTCAAGAGGTTATTGCCACAGCTGAGTGCCTACGCCACGAATAATCCACAGCTCCTGCACTCCATTTGTTCCCCTTTCGCTGCCCTTGTTGCTTGGTCACTGTGGTGGTTATTGTTTTTGTTGTTGTTGTTGTTACTGACCTTGCATCTGACAGACACAAAAGGAGAGAGCAGAGGAAATACAGGGTGGGAGAGAAAGATAGAGCTCCTAAAGACCTGATTCACCCCCTGTAAAGCGACTCCCCTGCAGGTGGCAGTCTGGGGGCCAGACCCCAAATCCTTCCACCTGTCCCCTCTATTCGTGAGCGCCACAAGCCCTTAACCCTCTGACATACTGCCAAACCTCCCTGGATTTACTTTTGAAGGCAGTATCACCTGCCTCGTTTTGAATCCTCATTATCCTGAGGGTCAGTCCTGGAGACAGTGTCATGACACGACACACGGAGATCTCTGTTATCAGAGAGCACCTGGAACAGCAGCTGGGGCTCTAGTGCCCGGGCAGGAGCAACTCCCCATCCACCTTCCACAGAGTCCACCTGCCTGCATTTTGGTCCTTTTCCCTCCAAAAGAGATTTTTCCCTTTTTTCACTTTGAAACAGGCAGGAGACAGGTTACCCAGGTAGGGGAAAAAAAATAAAAAGCCTTTTTTTTTTTTTTTTTTTTTTTTTTACCGAAGTGAATGACCATCTTCTGGCAAGTATAGGTTTTGAACCTGAAAACTCTGTCTGTCTGTCTCTTAGTCCACAGAAAGAGCCACTAGCCCAGCCAGATCTCACTCTCAGATGGGGTGTTTTTGCCAGTCAAAGGTCTGCACAGCACACTAGGGATTGGGCGGCCTGAGACCCAAATGTTACATTGTAGATGGACTGTTTGCAGTTCTTGCTCCCCAGGACATTGGACTGTCTCAACTCCCTCCCCTACAGCATGAAAAAAAGACTCTTGCCAACCTTGGAGCAACTGGAGTGGGGGCGAGGGGAGCTGTTTGCATGTCTGCACTGCTCATGCCCAGGTGTCTGTGGGGGTCCGTGGCAGAGGCTGTAAGGTGGCTAGGGGGCAGAAGGAGACAGTTTGAGAGGCAGGCTGCAGGCAGGGGAACCAGGAGTGTGTGCAGGGCTGTGTGTGTGGGTGTGGTGGCAGGGGGTTAGGGCAGGTCCCCCTGCTGGATGGTGAGATGGCAGATGGGCTGGCCCTGGGCCCTCAGGGCTGAAGGGCAGAAGCAGGGTGGCAGTAAAGTAGCACAGGGAGGAACACAGTAGATGTTATTTGGGAGCTGCGGGACAGAGGGTAAGGGGAAAGGGGGCATCCTTGAGGAGGGGTCAGGACTAGAGAGTGGGGGCAGCTGGAGGCATGGAAGGTCCCAGGAATCAGGGACTGACAGGAACAGATTCCTACACCCCCCCCCACTGGATAGAAGCTGCAGAAGCCAGAGCAGCAGCCCTGGCTTGCCTAGGCCAAGGGCCCTGAGTGAGTCCCTCTGAGGATGAGGAAGAGGAGGAGGGGGTGTAGGAGGAGGAGGAGGAAGAGGAGGAGGAAGAGGAGGAAGAGGAGGAGGAAGAAGAAGAGGAGGAGGAGGAGGCGGAGGAGGAGGAGTAGGAGGGGCAGGAGGGCAGCTGTCAGTAGGCAACGGGATTAATAGAGGCCTCCATTATGGAGGCATGTGTCCAGGCAGGCACCCACCAACCCTCAGGGGCAGCTCAGGGCACCCAGGGACTTGGTGTGGGTATCTCTGGGGCGGGGACTGTCAGTCAGTCAGCAAGACTGTGTGTCAGTGCACATGGTGGGACAGGGGCCTGGCGGACCTTGGTCCCCCGCCCTGGACTGTCAGATGCCAGCCCCATGCCCAGACACACACCAATCCGCCCATAGCCCCTTGGCCCGGCCGACCAGCACCTGCTTTGGCCTGGGGCTCTGGCTCTGGTGGCTGGCCACCACCCCTCAAGTCAAGTTCAGCGTGGGGTCATGGCTGCTGGTCAACTGGATGGGCGGGGTCCCCGTGGCCTAGCAACCACAGGAGCCCTCTGTGATGTCCTAGCCCCTGGCAATCTGTGCTGGCCACAGTAGCACTGGGCAGCCCAACTGCCCTGCCACTAGGTCAGGCAACAGCGCCCAGACGCCTGGGCCCTGGCACAGAGGGACGGAAGGATGGCAAGACAGTGCTGACCGACGAGGGACCTCAGGGCTGGCAGCCAAGAGAAGACAGGTGGAGGTGCGCCCGGGATCCAGGGAGCCCAGGCCAGAGCTGCCTGCATGCCTGCCGGCCTTCCTGGATGTCTGTATGCTGCCTTTGTCCAGGTAGGTTTCTCAGGTCCCCTCCAATCCTGTCCTCTCCTGTCCTCTCCTGTCCTCACCATCCTGTCCCCTCTCCTTTCCTCCGCACTTTGCTTCTCTCCTTTGTCTGTCCTCTCTTCCAGGTGTCCTGCTCACCAGCTCCAGCACTTGTGATGGTTCTCCAGTGACAGCTGTTCGCAACCCCTTCCACCCCCTGCCTGCCCCTAATGTGACCCAGCTCACAGGGTCTCCGGCTCACCCCACCCAAACCCACACGCCCCAACACATTCCCTGGTTCAGCCCCTCTGCCCTATTCAGCCAAACTGGGCCTTTGCAACCTACCTATGCATCGTTATTTCTCCTCACCATTCAAGGAGAGATCTCCTTTTGTACTTAGCTTGGTTGACTGGTGGATGGATGGATGGATGGATGGATGGATGGATGGATGGATGAATGGATGGATAGATGTATGGGTGGATGGATGGATGGATGGACAGGTCAATGGATCGGTTTTGTAGAGGCAGAGTACCATATAGGGGTACTGGAGTCCGCTGGTGTCAGATCCTTAGTCAATGTCAAATGTAAAACATTAATTCATCAATAACAAAAATGAATAAGCACCTAAATAAATAAATAAATCAATATAAAAACTGGGTTAAAAAATACATGGCGTCTTTGCCTTTCTGCATATGGAATGCTGTGAGGATCTTAACAAGGAAAGCATTGTCCTGAGTAGCCCATTTGAAGTCGTGGAATATTTCCTTTTCCTTTTTCTTTTTTTACTTTCTATTTTCTTGATTATTCACTGGAATAAATAGACAGGAATTGAGAGGGAAGGGAGGTAGAGAGAGTTTGAGACACAGAGAGAGACAACTGCAGCACTTCCGCACCACTTGTAAAGATTTCCCTTGGCAGGTGCGAACCAGGGTGTTGAAGCCCAGTCCTCCTGCATTGTAACATGAGTGCTTAACTGGGTGTGGCACACCTGGTACCCTTGATGGGACACTTTTTTTTAGCAATGAAAAGAAATTCTCGTGGCAAGGTAATAAATAAATGAAGAAGTAAATAAAAGTGCATTTACATTAACTCAGGGGAAACACACAGGGACATATACGTCTCTGTTACATGTATTACTTCTTCATGTATGGATTGATTGCCTCAAGAGGTTATTGCCACAGCTGAGTGCCTACGCCACGAATAATCCACAGCTCCTGCACTCCATTTGTTCCCCTTTCGCTGCCCTTGTTGCTTGGTCACTGTGGTGGTTATTGTTTTTGTTGTTGTTGTTGTTACTGACCTTGCATCTGACAGACACAAAAGGAGAGAGCAGAGGAAATACAGGGTGGGAGAGAAAGATAGAGCTCCTAAAGACCTGCTTCACCCCCTGTAAAGCGACTCCCCTGCAGGTGGCAGTCTGGGGGCCAGACCCCAAATCCTTCCACCTGTCCCCTCTATTCGTGAGCGCCACAAGCCCTTAACCCTCTGACATACTGCCAAACCTCCCTGGATTTACTTTTGAAGGCAGTATCACCTGCCTCGTTTTGAATCCTCATTATCCTGAGTGTCAGTCCTGGAGACAGTGTCATGACACGACACACGGAGATCTCTGTTATCAGAGAGCACCTGGAACAGCAGCTGGGGCTCTAGTGCCCGGGCAGGAGCAACTCCCCATCCACCTTCCACAGAGTCCACCTGCCTGCATTTTGGTCCTTTTCCCTCCAAAAGAGATTTTTCCCTTTTTTCACTTTGAAACAGGCAGGAGACAGGTTACCCAGGTAGGGGAAAAAAAATAAAAAGCCTTTTTTTTTTTTTTTTTTTTTTTTACCGAAGTGAATGACCATCTTCTGGGAAGTATAGGTTTTGAACCTGAAAACTCTGTCTGTCTGTCTCTTAGTCCACAGAAAGAGCCACTAGCCCAGCCAGATCTCACTCTCAGATGGGGTGTTTTTGCCAGTCAAAGGTCTGCACAGCACACTAGGGATTGGGCGGCCTGAGACCCAAATGTTACATTGTAGATGGACTGTTTGCAGTTCTTGCTCCCCAGGACATTGGACTGTCTCAACTCCCTCCCCTACAGCATGAAAAAAAGACTCTTGCCAACCTTGGAGCAACTGGAGTGGGGGCGAGGGGAGCTGTTTGCATGTCTGCACTGCTCATGCCCAGGTGTCTGTGGGGGTCCGTGGCAGAGGCTGTAAGGTGGCTAGGGGGCAGAAGGAGACAGTTTGAGAGGCAGGCTGCAGGCAGGGGAACCAGGAGTGTGTGCAGGGCTGTGTGTGTGGGTGTGGTGGCAGGGGGTTAGGGCAGGTCCCCCTGCTGGATGGTGAGATGGCAGATGGGCTGGCCCTGGGCCCTCAGGGCTGAAGGGCAGAAGCAGGGTGGCAGTAAAGTAGCACAGGGAGGAACACAGTAGATGTTATTTGGGAGCTGCGGGACAGAGGGTAAGGGGAAAGGGGGCATCCTTGAGGAGGGGTCAGGACTAGAGAGTGGGGGCAGCTGGAGGCATGGAAGGTCCCAGGAATCAGGGACTGACAGGAACAGATTCCTACACCCCCCCCCACTGGATAGAAGCTGCAGAAGCCAGAGCAGCAGCCCTGGCTTGCCTAGGCCAAGGGCCCTGAGTGAGTCCCTCTGAGGATGAGGAAGAGGAGGAGGGGGTGTAGGAGGAGGAGGAGGAAGAGGAGGAGGAAGAGGAGGAAGAGGAGGAGGAAGAAGAAGAGGAGGAGGAGGAGGCGGAGGAGGAGGAGTAGGAGGGGCAGGAGGGCAGCTGTCAGTAGGCAACGGGATTAATAGAGGCCTCCATTATGGAGGCATGTGTCCAGGCAGGCACCCACCAACCCTCAGGGGCAGCTCAGGGCACCCAGGGACGTGGTGTGGGTATCTCTGGGGCGGGGACTGTCAGTCAGTCAGCAAGACTGTGTGTCAGTGCACATGGTGGGACAGGGGCCTGGCGGACCTTGGTCCCCCGCCCTGGACTGTCAGATGCCAGCCCCATGCCCAGACACACACCAATCCGCCCATAGCCCCTTGGCCCGGCCGACCAGCACCTGCTTTGGCCTGGGGCTCTGGCTCTGGTGGCTGGCCACCACCCCTCAAGTCAAGTTCAGCGTGGGGTCATGGCTGCTGGTCAACTGGATGGGCGGGGTCCCCGTGGCCTAGCAACCACAGGAGCCCTCTGTGATGTCCTAGCCCCTGGCAATCTGTGCTGGCCACAGTAGCACTGGGCAGCCCAACTGCCCTGCCACTAGGTCAGGCAACAGCGCCCAGACGCCTGGGCCCTGGCACAGAGGGACGGAAGGATGGCAAGACAGTGCTGACCGACGAGGGACCTCAGGGCTGGCAGCCAAGAGAAGACAGGTGGAGGTGCGCCCGGGATCCAGGGAGCCCAGGCCAGAGCTGCCTGCATGCCTGCCGGCCTTCCTGGATGTCTGTATGCTGCCTTTGTCCAGGTAGGTTTCTCAGGTCCCCTCCAATCCTGTCCTCTCCTGTCCTCTCCTGTCCTCACCATCCTGTCCCCTCTCCTTTCCTCCGCACTTTGCTTCTCTCCTTTGTCTGTCCTCTCTTCCAGGTGTCCTGCTCACCAGCTCCAGCACTTGTGATGGTTCTCCAGTGACAGCTGTTCGCAACCCCTTCCACCCCCTGCCTGCCCCTAATGTGACCCAGCTCACAGGGTCTCCGGCTCACCCCACCCAAACCCACACGCCCCAACACATTCCCTGGTTCAGCCCCTCTGCCCTATTCAGCCAAACTGGGCCTTTGCAACCTACCTATGCATCGTTATTTCTCCTCACCATTCAAGGAGAGATCTCCTTTTGTACTTAGCTTGGTTGACTGGTGGATGGATGGATGGATGGATGGATGGATGGATGAATGGATGGATAGATGTATGGGTGGATGGATGGATGGATGGACAGGTCAATGGATCGGTTTTGTAGAGGCAGAGTACCATATAGGGGTACTGGAGTCCGCTGGTGTCAGATCCTTAGTCAATGTCAAATGTAAAACATTAATTCATCAATAACAAAAATGAATAAGCACCTAAATAAATAAATAAATCAATATAAAAACTGGGTTAAAAAATACATGGCGTCTTTGCCTTTCTGCATATGGAATGCTGTGAGGATCTTAACAAGGAAAGCATTGTCCTGAGTAGCCCATTTGAAGTCGTGGAATATTTCCTTTTCCTTTTTCTTTTTTTACTTTCTATTTTCTTGATTATTCACTGGAATAAATAGACAGGAATTGAGAGGGAAGGGAGGTAGAGAGAGTTTGAGACACAGAGAGAGACAACTGCAGCACTTCCGCACCACTTGTAAAGATTTCCCTTGGCAGGTGCGAACCAGGGTGTTGAAGCCCAGTCCTCCTGCATTGTAACATGAGTGCTTAACTGGGTGTGGCACACCTGGTACCCTTGATGGGACACTTTTTTTTAGCAATGAAAAGAAATTCTCGTGGCAAGGTAATAAATAAATGAAGAAGTAAATAAAAGTGCATTTACATTAACTCAGGGGAAACACACAGGGACATATACGTCTCTGTTACATGTATTACTTCTTCATGTATGGATTGATTGCCTCAAGAGGTTATTGCCACAGCTGAGTGCCTACGCCACGAATAATCCACAGCTCCTGCACTCCATTTGTTCCCCTTTCGCTGCCCTTGTTGCTTGGTCACTGTGGTGGTTATTGTTTTTTTTGTTGTTGTTGTTACTGACCTTGCATCTGACAGACACAAAAGGAGAGAGCAGAGGAAATACAGGGTGGGAGAGAAAGATAGAGCTCCTAAAGACCTGCTTCACCCCCTGTAAAGCGACTCCCCTGCAGGTGGCAGTCTGGGGGCCAGACCCCAAATCCTTCCACCTGTCCCCTCTATTCGTGAGCGCCACAAGCCCTTAACCCTCTGACATACTGCCAAACCTCCCTGGATTTACTTTTGAAGGCAGTATCACCTGCCTCGTTTTGAATCCTCATTATCCTGAGGGTCAGTCCTGGAGACAGTGTCATGACACGACACACGGAGATCTCTGTTATCAGAGAGCACCTGGAACAGCAGCTGGGGCTCTAGTGCCCGGGCAGGAGCAACTCCCCATCCACCTTCCACAGAGTCCACCTGCCTGCATTTTGGTCCTTTTCCCTCCAAAAGAGATTTTTCCCTTTTTTCACTTTGAAACAGGCAGGAGACAGGTTACCCAGGTAGGGGAAAAAAAATAAAAAGCCTTTTTTTTTTTTTTTTTTTTTTTTTTTTTACCGAAGTGAATGACCATCTTCTGGGAAGTATAGGTTTTGAACCTGAAAACTCTGTCTGTCTGTCTCTTAGTCCACAGAAAGAGCCACTAGCCCAGCCAGATCTCACTCTCAGATGGGGTGTTTTTGCCAGTCAAAGGTCTGCACAGCACACTAGGGATTGGGCGGCCTGAGACCCAAATGTTACATTGTAGATAGACTGTTTGCAGTTCTTGCTCCCCAGGACATTGGACTGTCTCAACTCCCTCCCCTACAGCATGAAAAAAAGACTCTTGCCAACCTTGGAGCAACTGGAGTGGGGGCGAGGGGAGCTGTTTGCATGTCTGCACTGCTCATGCCCAGGTGTCTGTGGGGGTCCGTGGCAGAGGCTGTAAGGTGGCTAGGGGGCAGAAGGAGACAGTTTGAGAGGCAGGCTGCAGGCAGGGGAACCAGGAGTGTGTGCAGGGCTGTGTGTGTGGGTGTGGTGGCAGGGGGTTAGGGCAGGTCCCCCTGCTGGATGGTGAGATGGCAGCTGGGCTGGCCCTGGGCCCTCAGGGCTGAAGGGCAGAAGCAGGGTGGCAGTAAAGTAGCACAGGGAGGAACACAGTAGATGTTAGTTGGGAGCTGCGGGACAGAGGGTAAGGGGAAAGGGGGCATCCTTGAGGAGGGGTCAGGACTAGAGAGTGGGGTCAGCTGGAGGCATGGAAGGTCCCAGGAATCAGGGACTGACAGGAACAGATTCCTACACCCCCCCCCCCACTGGATAGAAGCTGCAGAAGCCAGAGCAGCAGCCCTGGCTTGCCTAGGCTAAGGGCCCTGAGTGAGTCCCTCTGAGGATGAGGAAGAGGAGGAGGGGGTGTAGGAGGAGGAGGAGGAAGAGGAGGAGGAAGAGGAGGAAGAGGAGGAGGAAGAAGAGGAGGAGGAGGAGGCGGAGGAGGAGGAGGAGGAGGGGCAGGAGGGCAGCTGTCAGTAGGCAACGGGATTAATAGAGGCCTCCATTATGGAGGCATGTGTCCAGGCAGGCACCCACCAACCCTCAGGGGCAGCTCAGGGCACCCAGGGACTTGGTGTGGGTATCTCTGGGGCGGGGACTGTCAGTCAGTCAGCAAGACTGTGTGTCAGTGCACATGGTGGGACAGGGGCCTGGCGGACCTTGGTCCCCCGCCCTGGACTGTCAGATGCCAGCCCCATGCCCAGACACACACCAATCCGCCCATAGCCCCTTGGCCCGGCCGACCAGCACCTGCTTTGGCCTGGGGCTCTGGCTCTGGTGGCTGGCCACCACCCCTCAAGTCAAGTTCAGCGTGGGGTCATGGCTGCTGGTCAACTGGATGGGCGGGGTCCCCGTGGCCTAGCAACCACAGGAGCCCTCTGTGATGTCCTAGCCCCTGGCAATCTGTGCTGGCCACAGTAGCACTGGGCAGCCCAACTGCCCTGCCACTAGGTCAGGCAACAGCGCCCAGACGCCTGGGCCCTGGCACAGAGGGACGGAAGGATGGCAAGACAGTGCTGACCGACGAGGGACCTCAGGGCTGGCAGCCAAGAGAAGACAGGTGGAGGTGCGCCCGGGATCCAGGGAGCCCAGGCCAGAGCTGCCTGCATGCCTGCCGGCCTTCCTGGATGTCTGTATGCTGCCTTTGTCCAGGTAGGTTTCTCAGGTCCCCTCCAATCCTGTCCTCTCCTGTCCTCTCCTGTCCTCACCATCCTGTCCCCTCTCCTTTCCTCCGCACTTTGCTTCTCTCCTTTGTCTGTCCTCTCTTCCAGGTGTCCTGCTCACCAGCTCCAGCACTTGTGATGGTTCTCCAGTGACAGCTGTTCGCAACCCCTTCCACCCCCTGCCTGCCCCTAATGTGACCCAGCTCACAGGGTCTCCGGCTCACCCCACCCAAACCCACACGCCCCAACACATTCCCTGGTTCAGCCCCTCTGCCCTATTCAGCCAAACTGGGCCTTTGCAACCTACCTATGCATCGTTATTTCTCCTCACCATTCAAGGAGAGATCTCCTTTTGTACTTAGCTTGGTTGACTGGTGGATGGATGGATGGATGGATGGATGGATGGATGGATGGATGGATGAATGGATGGATAGATGTATGGGTGGATGGATGGATGGATGGACAGGTCAATGGATCGGTTTTGTAGAGGCAGAGTACCATATAGGGGTACTGGAGTCCGCTGGTGTCAGATCCTTAGTCAATGTCAAATGTAAAACATTAATTCATCAATAACAAAAATGAATAAGCACCTAAATAAATAAATAAATCAATATAAAAACTGGGTTAAAAAATACATGGCGTCTTTGCCTTTCTGCATATGGAATGCTGTGAGGATCTTAACAAGGAAAGCATTGTCCTGAGTAGCCCATTTGAAGTCGTGGAATATTTCCTTTTCCTTTTTCTTTTTTTACTTTCTATTTTCTTGATTATTCACTGGAATAAATAGACAGGAATTGAGAGGGAAGGGAGGTAGAGAGAGTTTGAGACACAGAGAGAGACAACTGCAGCACTTCCGCACCACTTGTAAAGATTTCCCTTGGCAGGTGCGAACCAGGGTGTTGAAGCCCAGTCCTCCTGCATTGTAACATGAGTGCTTAACTGGGTGTGGCACACCTGGTACCCTTGATGGGACACTTTTTTTTAGCAATGAAAAGAAATTCTCGTGGCAAGGTAATAAATAAATGAAGAAGTAAATAAAAGTGCATTTACATTAACTCAGGGGAAACACACAGGGACATATACGTCTCTGTTACATGTATTACTTCTTCATGTATGGATTGATTGCCTCAAGAGGTTATTGCCACAGCTGAGTGCCTACGCCACGAATAATCCACAGCTCCTGCACTCCATTTGTTCCCCTTTCGCTGCCCTTGTTGCTTGGTCACTGTGGTGGTTATTGTTTTTGTTGTTGTTGTTGTTACTGACCTTGCATCTGACAGACACAAAAGGAGAGAGCAGAGGAAATACAGGGTGGGAGAGAAAGATAGAGCTCCTAAAGACCTGATTCACCCCCTGTAAAGCGACTCCCCTGCAGGTGGCAGTCTGGGGGCCAGACCCCAAATCCTTCCACCTGTCCCCTCTATTCGTGAGCGCCACAAGCCCTTAACCCTCTGACATACTGCCAAACCTCCCTGGATTTACTTTTGAAGGCAGTATCACCTGCCTCGTTTTGAATCCTCATTATCCTGAGGGTCAGTCCTGGAGACAGTGTCATGACACGACACACGGAGATCTCTGTTATCAGAGAGCACCTGGAACAGCAGCTGGGGCTCTAGTGCCCGGGCAGGAGCAACTCCCCATCCACCTTCCACAGAGTCCACCTGCCTGCATTTTGGTCCTTTTCCCTCCAAAAGAGATTTTTCCCTTTTTTCACTTTGAAACAGGCAGGAGACAGGTTACCCAGGTAGGGGAAAAAAAATAAAAAGCCTTTTTTTTTTTTTTTTTTTTTTTTTACCGAAGTGAATGACCATCTTCTGGCAAGTATAGGTTTTGAACCTGAAAACTCTGTCTGTCTGTCTCTTAGTCCACAGAAAGAGCCACTAGCCCAGCCAGATCTCACTCTCAGATGGGGTGTTTTTGCCAGTCAAAGGTCTGCACAGCACACTAGGGATTGGGCGGCCTGAGACCCAAATGTTACATTGTAGATGGACTGTTTGCAGTTCTTGCTCCCCAGGACATTGGACTGTCTCAACTCCCTCCCCTACAGCATGAAAAAAAGACTCTTGCCAACCTTGGAGCAACTGGAGTGGGGGCGAGGGGAGCTGTTTGCATGTCTGCACTGCTCATGCCCAGGTGTCTGTGGGGGTCCGTGGCAGAGGCTGTAAGGTGGCTAGGGGGCAGAAGGAGACAGTTTGAGAGGCAGGCTGCAGGCAGGGGAACCAGGAGTGTGTGCAGGGCTGTGTGTGTGGGTGTGGTGGCAGGGGGTTAGGGCAGGTCCCCCTGCTGGATGGTGAGATGGCAGATGGGCTGGCCCTGGGCCCTCAGGGCTGAAGGGCAGAAGCAGGGTGGCAGTAAAGTAGCACAGGGAGGAACACAGTAGATGTTATTTGGGAGCTGCGGGACAGAGGGTAAGGGGAAAGGGGGCATCCTTGAGGAGGGGTCAGGACTAGAGAGTGGGGGCAGCTGGAGGCATGGAAGGTCCCAGGAATCAGGGACTGACAGGAACAGATTCCTACACCCCCCCCCACTGGATAGAAGCTGCAGAAGCCAGAGCAGCAGCCCTGGCTTGCCTAGGCCAAGGGCCCTGAGTGAGTCCCTCTGAGGATGAGGAAGAGGAGGAGGGGGTGTAGGAGGAGGAGGAGGAAGAGGAGGAGGAAGAGGAGGAAGAGGAGGAGGAAGAAGAAGAGGAGGAGGAGGAGGCGGAGGAGGAGGAGTAGGAGGGGCAGGAGGGCAGCTGTCAGTAGGCAACGGGATTAATAGAGGCCTCCATTATGGAGGCATGTGTCCAGGCAGGCACCCACCAACCCTCAGGGGCAGCTCAGGGCACCCAGGGACTTGGTGTGGGTATCTCTGGGGCGGGGACTGTCAGTCAGTCAGCAAGACTGTGTGTCAGTGCACATGGTGGGACAGGGGCCTGGCGGACCTTGGTCCCCCGCCCTGGACTGTCAGATGCCAGCCCCATGCCCAGACACACACCAATCCGCCCATAGCCCCTTGGCCCGGCCGACCAGCACCTGCTTTGGCCTGGGGCTCTGGCTCTGGTGGCTGGCCACCACCCCTCAAGTCAAGTTCAGCGTGGGGTCATGGCTGCTGGTCAACTGGATGGGCGGGGTCCCCGTGGCCTAGCAACCACAGGAGCCCTCTGTGATGTCCTAGCCCCTGGCAATCTGTGCTGGCCACAGTAGCACTGGGCAGCCCAACTGCCCTGCCACTAGGTCAGGCAACAGCGCCCAGACGCCTGGGCCCTGGCACAGAGGGACGGAAGGATGGCAAGACAGTGCTGACCGACGAGGGACCTCAGGGCTGGCAGCCAAGAGAAGACAGGTGGAGGTGCGCCCGGGATCCAGGGAGCCCAGGCCAGAGCTGCCTGCATGCCTGCCGGCCTTCCTGGATGTCTGTATGCTGCCTTTGTCCAGGTAGGTTTCTCAGGTCCCCTCCAATCCTGTCCTCTCCTGTCCTCTCCTGTCCTCACCATCCTGTCCCCTCTCCTTTCCTCCGCACTTTGCTTCTCTCCTTTGTCTGTCCTCTCTTCCAGGTGTCCTGCTCACCAGCTCCAGCACTTGTGATGGTTCTCCAGTGACAGCTGTTCGCAACCCCTTCCACCCCCTGCCTGCCCCTAATGTGACCCAGCTCACAGGGTCTCCGGCTCACCCCACCCAAACCCACACGCCCCAACACATTCCCTGGTTCAGCCCCTCTGCCCTATTCAGCCAAACTGGGCCTTTGCAACCTACCTATGCATCGTTATTTCTCCTCACCATTCAAGGAGAGATCTCCTTTTGTACTTAGCTTGGTTGACTGGTGGATGGATGGATGGATGGATGGATGGATGGATGGATGGATGAATGGATGGATAGATGTATGGGTGGATGGATGGATGGATGGACAGGTCAATGGATCGGTTTTGTAGAGGCAGAGTACCATATAGGGGTACTGGAGTCCGCTGGTGTCAGATCCTTAGTCAATGTCAAATGTAAAACATTAATTCATCAATAACAAAAATGAATAAGCACCTAAATAAATAAATAAATCAATATAAAAACTGGGTTAAAAAATACATGGCGTCTTTGCCTTTCTGCATATGGAATGCTGTGAGGATCTTAACAAGGAAAGCATTGTCCTGAGTAGCCCATTTGAAGTCGTGGAATATTTCCTTTTCCTTTTTCTTTTTTTACTTTCTATTTTCTTGATTATTCACTGGAATAAATAGACAGGAATTGAGAGGGAAGGGAGGTAGAGAGAGTTTGAGACACAGAGAGAGACAACTGCAGCACTTCCGCACCACTTGTAAAGATTTCCCTTGGCAGGTGCGAACCAGGGTGTTGAAGCCCAGTCCTCCTGCATTGTAACATGAGTGCTTAACTGGGTGTGGCACACCTGGTACCCTTGATGGGACACTTTTTTTTAGCAATGAAAAGAAATTCTCGTGGCAAGGTAATAAATAAATGAAGAAGTAAATAAAAGTGCATTTACATTAACTCAGGGGAAACACACAGGGACATATACGTCTCTGTTACATGTATTACTTCTTCATGTATGGATTGATTGCCTCAAGAGGTTATTGCCACAGCTGAGTGCCTACGCCACGAATAATCCACAGCTCCTGCACTCCATTTGTTCCCCTTTCGCTGCCCTTGTTGCTTGGTCACTGTGGTGGTTATTGTTTTTGTTGTTGTTGTTGTTACTGACCTTGCATCTGACAGACACAAAAGGAGAGAGCAGAGGAAATACAGGGTGGGAGAGAAAGATAGAGCTCCTAAAGACCTGATTCACCCCCTGTAAAGCGACTCCCCTGCAGGTGGCAGTCTGGGGGCCAGACCCCAAATCCTTCCACCTGTCCCCTCTATTCGTGAGCGCCACAAGCCCTTAACCCTCTGACATACTGCCAAACCTCCCTGGATTTACTTTTGAAGGCAGTATCACCTGCCTCGTTTTGAATCCTCATTATCCTGAGGGTCAGTCCTGGAGACAGTGTCATGACACGACACACGGAGATCTCTGTTATCAGAGAGCACCTGGAACAGCAGCTGGGGCTCTAGTGCCCGGGCAGGAGCAACTCCCCATCCACCTTCCACAGAGTCCACCTGCCTGCATTTTGGTCCTTTTCCCTCCAAAAGAGATTTTTCCCTTTTTTCACTTTGAAACAGGCAGGAGACAGGTTACCCAGGTAGGGGAAAAAAAATAAAAAGCCTTTTTTTTTTTTTTTTTTTTTTTTTTACCGAAGTGAATGACCATCTTCTGGCAAGTATAGGTTTTGAACCTGAAAACTCTGTCTGTCTGTCTCTTAGTCCACAGAAAGAGCCACTAGCCCAGCCAGATCTCACTCTCAGATGGGGTGTTTTTGCCAGTCAAAGGTCTGCACAGCACACTAGGGATTGGGCGGCCTGAGACCCAAATGTTACATTGTAGATGGACTGTTTGCAGTTCTTGCTCCCCAGGACATTGGACTGTCTCAACTCCCTCCCCTACAGCATGAAAAAAAGACTCTTGCCAACCTTGGAGCAACTGGAGTGGGGGCGAGGGGAGCTGTTTGCATGTCTGCACTGCTCATGCCCAGGTGTCTGTGGGGGTCCGTGGCAGAGGCTGTAAGGTGGCTAGGGGGCAGAAGGAGACAGTTTGAGAGGCAGGCTGCAGGCAGGGGAACCAGGAGTGTGTGCAGGGCTGTGTGTGTGGGTGTGGTGGCAGGGGGTTAGGGCAGGTCCCCCTGCTGGATGGTGAGATGGCAGATGGGCTGGCCCTGGGCCCTCAGGGCTGAAGGGCAGAAGCAGGGTGGCAGTAAAGTAGCACAGGGAGGAACACAGTAGATGTTATTTGGGAGCTGCGGGACAGAGGGTAAGGGGAAAGGGGGCATCCTTGAGGAGGGGTCAGGACTAGAGAGTGGGGGCAGCTGGAGGCATGGAAGGTCCCAGGAATCAGGGACTGACAGGAACAGATTCCTACACCCCCCCCCACTGGATAGAAGCTGCAGAAGCCAGAGCAGCAGCCCTGGCTTGCCTAGGCCAAGGGCCCTGAGTGAGTCCCTCTGAGGATGAGGAAGAGGAGGAGGGGGTGTAGGAGGAGGAGGAGGAAGAGGAGGAGGAAGAGGAGGAAGAGGAGGAGGAAGAAGAAGAGGAGGAGGAGGAGGCGGAGGAGGAGGAGTAGGAGGGGCAGGAGGGCAGCTGTCAGTAGGCAACGGGATTAATAGAGGCCTCCATTATGGAGGCATGTGTCCAGGCAGGCACCCACCAACCCTCAGGGGCAGCTCAGGGCACCCAGGGACTTGGTGTGGGTATCTCTGGGGCGGGGACTGTCAGTCAGTCAGCAAGACTGTGTGTCAGTGCACATGGTGGGACAGGGGCCTGGCGGACCTTGGTCCCCCGCCCTGGACTGTCAGATGCCAGCCCCATGCCCAGACACACACCAATCCGCCCATAGCCCCTTGGCCCGGCCGACCAGCACCTGCTTTGGCCTGGGGCTCTGGCTCTGGTGGCTGGCCACCACCCCTCAAGTCAAGTTCAGCATGGGGTCATGGCTGCTGGTCAACTGGATGGGCGGGGTCCCCGTGGCCTAGCAACCACAGGAGCCCTCTGTGATGTCCTAGCCCCTGGCAATCTGTGCTGGCCACAGTAGCACTGGGCAGCCCAACTGCCCTGCCACTAGGTCAGGCAACAGCGCCCAGACGCCTGGGCCCTGGCACAGAGGGACGGAAGGATGGCAAGACAGTGCTGACCGACGAGGGACCTCAGGGCTGGCAGCCAAGAGAAGACAGGTGGAGGTGCGCCCGGGATCCAGGGAGCCCAGGCCAGAGCTGCCTGCATGCCTGCCGGCCTTCCTGGATGTCTGTATGCTGCCTTTGTCCAGGTAGGTTTCTCAGGTCCCCTCCAATCCTGTCCTCTCCTGTCCTCTCCTGTCCTCACCATCCTGTCCCCTCTCCTTTCCTCCGCACTTTGCTTCTCTCCTTTGTCTGTCCTCTCTTCCAGGTGTCCTGCTCACCAGCTCCAGCACTTGTGATGGTTCTCCAGTGACAGCTGTTCGCAACCCCTTCCACCCCCTGCCTGCCCCTAATGTGACCCAGCTCACAGGGTCTCCGGCTCACCCCACCCAAACCCACACGCCCCAACACATTCCCTGGTTCAGCCCCTCTGCCCTATTCAGCCAAACTGGGCCTTTGCAACCTACCTATGCATCGTTATTTCTCCTCACCATTCAAGGAGAGATCTCCTTTTGTACTTAGCTTGGTTGACTGGTGGATGGATGGATGGATGGATGGATGGATGGATGAATGGATGGATAGATGTATGGGTGGATGGATGGATGGATGGACAGGTCAATGGATCGGTTTTGTAGAGGCAGAGTACCATATAGGGGTACTGGAGTCCGCTGGTGTCAGATCCTTAGTCAATGTCAAATGTAAAACATTAATTCATCAATAACAAAAATGAATAAGCACCTAAATAAATAAATAAATCAATATAAAAACTGGGTTAAAAAATACATGGCGTCTTTGCCTTTCTGCATATGGAATG
Source organism: Erinaceus europaeus (assembly GCF_950295315.1). Lineage (NCBI taxonomy): Eukaryota > Metazoa > Chordata > Mammalia > Eulipotyphla > Erinaceidae > Erinaceus > Erinaceus europaeus. Next base: position 2,806,769 of record NW_026647125.1, on the reverse strand, counting down.
CTGTGAGGATCTTAACAAGGAAAGCATTGTCCTGAGTAGCCCATTTGAAGTCGTGGAATATTTCCTTTTCCTTTTTCTTTTTTTACTTTCTATTTTCTTGATTATTCACTGGAATAAATAGACAGGAATTGAGAGGGAAGGGAGGTAGAGAGAGTTTGAGACACAGAGAGAGACAACTGCAGCACTTCCGCACCACTTGTAAAGATTTCCCTTGGCAGGTGCGAACCAGGGTGTTGAAGCCCAGTCCTCCTGCATTGTAACATGAGTGCTTAACTGGGTGTGGCACACCTGGTACCCTTGATGGGACACTTTTTTTTAGCAATGAAAAGAAATTCTCGTGGCAAGGTAATAAATAAATGAAGAAGTAAATAAAAGTGCATTTACATTAACTCAGGGGAAACACACAGGGACATATACGTCTCTGTTACATGTATTACTTCTTCATGTATGGATTGATTGCCTCAAGAGGTTATTGCCACAGCTGAGTGCCTACGCCACGAATAATCCACAGCTCCTGCACTCCATTTGTTCCCCTTTCGCTGCCCTTGTTGCTTGGTCACTGTGGTGGTTATTGTTTTTGTTGTTGTTGTTGTTACTGACCTTGCATCTGACAGACACAAAAGGAGAGAGCAGAGGAAATACAGGGTGGGAGAGAAAGATAGAGCTCCTAAAGACCTGCTTCACCCCCTGTAAAGCGACTCCCCTGCAGGTGGCAGTCTGGGGGCCAGACCCCAAATCCTTCCACCTGTCCCCTCTATTCGTGAGCGCCACAAGCCCTTAACCCTCTGACATACTGCCAAACCTCCCTGGATTTACTTTTGAAGGCAGTATCACCTGCCTCGTTTTGAATCCTCATTATCCTGAGGGTCAGTCCTGGAGACAGTGTCATGACACGACACACGGAGATCTCTGTTATCAGAGAGCACCTGGAACAGCAGCTGGGGCTCTAGTGCCCGGGCAGGAGCAACTCCCCATCCACCTTCCACAGAGTCCACCTGCCTGCATTTTGGTCCTTTTCCCTCCAAAAGAGATTTTTCCCTTTTTTCACTTTGAAACAGGCAGGAGACAGGTTACCCAGGTAGGGGAAAAAAAATAAAAAGCCTTTTTTTTTTTTTTTTTTTTTTTTTTTTTACCGAAGTGAATGACCATCTTCTGGGAAGTATAGGTTTTGAACCTGAAAACTCTGTCTGTCTGTCTCTTAGTCCACAGAAAGAGCCACTAGCCCAGCCAGATCTCACTCTCAGATGGGGTGTTTTTGCCAGTCAAAGGTCTGCACAGCACACTAGGGATTGGGCGGCCTGAGACCCAAATGTTACATTGTAGATAGACTGTTTGCAGTTCTTGCTCCCCAGGACATTGGACTGTCTCAACTCCCTCCCCTACAGCATGAAAAAAAGACTCTTGCCAACCTTGGAGCAACTGGAGTGGGGGCGAGGGGAGCTGTTTGCATGTCTGCACTGCTCATGCCCAGGTGTCTGTGGGGGTCCGTGGCAGAGGCTGTAAGGTGGCTAGGGGGCAGAAGGAGACAGTTTGAGAGGCAGGCTGCAGGCAGGGGAACCAGGAGTGTGTGCAGGGCTGTGTGTGTGGGTGTGGTGGCAGGGGGTTAGGGCAGGTCCCCCTGCTGGATGGTGAGATGGCAGCTGGGCTGGCCCTGGGCCCTCAGGGCTGAAGGGCAGAAGCAGGGTGGCAGTAAAGTAGCACAGGGAGGAACACAGTAGATGTTAGTTGGGAGCTGCGGGACAGAGGGTAAGGGGAAAGGGGGCATCCTTGAGGAGGGGTCAGGACTAGAGAGTGGGGTCAGCTGGAGGCATGGAAGGTCCCAGGAATCAGGGACTGACAGGAACAGATTCCTACACCCCCCCCCCCACTGGATAGAAGCTGCAGAAGCCAGAGCAGCAGCCCTGGCTTGCCTAGGCTAAGGGCCCTGAGTGAGTCCCTCTGAGGATGAGGAAGAGGAGGAGGGGGTGTAGGAGGAGGAGGAGGAAGAGGAGGAGGAAGAGGAGGAAGAGGAGGAGGAAGAAGAGGAGGAGGAGGAGGCGGAGGAGGAGGAGGAGGAGGGGCAGGAGGGCAGCTGTCAGTAGGCAACGGGATTAATAGAGGCCTCCATTATGGAGGCATGTGTCCAGGCAGGCACCCACCAACCCTCAGGGGCAGCTCAGGGCACCCAGGGACTTGGTGTGGGTATCTCTGGGGCGGGGACTGTCAGTCAGTCAGCAAGACTGTGTGTCAGTGCACATGGTGGGACAGGGGCCTGGCGGACCTTGGTCCCCCGCCCTGGACTGTCAGATGCCAGCCCCATGCCCAGACACACACCAATCCGCCCATAGCCCCTTGGCCCGGCCGACCAGCACCTGCTTTGGCCTGGGGCTCTGGCTCTGGTGGCTGGCCACCACCCCTCAAGTCAAGTTCAGCGTGGGGTCATGGCTGCTGGTCAACTGGATGGGCGGGGTCCCCGTGGCCTAGCAACCACAGGAGCCCTCTGTGATGTCCTAGCCCCTGGCAATCTGTGCTGGCCACAGTAGCACTGGGCAGCCCAACTGCCCTGCCACTAGGTCAGGCAACAGCGCCCAGACGCCTGGGCCCTGGCACAGAGGGACGGAAGGATGGGAAGACAGTGCTGACCGACGAGGGACCTCAGGGCTGGCAGCCAAGAGAAGACAGGTGGAGGTGCGCCCGGGATCCAGGGAGCCCAGGCCAGAGCTGCCTGCATGCCTGCCGGCCTTCCTGGATGTCTGTATGCTGCCTTTGTCCAGGTAGGTTTCTCAGGTCCCCTCCAATCCTGTCCTCTCCTGTCCTCTCCTGTCCTCACCATCCTGTCCCCTCTCCTTTCCTCCGCACTTTGCTTCTCTCCTTTGTCTGTCCTCTCTTCCAGGTGTCCTGCTCACCAGCTCCAGCACTTGTGATGGTTCTCCAGTGACAGCTGTTCGCAACCCCTTCCACCCCCTGCCTGCCCCTAATGTGACCCAGCTCACAGGGTCTCCGGCTCACCCCACCCAAACCCACACGCCCCAACACGTTCCCTGGTTCAGCCCCTCTGCCCTATTCAGCCAAACTGGGCCTTTGCAACCTACCTATGCATCGTTATTTCTCCTCACCATTCAAGGAGAGATCTCCTTTTGTACTTAGCTTGGTTGACTGGTGGATGGATGGATGGATGGATGGATGGATGGATGGATGGATGGATGGATGGATGAATGGATGGATAGATGTATGGGTGGATGGATGGATGGATGGACAGGTCAATGGATCGGTTTTGTAGAGGCAGAGTACCATATAGGGGTACTGGAGTCCGCTGGTGTCAGATCCTTAGTCAATGTCAAATGTAAAACATTAATTCATCAATAACAAAAATGAATAAGCACCTAAATAAATAAATAAATCAATATAAAAACTGGGTTAAAAAATACATGGCGTCTTTGCCTTTCTGCATATGGAATGCTGTGAGGATCTTAACAAGGAAAGCATTGTCCTGAGTAGCCCATTTGAAGTCGTGGAATATTTCCTTTTCCTTTTTCTTTTTTTACTTTCTATTTTCTTGATTATTCACTGGAATAAATAGACAGGAATTGAGAGGGAAGGGAGGTAGAGAGAGTTTGAGACACAGAGAGAGACAACTGCAGCACTTCCGCACCACTTGTAAAGATTTCCCTTGGCAGGTGCGAACCAGGGTGTTGAAGCCCAGTCCTCCTGCATTGTAACATGAGTGCTTAACTGGGTGTGGCACACCTGGTACCCTTGATGGGACACTTTTTTTTAGCAATGAAAAGAAATTCTCGTGGCAAGGTAATAAATAAATGAAGAAGTAAATAAAAGTGCATTTACATTAACTCAGGGGAAACACACAGGGACATATACGTCTCTGTTACATGTATTACTTCTTCATGTATGGATTGATTGCCTCAAGAGGTTATTGCCACAGCTGAGTGCCTACGCCACGAATAATCCACAGCTCCTGCACTCCATTTGTTCCCCTTTCGCTGCCCTTGTTGCTTGGTCACTGTGGTGGTTATTGTTTTTGTTGTTGTTGTTGTTACTGACCTTGCATCTGACAGACACAAAAGGAGAGAGCAGAGGAAATACAGGGTGGGAGAGAAAGATAGAGCTCCTAAAGACCTGATTCACCCCCTGTAAAGCGACTCCCCTGCAGGTGGCAGTCTGGGGGCCAGACCCCAAATCCTTCCACCTGTCCCCTCTATTCGTGAGCGCCACAAGCCCTTAACCCTCTGACATACTGCCAAACCTCCCTGGATTTACTTTTGAAGGCAGTATCACCTGCCTCGTTTTGAATCCTCATTATCCTGAGGGTCAGTCCTGGAGACAGTGTCATGACACGACACACGGAGATCTCTGTTATCAGAGAGCACCTGGAACAGCAGCTGGGGCTCTAGTGCCCGGGCAGGAGCAACTCCCCATCCACCTTCCACAGAGTCCACCTGCCTGCATTTTGGTCCTTTTCCCTCCAAAAGAGATTTTTCCCTTTTTTCACTTTGAAACAGGCAGGAGACAGGTTACCCAGGTAGGGGAAAAAAAATAAAAAGCCTTTTTTTTTTTTTTTTTTTTTTTTTACCGAAGTGAATGACCATCTTCTGGCAAGTATAGGTTTTGAACCTGAAAACTCTGTCTGTCTGTCTCTTAGTCCACAGAAAGAGCCACTAGCCCAGCCAGATCTCACTCTCAGATGGGGTGTTTTTGCCAGTCAAAGGTCTGCACAGCACACTAGGGATTGGGCGGCCTGAGACCCAAATGTTACATTGTAGATGGACTGTTTGCAGTTCTTGCTCCCCAGGACATTGGACTGTCTCAACTCCCTCCCCTACAGCATGAAAAAAAGACTCTTGCCAACCTTGGAGCAACTGGAGTGGGGGCGAGGGGAGCTGTTTGCATGTCTGCACTGCTCATGCCCAGGTGTCTGTGGGGGTCCGTGGCAGAGGCTGTAAGGTGGCTAGGGGGCAGAAGGAGACAGTTTGAGAGGCAGGCTGCAGGCAGGGGAACCAGGAGTGTGTGCAGGGCTGTGTGTGTGGGTGTGGTGGCAGGGGGTTAGGGCAGGTCCCCCTGCTGGATGGTGAGATGGCAGATGGGCTGGCCCTGGGCCCTCAGGGCTGAAGGGCAGAAGCAGGGTGGCAGTAAAGTAGCACAGGGAGGAACACAGTAGATGTTATTTGGGAGCTGCGGGACAGAGGGTAAGGGGAAAGGGGGCATCCTTGAGGAGGGGTCAGGACTAGAGAGTGGGGGCAGCTGGAGGCATGGAAGGTCCCAGGAATCAGGGACTGACAGGAACAGATTCCTACACCCCCCCCCACTGGATAGAAGCTGCAGAAGCCAGAGCAGCAGCCCTGGCTTGCCTAGGCCAAGGGCCCTGAGTGAGTCCCTCTGAGGATGAGGAAGAGGAGGAGGGGGTGTAGGAGGAGGAGGAGGAAGAGGAGGAGGAAGAGGAGGAAGAGGAGGAGGAAGAAGAAGAGGAGGAGGAGGAGGCGGAGGAGGAGGAGTAGGAGGGGCAGGAGGGCAGCTGTCAGTAGGCAACGGGATTAATAGAGGCCTCCATTATGGAGGCATGTGTCCAGGCAGGCACCCACCAACCCTCAGGGGCAGCTCAGGGCACCCAGGGACTTGGTGTGGGTATCTCTGGGGCGGGGACTGTCAGTCAGTCAGCAAGACTGTGTGTCAGTGCACATGGTGGGACAGGGGCCTGGCGGACCTTGGTCCCCCGCCCTGGACTGTCAGATGCCAGCCCCATGCCCAGACACACACCAATCCGCCCATAGCCCCTTGGCCCGGCCGACCAGCACCTGCTTTGGCCTGGGGCTCTGGCTCTGGTGGCTGGCCACCACCCCTCAAGTCAAGTTCAGCGTGGGGTCATGGCTGCTGGTCAACTGGATGGGCGGGGTCCCCGTGGCCTAGCAACCACAGGAGCCCTCTGTGATGTCCTAGCCCCTGGCAATCTGTGCTGGCCACAGTAGCACTGGGCAGCCCAACTGCCCTGCCACTAGGTCAGGCAACAGCGCCCAGACGCCTGGGCCCTGGCACAGAGGGACGGAAGGATGGCAAGACAGTGCTGACCGACGAGGGACCTCAGGGCTGGCAGCCAAGAGAAGACAGGTGGAGGTGCGCCCGGGATCCAGGGAGCCCAGGCCAGAGCTGCCTGCATGCCTGCCGGCCTTCCTGGATGTCTGTATGCTGCCTTTGTCCAGGTAGGTTTCTCAGGTCCCCTCCAATCCTGTCCTCTCCTGTCCTCTCCTGTCCTCACCATCCTGTCCCCTCTCCTTTCCTCCGCACTTTGCTTCTCTCCTTTGTCTGTCCTCTCTTCCAGGTGTCCTGCTCACCAGCTCCAGCACTTGTGATGGTTCTCCAGTGACAGCTGTTCGCAACCCCTTCCACCCCCTGCCTGCCCCTAATGTGACCCAGCTCACAGGGTCTCCGGCTCACCCCACCCAAACCCACACGCCCCAACACATTCCCTGGTTCAGCCCCTCTGCCCTATTCAGCCAAACTGGGCCTTTGCAACCTACCTATGCATCGTTATTTCTCCTCACCATTCAAGGAGAGATCTCCTTTTGTACTTAGCTTGGTTGACTGGTGGATGGATGGATGGATGGATGGATGGATGGATGGATGGATGGATGAATGGATGGATAGATGTATGGGTGGATGGATGGATGGATGGACAGGTCAATGGATCGGTTTTGTAGAGGCAGAGTACCATATAGGGGTACTGGAGTCCGCTGGTGTCAGATCCTTAGTCAATGTCAAATGTAAAACATTAATTCATCAATAACAAAAATGAATAAGCACCTAAATAAATAAATAAATCAATATAAAAACTGGGTTAAAAAATACATGGCGTCTTTGCCTTTCTGCATATGGAATGCTGTGAGGATCTTAACAAGGAAAGCATTGTCCTGAGTAGCCCATTTGAAGTCGTGGAATATTTCCTTTTCCTTTTTCTTTTTTTACTTTCTATTTTCTTGATTATTCACTGGAATAAATAGACAGGAATTGAGAGGGAAGGGAGGTAGAGAGAGTTTGAGACACAGAGAGAGACAACTGCAGCACTTCCGCACCACTTGTAAAGATTTCCCTTGGCAGGTGCGAACCAGGGTGTTGAAGCCCAGTCCTCCTGCATTGTAACATGAGTGCTTAACTGGGTGTGGCACACCTGGTACCCTTGATGGGACACTTTTTTTTAGCAATGAAAAGAAATTCTCGTGGCAAGGTAATAAATAAATGAAGAAGTAAATAAAAGTGCATTTACATTAACTCAGGGGAAACACACAGGGACATATACGTCTCTGTTACATGTATTACTTCTTCATGTATGGATTGATTGCCTCAAGAGGTTATTGCCACAGCTGAGTGCCTACGCCACGAATAATCCACAGCTCCTGCACTCCATTTGTTCCCCTTTCGCTGCCCTTGTTGCTTGGTCACTGTGGTGGTTATTGTTTTTGTTGTTGTTGTTGTTACTGACCTTGCATCTGACAGACACAAAAGGAGAGAGCAGAGGAAATACAGGGTGGGAGAGAAAGATAGAGCTCCTAAAGACCTGATTCACCCCCTGTAAAGCGACTCCCCTGCAGGTGGCAGTCTGGGGGCCAGACCCCAAATCCTTCCACCTGTCCCCTCTATTCGTGAGCGCCACAAGCCCTTAACCCTCTGACATACTGCCAAACCTCCCTGGATTTACTTTTGAAGGCAGTATCACCTGCCTCGTTTTGAATCCTCATTATCCTGAGGGTCAGTCCTGGAGACAGTGTCATGACACGACACACGGAGATCTCTGTTATCAGAGAGCACCTGGAACAGCAGCTGGGGCTCTAGTGCCCGGGCAGGAGCAACTCCCCATCCACCTTCCACAGAGTCCACCTGCCTGCATTTTGGTCCTTTTCCCTCCAAAAGAGATTTTTCCCTTTTTTCACTTTGAAACAGGCAGGAGACAGGTTACCCAGGTAGGGGAAAAAAAATAAAAAGCCTTTTTTTTTTTTTTTTTTTTTTTTTTACCGAAGTGAATGACCATCTTCTGGCAAGTATAGGTTTTGAACCTGAAAACTCTGTCTGTCTGTCTCTTAGTCCACAGAAAGAGCCACTAGCCCAGCCAGATCTCACTCTCAGATGGGGTGTTTTTGCCAGTCAAAGGTCTGCACAGCACACTAGGGATTGGGCGGCCTGAGACCCAAATGTTACATTGTAGATGGACTGTTTGCAGTTCTTGCTCCCCAGGACATTGGACTGTCTCAACTCCCTCCCCTACAGCATGAAAAAAAGACTCTTGCCAACCTTGGAGCAACTGGAGTGGGGGCGAGGGGAGCTGTTTGCATGTCTGCACTGCTCATGCCCAGGTGTCTGTGGGGGTCCGTGGCAGAGGCTGTAAGGTGGCTAGGGGGCAGAAGGAGACAGTTTGAGAGGCAGGCTGCAGGCAGGGGAACCAGGAGTGTGTGCAGGGCTGTGTGTGTGGGTGTGGTGGCAGGGGGTTAGGGCAGGTCCCCCTGCTGGATGGTGAGATGGCAGCTGGGCTGGCCCTGGGCCCTCAGGGCTGAAGGGCAGAAGCAGGGTGGCAGTAAAGTAGCACAGGGAGGAACACAGTAGATGTTATTTGGGAGCTGCGGGACAGAGGGTAAGGGGAAAGGGGGCATCCTTGAGGAGGGGTCAGGACTAGAGAGTGGGGGCAGCTGGAGGCATGGAAGGTCCCAGGAATCAGGGACTGACAGGAACAGATTCCTACACCCCCCCCCACTGGATAGAAGCTGCAGAAGCCAGAGCAGCAGCCCTGGCTTGCCTAGGCCAAGGGCCCTGAGTGAGTCCCTCTGAGGATGAGGAAGAGGAGGAGGGGGTGTAGGAGGAGGAGGAGGAAGAGGAGGAGGAAGAGGAGGAAGAGGAGGAGGAAGAAGAAGAGGAGGAGGAGGAGGCGGAGGAGGAGGAGTAGGAGGGGCAGGAGGGCAGCTGTCAGTAGGCAACGGGATTAATAGAGGCCTCCATTATGGAGGCATGTGTCCAGGCAGGCACCCACCAACCCTCAGGGGCAGCTCAGGGCACCCAGGGACTTGGTGTGGGTATCTCTGGGGCGGGGACTGTCAGTCAGTCAGCAAGACTGTGTGTCAGTGCACATGGTGGGACAGGGGCCTGGCGGACCTTGGTCCCCCGCCCTGGACTGTCAGATGCCAGCCCCATGCCCAGACACACACCAATCCGCCCATAGCCCCTTGGCCCGGCCGACCAGCACCTGCTTTGGCCTGGGGCTCTGGCTCTGGTGGCTGGCCACCACCCCTCAAGTCAAGTTCAGCGTGGGGTCATGGCTGCTGGTCAACTGGATGGGCGGGGTCCCCGTGGCCTAGCAACCACAGGAGCCCTCTGTGATGTCCTAGCCCCTGGCAATCTGTGCTGGCCACAGTAGCACTGGGCAGCCCAACTGCCCTGCCACTAGGTCAGGCAACAGCGCCCAGACGCCTGGGCCCTGGCACAGAGGGACGGAAGGATGGCAAGACAGTGCTGACCGACGAGGGACCTCAGGGCTGGCAGCCAAGAGAAGACAGGTGGAGGTGCGCCCGGGATCCAGGGAGCCCAGGCCAGAGCTGCCTGCATGCCTGCCGGCCTTCCTGGATGTCTGTATGCTGCCTTTGTCCAGGTAGGTTTCTCAGGTCCCCTCCAATCCTGTCCTCTCCTGTCCTCTCCTGTCCTCACCATCCTGTCCCCTCTCCTTTCCTCCGCACTTTGCTTCTCTCCTTTGTCTGTCCTCTCTTCCAGGTGTCCTGCTCACCAGCTCCAGCACTTGTGATGGTTCTCCAGTGACAGCTGTTCGCAACCCCTTCCACCCCCTGCCTGCCCCTAATGTGACCCAGCTCACAGGGTCTCCGGCTCACCCCACCCAAACCCACACGCCCCAACACATTCCCTGGTTCAGCCCCTCTGCCCTATTCAGCCAAACTGGGCCTTTGCAACCTACCTATGCATCGTTATTTCTCCTCACCATTCAAGGAGAGATCTCCTTTTGTACTTAGCTTGGTTGACTGGTGGATGGATGGATGGATGGATGGATGGATGGATGGATGAATGGATGGATAGATGTATGGGTGGATGGATGGATGGATGGACAGGTCAATGGATCGGTTTTGTAGAGGCAGAGTACCATATAGGGGTACTGGAGTCCGCTGGTGTCAGATCCTTAGTCAATGTCAAATGTAAAACATTAATTCATCAATAACAAAAATGAATAAGCACCTAAATAAATAAATAAATCAATATAAAAACTGGGTTAAAAAATACATGGCGTCTTTGCCTTTCTGCATATGGAATGCTGTGAGGATCTTAACAAGGAAAGCATTGTCCTGAGTAGCCCATTTGAAGTCGTGGAATATTTCCTTTTCCTTTTTCTTTTTTTACTTTCTATTTTCTTGATTATTCACTGGAATAAATAGACAGGAATTGAGAGGGAAGGGAGGTAGAGAGAGTTTGAGACACAGAGAGAGACAACTGCAGCACTTCCGCACCACTTGTAAAGATTTCCCCTGGCAGGTGCGAACCCGGGTGTTGAAGCCCAGTCCTCCTGCATTGTAACATGAGTGCTTAACTGGGTGTGGCACACCTGGTACCCTTGATGGGACACTTTTTTTTAGCAATGAAAAGAAATTCTCGTGGCAAGGTAATAAATAAATGAAGAAGTAAATAAAAGTGCATTTACATTAACTCAGGGGAAACACACAGGGACATATACGTCTCTGTTACATGTATTACTTCTTCATGTATGGATTGATTGCCTCAAGAGGTTATTGCCACAGCTGAGTGCCTACGCCACGAATAATCCACAGCTCCTGCACTCCATTTGTTCCCCTTTCGCTGCCCTTGTTGCTTGGTCACTGTGGTGGTTATTGTTTTTGTTGTTGTTGTTGTTACTGACCTTGCATCTGACAGACACAAAAGGAGAGAGCAGAGGAAATACAGGGTGGGAGAGAAAGATAGAGCTCCTAAAGACCTGCTTCACCCCCTGTAAAGCGACTCCCCTGCAGGTGGCAGTCTGGGGGCCAGACCCCAAATCCTTCCACCTGTCCCCTCTATTCGTGAGCGCCACAAGCCCTTAACCCTCTGACATACTGCCAAACCTCCCTGGATTTACTTTTGAAGGCAGTATCACCTGCCTCGTTTTGAATCCTCATTATCCTGAGTGTCAGTCCTGGAGACAGTGTCATGACACGACACACGGAGATCTCTGTTATCAGAGAGCACCTGGAACAGCAGCTGGGGCTCTAGTGCCCGGGCAGGAGCAACTCCCCATCCACCTTCCACAGAGTCCACCTGCCTGCATTTTGGTCCTTTTCCCTCCAAAAGAGATTTTTCCCTTTTTTCACTTTGAAACAGGCAGGAGACAGGTTACCCAGGTAGGGGAAAAAAAATAAAAAGCCTTTTTTTTTTTTTTTTTTTTTTTTTTACCGAAGTGAATGACCATCTTCTGGGAAGTATAGGTTTTGAACCTGAAAACTCTGTCTGTCTGTCTCTTAGTCCACAGAAAGAGCCACTAGCCCAGCCAGATCTCACTCTCAGATGGGGTGTTTTTGCCAGTCAAAGGTCTGCACAGCACACTAGGGATTGGGCGGCCTGAGACCCAAATGTTACATTGTAGATGGACTGTTTGCAGTTCTTGCTCCCCAGGACATTGGACTGTCTCAACTCCCTCCCCTACAGCATGAAAAAAAGACTCTTGCCAACCTTGGAGCAACTGGAGTGGGGGCGAGGGGAGCTGTTTGCATGTCTGCACTGCTCATGCCCAGGTGTCTGTGGGGGTCCGTGGCAGAGGCTGTAAGGTGGCTAGGGGGCAGAAGGAGACAGTTTGAGAGGCAGGCTGCAGGCAGGGGAACCAGGAGTGTGTGCAGGGCTGTGTGTGTGGGTGTGGTGGCAGGGGGTTAGGGCAGGTCCCCCTGCTGGATGGTGAGATGGCAGATGGGCTGGCCCTGGGCCCTCAGGGCTGAAGGGCAGAAGCAGGGTGGCAGTAAAGTAGCACAGGGAGGAACACAGTAGATGTTATTTGGGAGCTGCGGGACAGAGGGTAAGGGGAAAGGGGGCATCCTTGAGGAGGGGTCAGGACTAGAGAGTGGGGGCAGCTGGAGGCATGGAAGGTCCCAGGAATCAGGGACTGACAGGAACAGATTCCTACACCCCCCCCCACTGGATAGAAGCTGCAGAAGCCAGAGCAGCAGCCCTGGCTTGCCTAGGCCAAGGGCCCTGAGTGAGTCCCTCTGAGGATGAGGAAGAGGAGGAGGGGGTGTAGGAGGAGGAGGAGGAAGAGGAGGAGGAAGAGGAGGAAGAGGAGGAGGAAGAAGAAGAGGAGGAGGAGGAGGCGGAGGAGGAGGAGTAGGAGGGGCAGGAGGGCAGCTGTCAGTAGGCAACGGGATTAATAGAGGCCTCCATTATGGAGGCATGTGTCCAGGCAGGCACCCACCAACCCTCAGGGGCAGCTCAGGGCACCCAGGGACGTGGTGTGGGTATCTCTGGGGCGGGGACTGTCAGTCAGTCAGCAAGACTGTGTGTCAGTGCACATGGTGGGACAGGGGCCTGGCGGACCTTGGTCCCCCGCCCTGGACTGTCAGATGCCAGCCCCATGCCCAGACACACACCAATCCGCCCATAGCCCCTTGGCCCGGCCGACCAGCACCTGCTTTGGCCTGGGGCTCTGGCTCTGGTGGCTGGCCACCACCCCTCAAATCAAGTTCAGCGTGGGGTCATGGCTGCTGGTCAACTGGATGGGCGGGGTCCCCGTGGCCTAGCAACCACAGGAGCCCTCTGTGATGTCCTAGCCCCTGGCAATCTGTGCTGGCCACAGTAGCACTGGGCAGCCCAACTGCCCTGCCACTAGGTCAGGCAACAGCGCCCAGACGCCTGGGCCCTGGCACAGAGGGACGGAAGGATGGCAAGACAGTGCTGACCGACGAGGGACCTCAGGGCTGGCAGCCAAGAGAAGACAGGTGGAGGTGCGCCCGGGATCCAGGGAGCCCAGGCCAGAGCTGCCTGCATGCCTGCCGGCCTTCCTGGATGTCTGTATGCTGCCTTTGTCCAGGTAGGTTTCTCAGGTCCCCTCCAATCCTGTCCTCTCCTGTCCTCTCCTGTCCTCACCATCCTGTCCCCTCTCCTTTCCTCCGCACTTTGCTTCTCTCCTTTGTCTGTCCTCTCTTCCAGGTGTCCTGCTCACCAGCTCCAGCACTTGTGATGGTTCTCCAGTGACAGCTGTTCGCAACCCCTTCCACCCCCTGCCTGCCCCTAATGTGACCCAGCTCACAGGGTCTCCGGCTCACCCCACCCAAACCCACACGCCCCAACACATTCCCTGGTTCAGCCCCTCTGCCCTATTCAGCCAAACTGGGCCTTTGCAACCTACCTATGCATCGTTATTTCTCCTCACCATTCAAGGAGAGATCTCCTTTTGTACTTAGCTTGGTTGACTGGTGGATGGATGGATGGATGGATGGATGGATGGATGAATGGATGGATAGATGTATGGGTGGATGGATGGATGGATGGACAGGTCAATGGATCGGTTTTGTAGAGGCAGAGTACCATATAGGGGTACTGGAGTCCGCTGGTGTCAGATCCTTAGTCAATGTCAAATGTAAAACATTAATTCATCAATAACAAAAATGAATAAGCACCTAAATAAATAAATAAATCAATATAAAAACTGGGTTAAAAAATACATGGCGTCTTTGCCTTTCTGCATATGGAATGCTGTGAGGATCTTAACAAGGAAAGCATTGTCCTGAGTAGCCCATTTGAAGTCGTGGAATATTTCCTTTTCCTTTTTCTTTTTTTACTTTCTATTTTCTTGATTATTCACTGGAATAAATAGACAGGAATTGAGAGGGAAGGGAGGTAGAGAGAGTTTGAGACACAGAGAGAGACAACTGCAGCACTTCCGCACCACTTGTAAAGATTTCCCTTGGCAGGTGCGAACCAGGGTGTTGAAGCCCAGTCCTCCTGCATTGTAACATGAGTGCTTAACTGGGTGTGGCACACCTGGTACCCTTGATGGGACACTTTTTTTTAGCAATGAAAAGAAATTCTCGTGGCAAGGTAATAAATAAATGAAGAAGTAAATAAAAGTGCATTTACATTAACTCAGGGGAAACACACAGGGACATATACGTCTCTGTTACATGTATTACTTCTTCATGTATGGATTGATTGCCTCAAGAGGTTATTGCCACAGCTGAGTGCCTACGCCACGAATAATCCACAGCTCCTGCACTCCATTTGTTCCCCTTTCGCTGCCCTTGTTGCTTGGTCACTGTGGTGGTTATTGTTTTTTTTGTTGTTGTTGTTACTGACCTTGCATCTGACAGACACAAAAGGAGAGAGCAGAGGAAATACAGGGTGGGAGAGAAAGATAGAGCTCCTAAAGACCTGCTTCACCCCCTGTAAAGCGACTCCCCTGCAGGTGGCAGTCTGGGGGCCAGACCCCAAATCCTTCCACCTGTCCCCTCTATTCGTGAGCGCCACAAGCCCTTAACCCTCTGACATACTGCCAAACCTCCCTGGATTTACTTTTGAAGGCAGTATCACCTGCCTCGTTTTGAATCCTCATTATCCTGAGGGTCAGTCCTGGAGACAGTGTCATGACACGACACACGGAGATCTCTGTTATCAGAGAGCACCTGGAACAGCAGCTGGGGCTCTAGTGCCCGGGCAGGAGCAACTCCCCATCCACCTTCCACAGAGTCCACCTGCCTGCATTTTGGTCCTTTTCCCTCCAAAAGAGATTTTTCCCTTTTTTCACTTTGAAACAGGCAGGAGACAGGTTACCCAGGTAGGGGAAAAAAAATAAAAAGCCTTTTTTTTTTTTTTTTTTTTTTTTTTACCGAAGTGAATGACCATCTTCTGGCAAGTATAGGTTTTGAACCTGAAAACTCTGTCTGTCTGTCTCTTAGTCCACAGAAAGAGCCACTAGCCCAGCCAGATCTCACTCTCAGATGGGGTGTTTTTGCCAGTCAAAGGTCTGCACAGCACACTAGGGATTGGGCGGCCTGAGACCCAAATGTTACATTGTAGATGGACTGTTTGCAGTTCTTGCTCCCCAGGACATTGGACTGTCTCAACTCCCTCCCCTACAGCATGAAAAAAAGACTCTTGCCAACCTTGGAGCAACTGGAGTGGGGGCGAGGGGAGCTGTTTGCATGTCTGCACTGCTCATGCCCAGGTGTCTGTGGGGGTCCGTGGCAGAGGCTGTAAGGTGGCTAGGGGGCAGAAGGAGACAGTTTGAGAGGCAGGCTGCAGGCAGGGGAACCAGGAGTGTGTGCAGGGCTGTGTGTGTGGGTGTGGTGGCAGGGGGTTAGGGCAGGTCCCCCTGCTGGATGGTGAGATGGCAGATGGGCTGGCCCTGGGCCCTCAGGGCTGAAGGGCAGAAGCAGGGTGGCAGTAAAGTAGCACAGGGAGGAACACAGTAGATGTTATTTGGGAGCTGCGGGACAGAGGGTAAGGGGAAAGGGGGCATCCTTGAGGAGGGGTCAGGACTAGAGAGTGGGGGCAGCTGGAGGCATGGAAGGTCCCAGGAATCAGGGACTGACAGGAACAGATTCCTACACCCCCCCCCACTGGATAGAAGCTGCAGAAGCCAGAGCAGCAGCCCTGGCTTGCCTAGGCCAAGGGCCCTGAGTGAGTCCCTCTGAGGATGAGGAAGAGGAGGAGGGGGTGTAGGAGGAGGAGGAGGAAGAGGAGGAGGAAGAGGAGGAAGAGGAGGAGGAAGAAGAAGAGGAGGAGGAGGAGGCGGAGGAGGAGGAGTAGGAGGGGCAGGAGGGCAGCTGTCAGTAGGCAACGGGATTAATAGAGGCCTCCATTATGGAGGCATGTGTCCAGGCAGGCACCCACCAACCCTCAGGGGCAGCTCAGGGCACCCAGGGACTTGGTGTGGGTATCTCTGGGGCGGGGACTGTCAGTCAGTCAGCAAGACTGTGTGTCAGTGCACATGGTGGGACAGGGGCCTGGCGGACCTTGGTCCCCCGCCCTGGACTGTCAGATGCCAGCCCCATGCCCAGACACACACCAATCCGCCCATAGCCCCTTGGCCCGGCCGACCAGCACCTGCTTTGGCCTGGGGCTCTGGCTCTGGTGGCTGGCCACCACCCCTCAAGTCAAGTTCAGCGTGGGGTCATGGCTGCTGGTCAACTGGATGGGCGGGGTCCCCGTGGCCTAGCAACCACAGGAGCCCTCTGTGATGTCCTAGCCCCTGGCAATCTGTGCTGGCCACAGTAGCACTGGGCAGCCCAACTGCCCTGCCACTAGGTCAGGCAACAGCGCCCAGACGCCTGGGCCCTGGCACAGAGGGACGGAAGGATGGCAAGACAGTGCTGACCGACGAGGGACCTCAGGGCTGGCAGCCAAGAGAAGACAGGTGGAGGTGCGCCCGGGATCCAGGGAGCCCAGGCCAGAGCTGCCTGCATGCCTGCCGGCCTTCCTGGATGTCTGTATGCTGCCTTTGTCCAGGTAGGTTTCTCAGGTCCCCTCCAATCCTGTCCTCTCCTGTCCTCTCCTGTCCTCACCATCCTGTCCCCTCTCCTTTCCTCCGCACTTTGCTTCTCTCCTTTGTCTGTCCTCTCTTCCAGGTGTCCTGCTCACCAGCTCCAGCACTTGTGATGGTTCTCCAGTGACAGCTGTTCGCAACCCCTTCCACCCCCTGCCTGCCCCTAATGTGACCCAGCTCACAGGGTCTCCGGCTCACCCCACCCAAACCCACACGCCCCAACACATTCCCTGGTTCAGCCCCTCTGCCCTATTCAGCCAAACTGGGCCTTTGCAACCTACCTATGCATCGTTATTTCTCCTCACCATTCAAGGAGAGATCTCCTTTTGTACTTAGCTTGGTTGACTGGTGGATGGATGGATGGATGGATGGATGGATGGATGGATGGATGGATGAATGAATGGATAGATGTATGGGTGGATGGATGGATGGATGGACAGGTCAATGGATCGGTTTTGTAGAGGCAGAGTACCATATAGGGGTACTGGAGTCCGCTGGTGTCAGATCCTTAGTCAATGTCAAATGTAAAACATTAATTCATCAATAACAAAAATGAATAAGCACCTAAATAAATAAATAAATCAATATAAAAACTGGGTTAAAAAATACATGGCGTCTTTGCCTTTCTGCATATGGAATGCTGTGAGGATCTTAACAAGGAAAGCATTGTCCTGAGTAGCCCATTTGAAGTCGTGGAATATTTCCTTTTCCTTTTTCTTTTTTTACTTTCTATTTTCTTGATTATTCACTGGAATAAATAGACAGGAATTGAGAGGGAAGGGAGGTAGAGAGAGTTTGAGACACAGAGAGAGACAACTGCAGCACTTCCGCACCACTTGTAAAGATTTCCCTTGGCAGGTGCGAACCAGGGTGTTGAAGCCCAGTCCTCCTGCATTGTAACATGAGTGCTTAACTGGGTGTGGCACACCTGGTACCCTTGATGGGACACTTTTTTTTAGCAATGAAAAGAAATTCTCGTGGCAAGGTAATAAATAAATGAAGAAGTAAATAAAAGTGCATTTACATTAACTCAGGGGAAACACACAGGGACATATACGTCTCTGTTACATGTATTACTTCTTCATGTATGGATTGATTGCCTCAAGAGGTTATTGCCACAGCTGAGTGCCTACGCCACGAATAATCCACAGCTCCTGCACTCCATTTGTTCCCCTTTCGCTGCCCTTGTTGCTTGGTCACTGTGGTGGTTATTGTTTTTGTTGTTGTTGTTGTTACTGACCTTGCATCTGACAGACACAAAAGGAGAGAGCAGAGGAAATACAGGGTGGGAGAGAAAGATAGAGCTCCTAAAGACCTGCTTCACCCCCTGTAAAGCGACTCCCCTGCAGGTGGCAGTCTGGGGGCCAGACCCCAAATCCTTCCACCTGTCCCCTCTATTCGTGAGCGCCACAAGCCCTTAACCCTCTGACATACTGCCAAACCTCCCTGGATTTACTTTTGAAGGCAGTATCACCTGCCTCGTTTTGAATCCTCATTATCCTGAGTGTCAGTCCTGGAGACAGTGTCATGACACGACACACGGAGATCTCTGTTATCAGAGAGCACCTGGAACAGCAGCTGGGGCTCTAGTGCCCGGGCAGGAGCAACTCCCCATCCACCTTCCACAGAGTCCACCTGCCTGCATTTTGGTCCTTTTCCCTCCAAAAGAGATTTTTCCCTTTTTTCACTTTGAAACAGGCAGGAGACAGGTTACCCAGGTAGGGGAAAAAAAATAAAAAGCCTTTTTTTTTTTTTTTTTTTTTTTTACCGAAGTGAATGACCATCTTCTGGGAAGTATAGGTTTTGAACCTGAAAACTCTGTCTGTCTGTCTCTTAGTCCACAGAAAGAGCCACTAGCCCAGCCAGATCTCACTCTCAGATGGGGTGTTTTTGCCAGTCAAAGGTCTGCACAGCACACTAGGGATTGGGCGGCCTGAGACCCAAATGTTACATTGTAGATGGACTGTTTGCAGTTCTTGCTCCCCAGGACATTGGACTGTCTCAACTCCCTCCCCTACAGCATGAAAAAAAGACTCTTGCCAACCTTGGAGCAACTGGAGTGGGGGCGAGGGGAGCTGTTTGCATGTCTGCACTGCTCATGCCCAGGTGTCTGTGGGGGTCCGTGGCAGAGGCTGTAAGGTGGCTAGGGGGCAGAAGGAGACAGTTTGAGAGGCAGGCTGCAGGCAGGGGAACCAGGAGTGTGTGCAGGGCTGTGTGTGTGGGTGTGGTGGCAGGGGGTTAGGGCAGGTCCCCCTGCTGGATGGTGAGATGGCAGATGGGCTGGCCCTGGGCCCTCAGGGCTGAAGGGCAGAAGCAGGGTGGCAGTAAAGTAGCACAGGGAGGAACACAGTAGATGTTATTTGGGAGCTGCGGGACAGAGGGTAAGGGGAAAGGGGGCATCCTTGAGGAGGGGTCAGGACTAGAGAGTGGGGGCAGCTGGAGGCATGGAAGGTCCCAGGAATCAGGGACTGACAGGAACAGATTCCTACACCCCCCCCCACTGGATAGAAGCTGCAGAAGCCAGAGCAGCAGCCCTGGCTTGCCTAGGCCAAGGGCCCTGAGTGAGTCCCTCTGAGGATGAGGAAGAGGAGGAGGGGGTGTAGGAGGAGGAGGAGGAAGAGGAGGAGGAAGAGGAGGAAGAGGAGGAGGAAGAAGAAGAGGAGGAGGAGGAGGCGGAGGAGGAGGAGTAGGAGGGGCAGGAGGGCAGCTGTCAGTAGGCAACGGGATTAATAGAGGCCTCCATTATGGAGGCATGTGTCCAGGCAGGCACCCACCAACCCTCAGGGGCAGCTCAGGGCACCCAGGGACTTGGTGTGGGTATCTCTGGGGCGGGGACTGTCAGTCAGTCAGCAAGACTGTGTGTCAGTGCACATGGTGGGACAGGGGCCTGGCGGACCTTGGTCCCCCGCCCTGGACTGTCAGATGCCAGCCCCATGCCCAGACACACACCAATCCGCCCATAGCCCCTTGGCCCGGCCGACCAGCACCTGCTTTGGCCTGGGGCTCTGGCTCTGGTGGCTGGCCACCACCCCTCAAGTCAAGTTCAGCGTGGGGTCATGGCTGCTGGTCAACTGGATGGGCGGGGTCCCCGTGGCCTAGCAACCA
The DNA here is from genome assembly GCF_950295315.1 of Erinaceus europaeus. Classification (NCBI taxonomy): domain Eukaryota; kingdom Metazoa; phylum Chordata; class Mammalia; order Eulipotyphla; family Erinaceidae; genus Erinaceus; species Erinaceus europaeus. The sequence continues at coordinate 2,787,175 of NW_026647125.1, read as the reverse complement.
CAGGAGCCCTCTGTGATGTCCTAGCCCCTGGCAATCTGTGCTGGCCACAGTAGCACTGGGCAGCCCAACTGCCCTGCCACTAGGTCAGGCAACAGCGCCCAGACGCCTGGGCCCTGGCACAGAGGGACGGAAGGATGGCAAGACAGTGCTGACCGACGAGGGACCTCAGGGCTGGCAGCCAAGAGAAGACAGGTGGAGGTGCGCCCGGGATCCAGGGAGCCCAGGCCAGAGCTGCCTGCATGCCTGCCGGCCTTCCTGGATGTCTGTATGCTGCCTTTGTCCAGGTAGGTTTCTCAGGTCCCCTCCAATCCTGTCCTCTCCTGTCCTCTCCTGTCCTCACCATCCTGTCCCCTCTCCTTTCCTCCGCACTTTGCTTCTCTCCTTTGTCTGTCCTCTCTTCCAGGTGTCCTGCTCACCAGCTCCAGCACTTGTGATGGTTCTCCAGTGACAGCTGTTCGCAACCCCTTCCACCCCCTGCCTGCCCCTAATGTGACCCAGCTCACAGGGTCTCCGGCTCACCCCACCCAAACCCACACGCCCCAACACATTCCCTGGTTCAGCCCCTCTGCCCTATTCAGCCAAACTGGGCCTTTGCAACCTACCTATGCATCGTTATTTCTCCTCACCATTCAAGGAGAGATCTCCTTTTGTACTTAGCTTGGTTGACTGGTGGATGGATGGATGGATGGATGGATGGATGGATGGATGAATGGATGGATAGATGTATGGGTGGATGGATGGATGGATGGACAGGTCAATGGATCGGTTTTGTAGAGGCAGAGTACCATATAGGGGTACTGGAGTCCGCTGGTGTCAGATCCTTAGTCAATGTCAAATGTAAAACATTAATTCATCAATAACAAAAATGAATAAGCACCTAAATAAATAAATAAATCAATATAAAAACTGGGTTAAAAAATACATGGCGTCTTTGCCTTTCTGCATATGGAATGCTGTGAGGATCTTAACAAGGAAAGCATTGTCCTGAGTAGCCCATTTGAAGTCGTGGAATATTTCCTTTTCCTTTTTCTTTTTTTACTTTCTATTTTCTTGATTATTCACTGGAATAAATAGACAGGAATTGAGAGGGAAGGGAGGTAGAGAGAGTTTGAGACACAGAGAGAGACAACTGCAGCACTTCCGCACCACTTGTAAAGATTTCCCTTGGCAGGTGCGAACCAGGGTGTTGAAGCCCAGTCCTCCTGCATTGTAACATGAGTGCTTAACTGGGTGTGGCACACCTGGTACCCTTGATGGGACACTTTTTTTTAGCAATGAAAAGAAATTCTCGTGGCAAGGTAATAAATAAATGAAGAAGTAAATAAAAGTGCATTTACATTAACTCAGGGGAAACACACAGGGACATATACGTCTCTGTTACATGTATTACTTCTTCATGTATGGATTGATTGCCTCAAGAGGTTATTGCCACAGCTGAGTGCCTACGCCACGAATAATCCACAGCTCCTGCACTCCATTTGTTCCCCTTTCGCTGCCCTTGTTGCTTGGTCACTGTGGTGGTTATTGTTTTTGTTGTTGTTGTTGTTACTGACCTTGCATCTGACAGACACAAAAGGAGAGAGCAGAGGAAATACAGGGTGGGAGAGAAAGATAGAGCTCCTAAAGACCTGCTTCACCCCCTGTAAAGCGACTCCCCTGCAGGTGGCAGTCTGGGGGCCAGACCCCAAATCCTTCCACCTGTCCCCTCTATTCGTGAGCGCCACAAGCCCTTAACCCTCTGACATACTGCCAAACCTCCCTGGATTTACTTTTGAAGGCAGTATCACCTGCCTCGTTTTGAATCCTCATTATCCTGAGTGTCAGTCCTGGAGACAGTGTCATGACACGACACACGGAGATCTCTGTTATCAGAGAGCACCTGGAACAGCAGCTGGGGCTCTAGTGCCCGGGCAGGAGCAACTCCCCATCCACCTTCCACAGAGTCCACCTGCCTGCATTTTGGTCCTTTTCCCTCCAAAAGAGATTTTTCCCTTTTTTCACTTTGAAACAGGCAGGAGACAGGTTACCCAGGTAGGGGAAAAAAAATAAAAAGCCTTTTTTTTTTTTTTTTTTTTTTTTACCGAAGTGAATGACCATCTTCTGGGAAGTATAGGTTTTGAACCTGAAAACTCTGTCTGTCTGTCTCTTAGTCCACAGAAAGAGCCACTAGCCCAGCCAGATCTCACTCTCAGATGGGGTGTTTTTGCCAGTCAAAGGTCTGCACAGCACACTAGGGATTGGGCGGCCTGAGACCCAAATGTTACATTGTAGATGGACTGTTTGCAGTTCTTGCTCCCCAGGACATTGGACTGTCTCAACTCCCTCCCCTACAGCATGAAAAAAAGACTCTTGCCAACCTTGGAGCAACTGGAGTGGGGGCGAGGGGAGCTGTTTGCATGTCTGCACTGCTCATGCCCAGGTGTCTGTGGGGGTCCGTGGCAGAGGCTGTAAGGTGGCTAGGGGGCAGAAGGAGACAGTTTGAGAGGCAGGCTGCAGGCAGGGGAACCAGGAGTGTGTGCAGGGCTGTGTGTGTGGGTGTGGTGGCAGGGGGTTAGGGCAGGTCCCCCTGCTGGATGGTGAGATGGCAGATGGGCTGGCCCTGGGCCCTCAGGGCTGAAGGGCAGAAGCAGGGTGGCAGTAAAGTAGCACAGGGAGGAACACAGTAGATGTTATTTGGGAGCTGCGGGACAGAGGGTAAGGGGAAAGGGGGCATCCTTGAGGAGGGGTCAGGACTAGAGAGTGGGGGCAGCTGGAGGCATGGAAGGTCCCAGGAATCAGGGACTGACAGGAACAGATTCCTACACCCCCCCCCACTGGATAGAAGCTGCAGAAGCCAGAGCAGCAGCCCTGGCTTGCCTAGGCCAAGGGCCCTGAGTGAGTCCCTCTGAGGATGAGGAAGAGGAGGAGGGGGTGTAGGAGGAGGAGGAGGAAGAGGAGGAGGAAGAGGAGGAAGAGGAGGAGGAAGAAGAAGAGGAGGAGGAGGAGGCGGAGGAGGAGGAGTAGGAGGGGCAGGAGGGCAGCTGTCAGTAGGCAACGGGATTAATAGAGGCCTCCATTATGGAGGCATGTGTCCAGGCAGGCACCCACCAACCCTCAGGGGCAGCTCAGGGCACCCAGGGACGTGGTGTGGGTATCTCTGGGGCGGGGACTGTCAGTCAGTCAGCAAGACTGTGTGTCAGTGCACATGGTGGGACAGGGGCCTGGCGGACCTTGGTCCCCCGCCCTGGACTGTCAGATGCCAGCCCCATGCCCAGACACACACCAATCCGCCCATAGCCCCTTGGCCCGGCCGACCAGCACCTGCTTTGGCCTGGGGCTCTGGCTCTGGTGGCTGGCCACCACCCCTCAAGTCAAGTTCAGCGTGGGGTCATGGCTGCTGGTCAACTGGATGGGCGGGGTCCCCGTGGCCTAGCAACCACAGGAGCCCTCTGTGATGTCCTAGCCCCTGGCAATCTGTGCTGGCCACAGTAGCACTGGGCAGCCCAACTGCCCTGCCACTAGGTCAGGCAACAGCGCCCAGACGCCTGGGCCCTGGCACAGAGGGACGGAAGGATGGCAAGACAGTGCTGACCGACGAGGGACCTCAGGGCTGGCAGCCAAGAGAAGACAGGTGGAGGTGCGCCCGGGATCCAGGGAGCCCAGGCCAGAGCTGCCTGCATGCCTGCCGGCCTTCCTGGATGTCTGTATGCTGCCTTTGTCCAGGTAGGTTTCTCAGGTCCCCTCCAATCCTGTCCTCTCCTGTCCTCTCCTGTCCTCACCATCCTGTCCCCTCTCCTTTCCTCCGCACTTTGCTTCTCTCCTTTGTCTGTCCTCTCTTCCAGGTGTCCTGCTCACCAGCTCCAGCACTTGTGATGGTTCTCCAGTGACAGCTGTTCGCAACCCCTTCCACCCCCTGCCTGCCCCTAATGTGACCCAGCTCACAGGGTCTCCGGCTCACCCCACCCAAACCCACACGCCCCAACACATTCCCTGGTTCAGCCCCTCTGCCCTATTCAGCCAAACTGGGCCTTTGCAACCTACCTATGCATCGTTATTTCTCCTCACCATTCAAGGAGAGATCTCCTTTTGTACTTAGCTTGGTTGACTGGTGGATGGATGGATGGATGGATGGATGGATGGATGGATGAATGGATGGATAGATGTATGGGTGGATGGATGGATGGATGGACAGGTCAATGGATCGGTTTTGTAGAGGCAGAGTACCATATAGGGGTACTGGAGTCCGCTGGTGTCAGATCCTTAGTCAATGTCAAATGTAAAACATTAATTCATCAATAACAAAAATGAATAAGCACCTAAATAAATAAATAAATCAATATAAAAACTGGGTTAAAAAATACATGGCGTCTTTGCCTTTCTGCATATGGAATGCTGTGAGGATCTTAACAAGGAAAGCATTGTCCTGAGTAGCCCATTTGAAGTCGTGGAATATTTCCTTTTCCTTTTTCTTTTTTTACTTTCTATTTTCTTGATTATTCACTGGAATAAATAGACAGGAATTGAGAGGGAAGGGAGGTAGAGAGAGTTTGAGACACAGAGAGAGACAACTGCAGCACTTCCGCACCACTTGTAAAGATTTCCCTTGGCAGGTGCGAACCAGGGTGTTGAAGCCCAGTCCTCCTGCATTGTAACATGAGTGCTTAACTGGGTGTGGCACACCTGGTACCCTTGATGGGACACTTTTTTTTAGCAATGAAAAGAAATTCTTGTGGCAAGGTAATAAATAAATGAAGAAGTAAATAAAAGTGCATTTACATTAACTCAGGGGAAACACACAGGGACATATACGTCTCTGTTACATGTATTACTTCTTCATGTATGGATTGATTGCCTCAAGAGGTTATTGCCACAGCTGAGTGCCTACGCCACGAATAATCCACAGCTCCTGCACTCCATTTGTTCCCCTTTCGCTGCCCTTGTTGCTTGGTCACTGTGGTGGTTATTGTTTTTGTTGTTGTTGTTGTTACTGACCTTGCATCTGACAGACACAAAAGGAGAGAGCAGAGGAAATACAGGGTGGGAGAGAAAGATAGAGCTCCTAAAGACCTGCTTCACCCCCAGTAAAGCGACTCCCCTGCAGGTGGCAGTCTGGGGGCCAGACCCCAAATCCTTCCACCTGTCCCCTCTATTCGTGAGCGCCACAAGCCCTTAACCCTCTGACATACTGCCAAACCTCCCTGGATTTACTTTTGAAGGCAGTATCACCTGCCTCGTTTTGAATCCTCATTATCCTGAGTGTCAGTCCTGGAGACAGTGTCATGACACGACACACGGAGATCTCTGTTATCAGAGAGCACCTGGAACAGCAGCTGGGGCTCTAGTGCCCGGGCAGGAGCAACTCCCCATCCACCTTCCACAGAGTCCACCTGCCTGCATTTTGGTCCTTTTCCCTCCAAAAGAGATTTTTCCCTTTTTTCACTTTGAAACAGGCAGGAGACAGGTTACCCAGGTAGGGGAAAAAAAATAAAAAGCCTTTTTTTTTTTTTTTTTTTTTTTACCGAAGTGAATGACCATCTTCTGGGAAGTATAGGTTTTGAACCTGAAAACTCTGTCTGTCTGTCTCTTAGTCCACAGAAAGAGCCACTAGCCCAGCCAGATCTCACTCTCAGATGGGGTGTTTTTGCCAGTCAAAGGTCTGCACAGCACACTAGGGATTGGGCGGCCTGAGACCCAAATGTTACATTGTAGATGGACTGTTTGCAGTTCTTGCTCCCCAGGACATTGGACTGTCTCAACTCCCTCCCCTACAGCATGAAAAAAAGACTCTTGCCAACCTTGGAGCAACTGGAGTGGGGGCGAGGGGAGCTGTTTGCATGTCTGCACTGCTCATGCCCAGGTGTCTGTGGGGGTCCGTGGCAGAGGCTGTAAGGTGGCTAGGGGGCAGAAGGAGACAGTTTGAGAGGCAGGCTGCAGGCAGGGGAACCAGGAGTGTGTGCAGGGCTGTGTGTGTGGGTGTGGTGGCAGGGGGTTAGGGCAGGTCCCCCTGCTGGATGGTGAGATGGCAGATGGGCTGGCCCTGGGCCCTCAGGGCTGAAGGGCAGAAGCAGGGTGGCAGTAAAGTAGCACAGGGAGGAACACAGTAGATGTTATTTGGGAGCTGCGGGACAGAGGGTAAGGGGAAAGGGGGCATCCTTGAGGAGGGGTCAGGACTAGAGAGTGGGGGCAGCTGGAGGCATGGAAGGTCCCAGGAATCAGGGACTGACAGGAACAGATTCCTACACCCCCCCCCACTGGATAGAAGCTGCAGAAGCCAGAGCAGCAGCCCTGGCTTGCCTAGGCCAAGGGCCCTGAGTGAGTCCCTCTGAGGATGAGGAAGAGGAGGAGGGGGTGTAGGAGGAGGAGGAGGAAGAGGAGGAGGAAGAGGAGGAAGAGGAGGAGGAAGAAGAAGAGGAGGAGGAGGAGGCGGAGGAGGAGGAGTAGGAGGGGCAGGAGGGCAGCTGTCAGTAGGCAACGGGATTAATAGAGGCCTCCATTATGGAGGCATGTGTCCAGGCAGGCACCCACCAACCCTCAGGGGCAGCTCAGGGCACCCAGGGACGTGGTGTGGGTATCTCTGGGGCGGGGACTGTCAGTCAGTCAGCAAGACTGTGTGTCAGTGCACATGGTGGGACAGGGGCCTGGCGGACCTTGGTCCCCCGCCCTGGACTGTCAGATGCCAGCCCCATGCCCAGACACACACCAATCCGCCCATAGCCCCTTGGCCCGGCCGACCAGCACCTGCTTTGGCCTGGGGCTCTGGCTCTGGTGGCTGGCCACCACCCCTCAAGTCAAGTTCAGCGTGGGGTCATGGCTGCTGGTCAACTGGATGGGCGGGGTCCCCGTGGCCTAGCAACCACAGGAGCCCTCTGTGATGTCCTAGCCCCTGGCAATCTGTGCTGGCCACAGTAGCACTGGGCAGCCCAACTGCCCTGCCACTAGGTCAGGCAACAGCGCCCAGACGCCTGGGCCCTGGCACAGAGGGACGGAAGGATGGCAAGACAGTGCTGACCGACGAGGGACCTCAGGGCTGGCAGCCAAGAGAAGACAGGTGGAGGTGCGCCCGGGATCCAGGGAGCCCAGGCCAGAGCTGCCTGCATGCCTGCCGGCCTTCCTGGATGTCTGTATGCTGCCTTTGTCCAGGTAGGTTTCTCAGGTCCCCTCCAATCCTGTCCTCTCCTGTCCTCTCCTGTCCTCACCATCCTGTCCCCTCTCCTTTCCTCCGCACTTTGCTTCTCTCCTTTGTCTGTCCTCTCTTCCAGGTGTCCTGCTCACCAGCTCCAGCACTTGTGATGGTTCTCCAGTGACAGCTGTTCGCAACCCCTTCCACCCCCTGCCTGCCCCTAATGTGACCCAGCTCACAGGGTCTCCGGCTCACCCCACCCAAACCCACACGCCCCAACACATTCCCTGGTTCAGCCCCTCTGCCCTATTCAGCCAAACTGGGCCTTTGCAACCTACCTATGCATCGTTATTTCTCCTCACCATTCAAGGAGAGATCTCCTTTTGTACTTAGCTTGGTTGACTGGTGGATGGATGGATGGATGGATGGATGGATGGATGGATGGATGGATGAATGGATGGATAGATGTATGGGTGGATGGATGGATGGATGGACAGGTCAATGGATCGGTTTTGTAGAGGCAGAGTACCATATAGGGGTACTGGAGTCCGCTGGTGTCAGATCCTTAGTCAATGTCAAATGTAAAACATTAATTCATCAATAACAAAAATGAATAAGCACCTAAATAAATAAATAAATCAATATAAAAACTGGGTTAAAAAATACATGGCGTCTTTGCCTTTCTGCATATGGAATGCTGTGAGGATCTTAACAAGGAAAGCATTGTCCTGAGTAGCCCATTTGAAGTCGTGGAATATTTCCTTTTCCTTTTTCTTTTTTTACTTTCTATTTTCTTGATTATTCACTGGAATAAATAGACAGGAATTGAGAGGGAAGGGAGGTAGAGAGAGTTTGAGACACAGAGAGAGACAACTGCAGCACTTCCGCACCACTTGTAAAGATTTCCCTTGGCAGGTGCGAACCAGGGTGTTGAAGCCCAGTCCTCCTGCATTGTAACATGAGTGCTTAACTGGGTGTGGCACACCTGGTACCCTTGATGGGACACTTTTTTTTAGCAATGAAAAGAAATTCTCGTGGCAAGGTAATAAATAAATGAAGAAGTAAATAAAAGTGCATTTACATTAACTCAGGGGAAACACACAGGGACATATACGTCTCTGTTACATGTATTACTTCTTCATGTATGGATTGATTGCCTCAAGAGGTTATTGCCACAGCTGAGTGCCTACGCCACGAATAATCCACAGCTCCTGCACTCCATTTGTTCCCCTTTCGCTGCCCTTGTTGCTTGGTCACTGTGGTGGTTATTGTTTTTTTTGTTGTTGTTGTTACTGACCTTGCATCTGACAGACACAAAAGGAGAGAGCAGAGGAAATACAGGGTGGGAGAGAAAGATAGAGCTCCTAAAGACCTGCTTCACCCCCTGTAAAGCGACTCCCCTGCAGGTGGCAGTCTGGGGGCCAGACCCCAAATCCTTCCACCTGTCCCCTCTATTCGTGAGCGCCACAAGCCCTTAACCCTCTGACATACTGCCAAACCTCCCTGGATTTACTTTTGAAGGCAGTATCACCTGCCTCGTTTTGAATCCTCATTATCCTGAGGGTCAGTCCTGGAGACAGTGTCATGACACGACACACGGAGATCTCTGTTATCAGAGAGCACCTGGAACAGCAGCTGGGGCTCTAGTGCCCGGGCAGGAGCAACTCCCCATCCACCTTCCACAGAGTCCACCTGCCTGCATTTTGGTCCTTTTCCCTCCAAAAGAGATTTTTCCCTTTTTTCACTTTGAAACAGGCAGGAGACAGGTTACCCAGGTAGGGGAAAAAAAATAAAAAGCCTTTTTTTTTTTTTTTTTTTTTTTTTTTTACCGAAGTGAATGACCATCTTCTGGGAAGTATAGGTTTTGAACCTGAAAACTCTGTCTGTCTGTCTCTTAGTCCACAGAAAGAGCCACTAGCCCAGCCAGATCTCACTCTCAGATGGGGTGTTTTTGCCAGTCAAAGGTCTGCACAGCACACTAGGGATTGGGCGGCCTGAGACCCAAATGTTACATTGTAGATGGACTGTTTGCAGTTCTTGCTCCCCAGGACATTGGACTGTCTCAACTCCCTCCCCTACAGCATGAAAAAAAGACTCTTGCCAACCTTGGAGCAACTGGAGTGGGGGCGAGGGGAGCTGTTTGCATGTCTGCACTGCTCATGCCCAGGTGTCTGTGGGGGTCCGTGGCAGAGGCTGTAAGGTGGCTAGGGGGCAGAAGGAGACAGTTTGACAGGCAGGCTGCAGGCAGGGGAACCAGGAGTGTGTGCAGGGCTGTGTGTGTGGGTGTGGTGGCAGGGGGTTAGGGCAGGTCCCCCTGCTGGATGGTGAGATGGCAGCTGGGCTGGCCCTGGGCCCTCAGGGCTGAAGGGCAGAAGCAGGGTGGCAGTAAAGTAGCACAGGGAGGAACACAGTAGATGTTATTTGGGAGCTGCGGGACAGAGGGTAAGGGGAAAGGGGGCATCCTTGAGGAGGGGTCAGGACTAGAGAGTGGGGGCAGCTGGAGGCATGGAAGGTCCCAGGAATCAGGGACTGACAGGAACAGATTCCTACACCCCCCCCCCACTGGATAGAAGCTGCAGAAGCCAGAGCAGCAGCCCTGGCTTGCCTAGGCCAAGGGCCCTGAGTGAGTCCCTCTGAGGATGAGGAAGAGGAGGAGGGGGTGTAGGAGGAGGAGGAGGAAGAGGAGGAGGAAGAGGAGGAAGAGGAGGAGGAAGAAGAAGAGGAGGAGGAGGAGGCGGAGGAGGAGGAGTAGGAGGGGCAGGAGGGCAGCTGTCAGTAGGCAACGGGATTAATAGAGGCCTCCATTATGGAGGCATGTGTCCAGGCAGGCACCCACCAACCCTCAGGGGCAGCTCAGGGCACCCAGGGACTTGGTGTGGGTATCTCTGGGGCGGGGACTGTCAGTCAGTCAGCAAGACTGTGTGTCAGTGCACATGGTGGGACAGGGGCCTGGCGGACCTTGGTCCCCCGCCCTGGACTGTCAGATGCCAGCCCCATGCCCAGACACACACCAATCCGCCCATAGCCCCTTGGCCCGGCCGACCAGCACCTGCTTTGGCCTGGGGCTCTGGCTCTGGTGGCTGGCCACCACCCCTCAAGTCAAGTTCAGCGTGGGGTCATGGCTGCTGGTCAACTGGATGGGCGGGGTCCCCGTGGCCTAGCAACCACAGGAGCCCTCTGTGATGTCCTAGCCCCTGGCAATCTGTGCTGGCCACAGTAGCACTGGGCAGCCCAACTGCCCTGCCACTAGGTCAGGCAACAGCGCCCAGACGCCTGGGCCCTGGCACAGAGGGACGGAAGGATGGCAAGACAGTGCTGACCGACGAGGGACCTCAGGGCTGGCAGCCAAGAGAAGACAGGTGGAGGTGCGCCCGGGATCCAGGGAGCCCAGGCCAGAGCTGCCTGCATGCCTGCCGGCCTTCCTGGATGTCTGTATGCTGCCTTTGTCCAGGTAGGTTTCTCAGGTCCCCTCCAATCCTGTCCTCTCCTGTCCTCTCCTGTCCTCACCATCCTGTCCCCTCTCCTTTCCTCCGCACTTTGCTTCTCTCCTTTGTCTGTCCTCTCTTCCAGGTGTCCTGCTCACCAGCTCCAGCACTTGTGATGGTTCTCCAGTGACAGCTGTTCGCAACCCCTTCCACCCCCTGCCTGCCCCTAATGTGACCCAGCTCACAGGGTCTCCGGCTCACCCCACCCAAACCCACACGCCCCAACACATTCCCTGGTTCAGCCCCTCTGCCCTATTCAGCCAAACTGGGCCTTTGCAACCTACCTATGCATCGTTATTTCTCCTCACCATTCAAGGAGAGATCTCCTTTTGTACTTAGCTTGGTTGACTGGTGGATGGATGGATGGATGGATGGATGGATGGATGGATGGATGGATGAATGGAGAGATAGATGTATGGGTGGATGGATGGATGGATGGACAGGTCAATGGATCGGTTTTGTAGAGGCAGAGTACCATATAGGGGTACTGGAGTCCGCTGGTGTCAGATCCTTAGTCAATGTCAAATGTAAAACATTAATTCATCAATAACAAAAATGAATAAGCACCTAAATAAATAAATAAATCAATATAAAAACTGGGTTAAAAAATACATGGCGTCTTTGCCTTTCTGCATATGGAATGCTGTGAGGATCTTAACAAGGAAAGCATTGTCCTGAGTAGCCCATTTGAAGTCGTGGAATATTTCCTTTTCCTTTTTCTTTTTTTACTTTCTATTTTCTTGATTATTCACTGGAATAAATAGACAGGAATTGAGAGGGAAGGGAGGTAGAGAGAGTTTGAGACACAGAGAGAGACAACTGCAGCACTTCCGCACCACTTGTAAAGATTTCCCTTGGCAGGTGCGAACCAGGGTGTTGAAGCCCAGTCCTCCTGCATTGTAACATGAGTGCTTAACTGGGTGTGGCACACCTGGTACCCTTGATGGGACACTTTTTTTTAGCAATGAAAAGAAATTCTCGTGGCAAGGTAATAAATAAATGAAGAAGTAAATAAAAGTGCATTTACATTAACTCAGGGGAAACACACAGGGACATATACGTCTCTGTTACATGTATTACTTCTTCATGTATGGATTGATTGCCTCAAGAGGTTATTGCCACAGCTGAGTGCCTACGCCACGAATAATCCACAGCTCCTGCACTCCATTTGTTCCCCTTTCGCTGCCCTTGTTGCTTGGTCACTGTGGTGGTTATTGTTTTTGTTGTTGTTGTTGTTACTGACCTTGCATCTGACAGACACAAAAGGAGAGAGCAGAGGAAATACAGGGTGGGAGAGAAAGATAGAGCTCCTAAAGACCTGCTTCACCCCCTGTAAAGCGACTCCCCTGCAGGTGGCAGTCTGGGGGCCAGACCCCAAATCCTTCCACCTGTCCCCTCTATTCGTGAGCGCCACAAGCCCTTAACCCTCTGACATACTGCCAAACCTCCCTGGATTTACTTTTGAAGGCAGTATCACCTGCCTCGTTTTGAATCCTCATTATCCTGAGGGTCAGTCCTGGAGACAGTGTCATGACACGACACACGGAGATCTCTGTTATCAGAGAGCACCTGGAACAGCAGCTGGGGCTCTAGTGCCCGGGCAGGAGCAACTCCCCATCCACCTTCCACAGAGTCCACCTGCCTGCATTTTGGTCCTTTTCCCTCCAAAAGAGATTTTTCCCTTTTTTCACTTTGAAACAGGCAGGAGACAGGTTACCCAGGTAGGGGAAAAAAAATAAAAAGCCTTTTTTTTTTTTTTTTTTTTTTTTACCGAAGTGAATGACCATCTTCTGGGAAGTATAGGTTTTGAACCTGAAAACTCTGTCTGTCTGTCTCTTAGTCCACAGAAAGAGCCACTAGCCCAGCCAGATCTCACTCTCAGATGGGGTGTTTTTGCCAGTCAAAGGTCTGCACAGCACACTAGGGATTGGGCGGCCTGAGACCCAAATGTTACATTGTAGATGGACTGTTTGCAGTTCTTGCTCCCCAGGACATTGGACTGTCTCAACTCCCTCCCCTACAGCATGAAAAAAAGACTCTTGCCAACCTTGGAGCAACTGGAGTGGGGGCGAGGGGAGCTGTTTGCATGTCTGCACTGCTCATGCCCAGGTGTCTGTGGGGGTCCGTGGCAGAGGCTGTAAGGTGGCTAGGGGGCAGAAGGAGACAGTTTGAGAGGCAGGCTGCAGGCAGGGGAACCAGGAGTGTGTGCAGGGCTGTGTGTGTGGGTGTGGTGGCAGGGGGTTAGGGCAGGTCCCCCTGCTGGATGGTGAGATGGCAGATGGGCTGGCCCTGGGCCCTCAGGGCTGAAGGGCAGAAGCAGGGTGGCAGTAAAGTAGCACAGGGAGGAACACAGTAGATGTTATTTGGGAGCTGCGGGACAGAGGGTAAGGGGAAAGGGGGCATCCTTGAGGAGGGGTCAGGACTAGAGAGTGGGGGCAGCTGGAGGCATGGAAGGTCCCAGGAATCAGGGACTGACAGGAACAGATTCCTACACCCCCCCCCACTGGATAGAAGCTGCAGAAGCCAGAGCAGCAGCCCTGGCTTGCCTAGGCCAAGGGCCCTGAGTGAGTCCCTCTGAGGATGAGGAAGAGGAGGAGGGGGTGTAGGAGGAGGAGGAGGAAGAGGAGGAGGAAGAGGAGGAAGAGGAGGAGGAAGAAGAAGAGGAGGAGGAGGAGGCGGAGGAGGAGGAGTAGGAGGGGCAGGAGGGCAGCTGTCAGTAGGCAACGGGATTAATAGAGGCCTCCATTATGGAGGCATGTGTCCAGGCAGGCACCCACCAACCCTCAGGGGCAGCTCAGGGCACCCAGGGACGTGGTGTGGGTATCTCTGGGGCGGGGACTGTCAGTCAGTCAGCAAGACTGTGTGTCAGTGCACATGGTGGGACAGGGGCCTGGCGGACCTTGGTCCCCCGCCCTGGACTGTCAGATGCCAGCCCCATGCCCAGACACACACCAATCCGCCCATAGCCCCTTGGCCCGGCCGACCAGCACCTGCTTTGGCCTGGGGCTCTGGCTCTGGTGGCTGGCCACCACCCCTCAAGTCAAGTTCAGCGTGGGGTCATGGCTGCTGGTCAACTGGATGGGCGGGGTCCCCGTGGCCTAGCAACCACAGGAGCCCTCTGTGATGTCCTAGCCCCTGGCAATCTGTGCTGGCCACAGTAGCACTGGGCAGCCCAACTGCCCTGCCACTAGGTCAGGCAACAGCGCCCAGACGCCTGGGCCCTGGCACAGAGGGACGGAAGGATGGCAAGACAGTGCTGACCGACGAGGGACCTCAGGGCTGGCAGCCAAGAGAAGACAGGTGGAGGTGCGCCCGGGATCCAGGGAGCCCAGGCCAGAGCTGCCTGCATGCCTGCCGGCCTTCCTGGATGTCTGTATGCTGCCTTTGTCCAGGTAGGTTTCTCAGGTCCCCTCCAATCCTGTCCTCTCCTGTCCTCTCCTGTCCTCACCATCCTGTCCCCTCTCCTTTCCTCCGCACTTTGCTTCTCTCCTTTGTCTGTCCTCTCTTCCAGGTGTCCTGCTCACCAGCTCCAGCACTTGTGATGGTTCTCCAGTGACAGCTGTTCGCAACCCCTTCCACCCCCTGCCTGCCCCTAATGTGACCCAGCTCACAGGGTCTCCGGCTCACCCCACCCAAACCCACACGCCCCAACACATTCCCTGGTTCAGCCCCTCTGCCCTATTCAGCCAAACTGGGCCTTTGCAACCTACCTATGCATCGTTATTTCTCCTCACCATTCAAGGAGAGATCTCCTTTTGTACTTAGCTTGGTTGACTGGTGGATGGATGGATGGATGGATGGATGGATGGATGGATGGATGGATGGATGAATGGATGGATAGATGTATGGGTGGATGGATGGATGGATGGACAGGTCAATGGATCGGTTTTGTAGAGGCAGAGTACCATATAGGGGTACTGGAGTCCGCTGGTGTCAGATCCTTAGTCAATGTCAAATGTAAAACATTAATTCATCAATAACAAAAATGAATAAGCACCTAAATAAATAAATAAATCAATATAAAAACTGGGTTAAAAAATACATGGCGTCTTTGCCTTTCTGCATATGGAATGCTGTGAGGATCTTAACAAGGAAAGCATTGTCCTGAGTAGCCCATTTGAAGTCGTGGAATATTTCCTTTTCCTTTTTCTTTTTTTACTTTCTATTTTCTTGATTATTCACTGGAATAAATAGACAGGAATTGAGAGGGAAGGGAGGTAGAGAGAGTTTGAGACACAGAGAGAGACAACTGCAGCACTTCCGCACCACTTGTAAAGATTTCCCTTGGCAGGTGCGAACCAGGGTGTTGAAGCCCAGTCCTCCTGCATTGTAACATGAGTGCTTAACTGGGTGTGGCACACCTGGTACCCTTGATGGGACACTTTTTTTTAGCAATGAAAAGAAATTCTCGTGGCAAGGTAATAAATAAATGAAGAAGTAAATAAAAGTGCATTTACATTAACTCAGGGGAAACACACAGGGACATATACGTCTCTGTTACATGTATTACTTCTTCATGTATGGATTGATTGCCTCAAGAGGTTATTGCCACAGCTGAGTGCCTACGCCACGAATAATCCACAGCTCCTGCACTCCATTTGTTCCCCTTTCGCTGCCCTTGTTGCTTGGTCACTGTGGTGGTTATTGTTTTTTTTGTTGTTGTTGTTACTGACCTTGCATCTGACAGACACAAAAGGAGAGAGCAGAGGAAATACAGGGTGGGAGAGAAAGATAGAGCTCCTAAAGACCTGCTTCACCCCCTGTAAAGCGACTCCCCTGCAGGTGGCAGTCTGGGGGCCAGACCCCAAATCCTTCCACCTGTCCCCTCTATTCGTGAGCGCCACAAGCCCTTAACCCTCTGACATACTGCCAAACCTCCCTGGATTTACTTTTGAAGGCAGTATCACCTGCCTCGTTTTGAATCCTCATTATCCTGAGGGTCAGTCCTGGAGACAGTGTCATGACACGACACACGGAGATCTCTGTTATCAGAGAGCACCTGGAACAGCAGCTGGGGCTCTAGTGCCCGGGCAGGAGCAACTCCCCATCCACCTTCCACAGAGTCCACCTGCCTGCATTTTGGTCCTTTTCCCTCCAAAAGAGATTTTTCCCTTTTTTCACTTTGAAACAGGCAGGAGACAGGTTACCCAGGTAGGGGAAAAAAAATAAAAAGCCTTTTTTTTTTTTTTTTTTTTTTTTTTTTAACCGAAGTGAATGACCATCTTCTGGGAAGTATAGGTTTTGAACCTGAAAACTCTGTCTGTCTGTCTCTTAGTCCACAGAAAGAGCCACTAGCCCAGCCAGATCTCACTCTCAGATGGGGTGTTTTTGCCAGTCAAAGGTCTGCACAGCACACTAGGGATTGGGCGGCCTGAGACCCAAATGTTACATTGTAGATGGACTGTTTGCAGTTCTTGCTCCCCAGGACATTGGACTGTCTCAACTCCCTCCCCTACAGCATGAAAAAAAGACTCTTGCCAACCTTGGAGCAACTGGAGTGGGGGCGAGGGGAGCTGTTTGCATGTCTGCACTGCTCATGCCCAGGTGTCTGTGGGGGTCCGTGGCAGAGGCTGTAAGGTGGCTAGGGGGCAGAAGGAGACAGTTTGACAGGCAGGCTGCAGGCAGGGGAACCAGGAGTGTGTGCAGGGCTGTGTGTGTGGGTGTGGTGGCAGGGGGTTAGGGCAGGTCCCCCTGCTGGATGGTGAGATGGCAGCTGGGCTGGCCCTGGGCCCTCAGGGCTGAAGGGCAGAAGCAGGGTGGCAGTAAAGTAGCACAGGGAGGAACACAGTAGATGTTATTTGGGAGCTGCGGGACAGAGGGTAAGGGGAAAGGGGGCATCCTTGAGGAGGGGTCAGGACTAGAGAGTGGGGGCAGCTGGAGGCATGGAAGGTCCCAGGAATCAGGGACTGACAGGAACAGATTCCTACACCCCCCCCCCACTGGATAGAAGCTGCAGAAGCCAGAGCAGCAGCCCTGGCTTGCCTAGGCCAAGGGCCCTGAGTGAGTCCCTCTGAGGATGAGGAAGAGGAGGAGGGGGTGTAGGAGGAGGAGGAGGAAGAGGAGGAGGAAGAGGAGGAAGAGGAGGAGGAAGAAGAAGAGGAGGAGGAGGAGGCGGAGGAGGAGGAGTAGGAGGGGCAGGAGGGCAGCTGTCAGTAGGCAACGGGATTAATAGAGGCCTCCATTATGGAGGCATGTGTCCAGGCAGGCACCCACCAACCCTCAGGGGCAGCTCAGGGCACCCAGGGACTTGGTGTGGGTATCTCTGGGGCGGGGACTGTCAGTCAGTCAGCAAGACTGTGTGTCAGTGCACATGGTGGGACAGGGGCCTGGCGGACCTTGGTCCCCCGCCCTGGACTGTCAGATGCCAGCCCCATGCCCAGACACACACCAATCCGCCCATAGCCCCTTGGCCCGGCCGACCAGCACCTGCTTTGGCCTGGGGCTCTGGCTCTGGTGGCTGGCCACCACCCCTCAAGTCAAGTTCAGCGTGGGGTCATGGCTGCTGGTCAACTGGATGGGCGGGGTCCCCGTGGCCTAGCAACCACAGGAGCCCTCTGTGATGTCCTAGCCCCTGGCAATCTGTGCTGGCCACAGTAGCACTGGGCAGCCCAACTGCCCTGCCACTAGGTCAGGCAACAGCGCCCAGACGCCTGGGCCCTGGCACAGAGGGACGGAAGGATGGCAAGACAGTGCTGACCGACGAGGGACCTCAGGGCTGGCAGCCAAGAGAAGACAGGTGGAGGTGCGCCCGGGATCCAGGGAGCCCAGGCCAGAGCTGCCTGCATGCCTGCCGGCCTTCCTGGATGTCTGTATGCTGCCTTTGTCCAGGTAGGTTTCTCAGGTCCCCTCCAATCCTGTCCTCTCCTGTCCTCTCCTGTCCTCACCATCCTGTCCCCTCTCCTTTCCTCCGCACTTTGCTTCTCTCCTTTGTCTGTCCTCTCTTCCAGGTGTCCTGCTCACCAGCTCCAGCACTTGTGATGGTTCTCCAGTGACAGCTGTTCGCAACCCCTTCCACCCCCTGCCTGCCCCTAATGTGACCCAGCTCACAGGGTCTCCGGCTCACCCCACCCAAACCCACACGCCCCAACACATTCCCTGGTTCAGCCCCTCTGCCCTATTCAGCCAAACTGGGCCTTTGCAACCTACCTATGCATCGTTATTTCTCCTCACCATTCAAGGAGAGATCTCCTTTTGTACTTAGCTTGGTTGACTGGTGGATGGATGGATGGATGGATGGATGGATGGATGGATGGATGAATGGAGAGATAGATGTATGGGTGGATGGATGGATGGATGGACAGGTCAATGGATCGGTTTTGTAGAGGCAGAGTACCATATAGGGGTACTGGAGTCCGCTGGTGTCAGATCCTTAGTCAATGTCAAATGTAAAACATTAATTCATCAATAACAAAAATGAATAAGCACCTAAATAAATAAATAAATCAATATAAAAACTGGGTTAAAAAATACATGGCGTCTTTGCCTTTCTGCATATGGAATGCTGTGAGGATCTTAACAAGGAAAGCATTGTCCTGAGTAGCCCATTTGAAGTCGTGGAATATTTCCTTTTCCTTTTTCTTTTTTTACTTTCTATTTTCTTGATTATTCACTGGAATAAATAGACAGGAATTGAGAGGGAAGGGAGGTAGAGAGAGTTTGAGACACAGAGAGAGACAACTGCAGCACTTCCGCACCACTTGTAAAGATTTCCCTTGGCAGGTGCGAACCAGGGTGTTGAAGCCCAGTCCTCCTGCATTGTAACATGAGTGCTTAACTGGGTGTGGCACACCTGGTACCCTTGATGGGACACTTTTTTTTAGCAATGAAAAGAAATTCTCGTGGCAAGGTAATAAATAAATGAAGAAGTAAATAAAAGTGCATTTACATTAACTCAGGGGAAACACACAGGGACATATACGTCTCTGTTACATGTATTACTTCTTCATGTATGGATTGATTGCCTCAAGAGGTTATTGCCACAGCTGAGTGCCTACGCCACGAATAATCCACAGCTCCTGCACTCCATTTGTTCCCCTTTCGCTGCCCTTGTTGCTTGGTCACTGTGGTGGTTATTGTTTTTGTTGTTGTTGTTGTTACTGACCTTGCATCTGACAGACACAAAAGGAGAGAGCAGAGGAAATACAGGGTGGGAGAGAAAGATAGAGCTCCTAAAGACCTGCTTCACCCCCTGTAAAGCGACTCCCCTGCAGGTGGCAGTCTGGGGGCCAGACCCCAAATCCTTCCACCTGTCCCCTCTATTCGTGAGCGCCACAAGCCCTTAACCCTCTGACATACTGCCAAACCTCCCTGGATTTACTTTTGAAGGCAGTATCACCTGCCTCGTTTTGAATCCTCATTATCCTGAGGGTCAGTCCTGGAGACAGTGTCATGACACGACACACGGAGATCTCTGTTATCAGAGAGCACCTGGAACAGCAGCTGGGGCTCTAGTGCCCGGGCAGGAGCAACTCCCCATCCACCTTCCACAGAGTCCACCTGCCTGCATTTTGGTCCTTTTCCCTCCAAAAGAGATTTTTCCCTTTTTTCACTTTGAAACAGGCAGGAGACAGGTTACCCAGGTAGGGGAAAAAAAATAAAAAGCCTTTTTTTTTTTTTTTTTTTTTTTTTACCGAAGTGAATGACCATCTTCTGGGAAGTATAGGTTTTGAACCTGAAAACTCTGTCTGTCTGTCTCTTAGTCCACAGAAAGAGCCACTAGCCCAGCCAGATCTCACTCTCAGATGGGGTGTTTTTGCCAGTCAAAGGTCTGCACAGCACACTAGGGATTGGGCGGCCTGAGACCCAAATGTTACATTGTAGATGGACTGTTTGCAGTTCTTGCTCCCCAGGACATTGGACTGTCTCAACTCCCTCCCCTACAGCATGAAAAAAAGACTCTTGCCAACCTTGGAGCAACTGGAGTGGGGGCGAGGGGAGCTGTTTGCATGTCTGCACTGCTCATGCCCAGGTGTCTGTGGGGGTCCGTGGCAGAGGCTGTAAGGTGGCTAGGGGGCAGAAGGAGACAGTTTGAGAGGCAGGCTGCAGGCAGGGGAACCAGGAGTGTGTGCAGGGCTGTGTGTGTGGGTGTGGTGGCAGGGGGTTAGGGCAGGTCCCCCTGCTGGATGGTGAGATGGCAGATGGGCTGGCCCTGGGCCCTCAGGGCTGAAGGGCAGAAGCAGGGTGGCAGTAAAGTAGCACAGGGAGGAACACAGTAGATGTTATTTGGGAGCTGCGGGACAGAGGGTAAGGGGAAAGGGGGCAACCTTGAGGAGGGGTCAGGACTAGAGAGTGGGGGCAGCTGGAGGCATGGAAGGTCCCAGGAATCAGGGACTGACAGGAACAGATTCCTACACCCCCCCCCACTGGATAGAAGCTGCAGAAGCCAGAGCAGCAGCCCTGGCTTGCCTAGGCCAAGGGCCCTGAGTGAGTCCCTCTGAGGATGAGGAAGAGGAGGAGGGGGTGTAGGAGGAGGAGGAGGAAGAGGAGGAGGAAGAGGAGGAAGAGGAGGAGGAAGAAGAAGAGGAGGAGGAGGAGGCGGAGGAGGAGGAGTAGGAGGGGCAGGAGGGCAGCTGTCAGTAGGCAACGGGATTAATAGAGGCCTCCATTATGGAGGCATGTGTCCAGGCAGGCACCCACCAACCCTCAGGGGCAGCTCAGGGCACCCAGGGACGTGGTGTGGGTATCTCTGGGGCGGGGACTGTCAGTCAGTCAGCAAGACTGTGTGTCAGTGCACATGGTGGGACAGGGGCCTGGCGGACCTTGGTCCCCCGCCCTGGACTGTCAGATGCCAGCCCCATGCCCAGACACACACCAATCCGCCCATAGCCCCTTGGCCCGGCCGACCAGCACCTGCTTTGGCCTGGGGCTCTGGCTCTGGTGGCTGGCCACCACCCCTCAAGTCAAGTTCAGCGTGGGGTCATGGCTGCTGGTCAACTGGATGGGCGGGGTCCCCGTGGCCTAGCAACCACAGGAGCCCTCTGTGATGTCCTAGCCCCTGGCAATCTGTGCTGGCCACAGTAGCACTGGGCAGCCCAACTGCCCTGCCACTAGGTCAGGCAACAGCGCCCAGACGCCTGGGCCCTGGCACAGAGGGACGGAAGGATGGCAAGACAGTGCTGACCGACGAGGGACCTCAGGGCTGGCAGCCAAGAGAAGACAGGTGGAGGTGCGCCCGGGATCCAGGGAGCCCAGGCCAGAGCTGCCTGCATGCCTGCCGGCCTTCCTGGATGTCTGTATGCTGCCTTTGTCCAGGTAGGTTTCTCAGGTCCCCTCCAATCCTGTCCTCTCCTGTCCTCTCCTGTCCTCACCATCCTGTCCCCTCTCCTTTCCTCCGCACTTTGCTTCTCTCCTTTGTCTGTCCTCTCTTCCAGGTGTCCTGCTCACCAGCTCCAGCACTTGTGATGGTTCTCCAGTGACAGCTGTTCGCAACCCCTTCCACCCCCTGCCTGCCCCTAATGTGACCCAGCTCACAGGGTCTCCGGCTCACCCCACCCAAACCCACACGCCCCAACACATTCCCTGGTTCAGCCCCTCTGCCCTATTCAGCCAAACTGGGCCTTTGCAACCTACCTATGCATCGTTATTTCTCCTCACCATTCAAGGAGAGATCTCCTTTTGTACTTAGCTTGGTTGACTGGTGGATGGATGGATGGATGGATGGATGGATGGATGAATGGATGGATAGATGTATGGGTGGATGGATGGATGGATGGACAGGTCAATGGATCGGTTTTGTAGAGGCAGAGTACCATATAGGGGTACTGGAGTCCGCTGGTGTCAGATCCTTAGTCAATGTCAAATGTAAAACATTAATTCATCAATAACAAAAATGAATAAGCACCTAAATAAATAAATAAATCAATATAAAAACTGGGTTAAAAAATACATGGCGTCTTTGCCTTTCTGCATATGGAATGCTGTGAGGATCTTAACAAGGAAAGCATTGTCCTGAGTAGCCCATTTGAAGTCGTGGAATATTTCCTTTTCCTTTTTCTTTTTTTACTTTCTATTTTCTTGATTATTCACTGGAATAAATAGACAGGAATTGAGAGGGAAGGGAGGTAGAGAGAGTTTGAGACACAGAGAGAGACAACTGCAGCACTTCCGCACCACTTGTAAAGATTTCCCCTGGCAGGTGCGAACCAGGGTGTTGAAGCCCAGTCCTCCTGCATTGTAACATGAGTGCTTAACTGGGTGTGGCACACCTGGTACCCTTGATGGGACACTTTTTTTTAGCCTTGAAAAGAAATTCTCGTGGCAAGGTAATAAATAAATGAAGAAGTAAATAAAAGTGCATTTACATTAACTCAGGGGAAACACACAGGGACATATACGTCTCTGTTACATGTATTACTTCTTCATGTATGGATTGATTGCCTCAAGAGGTTATTGCCACAGCTGAGTGCCTACGCCACGAATAATCCACAGCTCCTGCACTCCATTTGTTCCCCTTTCGCTGCCCTTGTTGCTTGGTCACTGTGGTGGTTATTGTTTTTTTTGTTGTTGTTGTTACTGACCTTGCATCTGACAGACACAAAAGGAGAGAGCAGAGGAAATACAGGGTGGGAGAGAAAGATAGAGCTCCTAAAGACCTGCTTCACCCCCTGTAAAGCGACTACCCTGCAGGTGGCAGTCTGGGGGCCAGACCCCAAATCCTTCCACCTGTCCCCTCTATTCGTGAGCGCCACAAGCCCTTAACCCTCTGACATACTGCCAAACCTCCCTGGATTTACTTTTGAAGGCAGTATCACCTGCCTCGTTTTGAATCCTCATTATCCTGAGGGTCAGTCCTGGAGACAGTGTCATGACACGACACACGGAGATCTCTGTTATCAGAGAGCACCTGGAACAGCAGCTGGGGCTCTAGTGCCCGGGCAGGAGCAACTCCCCATCCACCTTCCACAGAGCCCACCTGCCTGCATTTTGGTCCTTTTCCCTCCAAAAGAGATTTTTCCCTTTTTTCACTTTGAAACAGGCAGGAGACAGGTTACCCAGGTAGGGGAAAAAAAATAAAAAGCCTTTTTTTTTTTTTTTTTTTTTTTTTTTTTTACCGAAGTGAATGACCATCTTCTGGGAAGTATAGGTTTTGAACCTGAAAACTCTGTCTGTCTGTCTCTTAGTCCACAGAAAGAGCCACTAGCCCAGCCAGATCTCACTCTCAGATGGGGTGTTTTTGCCAGTCAAAGGTCTGCACAGCACACTAGGGATTGGGCGGCCTGAGACCCAAATGTTACATTGTAGATGGACTGTTTGCAGTTCTTGCTCCCCAGGACATTGGACTGTCTCAACTCCCTCCCCTACAGCATGAAAAAAAGACTCTTGCCAACCTTGGAGCAACTGGAGTGGGGGCGAGGGGAGCTGTTTGCATGTCTGCACTGCTCATGCCCAGGTGTCTGTGGGGGTCCGTGGCAGAGGCTGTAAGGTGGCTAGGGGGCAGAAGGAGACAGTTTGAGAGGCAGGCTGCAGGCAGGGGAACCAGGAGTGTGGGCAGGGCTGTGTGTGTGGGTGTGGTGGCAGGGGGTTAGGGCAGGTCCCCCTGCTGGATGGTGAGATGGCAGCTGGGCTGGCCCTGGGCCCTCAGGGCTGAAGGGCAGAAGCAGGGTGGCAGTAAAGTAGCACAGGGAGGAACACAGTAGATGTTATTTGGGAGCTGCGGGACAGAGGGTAAGGGGAAAGGGGGCATCCTTGAGGAGGGGTCAGGACTAGAGAGTGGGGGCAGCTGGAGGCATGGAAGGTCCCAGGAATCAGGGACTGACAGGAACAGATTCCTACACCCCCCCCACTGGATAGAAGCTGCAGAAGCCAGAGCAGCAGCCCTGGCTTGCCTAGGCCAAGGGCCCTGAGTGAGTCCCTCTGAGGATGAGGAAGAGGAGGAGGGGGTGTAGGAGGAGGAGGAGGAAGAGGAGGAGGAAGAGGAGGAAGAGGAGGAGGAAGAAGAAGAGGAGGAGGAGGAGGCGGAGGAGGAGGAGTAGGAGGGGCAGGAGGGCAGCTGTCAGTAGGCAACGGGATTAATAGAGGCCTCCATTATGGAGGCATGTGTCCAGGCAGGCACCCACCAACCCTCAGGGGCAGCTCAGGGCACCCAGGGACTTGGTGTGGGTATCTCTGGGGCGGGGACTGTCAGTCAGTCAGCAAGACTGTGTGTCAGTGCACATGGTGGGACAGGGGCCTGGCGGACCTTGGTCCCCCGCCCTGGACTGTCAGATGCCAGCCCCATGCCCAGACACACACCAATCCGCCCATAGCCCCTTGGCCCGGCCGACCAGCACCTGCTTTGGCCTGGGGCTCTGGCTCTGGTGGCTGGCCACCACCCCTCAAGTCAAGTTCAGCGTGGGGTCATGGCTGCTGGTCAACTGGATGGGCGGGGTCCCCGTGGCCTAGCAACCACAGGAGCCCTCTGTGATGTCCTAGCCCCTGGCAATCTGTGCTGGCCACAGTAGCACTGGGCAGCCCAACTGCCCTGCCACTAGGTCAGGCAACAGCGCCCAGACGCCTGGGCCCTGGCACAGAGGGACGGAAGGATGGGAAGACAGTGCTGACCGACGAGGGACCTCAGGGCTGGCAGCCAAGAGAAGACAGGTGGAGGTGCGCCCGGGATCCAGGGAGCCCAGGCCAGAGCTGCCTGCATGCCTGCCGGCCTTCCTGGATGTCTGTATGCTGCCTTTGTCCAGGTAGGTTTCTCAGGTCCCCTCCAATCCTGTCCTCTCCTGTCCTCTCCTGTCCTCACCATCCTGTCCCCTCTCCTTTCCTCCGCACTTTGCTTCTCTCCTTTGTCTGTCCTCTCTTCCAGGTGTCCTGCTCACCAGCTCCAGCACTTGTGATGGTTCTCCAGTGACAGCTGTTCGCAACCCCTTCCACCCCCTGCCTGCCCCTAATGTGACCCAGCTCACAGGGTCTCCGGCTCACCCCACCCAAACCCACACGCCCCAACACATTCCCTGGTTCAGCCCCTCTGCCCTATTCAGCCAAACTGGGCCTTTGCAACCTACCTATGCATCGTTATTTCTCCTCACCATTCAAGGAGAGATCTCCTTTTGTACTTAGCTTGGTTGACTGGTGGATGGATGGATGGATGGATGGATGGATGGATGGATGGATGGATGAATGGATGGATAGATGTATGGGTGGATGGATGGATGGATGGACAGGTCAATGGATCGGTTTTGTAGAGGCAGAGTACCATATAGGGGTACTGGAGTCCGCTGGTGTCAGATCCTTAGTCAATGTCAAATGTAAAACATTAATTCATCAATAACAAAAATGAATAAGCACCTAAATAAATAAATAAATCAATATAAAAACTGGGTTAAAAAATACATGGCGTCTTTGCCTTTCTGCATATGGAATGCTGTGAGGATCTTAACAAGGAAAGCATTGTCCTGAGTAGCCCATTTGAAGTCGTGGAATATTTCCTTTTCCTTTTTCTTTTTTTACTTTCTATTTTCTTGATTATTCACTGGAATAAATAGACAGGAATTGAGAGGGAAGGGAGGTAGAGAGAGTTTGAGACACAGAGAGAGACAACTGCAGCACTTCCGCACCACTTGTAAAGATTTCCCTTGGCAGGTGCGAACCAGGGTGTTGAAGCCCAGTCCTCCTGCATTGTAACATGAGTGCTTAACTGGGTGTGGCACACCTGGTACCCTTGATGGGACACTTTTTTTTAGCAATGAAAAGAAATTCTCGTGGCAAGGTAATAAATAAATGAAGAAGTAAATAAAAGTGCATTTACATTAACTCAGGGGAAACACACAGGGACATATACGTCTCTGTTACATGTATTACTTCTTCATGTATGGATTGATTGCCTCAAGAGGTTATTGCCACAGCTGAGTGCCTACGCCACGAATAATCCACAGCTCCTGCACTCCATTTGTTCCCCTTTCGCTGCCCTTGTTGCTTGGTCACTGTGGTGGTTATTGTTTTTGTTGTTGTTGTTGTTACTGACCTTGCATCTGACAGACACAAAAGGAGAGAGCAGAGGAAATACAGGGTGGGAGAGAAAGATAGAGCTCCTAAAGACCTGCTTCACCCCCTGTAAAGCGACTCCCCTGCAGGTGGCAGTCTGGGGGCCAGACCCCAAATCCTTCCACCTGTCCCCTCTATTCGTGAGCGCCACAAGCCCTTAACCCTCTGACATACTGCCAAACCTCCCTGGATTTACTTTTGAAGGCAGTATCACCTGCCTCGTTTTGAATCCTCATTATCCTGAGGGTCAGTCCTGGAGACAGTGTCATGACACGACACACGGAGATCTCTGTTATCAGAGAGCACCTGGAACAGCAGCTGGGGCTCTAGTGCCCGGGCAGGAGCAACTCCCCATCCACCTTCCACAGAGTCCACCTGCCTGCATTTTGGTCCTTTTCCCTCCAAAAGAGATTTTTCCCTTTTTTCACTTTGAAACAGGCAGGAGACAGGTTACCCAGGTAGGGGAAAAAAATAAAAAGCCTTTTTTTTTTTTTTTTTTTTTTTTACCGAAGTGAATGACCATCTTCTGGGAAGTATAGGTTTTGAACCTGAAAACTCTGTCTGTCTGTCTCTTAGTCCACAGAAAGAGCCACTAGCCCAGCCAGATCTCACTCTCAGATGGGGTGTTTTTGCCAGTCAAAGGTCTGCACAGCACACTAGGGATTGGGCGGCCTGAGACCCAAATGTTACATTGTAGATGGACTGTTTGCAGTTCTTGCTCCCCAGGACATTGGACTGTCTCAACTCCCTCCCCTACAGCATGAAAAAAAGACTCTTGCCAACCTTGGAGCAACTGGAGTGGGGGCGAGGGGAGCTGTTTGCATGTCTGCACTGCTCATGCCCAGGTGTCTGTGGGGGTCCGTGGCAGAGGCTGTAAGGTGGCTAGGGGGCAGAAGGAGACAGTTTGAGAGGCAGGCTGCAGGCAGGGGAACCAGGAGTGTGTGCAGGGCTGTGTGTGTGGGTGTGGTGGCAGGGGGTTAGGGCAGGTCCCCCTGCTGGATGGTGAGATGGCAGATGGGCTGGCCCTGGGCCCTCAGGGCTGAAGGGCAGAAGCAGGGTGGCAGTAAAGTAGCACAGGGAGGAACACAGTAGATGTTATTTGGGAGCTGCGGGACAGAGGGTAAGGGGAAAGGGGGCAACCTTGAGGAGGGGTCAGGACTAGAGAGTGGGGGCAGCTGGAGGCATGGAAGGTCCCAGGAATCAGGGACTGACAGGAACAGATTCCTACACCCCCCCCACTGGATAGAAGCTGCAGAAGCCAGAGCAGCAGCCCTGGCTTGCCTAGGCCAAGGGCCCTGAGTGAGTCCCTCTGAGGATGAGGAAGAGGAGGAGGGGGTGTAGGAGGAGGAGGAGGAAGAGGAGGAGGAAGAGGAGGAAGAGGAGGAGGAAGAAGAAGAGGAGGAGGAGGAGGCGGAGGAGGAGGAGTAGGAGGGGCAGGAGGGCAGCTGTCAGTAGGCAACGGGATTAATAGAGGCCTCCATTATGGAGGCATGTGTCCAGGCAGGCACCCACCAACCCTCAGGGGCAGCTCAGGGCACCCAGGGACGTGGTGTGGGTATCTCTGGGGCGGGGACTGTCAGTCAGTCAGCAAGACTGTGTGTCAGTGCACATGGTGGGACAGGGGCCTGGCGGACCTTGGTCCCCCGCCCTGGACTGTCAGATGCCAGCCCCATGCCCAGACACACACCAATCCGCCCATAGCCCCTTGGCCCGGCCGACCAGCACCTGCTTTGGCCTGGGGCTCTGGCTCTGGTGGCTGGCCACCACCCCTCAAGTCAAGTTCAGCGTGGGGTCATGGC
Source organism: Erinaceus europaeus (assembly GCF_950295315.1). Lineage (NCBI taxonomy): Eukaryota > Metazoa > Chordata > Mammalia > Eulipotyphla > Erinaceidae > Erinaceus > Erinaceus europaeus. The sequence continues at coordinate 2,759,825 of NW_026647125.1, read as the reverse complement.
TGCTGGTCAACTGGATGGGCGGGGTCCCCGTGGCCTAGCAACCACAGGAGCCCTCTGTGATGTCCTAGCCCCTGGCAATCTGTGCTGGCCACAGTAGCACTGGGCAGCCCAACTGCCCTGCCACTAGGTCAGGCAACAGCGCCCAGACGCCTGGGCCCTGGCACAGAGGGACGGAAGGATGGCAAGACAGTGCTGACCGACGAGGGACCTCAGGGCTGGCAGCCAAGAGAAGACAGGTGGAGGTGCGCCCGGGATCCAGGGAGCCCAGGCCAGAGCTGCCTGCATGCCTGCCGGCCTTCCTGGATGTCTGTATGCTGCCTTTGTCCAGGTAGGTTTCTCAGGTCCCCTCCAATCCTGTCCTCTCCTGTCCTCTCCTGTCCTCACCATCCTGTCCCCTCTCCTTTCCTCCGCACTTTGCTTCTCTCCTTTGTCTGTCCTCTCTTCCAGGTGTCCTGCTCACCAGCTCCAGCACTTGTGATGGTTCTCCAGTGACAGCTGTTCGCAACCCCTTCCACCCCCTGCCTGCCCCTAATGTGACCCAGCTCACAGGGTCTCCGGCTCACCCCACCCAAACCCACACGCCCCAACACATTCCCTGGTTCAGCCCCTCTGCCCTATTCAGCCAAACTGGGCCTTTGCAACCTACCTATGCATCGTTATTTCTCCTCACCATTCAAGGAGAGATCTCCTTTTGTACTTAGCTTGGTTGACTGGTGGATGGATGGATGGATGGATGGATGGATGGATGGATGAATGGATGGATAGATGTATGGGTGGATGGATGGATGGATGGACAGGTCAATGGATCGGTTTTGTAGAGGCAGAGTACCATATAGGGGTACTGGAGTCCGCTGGTGTCAGATCCTTAGTCAATGTCAAATGTAAAACATTAATTCATCAATAACAAAAATGAATAAGCACCTAAATAAATAAATAAATCAATATAAAAACTGGGTTAAAAAATACATGGCGTCTTTGCCTTTCTGCATATGGAATGCTGTGAGGATCTTAACAAGGAAAGCATTGTCCTGAGTAGCCCATTTGAAGTCGTGGAATATTTCCTTTTCCTTTTTCTTTTTTTACTTTCTATTTTCTTGATTATTCACTGGAATAAATAGACAGGAATTGAGAGGGAAGGGAGGTAGAGAGAGTTTGAGACACAGAGAGAGACAACTGCAGCACTTCCGCACCACTTGTAAAGATTTCCCCTGGCAGGTGCGAACCAGGGTGTTGAAGCCCAGTCCTCCTGCATTGTAACATGAGTGCTTAACTGGGTGTGGCACACCTGGTACCCTTGATGGGACACTTTTTTTTAGCCTTGAAAAGAAATTCTCGTGGCAAGGTAATAAATAAATGAAGAAGTAAATAAAAGTGCATTTACATTAACTCAGGGGAAACACACAGGGACATATACGTCTCTGTTACATGTATTACTTCTTCATGTATGGATTGATTGCCTCAAGAGGTTATTGCCACAGCTGAGTGCCTACGCCACGAATAATCCACAGCTCCTGCACTCCATTTGTTCCCCTTTCGCTGCCCTTGTTGCTTGGTCACTGTGGTGGTTATTGTTTTTTTTGTTGTTGTTGTTACTGACCTTGCATCTGACAGACACAAAAGGAGAGAGCAGAGGAAATACAGGGTGGGAGAGAAAGATAGAGCTCCTAAAGACCTGCTTCACCCCCTGTAAAGCGACTCCCCTGCAGGTGGCAGTCTGGGGGCCAGACCCCAAATCCTTCCACCTGTCCCCTCTATTCGTGAGCGCCACAAGCCCTTAACCCTCTGACATACTGCCAAACCTCCCTGGATTTACTTTTGAAGGCAGTATCACCTGCCTCATTTTGAATCCTCATTATCCTGAGGGTCAGTCCTGGAGACAGTGTCATGACACGACACACGGAGATCTCTGTTATCAGAGAGCACCTGGAACAGCAGCTGGGGCTCTAGTGCCCGGGCAGGAGCAACTCCCCATCCACCTTCCACAGAGCCCACCTGCCTGCATTTTGGTCCTTTTCCCTCCAAAAGAGATTTTTCCCTTTTTTCACTTTGAAACAGGCAGGAGACAGGTTACCCAGGTAGGGGAAAAAAAATAAAAAGCCTTTTTTTTTTTTTTTTTTTTTTTTTTTTTTACCGAAGTGAATGACCATCTTCTGGGAAGTATAGGTTTTGAACCTGAAAACTCTGTCTGTCTGTCTCTTAGTCCACAGAAAGAGCCACTAGCCCAGCCAGATCTCACTCTCAGATGGGGTGTTTTTGCCAGTCAAAGGTCTGCACAGCACACTAGGGATTGGGCGGCCTGAGACCCAAATGTTACATTGTAGATGGACTGTTTGCAGTTCTTGCTCCCCAGGACATTGGACTGTCTCAACTCCCTCCCCTACAGCATGAAAAAAAGACTCTTGCCAACCTTGGAGCAACTGGAGTGGGGGCGAGGGGAGCTGTTTGCATGTCTGCACTGCTCATGCCCAGGTGTCTGTGGGGGTCCGTGGCAGAGGCTGTAAGGTGGCTAGGGGGCAGAAGGAGACAGTTTGAGAGGCAGGCTGCAGGCAGGGGAACCAGGAGTGTGGGCAGGGCTGTGTGTGTGGGTGTGGTGGCAGGGGGTTAGGGCAGGTCCCCCTGCTGGATGGTGAGATGGCAGCTGGGCTGGCCCTGGGCCCTCAGGGCTGAAGGGCAGAAGCAGGGTGGCAGTAAAGTAGCACAGGGAGGAACACAGTAGATGTTATTTGGGAGCTGCGGGACAGAGGGTAAGGGGAAAGGGGGCATCCTTGAGGAGGGGTCAGGACTAGAGAGTGGGGGCAGCTGGAGGCATGGAAGGTCCCAGGAATCAGGGACTGACAGGAACAGATTCCTACACCCCCCCCCACTGGATAGAAGCTGCAGAAGCCAGAGCAGCAGCCCTGGCTTGCCTAGGCCAAGGGCCCTGAGTGAGTCCCTCTGAGGATGAGGAAGAGGAGGAGGGGGTGTAGGAGGAGGAGGAGGAAGAGGAGGAGGAAGAGGAGGAAGAGGAGGAGGAAGAAGAAGAGGAGGAGGAGGAGGCGGAGGAGGAGGAGTAGGAGGGGCAGGAGGGCAGCTGTCAGTAGGCAACGGGATTAATAGAGGCCTCCATTATGGAGGCATGTGTCCAGGCAGGCACCCACCAACCCTCAGGGGCAGCTCAGGGCACCCAGGGACTTGGTGTGGGTATCTCTGGGGCGGGGACTGTCAGTCAGTCAGCAAGACTGTGTGTCAGTGCACATGGTGGGACAGGGGCCTGGCGGACCTTGGTCCCCCGCCCTGGACTGTCAGATGCCAGCCCCATGCCCAGACACACACCAATCCGCCCATAGCCCCTTGGCCCGGCCGACCAGCACCTGCTTTGGCCTGGGGCTCTGGCTCTGGTGGCTGGCCACCACCCCTCAAGTCAAGTTCAGCGTGGGGTCATGGCTGCTGGTCAACTGGATGGGCGGGGTCCCCGTGGCCTAGCAACCACAGGAGCCCTCTGTGATGTCCTAGCCCCTGGCAATCTGTGCTGGCCACAGTAGCACTGGGCAGCCCAACTGCCCTGCCACTAGGTCAGGCAACAGCGCCCAGACGCCTGGGCCCTGGCACAGAGGGACGGAAGGATGGCAAGACAGTGCTGACCGACGAGGGACCTCAGGGCTGGCAGCCAAGAGAAGACAGGTGGAGGTGCGCCCGGGATCCAGGGAGCCCAGGCCAGAGCTGCCTGCATGCCTGCCGGCCTTCCTGGATGTCTGTATGCTGCCTTTGTCCAGGTAGGTTTCTCAGGTCCCCTCCAATCCTGTCCTCTCCTGTCCTCTCCTGTCCTCACCATCCTGTCCCCTCTCCTTTCCTCCGCACTTTGCTTCTCTCCTTTGTCTGTCCTCTCTTCCAGGTGTCCTGCTCACCAGCTCCAGCACTTGTGATGGTTCTCCAGTGACAGCTGTTCGCAACCCCTTCCACCCCCTGCCTGCCCCTAATGTGACCCAGCTCACAGGGTCTCCGGCTCACCCCACCCAAACCCACACGCCCCAACACATTCCCTGGTTCAGCCCCTCTGCCCTATTCAGCCAAACTGGGCCTTTGCAACCTACCTATGCATCGTTATTTCTCCTCACCATTCAAGGAGAGATCTCCTTTTGTACTTAGCTTGGTTGACTGGTGGATGGATGGATGGATGGATGGATGGATGGATGGATGGATGGATGAATGGATGGATAGATGTATGGGTGGATGGATGGATGGATGGACAGGTCAATGGATCGGTTTTGTAGAGGCAGAGTACCATATAGGGGTACTGGAGTCCGCTGGTGTCAGATCCTTAGTCAATGTCAAATGTAAAACATTAATTCATCAATAACAAAAATGAATAAGCACCTAAATAAATAAATAAATCAATATAAAAACTGGGTTAAAAAATACATGGCGTCTTTGCCTTTCTGCATATGGAATGCTGTGAGGATCTTAACAAGGAAAGCATTGTCCTGAGTAGCCCATTTGAAGTCGTGGAATATTTCCTTTTCCTTTTTCTTTTTTTACTTTCTATTTTCTTGATTATTCACTGGAATAAATAGACAGGAATTGAGAGGGAAGGGAGGTAGAGAGAGTTTGAGACACAGAGAGAGACAACTGCAGCACTTCCGCACCACTTGTAAAGATTTCCCTTGGCAGGTGCGAACCAGGGTGTTGAAGCCCAGTCCTCCTGCATTGTAACATGAGTGCTTAACTGGGTGTGGCACACCTGGTACCCTTGATGGGACACTTTTTTTTAGCAATGAAAAGAAATTCTCGTGGCAAGGTAATAAATAAATGAAGAAGTAAATAAAAGTGCATTTACATTAACTCAGGGGAAACACACAGGGACATATACGTCTCTGTTACATGTATTACTTCTTCATGTATGGATTGATTGCCTCAAGAGGTTATTGCCACAGCTGAGTGCCTACGCCACGAATAATCCACAGCTCCTGCACTCCATTTGTTCCCCTTTCGCTGCCCTTGTTGCTTGGTCACTGTGGTGGTTATTGTTTTTGTTGTTGTTGTTGTTACTGACCTTGCATCTGACAGACACAAAAGGAGAGAGCAGAGGAAATACAGGGTGGGAGAGAAAGATAGAGCTCCTAAAGACCTGCTTCACCCCCTGTAAAGCGACTCCCCTGCAGGTGGCAGTCTGGGGGCCAGACCCCAAATCCTTCCACCTGTCCCCTCTATTCGTGAGCGCCACAAGCCCTTAACCCTCTGACATACTGCCAAACCTCCCTGGATTTACTTTTGAAGGCAGTATCACCTGCCTCGTTTTGAATCCTCATTATCCTGAGGGTCAGTCCTGGAGACAGTGTCATGACACGACACACGGAGATCTCTGTTATCAGAGAGCACCTGGAACAGCAGCTGGGGCTCTAGTGCCCGGGCAGGAGCAACTCCCCATCCACTTTCCACAGAGTCCACCTGCCTGCATTTTGGTCCTTTTCCCTCCAAAAGAGATTTTTCCCTTTTTTCACTTTGAAACAGGCAGGAGACAGGTTACCCAGGTAGGGGAAAAAAAATAAAAAGCCTTTTTTTTTTTTTTTTTTTTTTCTACCGAAGTGAATGACCATCTTCTGGGAAGTATAGGTTTTGAACCTGAAAACTCTGTCTGTCTGTCTCTTAGTCCACAGAAAGAGCCACTAGCCCAGCCAGATCTCACTCTCAGATGGGGTGTTTTTGCCAGTCAAAGGTCTGCACAGCACACTAGGGATTGGGCGGCCTGAGACCCAAATGTTACATTGTAGATGGACTGTTTGCAGTTCTTGCTCCCCAGGACATTGGACTGTCTCAACTCCCTCCCCTACAGCATGAAAAAAAGACTCTTGCCAACCTTGGAGCAACTGGAGTGGGGGCGAGGGGAGCTGTTTGCATGTCTGCACTGCTCATGCCCAGGTGTCTGTGGGGGTCCGTGGCAGAGGCTGTAAGGTGGCTAGGGGGCAGAAGGAGACAGTTTGAGAGGCAGGCTGCAGGCAGGGGAACCAGGAGTGTGTGCAGGGCTGTGTGTGTGGGTGTGGTGGCAGGGGGTTAGGGCAGGTCCCCCTGCTGGATGGTGAGATGGCAGCTGGGCTGGCCCTGGGCCCTCAGGGCTGAAGGGCAGAAGCAGGGTGGCAGTAAAGTAGCACAGGGAGGAACACAGTAGATGTTAGTTGGGAGCTGCGGGACAGAGGGTAAGGGGAAAGGGGGCATCCTTGAGGAGGGGTCAGGACTAGAGAGTGGGGGCAGCTGGAGGCATGGAAGGTCCCAGGAATCAGGGACTGACAGGAACAGATTCCTACACCCCCCCACTGGATAGAAGCTGCAGAAGCCAGAGCAGCAGCCCTGGCTTGCCTAGTCCAAGGGCCCTGAGTGAGTCCCTCTGAGGATGAGGAAGAGGAGGAGGGGGTGTAGGAGGAGGAGGAGGAAGAGGAGGAGGAAGAGGAGGAAGAGGAGGAGGAAGAAGAAGAGGAGGAGGAGGAGGCGGAGGAGGAGGAGTAGGAGGGGCAGGAGGGCAGCTGTCAGTAGGCAACGGGATTAATAGAGGCCTCCATTATGGAGGCATGTGTCCAGGCAGGCACCCACCAACCCTTAGGGGCAGCTCAGGGCACCCAGGGACTTGGTGTGGGTATCTCTGGGGCGGGGACTGTCAGTCAGTCAGCAAGACTGTGTGTCAGTGCACATGGTGGGACAGGGGCCTGGCGGACCTTGGTCCCCCGCCCTGGACTGTCAGATGCCAGCCCCATGCCCAGACACACACCAATCCGCCCATAGCCCCTTGGCCCGGCCGACCAGCACCTGCTTTGGCCTGGGGCTCTGGCTCTGGTGGCTGGCCACCACCCCTCAAGTCAAGTTCAGCGTGGGGTCATGGCTGCTGGTCAACTGGATGGGCGGGGTCCCCGTGGCCTAGCAACCACAGGAGCCCTCTGTGATGTCCTAGCCCCTGGCAATCTGTGCTGGCCACAGTAGCACTGGGCAGCCCAACTGCCCTGCCACTAGGTCAGGCAACAGCGCCCAGACGCCTGGGCCCTGGCACAGAGGGACGGAAGGATGGCAAGACAGTGCTGACCGACGAGGGACCTCAGGGCTGGCAGCCAAGAGAAGACAGGTGGAGGTGCGCCCGGGATCCAGGGAGCCCAGGCCAGAGCTGCCTGCATGCCTGCCGGCCTTCCTGGATGTCTGTATGCTGCCTTTGTCCAGGTAGGTTTCTCAGGTCCCCTCCAATCCTGTCCTCTCCTGTCCTCTCCTGTCCTCACCATCCTGTCCCCTCTCCTTTCCTCCGCACTTTGCTTCTCTCCTTTGTCTGTCCTCTCTTCCAGGTGTCCTGCTCACCAGCTCCAGCACTTGTGATGGTTCTCCAGTGACAGCTGTTCGCAACCCCTTCCACCCCCTGCCTGCCCCTAATGTGACCCAGCTCACAGGGTCTCCGGCTCACCCCACCCAAACCCACACGCCCCAACACATTCCCTGGTTCAGCCCCTCTGCCCTATTCAGCCAAACTGGGCCTTTGCAACCTACCTATGCATCGTTATTTCTCCTCACCATTCAAGGAGAGATCTCCTTTTGTACTTAGCTTGGTTGACTGGTGGATGGATGGATGGATGGATGGATGGATGGATGAATGGATGGATAGATGTATGGGTGGATGGATGGATGGATGGACAGGTCAATGGATCGGTTTTGTAGAGGCAGAGTACCATATAGGGGTACTGGAGTCCGCTGGTGTCAGATCCTTAGTCAATGTCAAATGTAAAACATTAATTCATCAATAACAAAAATGAATAAGCACCTAAATAAATAAATAAATCAATATAAAAACTGGGTTAAAAAATACATGGCGTCTTTGCCTTTCTGCATATGGAATGCTGTGAGGATCTTAACAAGGAAAGCATTGTCCTGAGTAGCCCATTTGAAGTCGTGGAATATTTCCTTTTCCTTTTTCTTTTTTTACTTTCTATTTTCTTGATTATTCACTGGAATAAATAGACAGGAATTGAGAGGGAAGGGAGGTAGAGAGAGTTTGAGACACAGAGAGAGACAACTGCAGCACTTCCGCACCACTTGTAAAGATTTCCCCTGGCAGGTGCGAACCAGGGTGTTGAAGCCCAGTCCTCCTGCATTGTAACATGAGTGCTTAACTGGGTGTGGCACACCTGGTACCCTTGATGGGACACTTTTTTTTAGCAATGAAAAGAAATTCTCGTGGCAAGGTAATAAATAAATGAAGAAGTAAATAAAAGTGCATTTACATTAACTCAGGGGAAACACACAGGGACATATACGTCTCTGTTACATGTATTACTTCTTCATGTATGGATTGATTGCCTCAAGAGGTTATTGCCACAGCTGAGTGCCTACGCCACGAATAATCCACAGCTCCTGCACTCCATTTGTTCCCCTTTCGCTGCCCTTGTTGCTTGGTCACTGTGGTGGTTATTGTTTTTGTTGTTGTTGTTGTTACTGACCTTGCATCTGACAGACACAAAAGGAGAGAGCAGAGGAAATACAGGGTGGGAGAGAAAGATAGAGCTCCTAAAGACCTGCTTCACCCCCTGTAAAGCGACTCCCCTGCAGGTGGCAGTCTGGGGGCCAGACCCCAAATCCTTCCACCTGTCCCCTCTATTCGTGAGCGCCACAAGCCCTTAACCCTCTGACATACTGCCAAACCTCCCTGGATTTACTTTTGAAGGCAGTATCACCTGCCTCATTTTGAATCCTCATTATCCTGAGGGTCAGTCCTGGAGACAGTGTCATGACACGACACACGGAGATCTCTGTTATCAGAGAGCACCTGGAACAGCAGCTGGGGCTCTAGTGCCCGGGCAGGAGCAACTCCCCATCCACCTTCCACAGAGTCCACCTGCCTGCATTTTGGTCCTTTACCCTCCAAAAGAGATTTTTCCCTTTTTTCACTTTGAAACAGGCAGGAGACAGGTTACCCAGGTAGGGGAAAAAAAATAAAAAGCCTTTTTTTTTTTTTTTTTTTTTTTTTTTTACCGAAGTGAATGACCATCTTCTGGGAAGTATAGGTTTTGAACCTGAAAACTCTGTCTGTCTCTTAGTCCACAGAAAGAGCCACTAGCCCAGCCAGATCTCACTCTCAGATGGGGTGTTTTTGCCAGTCAAAGGTCTGCACAGCACACTAGGGATTGGGCGGCCTGAGACCCAAATGTTACATTGTAGATGGACTGATTGCAGTTCTTGCTCCCCAGGACATTGGACTGTCTCAACTCCCTCCCCTACAGCATGAAAAAAAGACTCTTGCCAACCTTGGAGCAACTGGAGTGGGGGCGAGGGGAGCTGTTTGCATGTCTGCACTGCTCATGCCCAGGTGTCTGTGGGGGTCCGTGGCAGAGGCTGTAAGGTGGCTAGGGGGCAGAAGGAGACAGTTTGAGAGGCAGGCTGCAGGCAGGGGAACCAGGAGTGTGTGCAGGGCTGTGTGTGTGGGTGTGGTGGCAGGGGGTTAGGGCAGGTCCCCCTGCTGGATGGTGAGATGGCAGCTGGGCTGGCCCTGGGCCCTCAGGGCTGAAGGGCAGAAGCAGGGTGGCAGTAAAGTAGCACAGGGAGGAACACAGTAGATGTTAGTTGGGAGCTGCGGGACAGAGGGTAAGGGGAAAGGGGGCATCCTTGAGGAGGGGTCAGGACTAGAGAGTGGGGGCAGCTGGAGGCATGGAAGGTCCCAGGAATCAGGCACTGACAGGAACAGATTCCTACATCCCCCCCCCACTGGATAGAAGCTGCAGAAGCCAGAGCAGCAGCCCTGGCTTGCCTAGGCCAAGGGCCCTGAGTGAGTCCCTCTGAGGATGAGGAAGAGGAGGAGGGGGTGTAGGAGGAGGAGGAGGAAGAGGAGGAGGAAGAGGAGGAAGAGGAGGAGGAAGAAGAAGAGGAGGAGGAGGAAGCAGAGGAGGAGGAGGAGGAGGGGCAGGAGGGCAGCTGTCAGTAGGCAACAGGATTAATAGAGGCCTCCATTATGGAGGCATGTGTCCAGGCAGGCACCCACCAACCCTTAGGGGCAGCTCAGGGCACCCAGGGACTTGGTGTGGGTATCTCTGGGGCGGGGACTGTCAGTCAGTCAGCAAGACTGTGTGTCAGTGCACATGGTGGGACAGGGGCCTGGCGGACCTTGGTCCCCCGCCCTGGACTGTCAGATGCCAGCCCCATGCCCAGACACACACCAATCCGCCCATAGCCCCTTGGCCCGGCCGACCAGCACCTGCTTTGGCCTGGGGCTCTGGCTCTGGTGGCTGGCCACCACCCCTCAAGTCAAGTTCAGCGTGGGGTCATGGCTGCTGGTCAACTGGATGGGCGGGGTCCCCGTGGCCTAGCAACCACAGGAGCCCTCTGTAATGTCCTAGCCCCTGGCAATCTGTGCTGGCCACAGTAGCACTGGGCAGCCCAACTGCCCTGCCACTAGGTCAGGCAACAGCGCCCAGACGCCTGGGCCCTGGCACAGAGGGACGGAAGGATGGCAAGACAGTGCTGACCGACGAGGGACCTCAGGGCTGGCAGCCAAGAGAAGACAGGTGGAGGTGCGCCCGGGATCCAGGGAGCCCAGGCCAGAGCTGCCTGCATGCCTGCCGGCCTTCCTGAATGTCTGTATGCTGCCTTTGTCCAGGTAGGTTTCTCAGGTCCCCTCCAATCCTGTCCTCTCCTGTCCTCTCCTGTCCTCACCATCCTGTCCCCTCTCCTTTCCTCCGCACTTTGCTTCTCTCCTTTGTCTGTCCTCTCTTCCAGGTGTCCTGCTCACCAGCTCCAGCACTTGTGATGGTTCTCCAGTGACAGCTGTTCGCAACCCCTTCCACCCCCTGCCTGCCCCTAATGTGACCCAGCTCACAGGATCTCCGGCTCACCCCACCCAAACCCACACGCCCCAACACATTCCCTGGTTCAGCCCCTCTGCCCTATTCAGCCAAACTGGGCCTTTGCAACCTACCTATGCATCGTTATTTCTCCTCACCATTCAAGGAGAGATCTCCTTTTGTACTTAGCTTGGTTGACTGGTGGATGGATGGATGGATGGATGGATGATTGGATGGATGGATGAATGGATGGATAGATGTATGGGTGGATGGATGGATGGATGGACAGGTCAATGGATCGGTTTTGTAGAGGCAGAGTACCATATAGGGGTACTGGAGTCCGCTGGTGTCAGATCCTTAGTCAATGTCAAATGTAAAACATTAATTCATCAATAACAAAAATGAATAAGCACCTAAATAAATAAATAAATCAATATAAAAACTGGGTTAAAAAATACATGGCGTCTTTGCCTTTCTGCATATGGAATGCTGTGAGGATCTTAACAAGGAAAGCATTGTCCTGAGTAGCCCATTTGAAGTCGTGGAATATTTCCTTTTCCTTTTTCTTTTTTTACTTTCTATTTTCTTGATTATTCACTGGAATAAATAGACAGGAATTGAGAGGGAAGGGAGGTAGAGAGAGTTTGAGACACAGAGAGAGACAACTGCAGCACTTCCGCACCACTTGTAAAGATTTGCCCTGGCAGGTGCGAACCAGGGTGTTGAAGCCCAGTCCTCCTGCATTGTAACATGAGTGCTTAACTGGGTGTGGCACACCTGGTACCCTTGATGGGACACTTTTTTTTAGCAATGAAAAGAAATTCTCGTGGCAAGGTAATAAATAAATGAAGAAGTAAATAAAAGTGCATTTACATTAACTCAGGGGAAACACACAGGGACATATACGTCTCTGTTACATGTATTACTTCTTCATGTATGGATTGATTGCCTCAAGAGGTTATTGCCACAGCTGAGTGCCTACGCCACGAATAATCCACAGCTCCTGCACTCCATTTGTTCCCCTTTCGCTGCCCTTGTTGCTTGGTCACTGTGGTGGTTATTGTTTTTGTTGTTGTTGTTGTTACTGACCTTGCATCTGACAGACACAAAAGGAGAGAGCAGAGGAAATACAGGGTGGGAGAGAAAGATAGAGCTCCTAAAGACCTGCTTCACCCCCTGTAAAGCGACTCCCCTGCAGGTGGCAGTCTGGGGGCCAGACCCCAAATCCTTCCACCTGTCCCCTCTATTCGTGAGCGCCACAAGCCCTTAACCCTCTGACATACTGCCAAACCTCCCTGGATTTACTTTTGAAGGCAGTATCACCTGCCTCGTTTTGAATCCTCATTATCCTGAGGGTCAGTCCTGGAGACAGTGTCATGACAGGACACACGGAGATCTCTGTTATCAGAGAGCACCTGGAACAGCAGCTGGGGCTCTAGTGCCCGGGCAGGAGCAACTCCCCATCCACCTTCCACAGAGTCCACCTGCCTGCATTTTGGTCCTTTTCCCTCCAAAAGAGATTTTTCCCTTTTTTCACTTTGAAACAGGCAGGAGACAGGTTACCCAGGTAGGGGAAAAAAAATAAAAAGCCTTTTTTTTTTTTTTTTTTTTTTTTTTTTTACCGAAGTGAATGACCATCTTCTGGGAAGTATAGGTTTTGAACCTGAAAACTCTGTCTGTCTGTCTCTTAGTCCACAGAAAGAGCCACTAGCCCAGCCAGATCTCACTCTCAGATGGGGTGTTTTTGCCAGTCAAAAGTCTGCACAGCACACTAGGGATTGGGCGGCCTGAGACCCAAATGTTACATTGTAGATGGACTGTTTGCAGTTCTTGCTCCCCAGGACATTGGACTGTCTCAACTCCCTCCCCTACAGCATGAAAAAAAGACTCTTGCCAACCTTGGAGCAACTGGAGTGGGGGCGAGGGGAGCTGTTTGCATGTCTGCACTGCTCATGCCCAGGTGTCTGTGGGGGTCCGTGGCAGAGGCTGTAAGGTGGCTAGGGGGCAGAAGGAGACAGTTTGAGAGGCAGGCTGCAGGCAGGGGAACCAGGAGTGTGTGCAGGGCTGTGTGTGTGGGTGTGGTGGCAGGGGGTTAGGGCAGGTCCCCCTGCTGGATGGTGAGATGGCAGCTGGGCTGGCCCTGGGCCCTCAGGGCTGAAGGGCAGAAGCAGGGTGGCAGTAAAGTAGCACAGGGAGGAACACAGTAGATGTTAGTTGGGAGCTGCGGGACAGAGGGTAAGGGGAAAGGGGGCATCCTTGAGGAGGGGTCAGGACTAGAGAGTGGGGGCAGCTGGAGGCATGGAAGGTCCCAGGAATCAGGGACTGACAGGAACAGATTCCTACACCCCCCCCCACTGGATAGAAGCTGCAGAAGCCAGAGCAGCAGCCCTGGCTTGCCTAGGCCAAGGGCCCTGAGTGAGTCCCTCTGAGGATGAGGAAGAGGAGGAGGGGGTGTAGGAGGAGGAGGAGGAAGAGGAGGAGGAAGAGGAGGAAGAGGAGGAGGAAGAAGAGGAGGAGATGGAGGCGGAGGAGGAGGAGGAGGAGGGGCAGGAGGGCAGCTGTCAGTAGGCAACGGGATTAATAGAGGCCTCCATTATGGAGGCATGTGTCCAGGCAGGCACCCACCAACCCTCAGGGGCAGCTCAGGGCACCCAGGGACTTGGTGTGGGTATCTCTGGGGCGGGGACTGTCAGTCAGTCAGCAAGACTGTGTGTCAGTGCACATGGTGGGACAGGGGCCTGGCGGACCTTGGTCCCCCGCCCTGGACTGTCAGATGCCAGCCCCATGCCCAGACACACACCAATCCGCCCATAGCCCCTTGGCCCGGCCGACCAGCACCTGCTTTGGCCTGGGGCTCTGGCTCTGGTGGCTGGCCACCACCCCTCAAGTCAAGTTCAGCGTGGGGTCATGGCTGCTGGTCAACTGGATGGGCGGGGTCCCCGTGGCCTAGCAACCACAGGAGCCCTCTGTGATGTCCTAGCCCCTGGCAATCTGTGCTGGCCACAGTAGCACTGGGCAGCCCAACTGCCCTGCCACTAGGTCAGGCAACAGCGCCCAGACGCCTGGGCCCTGGCACAGAGGGACGGAAGGATGGGAAGACAGTGCTGACCGACGAGGGACCTCAGGGCTGGCAGCCAAGAGAAGACAGGTGGAGGTGCGCCCGGGATCCAGGGAGCCCAGGCCAGAGCTGCCTGCATGCCTGCCGGCCTTCCTGGATGTCTGTATGCTGCCTTTGTCCAGGTAGGTTTCTCAGGTCCCCTCCAATCCTGTCCTCTCCTGTCCTCTCCTGTCCTCACCATCCTGTCCCCTCTCCTTTCCTCTGCACTTTGCTTCTCTCCTTTGTCTGTCCTCTCTTCCAGGTGTCCTGCTCACCAGCTCCAGCACTTGTGATGGTTCTCCAGTGACAGCTGTTCGCAACCCCTTCCACCCCCTGCCTGCCCCTAATGTGACCCAGCTCACAGGGTCTCCGGCTCACCCCACCCAAACCCACACGCCCCAACACGTTCCCTGGTTCAGCCCCTCTGCCCTATTCAGCCAAACTGGGCCTTTGCAACCTACCTATGCATCGTTATTTCTCCTCACCATTCAAGGAGAGATCTCCTTTTGTACTTAGCTTGGTTGACTGGTGGATGGATGGATGGATGGATGGATGGATGGATGGATGGATGAATGGATGGATAGATGTATGGGTGGATGGATGGATGGATGGACAGGTCAATGGATCGGTTTTGTAGAGGCAGAGTACCATATAGGGGTACTGGAGTCCGCTGGTGTCAGATCCTTAGTCAATGTCAAATGTAAAACATTAATTCATCAATAACAAAAATGAATAAGCACCTAAATAAATAAATAAATAAATATAAAAACTGGGTTAAAAAATACATGGCGTCTTTGCCTTTCTGCATATGGAATGCTGTGAGGATCTTAACAAGGAAAGCATTGTCCTGAGTAGCCCATTTGAAGTCGTGGAATATTTCCTTTTCCTTTTTCTTTTTTTACTTTCTATTTTCTTGATTATTCACTGGAATAAATAGACAGGAATTGAGAGGGAAGGGAGGTAGAGAGAGTTTGAGACACAGAGAGAGACAACTGCAGCACTTCCGCACCACTTGTAAAGATTTCCCCTGGCAGGTGTGAACCAGGGTGTTGAAGCCCAGTCCTCCTGCATTGTAACATGAGTGCTTAACTGGGTGTGGCACACCTGGTACCCTTGATGGGACACTTTTTTTTAGCAATGAAAAGAAATTCTCGTGGCAAGGTAATAAATAAATGAAGAAGTAAATAAAAGTGCATTTACATTAACTCAGGGGAAACACACAGGGACATATACGTCTCTGTTACATGTATTACTTCTTCATGTATGGATTGATTGCCTCAAGAGGTTATTGCCACAGCTGAGTGCCTACGCCACGAATAATCCACAGCTCCTGCACTCCATTTGTTCCCCTTTCGCTGCCCTTGTTGCTTGGTCACTGTGGTGGTTATTGTTTTTGTTGTTGTTGTTGTTACTGACCTTGCATCTGACAGACACAAAAGGAGAGAGCAGAGGAAATACAGGGTGGGAGAGAAAGATAGAGCTCCTAAAGACCTGCTTCACCCCCTGTAAAGCGACTCCCCTGCAGGTGGCAGTCTGGGGGCCAGACCCCAAATCCTTCCACCTTTCCCCTCTATTCGTGAGCGCCACAAGCCCTTAACCCTCTGACATACTGCCAAACCTCCCTGGATTTACTTTTGAAGGCAGTATCACCTGCCTCGTTTTGAATCCTCATTATCCTGAGGGTCAGTCCTGGAGACAGTGTCATGACACGACACACGGAGATCTCTGTTATCAGAGAGCACCTGGAACAGCAGCTGGGGCTCTAGTGCCCGGGCAGGAGCAACTCCCCATCCACCTTCCACAGAGTCCACCTGCCTGCATTTTGGTCCTTTTCCCTCCAAAAGAGATTTTTCCCTTTTTTCACTTTGAAACAGGCAGGAGACAGGTTACCCAGGTAGGGGAAAAAAAATAAAAAGCCTTTTTTTTTTTTTTTTTTTTTTTTTTTTTTACCGAAGTGAATGACCATCTTCTGGGAAGTATAGGTTTTGAACCTGAAAACTCTGTCTGTCTGTCTCTTAGTCCACAGAAAGAGCCACTAGCCCAGCCAGATCTCACTCTCAGATGGGGTGTTTTTGCCAGTCAAAGGTCTGCACAGCACACTAGGGATTGGGCGGCCTGAGACCCAAATGTTACATTGTAGATAGACTGTTTGCAGTTCTTGCTCCCCAGGACATTGGACTGTCTCAACTCCCTCCCCTACAGCATGAAAAAAAGACTCTTGCCAACCTTGGAGCAACTGGAGTGGGGGCGAGGGGAGCTGTTTGCATGTCTGCACTGCTCATGCCCAGGTGTCTGTGGGGGTCCGTGGCAGAGGCTGTAAGGTGGCTAGGGGGCAGAAGGAGACAGTTTGAGAGGCAGGCTGCAGGCAGGGGAACCAGGAGTGTGTGCAGGGCTGTGTGTGTGGGTGTGGTGGCAGGGGGTTAGGGCAGGTCCCCCTGCTGGATGGTGAGATGGCAGCTGGGCTGGCCCTGGGCCCTCAGGGCTGAAGGGCAGAAGCAGGGTGGCAGTAAAGTAGCACAGGGAGGAACACAGTAGATGTTAGTTGGGAGCTGCGGGACAGAGGGTAAGGGGAAAGGGGGCATCCTTGAGGAGGGGTCAGGACTAGAGAGTGGGGTCAGCTGGAGGCATGGAAGGTCCCAGGAATCAGGGACTGACAGGAACAGATTCCTACACCCCCCCCCCCCCCACTGGATAGAAGCTGCAGAAGCCAGAGCAGCAGCCCTGGCTTGCCTAGGCTAAGGGCCCTGAGTGAGTCCCTCTGAGGATGAGGAAGAGGAGGAGGGGGTGTAGGAGGAGGAGGAGGAAGAGGAGGAGGAAGAGGAGGAAGAGGAGGAGGAAGAAGAGGAGGAGGAGGAGGCGGAGGAGGAGGAGGAGGAGGGGCAGGAGGGCAGCTGTCAGTAGGCAACGGGATTAATAGAGGCCTCCATTATGGAGGCATGTGTCCAGGCAGGCACCCACCAACCCTCAGGGGCAGCTCAGGGCACCCAGGGACTTGGTGTGGGTATCTCTGGGGCGGGGACTGTCAGTCAGTCAGCAAGACTGTGTGTCAGTGCACATGGTGGGACAGGGGCCTGGCGGACCTTGGTCCCCCGCCCTGGACTGTCAGATGCCAGCCCCATGCCCAGACACACACCAATCCGCCCATAGCCCCTTGGCCCGGCCGACCAGCACCTGCTTTGGCCTGGGGCTCTGGCTCTGGTGGCTGGCCACCACCCCTCAAGTCAAGTTCAGCGTGGGGTCATGGCTGCTGGTCAACTGGATGGGCGGGGTCCCCGTGGCCTAGCAACCACAGGAGCCCTCTGTGATGTCCTAGCCCCTGGCAATCTGTGCTGGCCACAGTAGCACTGGGCAGCCCAACTGCCCTGCCACTAGGTCAGGCAACAGCGCCCAGACGCCAGGGCCCTGGCACAGAGGGACGGAAGGATGGCAAGACAGTGCTGACCGACGAGGGACCTCAGGGCTGGCAGCCAAGAGAAGACAGGTGGAGGTGCGCCCGGGATCCAGGGAGCCCAGGCCAGAGCTGCCTGCATGCCTGCCGGCCTTCCTGGATGTCTGTATGCTGCCTTTGTCCAGGTAGGTTTCTCAGGTCCCCTCCAATCCTGTCCTCTCCTGTCCTCTCCTGTCCTCACCATCCTGTCCCCTCTCCTTTCCTCCGCACTTTGCTTCTCTCCTTTGTCTGTCCTCTCTTCCAGGTGTCCTGCTCACCAGCTCCAGCACTTGTGATGGTTCTCCAGTGACAGCTGTTCGCAACCCCTTCCACCCCCTGCCTGCCCCTAATGTGACCCAGCTCACAGGGTCTCCGGCTCACCCCACCCAAACCCACACGCCCCAACACGTTCCCTGGTTCAGCCCCTCTGCCCTATTCAGCCAAACTGGGCCTTTGCAACCTACCTATGCATCGTTATTTCTCCTCACCATTCAAGGAGAGATCTCCTTTTGTACTTAGCTTGGTTGACTGGTGGATGGATGGATGGATGGATGGATGGATGGATGGATGGATGGATGAATGGATGGATAGATGTATGGGTGGATGGATGGATGGATGGACAGGTCAATGGATCGGTTTAGTAGAGGCAGAGTACCATATAGGGGTACTGGAGTCCGCTGGTGTCAGATCCTTAGTCAATGTCAAATGTAAAACATTAATTCATCAATAACAAAAATGAATAAGCACCTAAATAAATAAATAAATCAATATAAAAACTGGGTTAAAAAATACATGGCGTCTTTGCCTTTCTGCATATGGAATGCTGTGAGGATCTTAACAAGGAAAGCATTGTCCTGAGTAGCCCATTTGAAGTCGTGGAATATTTCCTTTTCCTTTTTCTTTTTTTACTTTCTATTTTCTTGATTATTCACTGGAATAAATAGACAGGAATTGAGAGGGAAGGGAGGTAGAGAGAGTTTGAGACACAGAGAGAGACAACTGCAGCACTTCCGCACCACTTGTAAAGATTTGCCCTGGCAGGTGCGAACCAGGGTGTTGAAGCCCAGTCCTCCTGCATTGTAACATGAGTGCTTAACTGGGTGTGGCACACCTGGTACCCTTGATGGGACACTTTTTTTTAGCAATGAAAAGAAATTCTCGTGGCAAGGTAATAAATAAATGAAGAAGTAAATAAAAGTGCATTTACATTAACTCAGGGGAAACACACAGGGACATATACGTCTCTGTTACATGTATTACTTCTTCATGTATGGATTGATTGCCTCAAGAGGTTATTGCCACAGCTGAGTGCCTACGCCACGAATAATCCACAGCTCCTGCACTCCATTTGTTCCCCTTTCGCTGCCCTTGTTGCTTGGTCACTGTGGTGGTTATTGTTTTTGTTGTTGTTGTTGTTACTGACCTTGCATCTGACAGACACAAAAGGAGAGAGCAGAGGAAATACAGGGTGGGAGAGAAAGATAGAGCTCCTAAAGACCTGCTTCACCCCCTGTAAAGCGACTCCCCTGCAGGTGGCAGTCTGGGGGCCAGACCCCAAATCCTTCCACCTGTCCCCTCTATTCGTGAGCGCCACAAGCCCTTAACCCTCTGACATACTGCCAAACCTCCCTGGATTTACTTTTGAAGGCAGTATCACCTGCCTCGTTTTGAATCCTCATTATCCTGAGGGTCAGTCCTGGAGACAGTGTCATGACACGACACACGGAGATCTCTGTTATCAGAGAGCACCTGGAACAGCAGCTGGGGCTCTAGTGCCCGGGCAGGAGCAACTCCCCATCCACCTTCCACAGAGTCCACCTGCCTGCATTTTGGTCCTTTTCCCTCCAAAAGAGATTTTTCCCTTTTTTCACTTTGAAACAGGCAGGAGACAGGTTACCCAGGTAGGGGAAAAAAAATAAAAAGCCTTTTTTTTTTTTTTTTTTTTTTTTTTTACCGAAGTGAATGACCATCTTCTGGGAAGTATAGGTTTTGAACCTGAAAACTCTGTCTGTCTGTCTCTTAGTCCAAAGAAAGAGCCACTAGCCCAGCCAGATCTCACTCTCAGATGGGGTGTTTTTGCCAGTCAAAGGTCTGCACAGCACACTAGGGATTGGGCGGCCTGAGACCCAAATGTTACATTGTAGATGGACTGTTTGCAGTTCTTGCTCCCCAGGACATTGGACTGTCTCAACTCCCTCCCCTACAGCATGAAAAAAAGACTCTTGCCAACCTTGGAGCAGCTGGAGTGGGGGCGAGGGGAGCTGTTTGCATGTCTGCACTGCTCATGCCCAGGTGTCTGTGGGGGTCCGTGGCAGAGGCTGTAAGGTGGCTAGGGGGCAGAAGGAGACAGTTTGAGAGGCAGGCTGCAGGCAGGGGAACCAGGAGTGTGTGCAGGGCTGTGTGTGTGGGTGTGGTGGCAGGGGGTTAGGGCAGGTCCCCCTGCTGGATGGTGAGATGGCAGCTGGGCTGGCCCTGGGCCCTCAGGGCTGAAGGGCAGAAGCAGGGTGGCAGTAAAGTAGCACAGGGAGGAACACAGTAGATGTTAGTTGGGAGCTGCGGGACAGAGGGTAAGGGGAAAGGGGGCGTCCTTGAGGAGGGGTCAGGACTAGAGAGTGGGGGCAGCTGGAGGCATGGAAGGTCCCAGGAATCAGGGACTGACAGGAACAGATTCCTACACCCCCCCCACTGGATAGAAGCTGCAGAAGCCAGAGCAGCAGCCCTGGCTTGCTTAGGCCAAGGGCCCTGAGTGAGTCCCTCTGAGGATGAGGAAGAGGAGGAGGGGGTGTAGGAGGAGGAGGAGAAAGAGGAGGAGGAAGAGGAGGAAGAGGAGGAGGAAGAAGAAGAGGAGGAGGAGGAGGCGGAGGAGGAGGGGCAGGAGGGCAGCTGTCAGTAGGCAACGGGATTAATAGAGGCCTCCATTATGGAGGCATGTGTCCAGGCAGGCACCCACCAACCCTCAGGGGCAGCTCAGGGCACCCAGGGACTTGGTGTGGGTATCTCTGGGGCGGGGACTGTCAGTCAGTCAGCAAGACTGTGTGTCAGTGCACATGGTGGGACAGGGGCCTGGCGGACCTTGGTCCCCCGCCCTGGACTGTCAGATGCCAGCCCCATGCCCAGACACACACCAATCCGCCCATAGCCCCTTGGCCCGGCCGACCAGCACCTGCTTTGGCCTGGGGCTCTGGCTCTGGTGGCTGGCCACCACCCCTCAAGTCAAGTTCAGCGTGGGGTCATGGCTGCTGGTCAACTGGATGGGCGGGGTCCCCATGGCCTAGCAACCACAGGAGCCCTCTGTGATGTCCTAGCCCCTGGCAATCTGTGCTGGCCACAGTAGCACTGGGCAGCCCAACTGCCCTGCCACTAGGTCAGGCAACAGCGCCCAGACGCCTGGGCCCTGGCACAGTGGGACGGAAGGATGGCAAGACAGTGCTGACCGACGAGGGACCTCAGGGCTGGCAGCCAAGAGAAGACAGGTGGAGGTGCGCCCGGGATCCAGGGAGCCCAGGCCAGAGCTGCCTGCATGCCTGCCGGCCTTCCTGGATGTCTGTATGCTGCCTTTGTCCAGGTAGGTTTCTCAGGTCCCCTCCAATCCTGTCCTTTCCTGTCCTCTCCTGTCCTCACCATCCTGTCCCCTCTCCTTTCCTCCACACTTTGCTTCTCTCCTTTGTCTGTCCTCTCTTCCAGGTGTCCTGCTCACCAGCTCCAGCACTTGTGATGGTTCTCCAGTGACAGCTGTTCGCAACCCCTTCCACCCCCTGCCTGCCCCTAATGTGACCCAGCTCACAGGGTCTCCGGCTCACCCCACCCAAACCCACACGCCCCAACACATTCCCTGGTTCAGCCCCTCTGCCCTATTCAGCCAAACTGGGCCTTTGCAACCTACCTATGCATCGTTATTTCTCCTCACCATTCAAGGAGAGATCTCCTTTTGTACTTAGCTTGGTTGACTGGTGGATGGATGGATGGATGGATGGATGGATGGATGGATGGATGGATAGATGTATGGGTGGATGGATGGATGGATGGACAGGTCAATGGATCGGTTTTGTAGAGGCAGAGTACCATATAGGGGTACTGGAGTCTGCTGGTGTCAGATCCTTAGTCAATGTCAAATGTAAAACATTAATTCATCAATAACAAAAATGAATAAGCACCTAAATAAATAAATAAATCAATATAAAAACTGGGTTAAAAAATACATGGTGTCTTTGCCTTTCTGCATATGGAATGCTGTGAGGATCTTAACAAGGAAAGCATTGTCCTGAGTAGCCCATTTGAAGTCGTGGAATATTTCCTTTTCCTTTTTCTTTTTTTACTTTCTATTTTCTTGATTATTCACTGGAATAAATAGACAGGAATTGAGAGGGAAGGGAGGTAGAGAGAGTTTGAGACACAGAGAGAGACAACTGCAGCACTTCCGCACCACTTGTAAAGATTTCCCCTGGCAGGTGCGAACCAGGGTGTTGAAGCCCAGTCCTCCTGCATTGTAACATGAGTGCTTAACTGGGTGTGGCACACCTGGTACCCTTGATGGGACACTTTTTTTTAGCAATGTAAAGAAATTCTCGTGGCAAGGTAATAAATAAATGAAGAAGTAAATAAAAGTGCATTTACATTAACTCAGGGGAAACACACAGGGACATATACGTCTCTGTTACATGTATTACTTCTTCATGTATGGATTGATTGCCTCAAGAGGTTATTGCCACAGCTGAGTGCCTACGCCACGAATAATCCACAGCTCCTGCACTCCATTTGTTCCCCTTTCGCTGCCCTTGTTGCTTGGTCACTGTGGTGGTTATTGTTTTTGTTGTTGTTGTTGTTACTGACCTTGCATCTGACAGACACAAAAGGAGAGAGCAGAGGAAATACAGGGTGGGAGAGAAAGATAGAGCTCCTAAAGACCTGCTTCACCCCCTGTAAAGCGACTCCCCTGCAGGTGGCAGTCTGGGGGCCAGACCCCAAATCCTTCCACCTGTCCCCTCTATTCGTGAGCGCCACAAGCCCTTAACCCTCTGACATACTGCCAAACCTCCCTGGATTTACTTTTGAAGGCAGTATCACCTGCCTCGTTTTGAATCCTCATTATCCTGAGGGTCAGTCCTGGAGACAGTGTCATGACACGACACACGGAGATCTCTGTTATCAGAGAGCACCTGGAACAGCAGCTGGGGCTCTAGTGCCCGGGCAGGAGCAACTCCCCATCCACCTTCCACAGAGTCCACCTGCCTGCATTTTGGTCCTTTTCCCTCCAAAAGAGATTTTTCCCTTTTTTCACTTTGAAACAGGCAGGAGACAGGTTACCCAGGTAGGGGAAAAAAAATAAAAAGCCTTTTTTTTTTTTTTTTTTTTTTACCGAAGTGAATGACCATCTTCTGGCAAGTATAGGTTTTGAACCTGAAAACTCTGTCTGTCTGTCTCTTAGTCCACAGAAAGAGCCACTAGCCCAGCCAGATCTCACTCTCAGATGGGGTGTTTTTGCCAGTCAAAGGTCTGCACAGCACACTAGGGATTGGGCGGCCTGAGACCCAAATGTTACATTGTAGATGGACTGTTTGCAGTTCTTGCTCCCCAGGACATTGGACTGTCTCAACTCCCTCCCCTACAGCATGAAAAAAAGACTCTTGCCAACCTTGGAGCAACTGGAGTGGGGGCGAGGGGAGCTGTTTGCATGTCTGCACTGCTCATGCCCAGGTGTCTGTGGGGGTCCGTGGCAGAGGCTGTAAGGTGGCTAGGGGGCAGAAGGAGACAGTTTGAGAGGCAGGCTGCAGGCAGGGGAACCAGGAGTGTGTGCAGGGCTGTGTGTGTGGGTGTGGTGGCAGGGGGTTAGGGCAGGTCCCCCTGCTGGATGGTGAGATGGCAGCTGGGCTGGCCCTGGGCCCTCAGGGCTGAAGGGCAGAAGCAGGGTGGCAGTAAAGTAGCACAGGGAGGAACACAGTAGATGTTAGTTGGGAGCTGCGGGACAGAGGGTAAGGGGAAAGGGGGCATCCTTGAGGAGGGGTCAGGACTAGAGAGTGGGGGCAGCTGGAGGCATGGAAGGTCCCAGGAATCAGGGACTGACAGGAACAGATTCCTACACCCCCCCCCACTGGATAGAAGCTGCAGAAGCCAGAGCAGCAGCCCTGGCTTGCCTAGGCCAAGGGCCCTGAGTGAGTCCCTCTGAGGATGAGGAAGAGGAGGAGGGGGTGTAGGAGGAGGAGGAGGAAGAGGAGGAGGAAGAGGAGGAAGAGGAGGAGGAAGAAGAGGAGGAGGAGGAGGCGGAGGAGGAGGAGGAGGAGGGGCAGGAGGGCAGCTGTCAGTAGGCAACGGGATTAATAGAGGCCTCCATTATGGAGGCATGTGTCCAGGCAGGCACCCACCAACCCTCAGGGGCAGCTCAGGGCACCCAGGGACTTGGTGTGGGTATCTCTGGGGTGGGGACTGTCAGTCAGTCAGCAAGACTGTGTGTCAGTGCACATGGTGGGACAGGGGCCTGGCGGACCTTGGTCCCCCGCCCTGGACTGTCAGATGCCAGCCCCATGCCCAGACACACACCAATCCGCCCATAGCCCCTTGGCCCGGCCGACCAGCACCTGCTTTGGCCTGGGGCTCTGGCTCTGGTGGCTGGCCACCACCCCTCAAGTCAAGTTCAGCGTGGGGTCATGGCTGCTGGTCAACTGGATGGGCGGGGTCCCCGTGGCCTAGCAACCACAGGAGCCCTCTGTGATGTCCTAGCCCCTGGCAATCTGTGCTGGCCACAGTAGCACTGGGCAGCCCAACTGCCCTGCCACTAGGTCAGGCAACAGCGCCCAGACGCCTGGGCCCTGGCACAGAGGGACGGAAGGATGGCAAGACAGTGCTGACCGACGAGGGACCTCAGGGCTGGCAGCCAAGAGAAGACAGGTGGAGGTGCGCCCGGGATCCAGGGAGCCCAGGCCAGAGCTGCCTGCATGCCTGCCGGCCTTCCTGGATGTCTGTATGCTGCCTTTGTCCAGGTAGGTTTCTCAGGTCCCCTCCAATCCTGTCCTCTCCTGTCCTCTCCTGTCCTCACCATCCTGTCCCCTCTCCTTTCCTCCGCACTTTGCTTCTCTCCTTTGTCTGTCCTCTCTTCCAGGTGTCCTGCTCACCAGCTCCAGCACTTGTGATGGTTCTCCAGTGACAGCTGTTCGCAACCCCTTCCACCCCCTGCCTGCCCCTAATGTGACCCAGCTCACAGGGTCTCCGGCTCACCCCACCCAAACCCACACGCCCCAACACATTCCCTGGTTCAGCCCCTCTGCCCTATTCAGCCAAACTGGGCCTTTGCAACCTACCTATGCATCGTTATTTCTCCTCACCATTCAAGGAGAGATCTCCTTTTGTACTTAGCTTGGTTGACTGGTGGATGGATGGATGGATGGATGGATGGATGGATGGATGGATGGATGAATGGATGGATAGATGTATGGGTGGATGGATGGATGGATGGATGGACAGGTCAATGGATCGGTTTTGTAGAGGCAGAGTACCATATAGGGGTACTGGAGTCCGCTGGTGTCAGATCCTTAGTCAATGTCAAATGTAAAACATTAATTCATCAATAACAAAAATGAATAAGCACCTAAATAAATAAATAAATCAATATAAAAACTGGGTTAAAAAATACATGGCGTCTTTGCCTTTCTGCATATGGAATGCTGTGAGGATCTTAACAAGGAAAGCATTGTCCTGAGTAGCCCATTTGAAGTCGTGGAATATTTCCTTTTCCTTTTTCTTTTTTTACTTTCTATTTTCTTGATTATTCACTGGAATAAATAGACAGGAATTGAGAGGGAAGGGAGGTAGAGAGAGTTTGAGACACAGAGAGAGACAACTGCAGCACTTCCGCACCACTTGTAAAGATTTCCCCTGGCAGGTGCGAACCAGGGTGTTGAAGCCCAGTCCTCCTGCATTGTAACATGAGTGCTTAACTGTGTGTGGCACACCTGGTACCCTTGATGGGACACTTTTTTTTAGCAATGAAAAGAAATTCTCGTGGCAAGGTAATAAATAAATGAAGAAGTAAATAAAAGTGCATTTACATTAACTCAGGGGAAACACACAGGGACATATACGTCTCTGTTACATGTATTACTTCTTCATGTATGGATTGATTGCCTCAAGAGGTTATTGCCACAGCTGAGTGCCTACGCCACGAATAATCCACAGCTCCTGCACTCCATTTGTTCCCCTTTCGCTGCCCTTGTTGCTTGGTCACTGTGGTGGTTATTGTTTTTGTTGTTGTTGTTGTTACTGACCTTGCATCTGACAGACACAAAAGGAGAGAGCAGAGGAAATACAGGGTGGGAGAGAAAGATAGAGCTCCTAAAGACCTGCTTCACCCCCTGTAAAGCGACTCCCCTGCAGGTGGCAGTCTGGGGGCCAGACCCCAAATCCTTCCACCTGTCCCCTCTATTCGTGAGCGCCACAAGCCCTTAACCCTCTGACATACTGCCAAACCTCCCTGGATTTACTTTTGAAGGCAGTATCACCTGCCTCGTTTTGAATCCTCATTATCCTGAGGGTCAGTCCTGGAGACAGTGTCATGACACGACACACGGAGATCTCTGTTATCAGAGAGCACCTGGAACAGCAGCTGGGGCTCTAGTGCCCGGGCAGGAGCAACTCCCCATCCACCTTCCACAGAGTCCACCTGCCTGCATTTTGGTCCTTTTCCCTCCAAAAGAGATTTTTCCCTTTTTTCACTTTGAAACAGGCAGGAGACAGGTTACCCAGGTAGGGGAAAAAAAATAAAAAGCCTTTTTTTTTTTTTTTTTACCGAAGTGAATGACCATCTTCTGGCAAGTATAGGTTTTGAACCTGAAAACTCTGTCTGTCTGTCTCTTAGTCCACAGAAAGAGCCACTAGCCCAGCCAGATCTCACTCTCAGATGGGGTGTTTTTGCCAGTCAAAGGTCTGCACAGCACACTAGGGATTGGTCGACCTGAGACCCAAATGTTACATTGTAGATGGACTGTTTGCAGTTCTTGCTCCCCAGGACATTGGACTGTCTCAACTCCCTCCCCTACAGCATGAAAAAAAGACTCTTGCCAACCTTGGAGCAACTGGAGTGGGGGCGAGGGGAGCTGTTTGCATGTCTGCACTGCTCATGCCCAGGTGTCTGTGGGGGTCCGTGGCAGAGGCTGTAAGGTGGCTAGGGGGCAGAAGGAGACAGTTTGAGAGGCAGGCTGCAGGCAGGGGAACCAGGAGTGTGTGCAGGGCTGTGTGTGTGGGTGTGGTGGCAGGGGGTTAGGGCAGGTCCCCCTGCTGGATGGTGAGATGGCAGCTGGGCTGGCCCTGGGCCCTCAGGGCTGAAGGGCAGAAGCAGGGTGGCAGTAAAGTAGCACAGGGAGGAACACAGTAGATGTTAGTTGGGAGCTGCGGGACAGAGGGTAAGGGGAAAGGGGGCGTCCTTGAGGAGGGGTCAGGACTAGAGAGTGGGGGCAGCTGGAGGCATGGAAGGTCCCAGGAATCAGGGACTGACAGGAACAGATTCCTACACCCCCCCCACTGGATAGAAGCTGCAGAAGCCAGAGCAGCAGCCCTGGCTTGCCTAGGCCAAGGGCCCTGAGTGAGTCCCTCTGAGGATGAGGAAGAGGAGGAGGGGGTGTAGGAGGAGGAGGAGGAAGAGGAGGAGGAAGAGGAGGAAGAGGAGGAGGAAGAAGAAGAGGAGGAGGAGGAGGCGGAGGAGGAGGGGCAGGAGGGCAGCTGTCAGTAGGCAACGGGATTAATAGAGGCCTCCATTATGGAGGCATGTGTCCAGGCAGGCACCCACCAACCCTCAGGGGCAGCTCAGGGCACCCAGGGACTTGGTGTGGGTATCTCTGGGGCGGGGACTGTCAGTCAGTCAGCAAGACTGTGTGTCAGTGCACATGGTGGGACAGGGGCCTGGCGGACCTTGGTCCCCCGCCCTGGACTGTCAGATGCCAGCCCCATGCCCAGACACACACCAATCCGCCCATAGCCCCTTGGCCCGGCCGACCAGCACCTGCTTTGGCCTGGGGCTCTGGCTCTGGTGGCTGGCCACCACCCCTCAAGTCAAGTTCAGCGTGGGGTCATGGCTGCTGGTCAACTGGATGGGCGGGGTCCCCGTGGCCTAGCAACCACAGGAGCCCTCTGTGATGTCCTAGCCCCTGGCAATCTGTGCTGGCCACAGTAGCACTGGGCAGCCCAACTGCCCTGCCACTAGGTCAGGCAACAGCGCCCAGACGCCTGGGCCCTGGCACAGTGGGACGGAAGGATGGCAAGACAGTGCTGACCGACGAGGGACCTCAGGGCTGGCAGCCAAGAGAAGACAGGTGGAGGTGCGCCCGGGATCCAGGGAGCCCAGGCCAGAGCTGCCTGCATGCCTGCCGGCCTTCCTGGATGTCTGTATGCTGCCTTTGTCCAGGTAGGTTTCTCAGGTCCCCTCCAATCCTGTCCTCTCCTGTCCTCTCCTGTCCTCACCATCCTCTCCCCTCTCCTTTCCTCCGCACTTTGCTTCTCTCCTTTGTCTGTCCTCTCTTCCAGGTGTCCTGCTCACCAGCTCCAGCACTTGTGATGGTTCTCCAGTGACAGCTGTTCGCAACCCCTTCCACCCCCTGCCTGCCCCTAATGTGACCCAGCTCACAGGGTCTCCGGCTCACCCCACCCAAACCCACACGCCCCAACACATTCCCTGGTTCAGCCCCTCTGCCCTATTCAGCCAAACTGGGCCTTTGCAACCTACCTATGCATCGTTATTTCTCCTCACCATTCAAGGAGAGATCTCCTTTTGTACTTAGCTTGGTTGACTGGTGGATGGATGGATGGATGGATGGATGGATGGATGGATGGATGGATAGATGTATGGGTGGATGGATGGATGGATGGACAGGTCAATGGATCGGTTTTGTAGAGGCAGAGTACCATATAGGGGTACTGGAGTCCGCTGGTGTCAGATCCTTAGTCAATGTCAAATGTAAAACATTAATTCATCAATAACAAAAATGAATAAGCACCTAAATAAATAAATAAATCAATATAAAAACTGGGTTAAAAAATACATGGTGTCTTTGCCTTTCTGCATATGGAATGCTGTGAGGATCTTAACAAGGAAAGCATTGTCCTGAGTAGCCCATTTGAAGTCGTGGAATATTTCCTTTTCCTTTTTCTTTTTTTACTTTCTATTTTCTTGATTATTCACTGGAATAAATAGACAGGAATTGAGAGGGAAGGGAGGTAGAGAGAGTTTGAGACACAGAGAGAGACAACTGCAGCACTTCCGCACCACTTGTAAAGATTTCCCCTGGCAGGTGCGAACCAGGGTGTTGAAGCCCAGTCCTCCTGCATTGTAACATGAGTGCTTAACTGGGTGTGGCACACCTGGTACCCTTGATGGGACACTTTTTTTTAGCAATGAAAATAAATTCTCGTGGCAAGGTAATAAATAAATGAAGAAGTAAATAAAAGTGCATTTACATTAACTCAGGGGAAACACACAGGGACATATACGTCTCTGTTACATGTATTACTTCTTCATGTATGGATTGATTGCCTCAAGAGGTTATTGCCACAGCTGAGTGCCTACGCCACGAATAATCCACAGCTCCTGCACTCCATTTGTTCCCCTTTCGCTGCCCTTGTTGCTTGGTCACTGTGGTGGTTATTGTTTTTGTTGTTGTTGTTGTTACTGACCTTGCATCTGACAGACACAAAAGGAGAGAGCAGAGGAAATACAGGGTGGGAGAGAAAGATAGAGCTCCTAAAGACCTGCTTCACCCCCTGTAAAGCGACTCCCCTGCAGGTGGCAGTCTGGGGGCCAGACCCCAAATCCTTCCACCTGTCCCCTCTATTCGTGAGCGCCACAAGCCCTTAACCCTCTGACATACTGCCAAACCTCCCTGGATTTACTTTTGAAGGCAGTATCACCTGCCTCGTTTTGAATCCTCATTATCCTGAGGGTCAGTCCTGGAGACAGTGTCATGACACGACACACGGAGATCTCTGTTATCAGAGAGCACCTGGAACAGCAGCTGGGGCTCTAGTGCCCGGGCAGGAGCAACTCCCCATCCACCTTCCACAGAGTCCACCTGCCTGCATTTTGGTCCTTTTCCCTCCAAAAGAGATTTTTCCCTTTTTTCACTTTGAAACAGGCAGGAGACAGGTTACCCAGGTAGGGGAAAAAAAATAAAAAGCCTTTTTTTTTTTTTTTACCGAAGTGAATGACCATCTTCTGGCAAGTATAGGTTTTGAACCTGAAAACTCTGTCTGTCTGTCTCTTAGTCCACAGAAAGAGCCACTAGCCCAGCCAGATCTCACGCTCAGATGGGGTGTTTTTGCCAGTCAAAGGTCTGCACAGCACACTAGGGATTGGGCGGCCTGAGACCCAAATGTTACATTGTAGATGGACTGTTTGCAGTTCTTGCACCCCAGGACATTGGACTGTCTCAACTCCCTCCCCTACAGCATGAAAAAAAGACTCTTGCAAACCTTGGAGCAACTGGAGTGGGGGCGAGGGGAGCTGTTTGCATGTCTGCACTGCTCATGCCCAGGTGTCTGTGGGGGTCCGTGGCAGAGGCTGTAAGGTGGCTAGGGGGCAGAAGGAGACAGTTTGAGAGGCAGGCTGCAGGCAGGGGAACCAGGAGTGTGTGCAGGGCTGTGTGTGTGGGTGTGGTGGCAGGGGGTTAGGGCAGGTCCCCCTGCTGGATGGTGAGATGGCAGCTGGGCTGGCCCTGGGCCCTCAGGGCTGAAGGGCAGAAGCAGGGTGGCAGTAAAGTAGCACAGGGAGGAACACAGTAGATGTTAGTTGGGAGCTGCGGGACAGAGGGTAAGGGGAAAGGGGGCATCCTTGAGGAGGGGTCAGGACTAGAGAGTGGGGGCAGCTGGAAGCATGGAAGGTCCCAGGAATCAGGGACTGACAGGAACAGATTCCTACACCCCCCCCACTGGATAGAAGCTGCAGAAGCCAGAGCAGCAGCCCTGGCTTGCCTAGGCCAAGGGCCCTGAGTGAGTCCCTCTGAGGATGAGGAAGAGGAGGAGGGGGTGTAGGAGGAGGAGGAGGAAGAGGAGGAAGAGGAGGAAGAGGAGGAGGAAGAAGAAGAGGAGGAGGAGGAGGCGGAGGAGGAGGAGGAGGAGGGGCAGGAGGGCAGCTGTCAGTAGGCAACGGGATTAATAGAGGCCTCCATTATGGAGGCATGTGTCCAGGCAGGCACCCACCAACCCTCAGGGGCAGCTCAGGGCACCCAGGGACTTGGTGTGGGTATCTCTGGGGTGGGGACTGTCAGTCAGTCAGCAAGACTGTGTGTCAGTGCACATGGTGGGACAGGGGCCTGGCGGACCTTGGTCCCCCGCCCTGGACTGTCAGATGCCAGCCCCATGCCCAGACACACACCAATTCGCCCATAGCCCCTTGGCCCGGCCGACCAGCACCTGCTTTGGCCTGGGGCTCTGGCTCTGGTGGCTGGCCACCACCCCTCAAGTCAAGTTCAGCGTGGGGTCATGGCTGCTGGTCAACTGGATGGGCGGGGTCCCCGTGGCCTAGCAACCACAGGAGCCCTCTGTGATGTCCTAGCCCCTGGCAATCTGTGCTGGCCACAGTAGCACTGGGCAGCCCAACTGCCCTGCCACTAGGTCAGGCAACAGCGCCCAGACGCCTGGGCCCTGGCACAGAGGGACGGAAGGATGGGAAGACAGTGCTGACCGACGAGGGACCTCAGGGCTGGCAGCCAAAAGAAGACAGGTGGAGGTGCGCCCGGGATCCAGGGAGCCCAGGCCAGAGCTGCCTGCATGCCTGCCGGCCTTCCTGGATGTCTGTATGCTGCCTTTGTCCAGGTAGGTTTCTCAGGTCCCCTCCAATCCTGTCCTCTCCTGTCCTCTCCTGTCCTCACCATCCTGTCCCCTCTCCTTTCCTCCGCACTTTGCTTCTCTCCTTTGTCTGTCCTCTCTTCCAGGTGTCCTGCTCACCAGCTCCAGCACTTGTGATGGTTCTCCAGTGACAGCTGTTCGCAACCCCTTCCACCCCCTGCCTGCCCCTAATGTGACCCAGCTCACAGGGTCTCCGGCTCACCCCACCCAAACCCACACGCCCCAACACATTCCCTGGTTCAGCCCCTCTGCCCTATTCAGCCAAACTGGGCCTTTGCAACCTACCTATGCATCGTTATTTCTCCTCACCATTCAAGGAGAGATCTCCTTTTGTACTTAGCTTGGTTGACTGGTGGATGGATGGATGGATGGATGGATGGATGAATGGATGGATAGATGTATGGGTGGATGGATGGATGGATGGACAGGTCAATGGATCGGTTTTGTAGAGGCAGAGTACCATATAGGGGTACTGGAGTCCGCTGGTGTCAGATCCTTAGTCAATGTCAAATGTAAAACATTAATTCATCAATAACAAAAATGAATAAGCACCTAAATAAATAAATAAATCAATATAAAAACTGGGTTAAAAAATACATGGTGTCTTTGCCTTTCTGCATATGGAATGCTGTGAGGATCTTAACAAGGAAAGCATTGTCCTGAGTAGCCCATTTGAAGTCGTGGAATATTTCCTTTTCCTTTTTCTTTTTTTACTTTCTATTTTCTTGATTATTCACTGGAATAAATAGACAGGAATTGAGAGGGAAGGGAGGTAGAGAGAGTTTGAGACACAGAGAGAGACAACTGCAGCACTTCCGCACCACTTGTAAAGATTTGCCCTGGCAGGTGCGAACCAGGGTGTTGAAGCCCAGTCCTCCTGCATTGTAACATGAGTGCTTAACTGGGTGTGGCACACCTGGTACCCTTGATGGGACACTTTTTTTTAGCAATGAAAAGAAATTCTCGTGGCAAGGTAATAAATAAATGAAGAAGTAAATAAAAGTGCATTTACATTAACTCAGGGGAAACACACAGGGACATATACGTCTCTGTTACATGTATTACTTCTTCATGTATGGATTGATTGCCTCAAGAGGTTATTGCCACAGCTGAGTGCCTACGCCACGAATAATCCACAGCTCCTGCACTCCATTTGTTCCCCTTTCGCTGCCCTTGTTGCTTGGTCACTGTGGTGGTTATTGTTTTTGTTGTTGTTGTTGTTACTGACCTTGCATCTGACAGACACAAAAGGAGAGAGCAGAGGAAATACAGGGTGGGAGAGAAAGATAGAGCTCCTAAAGACCTGCTTCACCCCCTGTAAAGCGACTCCCCTGCAGGTGGCAGTCTGGGGGCCAGACCCCAAATCCTTCCACCTGTCCCCTCTATTCGTGAGCGCCACAAGCCCTTAACCCTCTGACATACTGCCAAACCTCCCTGGATTTACTTTTGAAGGCAGTATCACCTGCCTCGTTTTGAATCCTCATTATCCTGAGGGTCAGTCCTGGAGACAGTGTCATGACACGACACACGGAGATCTCTGTTATCAGAGAGCACCTGGAACAGCAGCTGGGGCTCTAGTGCCCGGGCAGGAGCAACTCCCCATCCACCTTCCACAGAGTCCACCTGCCTGCATTTTGGTCCTTTTCCCTCCAAAAGAGATTTTTCCCTTTTTTCACTTTGAAACAGGCAGGAGACAGGTTACCCAGGTAGGGGAAAAAAAATAAAAAGCCTTTTTTTTTTTTTTTTTACCGAAGTGAATGACCATCTTCTGGCAAGTATAGGTTTTGAACCTGAAAACTCTGTCTGTCTGTCTCTTAGTCCACAGAAAGAGCCACTAGCCCAGCCAGATCTCACTCTCAGATGGGGTGTTTTTGCCAGTCAAAGGTCTGCACAGCACACTAGGGATTGGGCGGCCTGAGACCCAAATGTTACATTGTAGATGGACTGTTTGCAGTTCTTGCACCCCAGGACATTGGACTGTCTCAACTCCCTCCCCTACAGCATGAAAAAAAGACTCTTGCAAACCTTGGAGCAACTGGAGTGGGGGCGAGGGGAGCTGTTTGCATGTCTGCACTGCTCATGCCCAGGTGTCTGTGGGGGTCCGTGGCAGAGGCTGTAAGGTGGCTAGGGGGCAGAAGGAGACAGTTTGAGAGGCAGGCTGCAGGCAGGGGAACCAGGAGTGTGTGCAGGGCTGTGTGTGTGGGTGTGGTGGCAGGGGGTTAGGGCAGGTCCCCCTGCTGGATGGTGAGATGGCAGCTGGGCTGGCCCTGGGCCCTCAGGGCTGAAGGGCAGAAGCAGGGTGGCAGTAAAGTAGCACAGGGAGGAACACAGTAGATGTTAGTTGGGAGCTGCGGGACAGAGGGTAAGGGGAAAGGGGGCATCCTTGAGGAGGGGTCAGGACTAGAGAGTGGGGGCAGCTGGAAGCATGGAAGGTCCCAGGAATCAGGGACTGACAGGAACAGATTCCTACACCCCCCCCACTGGATAGAAGCTGCAGAAGCCAGAGCAGCAGCCCTGGCTTGCCTAGGCCAAGGGCCCTGAGTGAGTCCCTCTGAGGATGAGGAAGAGGAGGAGGGGGTGTAGGAGGAGGAGGAGGAAGAGGAGGAAGAGGAGGAAGAGGAGGAGGAAGAAGAAGAGGAGGAGGAGGAGGCGGAGGAGGAGGAGGAGGAGGGGCAGGAGGGCAGCTGTCAGTAGGCAACGGGATTAATAGAGGCCTCCATTATGGAGGCATGTGTCCAGGCAGGCACCCACCAACCCTCAGGGGCAGCTCAGGGCACCCAGGGACTTGGTGTGGGTATCTCTGGGGTGGGGACTGTCAGTCAGTCAGCAAGACTGTGTGTCAGTGCACATGGTGGGACAGGGGCCTGGCGGACCTTGGTCCCCCGCCCTGGACTGTCAGATGCCAGCCCCATGCCCAGACACACACCAATTCGCCCATAGCCCCTTGGCCCGGCCGACCAGCACCTGCTTTGGCCTGGGGCTCTGGCTCTGGTGGCTGGCCACCACCCCTCAAGTCAAGTTCAGCGTGGGGTCATGGCTGCTGGTCAACTGGATGGGCGGGGTCCCCGTGGCCTAGCAACCACAGGAGCCCTCTGTGATGTCCTAGCCCCTGGCAATCTGTGCTGGCCACAGTAGCACTGGGCAGCCCAACTGCCCTGCCACTAGGTCAGGCAACAGCGCCCAGACGCCTGGGCCCTGGCACAGAGGGACGGAAGGATGGGAAGACAGTGCTGACCGACGAGGGACCTCAGGGCTGGCAGCCAAAAGAAGACAGGTGGAGGTGCGCCCGGGATCCAGGGAGCCCAGGCCAGAGCTGCCTGCATGCCTGCCGGCCTTCCTGGATGTCTGTATGCTGCCTTTGTCCAGGTAGGTTTCTCAGGTCCCCTCCAATCCTGTCCTCTCCTGTCCTCTCCTGTCCTCACCATCCTGTCCCCTCTCCTTTCCTCCGCACTTTGCTTCTCTCCTTTGTCTGTCCTCTCTTCCAGGTGTCCTGCTCACCAGCTCCAGCACTTGTGATGGTTCTCCAGTG
The DNA here is from genome assembly GCF_950295315.1 of Erinaceus europaeus. Classification (NCBI taxonomy): domain Eukaryota; kingdom Metazoa; phylum Chordata; class Mammalia; order Eulipotyphla; family Erinaceidae; genus Erinaceus; species Erinaceus europaeus. The sequence continues at coordinate 2,725,176 of NW_026647125.1, read as the reverse complement.
ACAGCTGTTCGCAACCCCTTCCACCCCCTGCCTGCCCCTAATGTGACCCAGCTCACAGGGTCTCCGGCTCACCCCACCCAAACCCACACGCCCCAACACATTCCCTGGTTCAGCCCCTCTGCCCTATTCAGCCAAACTGGGCCTTTGCAACCTACCTATGCATCGTTATTTCTCCTCACCATTCAAGGAGAGATCTCCTTTTGTACTTAGCTTGGTTGACTGGTGGATGGATGGATGGATGGATGGATGGATGAATGGATGGATAGATGTATGGGTGGATGGATGGATGGATGGACAGGTCAATGGATCGGTTTTGTAGAGGCAGAGTACCATATAGGGGTACTGGAGTCCGCTGGTGTCAGATCCTTAGTCAATGTCAAATGTAAAACATTAATTCATCAATAACAAAAATGAATAAGCACCTAAATAAATAAATAAATAAATATAAAAACTGGGTTAAAAAATACATGGCGTCTTTGCCTTTCTGCATATGGAATGCTGTGAGGATCTTAACAAGGAAAGCATTGTCCTGAGTAGCCCATTTGAAGTCGTGGAATATTTCCTTTTCCTTTTTCTTTTTTTACTTTCTATTTTCTTGATTATTCACTGGAATAAATAGACAGGAATTGAGAGGGAAGGGAGGTAGAGAGAGTTTGAGACACAGAGAGAGACAACTGCAGCACTTCCGCACCACTTGTAAAGATTTGCCCTGGCAGGTGCGAACCAGGGTGTTGAAGCCCAGTCCTCCTGCATTGTAACATGAGTGCTTAACTGGGTGTGGCACACCTGGTACCCTTGATGGGACACTTTTTTTTAGCAATGAAAAGAAATTCTCGTGGCAAGGTAATAAATAAATGAAGAAGTAAATAAAAGTGCATTTACATTAACTCAGGGGAAACACACAGGGACATATACGTCTCTGTTACATGTATTACTTCTTCATGTATGGATTGATTGCCTCAAGAGGTTATTGCCACAGCTGAGTGCCTACGCCACGAATAATCCACAGCTCCTGCACTCCATTTGTTCCCCTTTCGCTGCCCTTGTTGCTTGGTCACTGTGGTGGTTATTGTTTTTGTTGTTGTTGTTGTTACTGACCTTGCATCTGACAGACACAAAAGGAGAGAGCAGAGGAAATACAGGGTGGGAGAGAAAGATAGAGCTCCTAAAGACCTGCTTCACCCCCTGTAAAGCGACTCCCCTGCAGGTGGCAGTCTGGGGGCCAGACCCCAAATCCTTCCACCTGTCCCCTCTATTCGTGAGCGCCACAAGCCCTTAACCCTCTGACATACTGCCAAACCTCCCTGGATTTACTTTTGAAGGCAGTATCACCTGCCTCGTTTTGAATCCTCATTATCCTGAGGGTCAGTCCTGGAGACAGTGTCATGACACGACACACGGAGATCTCTGTTATCAGAGAGCACCTGGAACAGCAGCTGGGGCTCTAGTGCCCGGGCAGGAGCAACTCCCCATCCACCTTCCACAGAGTCCACCTGCCTGCATTTTGGTCCTTTTCCCTCCAAAAGAGATTTTTCCCTTTTTTCACTTTGAAACAGGCAGGAGACAGGTTACCCAGGTAGGGGAAAAAAAATAAAAAGCCTTTTTTTTTTTTTTTACCGAAGTGAATGACCATCTTCTGGCAAGTATAGGTTTTGAACCTGAAAACTCTGTCTGTCTGTCTCTTAGTCCACAGAAAGAGCCACTAGCCCAGCCAGATCTCACTCTCAGATGGGGTGTTTTTGCCAGTCAAAGGTCTGCACAGCACACTAGGGATTGGGCGGCCTGAGACCCAAATGTTACATTGTAGATGGACTGTTTGCAGTTCTTGCACCCCAGGACATTGGACTGTCTCAACTCCCTCCCCTACAGCATGAAAAAAAGACTCTTGCAAACCTTGGAGCAACTGGAGTGGGGGCGAGGGGAGCTGTTTGCATGTCTGCACTGCTCATGCCCAGGTGTCTGTGGGGGTCCGTGGCAGAGGCTGTAAGGTGGCTAGGGGGCAGAAGGAGACAGTTTGAGAGGCAGGCTGCAGGCAGGGGAACCAGGAGTGTGTGCAGGGCTGTGTGTGTGGGTGTGGTGGCAGGGGGTTAGGGCAGGTCCCCCTGCTGGATGGTGAGATGGCAGCTGGGCTGGCCCTGGGCCCTCAGGGCTGAAGGGCAGAAGCAGGGTGGCAGTAAAGTAGCACAGGGAGGAACACAGTAGATGTTAGTTGGGAGCTGCGGGACAGAGGGTAAGGGGAAAGGGGGCATCCTTGAGGAGGGGTCAGGACTAGAGAGTGGGGGCAGCTGGAAGCATGGAAGGTCCCAGGAATCAGGGACTGACAGGAACAGATTCCTACACCCCCCCCACTGGATAGAAGCTGCAGAAGCCAGAGCAGCAGCCCTGGCTTGCCTAGGCCAAGGGCCCTGAGTGAGTCCCTCTGAGGATGAGGAAGAGGAGGAGGGGGTGTAGGAGGAGGAGGAGGAAGAGGAGGAAGAGGAGGAAGAGGAGGAAGAGGAGGAGGAAGAAGAAGAGGAGGAGGAGGAGGCGGAGGAGGAGGAGGAGGAGGGGCAGGAGGGCAGCTGTCAGTAGGCAACGGGATTAATAGAGGCCTCCATTATGGAGGCATGTGTCCAGGCAGGCACCCACCAACCCTCAGGGGCAGCTCAGGGCACCCAGGGACTTGGTGTGGGTATCTCTGGGGTGGGGACTGTCAGTCAGTCAGCAAGACTGTGTGTCAGTGCACATGGTGGGACAGGGGCCTGGCGGACCTTGGTCCCCCGCCCTGGACTGTCAGATGCCAGCCCCATGCCCAGACACACACCAATCCGCCCATAGCCCCTTGGCCCGGCCGACCAGCACCTGCTTTGGCCTGGGGCTCTGGCTCTGGTGGCTGGCCACCACCCCTCAAGTCAAGTTCAGCGTGGGGTCATGGCTGCTGGTCAACTGGATGGGCGGGGTCCCCGTGGCCTAGCAACCACAGGAGCCCTCTGTGATGTCCTAGCCCCTGGCAATCTGTGCTGGCCACAGTAGCACTGGGCAGCCCAACTGCCCTGCCACTAGGTCAGGCAACAGCGCCCAGACGCCTGGGCCCTGGCACAGTGGGACGGAAGGATGGCAAGACAGTGCTGACCGACGAGGGACCTCAGGGCTGGCAGCCAAGAGAAGACAGGTGGAGGTGCGCCCGGGATCCAGGGAGCCCAGGCCAGAGCTGCCTGCATGCCTGCCGGCCTTCCTGGATTTCTGTATGCTGCCTTTGTCCAGGTAGGTTTCTCAGGTCCCCTCCAATCCTGTCCTCTCCTGTCCTCTCCTGTCCTCACCATCCTGTCCCCTCTCCTTTCCTCCGCACTTTGCTTCTCTCCTTTGTCTGTCCTCTCTTCCAGGTGTCCTGCTCACCAGCTCCAGCACTTGTGATGGTTCTCCAGTGACAGCTGTTCGCAACCCCTTCCACCCCCTGCCTGCCCCTAATGTGACCCAGCTCACAGGGTCTCCGGCTCACCCCACCCAAACCCACACGCCCCAACACATTCCCTGGTTCAGCCCCTCTGCCCTATTCAGCCAAACTGGGCCTTTGCAACCTACCTATGCATCGTTATTTCTCCTCACCATTCAAGGAGAGATCTCCTTTTGTACTTAGCTTGGTTGACTGGTGGATGGATGGATGGATGGATGGATGGATGGATAGATGTATGGGTGGATGGATGGATGGATGGACAGGTCAATGGATCGGTTTTGTAGAGGCAGAGTACCATATAGGGGTACTGGAGTCCGCTGGTGTCAGATCCTTAGTCAATGTCAAATGTAAAACATTAATTCATCAATAACAAAAATGAATAAGCACCTAAATAAATAAATAAATCAATATAAAAACTGGGTTAAAAAATACATGGTGTCTTTGCCTTTCTGCATATGGAATGCTGTGAGGATCTTAACAAGGAAAGCATTGTCCTGAGTAGCCCATTTGAAGTCGTGGAATATTTCCTTTTCCTTTTTCTTTTTTTACTTTCTATTTTCTTGATTATTCACTGGAATAAATAGACAGGAATTGAGAGGGAAGGGAGGTAGAGAGAGTTTGAGACACAGAGAGAGACAACTGCAGCACTTCCGCACCACTTGTAAAGATTTGCCCTGGCAGGTGCGAACCAGGGTGTTGAAGCCCAGTCCTCCTGCATTGTAACATGAGTGCTTAACTGGGTGTGGCACACCTGGTACCCTTGATGGGACACTTTTTTTTAGCAATGAAAAGAAATTCTCGTGGCAAGGTAATAAATAAATGAAGAAGTAAATAAAAGTGCATTTACATTAACTCAGGGGAAACACACAGGGACATATACGTCTCTGTTACATGTATTACTTCTTCATGTATGGATTGATTGCCTCAAGAGGTTATTGCCACAGCTGAGTGCCTACGCCACGAATAATCCACAGCTCCTGCACTCCATTTGTTCCCCTTTCGCTGCCCTTGTTGCTTGGTCACTGTGGTGGTTATTGTTTTTGTTGTTGTTGTTGTTACTGACCTTGCATCTGACAGACACAAAAGGAGAGAGCAGAGGAAATACAGGGTGGGAGAGAAAGATAGAGCTCCTAAAGACCTGCTTCACCCCCTGTAAAGCGACTCCCCTGCAGGTGGCAGTCTGGGGGCCAGACCCCAAATCCTTCCACCTGTCCCCTCTATTCGTGAGCGCCACAAGCCCTTAACCCTCTGACATACTGCCAAACCTCCCTGGATTTACTTTTGAAGGCAGTATCACCTGCCTCGTTTTGAATCCTCATTATCCTGAGGGTCAGTCCTGGAGACAGTGTCATGACACGACACACGGAGATCTCTGTTATCAGAGAGCACCTGGAACAGCAGCTGGGGCTCTAGTGCCCGGGCAGGAGCAACTCCCCATCCACCTTCCACAGAGTCCACCTGCCTGCATTTTGGTCCTTTTCCCTCCAAAAGAGATTTTTCCCTTTTTTCACTTTGAAACAGGCAGGAGACAGGTTACCCAGGTAGGGGAAAAAAAATAAAAAGCCTTTTTTTTTTTTTTTTTTTTTTTTTTTTTTTTTTTTTTTTTTTTTACCGAAGTGAATGACCATCTTCTGGCAAGTATAGGTTTTGAACCTGAAAACTCTGTCTGTCTGTCTCTTAGTCCACAGAAAGAGCCACTAGCCCAGCCAGATCTCACTCTCAGATGGGGTGTTTTTGCCAGTCAAAGGTCTGCACAGCACACTAGGGATTGGGCGGCCTGAGACCCAAATGTTACATTGTAGATGGACTGTTTGCAGTTCTTGCTCCCCAGGACATTGGACTGTCTCAACTCCCTCCCCTACAGCATGAAAAAAAGACTCTTGCCAACCTTGGAGCAACTGGAGTGGGGGCGAGGGGAGCTGTTTGCATGTCTGCACTGCTCATGCCCAGGTGTCTGTGGGGGTCCGTGGCAGAGGCTGTAAGGTGGCTAGGGGGCATAAGGAGACAGTTTGAGAGGCAGGCTGCAGGCAGGGGAACCAGGAGTGTGTGCAGGGCTGTGTGTGTGGGTGTGGTGGCAGGGGGTTAGGGCAGGTCCCCCTGCTGGATGGTGAGATGGCAGCTGGGCTGGCCCTGGGCCCTCAGGGCTGAAGGGCAGAAGCAGGGTGGCAGTAAAGTAGCACAGGGAGGAACACAGTAGATGTTAGTTGGGAGCTGCGGGACAGAGGGTAAGGGGAAAGGGGGCGTCCTTGAGGAGGGGTCAGGACTAGAGAGTGGGGGCAGCTGGAGGCATGGAAGGTCCCAGGAATCAGGGACTGACAGGAACAGATTCCTACACCCCCCCCACTGGATAGAAGCTGCAGAAGCCAGAGCAGCAGCCCTGGCTTGCCTAGGCCAAGGGCCCTGAGTGAGTCCCTCTGAGGATGAGGAAGAGGAGGAGGGGGTGTAGGAGGAGGAGGAGGAAGAGGAGGAGGAAGAGGAGGAAGAGGAGGAGGAAGAAGAAGAGGAGGAGGAGGAGGCGGAGGAGGAGGGGCAGGAGGGCAGCTGTCAGTAGGCAACGGGATTAATAGAGGCCTCCATTATGGAGGCATGTGTCCAGGCAGGCACCCACCAACCCTCAGGGGCAGCTCAGGGCACCCAGGGACTTGGTGTGGGTATCTCTGGGGCGGGGACTGTCAGTCAGTCAGCAAGACTGTGTGTCAGTGCACATGGTGGGACAGGGGCCTGGCGGACCTTGGTCCCCCGCCCTGGACTGTCAGATGCCAGCCCCATGCCCAGACACACACCAATCCGCCCATAGCCCCTTGGCCCGGCCGACCAGCACCTGCTTTGGCCTGGGGCTCTGGCTCTGGTGGCTGGCCACCACCCCTCAAGTCAAGTTCAGCGTGGGGTCATGGCTGCTGGTCAACTGGATGGGCGGGGTCCCCGTGGCCTAGCAACCACAGGAGCCCTCTGTGATGTCCTAGCCCCTGGCAATCTGTGCTGGCCACAGTAGCACTGGGCAGCCCAACTGCCCTGCCACTAGGTCAGGCAACAGCGCCCAGAAGCCTGGGCCCTGGCACAGTGGGACGGAAGGAGGGCAAGACAGTGCTGACCGACGAGGGACCTCAGGGCTGGCAGCCAAGAGAAGACAGGTGGAGGTGCGCCCGGGATCCAGGGAGCCCAGGCCAGAGCTGCCTGCATGCCTGCCGGCCTTCCTGGATGTCTGTATGCTGCCTTTGTCCAGGTAGGTTTCTCAGGTCCCCTCCAATCCTGTCCTCTCCTGTCCTCACCATCCTGTCCCCTCTCCTTTCCTCCGCACTTTGCTTCTCTCCTTTGTCTGTCCTCTCTTCCAGGTGTCCTGCTCACCAGCTCCAGCACTTGTGATGGTTCTCCAGTGACAGCTGTTCGCAACCCCTTCCACCCCCTGCCTGCCCCTAATGTGACCCAGCTCACAGGGTCTCCGGCTCACCCCACCCAAACCCACACGCCCCAACACATTCCCTGGTTCAGCCCCTCTGCCCTATTCAGCCAAACTGGGCCTTTGCAACCTACCTATGCATCGTTATTTCTCCTCACCATTCAAGGAGAGATCTCCTTTTGTACTTAGCTTGGTTGACTGGTGGATGGATGGATGGATGGATGGATGGATGGATGGATGGATGGATAGATGTATGGGTGGATGGATGGATGGATGGACAGGTCAATGGATCGGTTTTGTAGAGGCAGAGTACCATATAGGGGTACTGGAGTCCGCTGGTGTCAGATCCTTAGTCAATGTCAAATGTAAAACATTAATTCATCAATAACAAAAATGAATAAGCACCTAAATAAATAAATAAATCAATATAAAAACTGGGTTAAAAAATACATGGTGTCTTTGCCTTTCTGCATATGGAATGCTGTGAGGATCTTAACAAGGAAAGCATTGTCCTGAGTAGCCCATTTGAAGTCGTGGAATATTTCCTTTTCCTTTTTCTTTTTTTACTTTCTATTTTCTTGATTATTCACTGGAATAAATAGACAGGAATTGAGAGGGAAGGGAGGTAGAGAGAGTTTGAGACACAGAGAGAGACAACTGCAGCACTTCCGCACCACTTGTAAAGATTTCCCCTGGCAGGTGCGAACCAGGGTGTTGAAGCCCAGTCCTCCTGCATTGTAACATGAGTGCTTAACTGGGTGTGGCACACCTGGTACCCTTGATGGGACACTTTTTTTTAGCAATGAAAATAAATTCTCGTGGCAAGGTAATAAATAAATGAAGAAGTAAATAAAAGTGCATTTACATTAACTCAGGGGAAACACACAGGGACATATACGTCTCTGTTACATGTATTACTTCTTCATGTATGGATTGATTGCCTCAAGAGGTTATTGCCACAGCTGAGTGCCTACGCCACGAATAATCCACAGCTCCTGCACTCCATTTGTTCCCCTTTCGCTGCCCTTGTTGCTTGGTCACTGTGGTGGTTATTGTTTTTGTTGTTGTTGTTGTTACTGACCTTGCATCTGACAGACACAAAAGGAGAGAGCAGAGGAAATACAGGGTGGGAGAGAAAGATAGAGCTCCTAAAGACCTGCTTCACCCCCTGTAAAGCGACTCCCCTGCAGGTGGCAGTCTGGGGGCCAGACCCCAAATCCTTCCACCTGTCCCCTCTATTCGTGAGCGCCACAAGCCCTTAACCCTCTGACATACTGCCAAACCTCCCTGGATTTACTTTTGAAGGCAGTATCACCTGCCTCGTTTTGAATCCTCATTATCCTGAGGGTCAGTCCTGGAGACAGTGTCATGACACGACACACGGAGATCTCTGTTATCAGAGAGCACCTGGAACAGCAGCTGGGGCTCTAGTGCCCGGGCAGGAGCAACTCCCCATCCACCTTCCACAGAGTCCACCTGCCTGCATTTTGGTCCTTTTCCCTCCAAAAGAGATTTTTCCCTTTTTTCACTTTGAAACAGGCAGGAGACAGGTTACCCAGGTAGGGGAAAAAAAATAAAAAGCCTTTTTTTTTTTTTTTACCGAAGTGAATGACCATCTTCTGGCAAGTATAGGTTTTGAACCTGAAAACTCTGTCTGTCTGTCTCTTAGTCCACAGAAAGAGCCACTAGCCCAGCCAGATCTCACGCTCAGATGGGGTGTTTTTGCCAGTCAAAGGTCTGCACAGCACACTAGGGATTGGGCGGCCTGAGACCCAAATGTTACATTGTAGATGGACTGTTTGCAGTTCTTGCACCCCAGGACATTGGACTGTCTCAACTCCCTCCCCTACAGCATGAAAAAAAGACTCTTGCAAACCTTGGAGCAACTGGAGTGGGGGCGAGGGGAGCTGTTTGCATGTCTGCACTGCTCATGCCCAGGTGTCTGTGGGGGTCCGTGGCAGAGGCTGTAAGGTGGCTAGGGGGCAGAAGGAGACAGTTTGAGAGGCAGGCTGCAGGCAGGGGAACCAGGAGTGTGTGCAGGGCTGTGTGTGTGGGTGTGGTGGCAGGGGGTTAGGGCAGGTCCCCCTGCTGGATGGTGAGATGGCAGCTGGGCTGGCCCTGGGCCCTCAGGGCTGAAGGGCAGAAGCAGGGTGGCAGTAAAGTAGCACAGGGAGGAACACAGTAGATGTTAGTTGGGAGCTGCGGGACAGAGGGTAAGGGGAAAGGGGGCATCCTTGAGGAGGGGTCAGGACTAGAGAGTGGGGGCAGCTGGAAGCATGGAAGGTCCCAGGAATCAGGGACTGACAGGAACAGATTCCTACACCCCCCCCACTGGATAGAAGCTGCAGAAGCCAGAGCAGCAGCCCTGGCTTGCCTAGGCCAAGGGCCCTGAGTGAGTCCCTCTGAGGATGAGGAAGAGGAGGAGGGGGTGTAGGAGGAGGAGGAGGAAGAGGAGGAAGAGGAGGAAGAGGAGGAGGAAGAAGAAGAGGAGGAGGAGGAGGCGGAGGAGGAGGAGGAGGAGGGGCAGGAGGGCAGCTGTCAGTAGGCAACGGGATTAATAGAGGCCTCCATTATGGAGGCATGTGTCCAGGCAGGCACCCACCAACCCTCAGGGGCAGCTCAGGGCACCCAGGGACTTGGTGTGGGTATCTCTGGGGTGGGGACTGTCAGTCAGTCAGCAAGACTGTGTGTCAGTGCACATGGTGGGACAGGGGCCTGGCGGACCTTGGTCCCCCGCCCTGGACTGTCAGATGCCAGCCCCATGCCCAGACACACACCAATTCGCCCATAGCCCCTTGGCCCGGCCGACCAGCACCTGCTTTGGCCTGGGGCTCTGGCTCTGGTGGCTGGCCACCACCCCTCAAGTCAAGTTCAGCGTGGGGTCATGGCTGCTGGTCAACTGGATGGGCGGGGTCCCCGTGGCCTAGCAACCACAGGAGCCCTCTGTGATGTCCTAGCCCCTGGCAATCTGTGCTGGCCACAGTAGCACTGGGCAGCCCAACTGCCCTGCCACTAGGTCAGGCAACAGCGCCCAGACGCCTGGGCCCTGGCACAGAGGGACGGAAGGATGGGAAGACAGTGCTGACCGACGAGGGACCTCAGGGCTGGCAGCCAAAAGAAGACAGGTGGAGGTGCGCCCGGGATCCAGGGAGCCCAGGCCAGAGCTGCCTGCATGCCTGCCGGCCTTCCTGGATGTCTGTATGCTGCCTTTGTCCAGGTAGGTTTCTCAGGTCCCCTCCAATCCTGTCCTCTCCTGTCCTCTCCTGTCCTCACCATCCTGTCCCCTCTCCTTTCCTCCGCACTTTGCTTCTCTCCTTTGTCTGTCCTCTCTTCCAGGTGTCCTGCTCACCAGCTCCAGCACTTGTGATGGTTCTCCAGTGACAGCTGTTCGCAACCCCTTCCACCCCCTGCCTGCCCCTAATGTGACCCAGCTCACAGGGTCTCCGGCTCACCCCACCCAAACCCACACGCCCCAACACATTCCCTGGTTCAGCCCCTCTGCCCTATTCAGCCAAACTGGGCCTTTGCAACCTACCTATGCATCGTTATTTCTCCTCACCATTCAAGGAGAGATCTCCTTTTGTACTTAGCTTGGTTGACTGGTGGATGGATGGATGGATGGATGGATGGATGAATGGATGGATAGATGTATGGGTGGATGGATGGATGGATGGACAGGTCAATGGATCGGTTTTGTAGAGGCAGAGTACCATATAGGGGTACTGGAGTCCGCTGGTGTCAGATCCTTAGTCAATGTCAAATGTAAAACATTAATTCATCAATAACAAAAATGAATAAGCACCTAAATAAATAAATAAATCAATATAAAAACTGGGTTAAAAAATACATGGTGTCTTTGCCTTTCTGCATATGGAATGCTGTGAGGATCTTAACAAGGAAAGCATTGTCCTGAGTAGCCCATTTGAAGTCGTGGAATATTTCCTTTTCCTTTTTCTTTTTTTACTTTCTATTTTCTTGATTATTCACTGGAATAAATAGACAGGAATTGAGAGGGAAGGGAGGTAGAGAGAGTTTGAGACACAGAGAGAGACAACTGCAGCACTTCCGCACCACTTGTAAAGATTTGCCCTGGCAGGTGCGAACCAGGGTGTTGAAGCCCAGTCCTCCTGCATTGTAACATGAGTGCTTAACTGGGTGTGGCACACCTGGTACCCTTGATGGGACACTTTTTTTTAGCAATGAAAAGAAATTCTCGTGGCAAGGTAATAAATAAATGAAGAAGTAAATAAAAGTGCATTTACATTAACTCAGGGGAAACACACAGGGACATATACGTCTCTGTTACATGTATTACTTCTTCATGTATGGATTGATTGCCTCAAGAGGTTATTGCCACAGCTGAGTGCCTACGCCACGAATAATCCACAGCTCCTGCACTCCATTTGTTCCCCTTTCGCTGCCCTTGTTGCTTGGTCACTGTGGTGGTTATTGTTTTTGTTGTTGTTGTTGTTACTGACCTTGCATCTGACAGACACAAAAGGAGAGAGCAGAGGAAATACAGGGTGGGAGAGAAAGATAGAGCTCCTAAAGACCTGCTTCACCCCCTGTAAAGCGACTCCCCTGCAGGTGGCAGTCTGGGGGCCAGACCCCAAATCCTTCCACCTGTCCCCTCTATTCGTGAGCGCCACAAGCCCTTAACCCTCTGACATACTGCCAAACCTCCCTGGATTTACTTTTGAAGGCAGTATCACCTGCCTCGTTTTGAATCCTCATTATCCTGAGGGTCAGTCCTGGAGACAGTGTCATGACACGACACACGGAGATCTCTGTTATCAGAGAGCACCTGGAACAGCAGCTGGGGCTCTAGTGCCCGGGCAGGAGCAACTCCCCATCCACCTTCCACAGAGTCCACCTGCCTGCATTTTGGTCCTTTTCCCTCCAAAAGAGATTTTTCCCTTTTTTCACTTTGAAACAGGCAGGAGACAGGTTACCCAGGTAGGGGAAAAAAAATAAAAAGCCTTTTTTTTTTTTTTTTTACCGAAGTGAATGACCATCTTCTGGCAAGTATAGGTTTTGAACCTGAAAACTCTGTCTGTCTGTCTCTTAGTCCACAGAAAGAGCCACTAGCCCAGCCAGATCTCACTCTCAGATGGGGTGTTTTTGCCAGTCAAAGGTCTGCACAGCACACTAGGGATTGGGCGGCCTGAGACCCAAATGTTACATTGTAGATGGACTGTTTGCAGTTCTTGCACCCCAGGACATTGGACTGTCTCAACTCCCTCCCCTACAGCATGAAAAAAAGACTCTTGCAAACCTTGGAGCAACTGGAGTGGGGGCGAGGGGAGCTGTTTGCATGTCTGCACTGCTCATGCCCAGGTGTCTGTGGGGGTCCGTGGCAGAGGCTGTAAGGTGGCTAGGGGGCAGAAGGAGACAGTTTGAGAGGCAGGCTGCAGGCAGGGGAACCAGGAGTGTGTGCAGGGCTGTGTGTGTGGGTGTGGTGGCAGGGGGTTAGGGCAGGTCCCCCTGCTGGATGGTGAGATGGCAGCTGGGCTGGCCCTGGGCCCTCAGGGCTGAAGGGCAGAAGCAGGGTGGCAGTAAAGTAGCACAGGGAGGAACACAGTAGATGTTAGTTGGGAGCTGCGGGACAGAGGGTAAGGGGAAAGGGGGCATCCTTGAGGAGGGGTCAGGACTAGAGAGTGGGGGCAGCTGGAAGCATGGAAGGTCCCAGGAATCAGGGACTGACAGGAACAGATTCCTACACCCCCCCCACTGGATAGAAGCTGCAGAAGCCAGAGCAGCAGCCCTGGCTTGCCTAGGCCAAGGGCCCTGAGTGAGTCCCTCTGAGGATGAGGAAGAGGAGGAGGGGGTGTAGGAGGAGGAGGAGGAAGAGGAGGAAGAGGAGGAAGAGGAGGAGGAAGAAGAAGAGGAGGAGGAGGAGGCGGAGGAGGAGGAGGAGGAGGGGCAGGAGGGCAGCTGTCAGTAGGCAACGGGATTAATAGAGGCCTCCATTATGGAGGCATGTGTCCAGGCAGGCACCCACCAACCCTCAGGGGCAGCTCAGGGCACCCAGGGACTTGGTGTGGGTATCTCTGGGGTGGGGACTGTCAGTCAGTCAGCAAGACTGTGTGTCAGTGCACATGGTGGGACAGGGGCCTGGCGGACCTTGGTCCCCCGCCCTGGACTGTCAGATGCCAGCCCCATGCCCAGACACACACCAATTCGCCCATAGCCCCTTGGCCCGGCCGACCAGCACCTGCTTTGGCCTGGGGCTCTGGCTCTGGTGGCTGGCCACCACCCCTCAAGTCAAGTTCAGCGTGGGGTCATGGCTGCTGGTCAACTGGATGGGCGGGGTCCCCGTGGCCTAGCAACCACAGGAGCCCTCTGTGATGTCCTAGCCCCTGGCAATCTGTGCTGGCCACAGTAGCACTGGGCAGCCCAACTGCCCTGCCACTAGGTCAGGCAACAGCGCCCAGACGCCTGGGCCCTGGCACAGAGGGACGGAAGGATGGGAAGACAGTGCTGACCGACGAGGGACCTCAGGGCTGGCAGCCAAAAGAAGACAGGTGGAGGTGCGCCCGGGATCCAGGGAGCCCAGGCCAGAGCTGCCTGCATGCCTGCCGGCCTTCCTGGATGTCTGTATGCTGCCTTTGTCCAGGTAGGTTTCTCAGGTCCCCTCCAATCCTGTCCTCTCCTGTCCTCTCCTGTCCTCACCATCCTGTCCCCTCTCCTTTCCTCCGCACTTTGCTTCTCTCCTTTGTCTGTCCTCTCTTCCAGGTGTCCTGCTCACCAGCTCCAGCACTTGTGATGGTTCTCCAGTGACAGCTGTTCGCAACCCCTTCCACCCCCTGCCTGCCCCTAATGTGACCCAGCTCACAGGGTCTCCGGCTCACCCCACCCAAACCCACACGCCCCAACACATTCCCTGGTTCAGCCCCTCTGCCCTATTCAGCCAAACTGGGCCTTTGCAACCTACCTATGCATCGTTATTTCTCCTCACCATTCAAGGAGAGATCTCCTTTTGTACTTAGCTTGGTTGACTGGTGGATGGATGGATGGATGGATGGATGGATGAATGGATGGATAGATGTATGGGTGGATGGATGGATGGATGGACAGGTCAATGGATCGGTTTTGTAGAGGCAGAGTACCATATAGGGGTACTGGAGTCCGCTGGTGTCAGATCCTTAGTCAATGTCAAATGTAAAACATTAATTCATCAATAACAAAAATGAATAAGCACCTAAATAAATAAATAAATCAATATAAAAACTGGGTTAAAAAATACATGGTGTCTTTGCCTTTCTGCATATGGAATGCTGTGAGGATCTTAACAAGGAAAGCATTGTCCTGAGTAGCCCATTTGAAGTCGTGGAATATTTCCTTTTCCTTTTTCTTTTTTTACTTTCTATTTTCTTGATTATTCACTGGAATAAATAGACAGGAATTGAGAGGGAAGGGAGGTAGAGAGAGTTTGAGACACAGAGAGAGACAACTGCAGCACTTCCGCACCACTTGTAAAGATTTCCCCTGGCAGGTGCGAACCAGGGTGTTGAAGCCCAGTCCTCCTGCATTGTAACATGAGTGCTTAACTGGGTGTGGCACACCTGGTACCCTTGATGGGACACTTTTTTTTAGCAATGAAAAGAAATTCTCGTGGCAAGGTAATAAATAAATGAAGAAGTAAATAAAAGTGCATTTACATTAACTCAGGGGAAACACACAGGGACATATACGTCTCTGTTACATGTATTACTTCTTCATGTATGGATTGATTGCCTCAAGAGGTTATTGCCACAGCTGAGTGCCTACGCCACGAATAATCCACAGCTCCTGCACTCCATTTGTTCCCCTTTCGCTGCCCTTGTTGCTTGGTCACTGTGGTGGTTATTGTTTTTGTTGTTGTTGTTGTTACTGACCTTGCATCTGACAGACACAAAAGGAGAGAGCAGAGGAAATACAGGGTGGGAGAGAAAGATAGAGCTCCTAAAGACCTGCTTCACCCCCTGTAAAGCGACTCCCCTGCAGGTGGCAGTCTGGGGGCCAGACCCCAAATCCTTCCACCTGTCCCCTCTATTCGTGAGCGCCACAAGCCCTTAACCCTCTGACATACTGCCAAACCTCCCTGGATTTACTTTTGAAGGCAGTATCACCTGCCTCGTTTTGAATCCTCATTATCCTGAGGGTCAGTCCTGGAGACAGTGTCATGACACGACACACGGAGATCTCTGTTATCAGAGAGCACCTGGAACAGCAGCTGGGGCTCTAGTGCCCGGGCAGGAGCAACTCCCCATCCACCTTCCACAGAGTCCACCTGCCTGCATTTTGGTCCTTTTCCCTCCAAAAGAGATTTTTCCCTTTTTTCACTTTGAAACAGGCAGGAGACAGGTTACCCAGGTAGGGGAAAAAAAATAAAAAGCCTTTTTTTTTTTTTTTACCGAAGTGAATGACCATCTTCTGGCAAGTATAGGTTTTGAACCTGAAAACTCTGTCTGTCTGTCTCTTAGTCCACAGAAAGAGCCACTAGCCCAGCCAGATCTCACTCTCAGATGGGGTGTTTTTGCCAGTCAAAGGTCTGCACAGCACACTAGGGATTGGGCGGCCTGAGACCCAAATGTTACATTGTAGATGGACTGTTTGCAGTTCTTGCACCCCAGGACATTGGACTGTCTCAACTCCCTCCCCTACAGCATGAAAAAAAGACTCTTGCAAACCTTGGAGCAACTGGAGTGGGGGCGAGGGGAGCTGTTTGCATGTCTGCACTGCTCATGCCCAGGTGTCTGTGGGGGTCCGTGGCAGAGGCTGTAAGGTGGCTAGGGGGCAGAAGGAGACAGTTTGAGAGGCAGGCTGCAGGCAGGGGAACCAGGAGTGTGTGCAGGGCTGTGTGTGTGGGTGTGGTGGCAGGGGGTTAGGGCAGGTCCCCCTGCTGGATGGTGAGATGGCAGCTGGGCTGGCCCTGGGCCCTCAGGGCTGAAGGGCAGAAGCAGGGTGGCAGTAAAGTAGCACAGGGAGGAACACAGTAGATGTTAGTTGGGAGCTGCGGGACAGAGGGTAAGGGGAAAGGGGGCATCCTTGAGGAGGGGTCAGGACTAGAGAGTGGGGGCAGCTGGAAGCATGGAAGGTCCCAGGAATCAGGGACTGACAGGAACAGATTCCTACACCCCCCCCACTGGATAGAAGCTGCAGAAGCCAGAGCAGCAGCCCTGGCTTGCCTAGGCCAAGGGCCCTGAGTGAGTCCCTCTGAGGATGAGGAAGAGGAGGAGGGGGTGTAGGAGGAGGAGGAGGAAGAGGAGGAAGAGGAGGAAGAGGAGGAAGAGGAGGAGGAAGAAGAAGAGGAGGAGGAGGAGGCGGAGGAGGAGGAGGAGGAGGGGCAGGAGGGCAGCTGTCAGTAGGCAACGGGATTAATAGAGGCCTCCATTATGGAGGCATGTGTCCAGGCAGGCACCCACCAACCCTCAGGGGCAGCTCAGGGCACCCAGGGACTTGGTGTGGGTATCTCTGGGGTGGGGACTGTCAGTCAGTCAGCAAGACTGTGTGTCAGTGCACATGGTGGGACAGGGGCCTGGCGGACCTTGGTCCCCCGCCCTGGACTGTCAGATGCCAGCCCCATGCCCAGACACACACCAATCCGC
The DNA here is from genome assembly GCF_950295315.1 of Erinaceus europaeus. Taxonomy (NCBI): domain Eukaryota; kingdom Metazoa; phylum Chordata; class Mammalia; order Eulipotyphla; family Erinaceidae; genus Erinaceus; species Erinaceus europaeus. The sequence continues at coordinate 2,708,756 of NW_026647125.1, read as the reverse complement.
CCATAGCCCCTTGGCCCGGCCGACCAGCACCTGCTTTGGCCTGGGGCTCTGGCTCTGGTGGCTGGCCACCACCCCTCAAGTCAAGTTCAGCGTGGGGTCATGGCTGCTGGTCAACTGGATGGGCGGGGTCCCCGTGGCCTAGCAACCACAGGAGCCCTCTGTGATGTCCTAGCCCCTGGCAATCTGTGCTGGCCACAGTAGCACTGGGCAGCCCAACTGCCCTGCCACTAGGTCAGGCAACAGCGCCCAGACGCCTGGGCCCTGGCACAGTGGGACGGAAGGATGGCAAGACAGTGCTGACCGACGAGGGACCTCAGGGCTGGCAGCCAAGAGAAGACAGGTGGAGGTGCGCCCGGGATCCAGGGAGCCCAGGCCAGAGCTGCCTGCATGCCTGCCGGCCTTCCTGGATTTCTGTATGCTGCCTTTGTCCAGGTAGGTTTCTCAGGTCCCCTCCAATCCTGTCCTCTCCTGTCCTCTCCTGTCCTCACCATCCTGTCCCCTCTCCTTTCCTCCGCACTTTGCTTCTCTCCTTTGTCTGTCCTCTCTTCCAGGTGTCCTGCTCACCAGCTCCAGCACTTGTGATGGTTCTCCAGTGACAGCTGTTCGCAACCCCTTCCACCCCCTGCCTGCCCCTAATGTGACCCAGCTCACAGGGTCTCCGGCTCACCCCACCCAAACCCACACGCCCCAACACATTCCCTGGTTCAGCCCCTCTGCCCTATTCAGCCAAACTGGGCCTTTGCAACCTACCTATGCATCGTTATTTCTCCTCACCATTCAAGGAGAGATCTCCTTTTGTACTTAGCTTGGTTGACTGGTGGATGGATGGATGGATGGATGGATGGATGGATAGATGTATGGGTGGATGGATGGATGGATGGACAGGTCAATGGATCGGTTTTGTAGAGGCAGAGTACCATATAGGGGTACTGGAGTCCGCTGGTGTCAGATCCTTAGTCAATGTCAAATGTAAAACATTAATTCATCAATAACAAAAATGAATAAGCACCTAAATAAATAAATAAATCAATATAAAAACTGGGTTAAAAAATACATGGTGTCTTTGCCTTTCTGCATATGGAATGCTGTGAGGATCTTAACAAGGAAAGCATTGTCCTGAGTAGCCCATTTGAAGTCGTGGAATATTTCCTTTTCCTTTTTCTTTTTTTACTTTCTATTTTCTTGATTATTCACTGGAATAAATAGACAGGAATTGAGAGGGAAGGGAGGTAGAGAGAGTTTGAGACACAGAGAGAGACAACTGCAGCACTTCCGCACCACTTGTAAAGATTTGCCCTGGCAGGTGCGAACCAGGGTGTTGAAGCCCAGTCCTCCTGCATTGTAACATGAGTGCTTAACTGGGTGTGGCACACCTGGTACCCTTGATGGGACACTTTTTTTTAGCAATGAAAAGAAATTCTCGTGGCAAGGTAATAAATAAATGAAGAAGTAAATAAAAGTGCATTTACATTAACTCAGGGGAAACACACAGGGACATATACGTCTCTGTTACATGTATTACTTCTTCATGTATGGATTGATTGCCTCAAGAGGTTATTGCCACAGCTGAGTGCCTACGCCACGAATAATCCACAGCTCCTGCACTCCATTTGTTCCCCTTTCGCTGCCCTTGTTGCTTGGTCACTGTGGTGGTTATTGTTTTTGTTGTTGTTGTTGTTACTGACCTTGCATCTGACAGACACAAAAGGAGAGAGCAGAGGAAATACAGGGTGGGAGAGAAAGATAGAGCTCCTAAAGACCTGCTTCACCCCCTGTAAAGCGACTCCCCTGCAGGTGGCAGTCTGGGGGCCAGACCCCAAATCCTTCCACCTGTCCCCTCTATTCGTGAGCGCCACAAGCCCTTAACCCTCTGACATACTGCCAAACCTCCCTGGATTTACTTTTGAAGGCAGTATCACCTGCCTCGTTTTGAATCCTCATTATCCTGAGGGTCAGTCCTGGAGACAGTGTCATGACACGACACACGGAGATCTCTGTTATCAGAGAGCACCTGGAACAGCAGCTGGGGCTCTAGTGCCCGGGCAGGAGCAACTCCCCATCCACCTTCCACAGAGTCCACCTGCCTGCATTTTGGTCCTTTTCCCTCCAAAAGAGATTTTTCCCTTTTTTCACTTTGAAACAGGCAGGAGACAGGTTACCCAGGTAGGGGAAAAAAAATAAAAAGCCTTTTTTTTTTTTTTTTTTTTTTTTTTTTTTTTTTTTTACCGAAGTGAATGACCATCTTCTGGCAAGTATAGGTTTTGAACCTGAAAACTCTGTCTGTCTGTCTCTTAGTCCACAGAAAGAGCCACTAGCCCAGCCAGATCTCACTCTCAGATGGGGTGTTTTTGCCAGTCAAAGGTCTGCACAGCACACTAGGGATTGGGCGGCCTGAGACCCAAATGTTACATTGTAGATGGACTGTTTGCAGTTCTTGCTCCCCAGGACATTGGACTGTCTCAACTCCCTCCCCTACAGCATGAAAAAAAGACTCTTGCCAACCTTGGAGCAACTGGAGTGGGGGCGAGGGGAGCTGTTTGCATGTCTGCACTGCTCATGCCCAGGTGTCTGTGGGGGTCCGTGGCAGAGGCTGTAAGGTGGCTAGGGGGCATAAGGAGACAGTTTGAGAGGCAGGCTGCAGGCAGGGGAACCAGGAGTGTGTGCAGGGCTGTGTGTGTGGGTGTGGTGGCAGGGGGTTAGGGCAGGTCCCCCTGCTGGATGGTGAGATGGCAGCTGGGCTGGCCCTGGGCCCTCAGGGCTGAAGGGCAGAAGCAGGGTGGCAGTAAAGTAGCACAGGGAGGAACACAGTAGATGTTAGTTGGGAGCTGCGGGACAGAGGGTAAGGGGAAAGGGGGCGTCCTTGAGGAGGGGTCAGGACTAGAGAGTGGGGGCAGCTGGAGGCATGGAAGGTCCCAGGAATCAGGGACTGACAGGAACAGATTCCTACACCCCCCCCACTGGATAGAAGCTGCAGAAGCCAGAGCAGCAGCCCTGGCTTGCCTAGGCCAAGGGCCCTGAGTGAGTCCCTCTGAGGATGAGGAAGAGGAGGAGGGGGTGTAGGAGGAGGAGGAGGAAGAGGAGGAGGAAGAGGAGGAAGAGGAGGAGGAAGAAGAAGAGGAGGAGGAGGAGGCGGAGGAGGAGGGGCAGGAGGGCAGCTGTCAGTAGGCAACGGGATTAATAGAGGCCTCCATTATGGAGGCATGTGTCCAGGCAGGCACCCACCAACCCTCAGGGGCAGCTCAGGGCACCCAGGGACTTGGTGTGGGTATCTCTGGGGCGGGGACTGTCAGTCAGTCAGCAAGACTGTGTGTCAGTGCACATGGTGGGACAGGGGCCTGGCGGACCTTGGTCCCCCGCCCTGGACTGTCAGATGCCAGCCCCATGCCCAGACACACACCAATCCGCCCATAGCCCCTTGGCCCGGCCGACCAGCACCTGCTTTGGCCTGGGGCTCTGGCTCTGGTGGCTGGCCACCACCCCTCAAGTCAAGTTCAGCGTGGGGTCATGGCTGCTGGTCAACTGGATGGGCGGGGTCCCCGTGGCCTAGCAACCACAGGAGCCCTCTGTGATGTCCTAGCCCCTGGCAATCTGTGCTGGCCACAGTAGCACTGGGCAGCCCAACTGCCCTGCCACTAGGTCAGGCAACAGCGCCCAGAAGCCTGGGCCCTGGCACAGTGGGACGGAAGGAGGGCAAGACAGTGCTGACCGACGAGGGACCTCAGGGCTGGCAGCCAAGAGAAGACAGGTGGAGGTGCGCCCGGGATCCAGGGAGCCCAGGCCAGAGCTGCCTGCATGCCTGCCGGCCTTCCTGGATGTCTGTATGCTGCCTTTGTCCAGGTAGGTTTCTCAGGTCCCCTCCAATCCTGTCCTCTCCTGTCCTCACCATCCTGTCCCCTCTCCTTTCCTCCGCACTTTGCTTCTCTCCTTTGTCTGTCCTCTCTTCCAGGTGTCCTGCTCACCAGCTCCAGCACTTGTGATGGTTCTCCAGTGACAGCTGTTCGCAACCCCTTCCACCCCCTGCCTGCCCCTAATGTGACCCAGCTCACAGGGTCTCCGGCTCACCCCACCCAAACCCACACGCCTCAACACATTCCCTGGTTCAGCCCCTCTGCCCTATTCAGCCAAACTGGGCCTTTGCAACCTACCTATGCATCGTTATTTCTCCTCACCATTCAAGGAGAGATCTCCTTTTGTACTTAGCTTGGTTGACTGGTGGATGGATGGATGGATGGATGGATGGATGGATGGATGGATAGATGTATGGGTGGATGGATGGATGGATGGACAGGTCAATGGATCGGTTTTGTAGAGGCAGAGTACCATATAGGGGTACTGGAGTCCGCTGGTGTCAGATCCTTAGTCAATGTCAAATGTAAAACATTAATTCATCAATAACAAAAATGAATAAGCACCTAAATAAATAAATAAATCAATATAAAAACTGGGTTAAAAAATACATGGTGTCTTTGCCTTTCTGCATATGGAATGCTGTGAGGATCTTAACAAGGAAAGCATTGTCCTGAGTAGCCCATTTGAAGTCGTGGAATATTTCCTTTTCCTTTTTCTTTTTTTACTTTCTATTTTCTTGATTATTCACTGGAATAAATAGACAGGAATTGAGAGGGAAGGGAGGTAGAGAGAGTTTGAGACACAGAGAGAGACAACTGCAGCACTTCCGCACCAGTTGTAAAGATTTGCCCTGGCAGGTGCGAACCAGTGTGTTGAAGCCCAGTCCTCCTGCATTGTAACATGAGTGCTTAACTGGGTGTGGCACACCTGGTACCCTTGATGGGACACTTTTTTTTAGCAATGAAAAGAAATTCTCGTGGCAAGGTAATAAATAAATGAAGAAGTAAATAAAAGTGCATTTACATTAACTCAGGGGAAACACACAGGGACATATACGTCTCTGTTACATGTATTACTTCTTCATGTATGGATTGATTGCCTCAAGAGGTTATTGCCACAGCTGAGTGCCTACGCCACGAATAATCCACAGCTCCTGCACTCCATTTGTTCCCCTTTCGCTGCCCTTGTTGCTTGGTCACTGTGGTGGTTATTGTTTTTGTTGTTGTTGTTGTTACTGACCTTGCATCTGACAGACACAAAAGGAGAGAGCAGAGGAAATACAGGGTGGGAGAGAAAGATAGAGCTCCTAAAGACCTGCTTCACCCCCTGTAAAGCGACTCCCCTGCAGGTGGCAGTCTGGGGGCCAGACCCCAAATCCTTCCACCTGTCCCCTCTATTCGTGAGCGCCACAAGCCCTTAACCCTCTGACATACTGCCAAACCTCCCTGGATTTACTTTTGAAGGCAGTATCACCTGCCTCGTTTTGAATCCTCATTATCCTGAGGGTCAGTCCTGGAGACAGTGTCATGACACGACACACGGAGATCTCTGTTATCAGAGAGCACCTGGAACAGCAGCTGGGGCTCTAGTGCCCGGGCAGGAGCAACTCCCCATCCACCTTCCACAGAGTCCACCTGCCTGCATTTTGGTCCTTTTCCCTCCAAAAGAGATTTTTCCCTTTTTTCACTTTGAAACAGGCAGGAGACAGGTTACCCAGGTAGGGGAAAAAAAATAAAAAGCCTTTTTTTTTTTTTTTTTTTTTTTTTTTTTTTTTTTTTTTTTTACCGAAGTGAATGACCATCTTCTGGCAAGTATAGGTTTTGAACCTGAAAACTCTGTCTGTCTGTCTCTTAGTCCACAGAAAGAGCCACTAGCCCAGCCAGATCTCACTCTCAGATGGGGTGTTTTTGCCAGTCAAAGGTCTGCACAGCACACTAGGGATTGGGCGGCCTGAGACCCAAATGTTACATTGTAGATGGACTGTTTGCAGTTCTTGCTCCCCAGGACATTGGACTGTCTCAACTCCCTCCCCTACAGCATGAAAAAAAGACTCTTGCCAACCTTGGAGCAACTGGAGTGGGGGCGAGGGGAGCTGTTTGCATGTCTGCACTGCTCATGCCCAGGTGTCTGTGGGGGTCCGTGGCAGAGGCTGTAAGGTGGCTAGGGGGCATAAGGAGACAGTTTGAGAGGCAGGCTGCAGGCAGGGGAACCAGGAGTGTGTGCAGGGCTGTGTGTGTGGGTGTGGTGGCAGGGGGTTAGGGCAGGTCCCCCTGCTGGATGGTGAGATGGCAGCTGGGCTGGCCCTGGGCCCTCAGGGCTGAAGGGCAGAAGCAGGGTGGCAGTAAAGTAGCACAGGGAGGAACACAGTAGATGTTAGTTGGGAGCTGCGGGACAGAGGGTAAGGGGAAAGGGGGCGTCCTTGAGGAGGGGTCAGGACTAGAGAGTGGGGGCAGCTGGAGGCATGGAAGGTCCCAGGAATCAGGGACTGACAGGAACAGATTCCTACACCCCCCCCACTGGATAGAAGCTGCAGAAGCCAGAGCAGCAGCCCTGGCTTGCCTAGGCCAAGGGCCCTGAGTGAGTCCCTCTGAGGATGAGGAAGAGGAGGAGGGGGTGTAGGAGGAGGAGGAGGAAGAGGAGGAGGAAGAGGAGGAAGAGGAGGAGGAAGAAGAAGAGGAGGAGGAGGAGGCGGAGGAGGAGGGGCAGGAGGGCAGCTGTCAGTAGGCAACGGGATTAATAGAGGCCTCCATTATGGAGGCATGTGTCCAGGCAGGCACCCACCAACCCTCAGGGGCAGCTCAGGGCACCCAGGGACTTGGTGTGGGTATCTCTGGGGCGGGGACTGTCAGTCAGTCAGCAAGACTGTGTGTCAGTGCACATGGTGGGACAGGGGCCTGGCGGACCTTGGTCCCCCGCCCTGGACTGTCAGATGCCAGCCCCATGCCCAGACACACACCAATCCGCCCATAGCCCCTTGGCCCGGCCGACCAGCACCTGCTTTGGCCTGGGGCTCTGGCTCTGGTGGCTGGCCACCACCCCTCAAGTCAAGTTCAGCGTGGGGTCATGGCTGCTGGTCAACTGGATGGGCGGGGTCCCCGTGGCCTAGCAACCACAGGAGCCCTCTGTGATGTCCTAGCCCCTGGCAATCTGTGCTGGCCACAGTAGCACTGGGCAGCCCAACTGCCCTGCCACTAGGTCAGGCAACAGCGCCCAGAAGCCTGGGCCCTGGCACAGTGGGACGGAAGGAGGGCAAGACAGTGCTGACCGACGAGGGACCTCAGGGCTGGCAGCCAAGAGAAGACAGGTGGAGGTGCGCCCGGGATCCAGGGAGCCCAGGCCAGAGCTGCCTGCATGCCTGCCGGCCTTCCTGGATGTCTGTATGCTGCCTTTGTCCAGGTAGGTTTCTCAGGTCCCCTCCAATCCTGTCCTCTCCTGTCCTCACCATCCTGTCCCCTCTCCTTTCCTCCGCACTTTGCTTCTCTCCTTTGTCTGTCCTCTCTTCCAGGTGTCCTGCTCACCAGCTCCAGCACTTGTGATGGTTCTCCAGTGACAGCTGTTCGCAACCCCTTCCACCCCCTGCCTGCCCCTAATGTGACCCAGCTCACAGGGTCTCCGGCTCACCCCACCCAAACCCACACGCCTCAACACATTCCCTGGTTCAGCCCCTCTGCCCTATTCAGCCAAACTGGGCCTTTGCAACCTACCTATGCATCGTTATTTCTCCTCACCATTCAAGGAGAGATCTCCTTTTGTACTTAGCTTGGTTGACTGGTGGATGGATGGATGGATGGATGGATGGATGGATGGATGGATAGATGTATGGGTGGATGGATGGATGGATGGACAGGTCAATGGATCGGTTTTGTAGAGGCAGAGTACCATATAGGGGTACTGGAGTCCGCTGGTGTCAGATCCTTAGTCAATGTCAAATGTAAAACATTAATTCATCAATAACAAAAATGAATAAGCACCTAAATAAATAAATAAATCAATATAAAAACTGGGTTAAAAAATACATGGTGTCTTTGCCTTTCTGCATATGGAATGCTGTGAGGATCTTAACAAGGAAAGCATTGTCCTGAGTAGCCCATTTGAAGTCGTGGAATATTTCCTTTTCCTTTTTCTTTTTTTACTTTCTATTTTCTTGATTATTCACTGGAATAAATAGACAGGAATTGAGAGGGAAGGGAGGTAGAGAGAGTTTGAGACACAGAGAGAGACAACTGCAGCACTTCCGCACCAGTTGTAAAGATTTGCCCTGGCAGGTGCGAACCAGTGTGTTGAAGCCCAGTCCTCCTGCATTGTAACATGAGTGCTTAACTGGGTGTGGCACACCTGGTACCCTTGATGGGACACTTTTTTTTAGCAATGAAAAGAAATTCTCGTGGCAAGGTAATAAATAAATGAAGAAGTAAATAAAAGTGCATTTACATTAACTCAGGGGAAACACACAGGGACATATACGTCTCTGTTACATGTATTACTTCTTCATGTATGGATTGATTGCCTCAAGAGGTTATTGCCACAGCTGAGTGCCTACGCCACGAATAATCCACAGCTCCTGCACTCCATTTGTTCCCCTTTCGCTGCCCTTGTTGCTTGGTCACTGTGGTGGTTATTGTTTTTGTTGTTGTTGTTGTTACTGACCTTGCATCTGACAGACACAAAAGGAGAGAGCAGAGGAAATACAGGGTAGGAGAGAAAGATAGAGCTCCTAAAGACCTGCTTCACCCCCTGTAAAGCGACTCCCCTGCAGGTGGCAGTCTGGGGGCCAGACCCCAAATCCTTCCACCTGTCCCCTCTATTCGTGAGCGCCACAAGCCCTTAACCCTCTGACATACTGCCAAACCTCCCTGGATTTACTTTTGAAGGCAGTATCACCTGCCTCGTTTTGAATCCTCATTATCCTGAGGGTCAGTCCTGGAGACAGTGTCATGACACGACACACGGAGATCTCTGTTATCAGAGAGCACCTGGAACAGCAGCTGGGGCTCTAGTGCCCGGGCAGGAGCAACTCCCCATCCACCTTCCACAGAGTCCACCTGCCTGCATTTTGGTCCTTTTCCCTCCATAGAGATTTTTCCCTTTTTTCACTTTGAAACAGGCAGGAGACAGGTTACCCAGGTAGGGGAAAAAAAATAAAAAGCCCTTTTTTTTTTTTTTTTTTTTTTTTACCGAAGTGAATGACCATCTTCTGGCAAGTATAGGTTTTGAACCTGAAAACTCTGTCTGTCTGTCTCTTAGTCCACAGAAAGAGCCACTAGCCCAGCCAGATCTCACTCTCAGATGGGGTGTTTTTGCCAGTCAAAGGTCTGCACAGCACACTAGGGATTGGGCGGCCTGAGACCCAAATGTTACATTGTAGATGGACTGTTTGCAGTTCTTGCTCCCCAGGACATTGGACTGTCTCAACTCCCTCCCCTACAGCATGAAAAAAAGACTCTTGCCAACCTTGGAGCAACTGGAGTGGGGGCGAGGGGAGCTGTTTGCATGTCTGCACTGCTCATGCCCAGGTGTCTGTGGGGGTCCGTGGCAGAGGCTGTAAGGTGGCTAGGGGGCAGAAGGAGACAGTTTGAGAGGCAGGCTGCAGGCAGGGGAACCAGGAGTGTGTGCAGGGCTGTGTGTGTGGGTGTGGTGGCAGGGGGTTAGGGCAGGTCCCCCTGCTGGATGGTGAGATGGCAGCTGGGCTGGCCCTGGGCCCTCAGGGCTGAAGGGCAGAAGCAGGGTGGCAGTAAAGTAGCACAGGGAGGAACACAGTAGATGTTAGTTGGGAGCTGCGGGACAGAGGGTAAGGGGAAAGGGGGCATCCTTGAGGAGGGGTCAGGACTAGAGAGTGGGGGCAGCTGGAGGCATGGAAGGTCCCAGGAATCAGGGACTGACAGGAACAGATTCCTACACCCCCCCCACTGGATAGAAGCTGCAGAAGCCAGAGCAGCAGCCCTGGCTTGCCTAGGCCAAGGGCCCTGAGTGAGTCCCTCTGAGGATGAGGAAGAGGAGGAGGGGGTGTAGGAGGAGGAGGAGGAAGAGGAGGAAGAGGAGGAAGAGGAGGAGGAAGAAGAAGAGGAGGAGGAGGAGGCGGAGGAGGAGGAGGAGGAGGGGCAGGAGGGCAGCTGTCAGTAGGCAACGGGATTAATAGAGGCCTCCATTATGGAGGCATGTGTCCAGGCAGGCACCCACCAACCCTCAGGGGCAGCTCAGGGCACCCAGGGACTTGGTGTGGGTATCTCTGGGGTGGGGACTGTCAGTCAGTCAGCAAGACTGTGTGTCAGTGCACATGGTGGGACAGGGGCCTGGCGGACCTTGGTCCCCCGCCCTGGACTGTCAGATGCCAGCCCCATGCCCAGACACACACCAATCCGCCCATAGCCCCTTGGCCCGGCCGACCAGCACCTGCTTTGGCCTGGGGCTCTGGCTCTGGTGGCTGGCCACCACCCCTCAAGTCAAGTTCAGCGTGGGGTCATGGCTGCTGGTCAACTGGATGGGCGGGGTCCCCGTGGCCTAGCAACCACAGGAGCCCTCTGTGATGTCCTAGCCCCTGGCAATCTGTGCTGGCCACAGTAGCACTGGGCAGCCCAACTGCCCTGCCACTAGGTCAGGCAACAGCGCCCAGACGCCTGGGCCCTGGCACAGAGGGACGGAAGGATGGGAAGACAGTGCTGACCGACGAGGGACCTCAGGGCTGGCAGCCAAGAGAAGACAGGTGGAGGTGCGCCCGGGATCCAGGGAGCCCAGGCCAGAGCTGCCTGCATGCCTGCCGGCCTTCCTGGATGTCTGTATGCTGCCTTTGTCCAGGTAGGTTTCTCAGGTCCCCTCCAATCCTGTCCTCTCCTGTCCTCACCATCCTGTCCCCTCTCCTTTCCTCCGCACTTTGCTTCTCTCCTTTGTCTGTCCTCTCTTCCAGGTGTCCTGCTCACCAGCTCCAGCACTTGTGATGGTTCTCCAGTGACAGCTGTTCGCAACCCCTTCCACCCCCTGCCTGCCCCTAATGTGACCCAGCTCACAGGGTCTCCGGCTCACCCCACCCAAACCCACACGCCCCAACACATTCCCTGGTTCAGCCCCTCTGCCCTATTCAGCCAAACTGGGCCTTTGCAACCTACCTATGCATCGTTATTTCTCCTCACCATTCAAGGAGAGATCTCCTTTTGTACTTAGCTTGGTTGACTGGTGGATGGATGGATGGATGGATGGATGGATGGATGGATGGATGGATGGATGAATGGATGGATAGATGTATGGGTGGATGGATGGATGGATGGACAGGTCAATGGATCGGTTTTGTAGAGGCAGAGTACCATATAGGGGTACTGGAGTCCGCTGGTGTCAGATCCTTAGTCAATGTCAAATGTAAAACATTAATTCATCAATAACAAAAATGAATAAGCACCTAAATAAATAAATAAATCAATATAAAAACTGGGTTAAAAAATACATGGCGTCTTTGCCTTTCTGCATATGGAATGCTGTGAGGATCTTAACAAGGAAAGCATTGTCCTGAGTAGCCCATTTGAAGTCGTGGAATATTTCCTTTTCCTTTTTCTTTTTTTACTTTCTATTTTCTTGATTATTCACTGGAATAAATAGACAGGAATTGAGAGGGAAGGGAGGTAGAGAGAGTTTGAGACACAGAGAGAGACAACTGCAGCACTTCCGCACCAGTTGTAAAGATTTGCCCTGGCAGGTGCGAACCAGGGTGTTGAAGCCCAGTCCTCCTGCATTGTAACATGAGTGCTTAACTGGGTGTGGCACACCTGGTACCCTTGATGGGACACTTTTTTTTAGCAATGAAAAGAAATTCTCGTGGCAAGGTAATAAATAAATGAAGAAGTAAATAAAAGTGCATTTACATTAACTCAGGGGAAACACACAGGGACATATACGTCTCTGTTACATGTATTACTTCTTCATGTATGGATTGATTGCCTCAAGAGGTTATTGCCACAGCTGAGTGCCTACGCCACGAATAATCCACAGCTCCTGCACTCCATTTGTTCCCCTTTCGCTGCCCTTGTTGCTTGGTCACTGTGGTGGTTATTGTTTTTGTTGTTGTTGTTGTTACTGACCTTGCATCTGACAGACACAAAAGGAGAGAGCAGAGGAAATACAGGGTGGGAGAGAAAGATAGAGCTCCTAAAGACCTGCTTCACCCCCTGTAAAGCGACTCCCCTGCAGGTGGCAGTCTGGGGGCCAGACCCCAAATCCTTCCACCTGTCCCCTCTATTCGTGAGCGCCACAAGCCCTTAACCCTCTGACATACTGCCAAACCTCCCTGGATTTACTTTTGAAGGCAGTATCACCTGCCTCGTTTTGAATCCTCATTATCCTGAGGGTCAGTCCCGGAGACAGTGTCATGACACGACACACGGAGATCTCTGATATCAGAGAGCACCTGGAACAGCAGCTGGGGCTCTAGTGCCCGGGCAGGAGCAACTCCCCATCCACCTTCCACAGAGTCCACCTGCCTGCATTTTGGTCCTTTTCCCTCCAAAAGAGATTTTTCCCTTTTTTCACTTTGAAACAGGCAGGAGACAGGTTACCCAGGTAGGGGAAAAAAAATAAAAAGCCTTTTTTTTTTTTTTTTTTTTACCGAAGTGAATGACCATCTTCTGGGAAGTATAGGTTTTGAACCTGAAAACTCTGTCTGTCTGTCTCTTAGTCCACAGAAAGAGCCACTAGCCCAGCCAGATCTCACTCTCAGATGGGGTGTTTTTGCCAGTCAAAGGTCTGCACAGCACACTAGGGATTGGGCGGCCTGAGACCCAAATGTTACATTGTAGATGGACTGTTTGCAGTTCTTGCTCCCCAGGACATTGGACTGTCTGAACTCCCTCCCCTACAGCATGAAAAAAAGACTCTTGCCAACCTTGGAGCAACTGGAGTGGGGGCGAGGGGAGCTGTTTGCATGTCTGCACTGCTCATGCCCAGGTGTCTGTGGGGGTCCGTGGCAGAGGCTGTAAGGTGGCTAGGGGGCAGAAGGAGACAGTTTCAGAGGCAGGCTGCAGGCAGGGGAACCAGGAGTGTGTGCAGGGCTGTGTGTGTGGGTGTGGTGGCAGGGGGTTAGGGCAGGTCCCCCTGCTGGATGGTGAGATGGCAGCTGGGCTGGCCCTGGGCCCTCAGGGCTGAAGGGCAGAAGCAGGGTGGCAGTAAAGTAGCACAGGGAGGAACACAGTAGATGTTAGTTGGGAGCTGCGGGACAGAGGGTAAGGGGAAAGGGGGCGTCCTTGAGGAGGGGTCAGGACTAGAGAGTGGGGGCAGCTGGAGGCATGGAAGGTCCCAGGAATCAGGGACTGACAGGAACAGATTCCTACACCCCCCCCACTGGATAGAAGCTGCAGAAGCCAGAGCAGCAGCCCTGGCTTGCCTAGGCCAAGGGCCCTGAGTGAGTCCCTCTGAGGATGAGGAAGAAGAGGAGGGGGTGTAGGAGGAGGAGGAGGAAGAGGAGGAGGAAGAGGAGGAAGAGGAGGAGGAAGAAGAAGAGGAGGAGGAGGAGGCGGAGGAGGAGGGGCAGGAGGGCAGCTGTCAGTAGGCAACGGGATTAATAGAGGCCTCCATTATGGAGGCATGTGTCCAGGCAGGCACCCACCAACCCTCAGGGGCAGCTCAGGGCACCCAGGGACTTGGTGTGGGTATCTCTGGGGCGGGGACTGTCAGTCAGTCAGCAAGACTGTGTGTCAGTGCACATGGTGGGACAGGGGCCTGGCGGACCTTGTTCCCCCGCCCTGGACTGTCAGATGCCAGCCCCATGCCCAGACACACACCAATCCGCCCATAGCCCCTTGGCCCGGCCGACCAGCACCTGCTTTGGCCTGGGGCTCTGGCTCTGGTGGCTGGCCACCACCCCTCAAGTCAAGTTCAGCGTGGGGTCATGGCTGCTGGTCAACTGGATGGGCGGGGTCCCCGTGGCCTAGCAACCACAGGAGCCCTCTGTGATGTCCTAGCCCCTGGCAATCTGTGCTGGCCACAGTAGCACTGGGCAGCCCAACTGCCCTGCCACTAGGTCAGGCAACAGCGCCCAGACGCCTGGGCCCTGGCACAGTGGGACGGAAGGATGGCAAGACAGTGCTGACCGACGAGGGACCTCAGGGCTGGCAGCCAAGAGAAGACAGGTGGAGGTGCGCCCGGGATCCAGGGAGCCCAGGCCAGAGCTGCCTGCATGCCTGCCGGCCTTACTGGATGTCTGTATGCTGCCTTTGTCCAGGTAGGTTTCTCAGGTCCCCTCCAATCCTGTCCTCTCCTGTCCTCTCCTGTCCTCACCATCCTGTCCCCTCTCCTTTCCTCCGCACTTTGCTTCTCTCCTTTGTCTGTCCTCTCTTCCAGGTGTCCTGCTCACCAGCTCCAGCACTTGTGATGGTTCTCCAGTGACAGCTGTTCGCAACCCCTTCCACCTCCTGCCTGCCCCTAATGTGACCCAGCTCACAGGGTCTCCGGCTCACCCCACCCAAACCCACACGCCCCAACACATTCCCTGGTTCAGCCCCTCTGCCCTATTCAGCCAAACTGGGCCTTTGCAACCTACCTATGCATCGTTATTTCTCCTCACCATTCAAGGAGAGATCTCCTTTTGTACTTAGCTTGGTTGACTGGTGGATGGATGGATGGATGGATGGATGGATAGATGTATGGGTGGATGGATGGATGGATGGACAGGTCAATGGATCGGTTTTGTAGAGGCAGAGTACCATATAGGGGTACTGGAGTCCGCTGGTGTCAGATCCTTAGTCAATGTCAAATGTAAAACATTAATTCATCAATAACAAAAATGAATAAGCACCTAAATAAATAAATAAATCAATATAAAAACTGGGTTAAAAAATACATGGTGTCTTTGCCTTTCTGCATATGGAATGCTGTGAGGATCTTAACAAGGAAAGCATTGTCCTGAGTAGCCCATTTGAAGTCGTGGAATATTTCCTTTTCCTTTTTCTTTTTTTACTTTCTATTTTCTTGATTATTCACTGGAATAAATAGACAGGAATTGAGAGGGAAGGGAGGTAGAGAGAGTTTGAGACACAGAGAGAGACAACTGCAGCACTTCCGCACCACTTGTAAAGATTTCCCCTGGCAGGTGCGAACCAGGGTGTTGAAGCCCAGTCCTCCTGCATTGTAACATGAGTGCTTAACTGGGTGTGGCACACCTGGTACCCTTGATGGGACACTTTTTTTTAGCAATGAAAAGAAATTCTCGTGGCAAGGTAATAAATAAATGAAGAAGTAAATAAAAGTGCATTTACATTAACTCAGGGGAAACACACAGGGACATATACGTCTCTGTTACATGTATTACTTCTTCATGTATGGATTGATTGCCTCAAGAGGTTATTGCCACAGCTGAGTGCCTACGCCACGAATAATCCACAGCTCCTGCACTCCATTTGTTCCCCTTTCGCTGCCCTTGTTGCTTGGTCACTGTGGTGGTTATTGTTTTTGTTGTTGTTGTTGTTACTGACCTTGCATCTGACAGACACAAAAGGAGAGAGCAGAGGAAATACAGGGTGGGAGAGAAAGATAGAGCTCCTAAAGACCTGCTTCACCCCCTGTAAAGCGACTCCCCTGCAGGTGGCAGTCTGGGGGCCAGACCCCAAATCCTTCCACCTGTCCCCTCTATTCGTGAGCGCCACAAGCCCTTAACCCTCTGACATACTGCCAAACCTCCCTGGATTTACTTTTGAAGGCAGTATCACCTGCCTCGTTTTGAATCCTCATTATCCTGAGGGTCAGTCCTGGAGACAGTGTCATGACACGACACACGGAGATCTCTGTTATCAGAGAGCACCTGGAACAGCAGCTGGGGCTCTAGTGCCCGGGCAGGAGCAACTCCCCATCCACCTTCCACAGAGTCCACCTGCCTGCATTTTGGTCCTTTTCCCTCCAAAAGAGATTTTTCCCTTTTTTCACTTTGAAACAGGCAGGAGACAGGTTACCCAGGTAGGGGAAAAAAAATAAAAAGCCTTTTTTTTTTTTTTTTTTTTTTTTTTACCGAAGTGAATGACCATCTTCTGGCAAGTATAGGTTTTGAACCTGAAAACTCTGTCTGTCTGTCTCTTAGTCCACAGAAAGAGCCACTAGCCCAGCCAGATCTCACTCTCAGATGGGGTGTTTTTGCCAGTCAAAGGTCTGCACAGCACACTAGGGATTGGGCGGCCTGAGACCCAAATGTTACATTGTAGATGGACTGTTTGCAGTTCTTGCTCCCCAGGACATTGGACTGTCTCAACTCCCTCCCCTACAGCATGAAAAAAAGACTCTTGCCAACCTTGGAGCAACTGGAGTGGGGGCGAGGGGAGCTGTTTGCATGTCTGCACTGCTCATGCCCAGGTGTCTGTGGGGGTCTGTGGCAGAGGCTGTAAGGTGGCTAGGGGGCAGAAGGAGACAGTTTGAGAGGCAGGCTGCAGGCAGGGGAACCAGGAGTGTGTGCAGGGCTGTGTGTGTGGGTGTGGTGGCAGGGGGTTAGGGCAGGTCCCCCTGCTGGATGGTGAGATGGCAGCTGGGCTGGCCCTGGGCCCTCAGGGCTGAAGGGCAGAAGCAGGGTGGCAGTAAAGTAGCACAGGGAGGAACACAGTAGATGTTAGTTGGGAGCTGCGGGACAGAGGGTAAGGGGAAAGGGGGCATCCTTGAGGAGGGGTCAGGACTAGAGAGTGGGGGCAGCTGGAGGCATGGAAGGTCCCAGGAATCAGGGACTGACAGGAACAGATTCCTACACCCCCCCCACTGGATAGAAGCTGCAGAAGCCAGAGCAGCAGCCCTGGCTTGCCTAGGCCAAGGGCCCTGAGTGAGTCCCTCTGAGGATGAGGAAGAGGAGGAGGGGGTGTAGGAGGAGGAGGAGGAAGAGGAGGAAGAGGAGGAAGAGGAGGAGGAAGAAGAAGAGGAGGAGGAGGAGGCGGAGGAGGAGGAGGAGGAGGGGCAGGAGGGCAGCTGTCAGTAGGCAACGGGATTAATAGAGGCCTCCATTATGGAGGCATGTGTCCAGGCAGGCACCCACCAACCCTCAGGGGCAGCTCAGGGCACCCAGGGACTTGGTGTGGGTATCTCTGGGGTGGGGACTGTCAGTCAGTCAGCAAGACTGTGTGTCAGTGCACATGGTGGGACAGGGGCCTGGCGGACCTTGGTCCCCCGCCCTGGACTGTCAGATGCCAGCCCCATGCCCAGACACACACCAATCCGCCCATAGCCCCTTGGCCCGGCCGACCAGCACCTGCTTTGGCCTGGGGCTCTGGCTCTGGTGGCTGGCCACCACCCCTCAAGTCAAGTTCAGCGTGGGGTCATGGCTGCTGGTCAACTGGATGGGCGGGGTCCCCGTGGCCTAGCAACCACAGGAGCCCTCTGTGATGTCCTAGCCCCTGGCAATCTGTGCTGGCCACAGTAGCACTGGGCAGCCCAACTGCCCTGCCACTAGGTCAGGCAACAGCGCCCAGACGCCTGGGCCCTGGCACAGAGGGACGGAAGGATGGGAAGACAGTGCTGACCGACGAGGGACCTCAGGGCTGGCAGCCAAGAGAAGACAGGTGGAGGTGCGCCCGGGATCCAGGGAGCCCAGGCCAGAGCTGCCTGCATGCCTGCCGGCCTTCCTGGATGTCTGTATGCTGCCTTTGTCCAGGTAGGTTTCTCAGGTCCCCTCCAATCCTGTCCTCTCCTGTCCTCTCCTGTCCTCACCATCCTGTCCCCTCTCCTTTCCTCCGCACTTTGCTTCTCTCCTTTGTCTGTCCTCTCTTCCAGGTGTCCTGCTCACCAGCTCCAGCACTTGTGATGGTTCTCCAGTGACAGCTGTTCGCAACCCCTTCCACCCCCTGCCTGCCCCTAATGTGACCCAGCTCACAGGGTCTCCGGCTCACCCCACCCAAACCCACACGCCCCAACACATTCCCTGGTTCAGCCCCTCTGCCCTATTCAGCCAAACTGGGCCTTTGCAACCTACCTATGCATCGTTATTTCTCCTCACCATTCAAGGAGAGATCTCCTTTTGTACTTAGCTTGGTTGACTGGTGGATGGATGGATGGATGGATGGATGGATGGATGGATGGATGGATGGATGGATGAATGGATGGATAGATGTATGGGTGGATGGATGGATGGATGGACAGGTCAATGGATCGGTTTTGTAGAGGCAGAGTACCATATAGGGGTACTGGAGTCCGCTGGTGTCAGATCCTTAGTCAATGTCAAATGTAAAACATTAATTCATCAATAACAAAAATGAATAAGCACCTAAATAAATAAATAAATAAATAAATATAAAAACTGGGTTAAAAAATACATGGCGTCTTTGCCTTTCTGCATATGGAATGCTGTGAGGATCTTAACAAGGAAAGCATTGTCCTGAGTAGCCCATTTGAAGTCGTGGAATATTTCCTTTTCCTTTTTCTTTTTTTACTTTCTATTTTCTTGATTATTCACTGGAATAAATAGACAGGAATTGAGAGGGAAGGGAGGTAGAGAGAGTTTGAGACACAGAGAGAGACAACTGCAGCACTTCCGCACCACTTGTAAAGATTTCCCCTGGCAGGTGCGAACCAGGGTGTTGAAGCCCAGTCCTCCTGCATTGTAACATGAGTGCTTAACTGGGTGTGGCACACCTGGTACCCTTGATGGGACACTTTTTTTTAGCAATGAAAAGAAATTCTCGTGGCAAGGTAATAAATAAATGAAGAAGTAAATAAAAGTGCATTTACATTAACTCAGGGGAAACACACAGGGACATATACGTCTCTGTTACATGTATTACTTCTTCATGTATGGATTGATTGCCTCAAGAGGTTATTGCCACAGCTGAGTGCCTACGCCACGAATAATCCACAGCTCCTGCACTCCATTTGTTCCCCTTTCGCTGCCCTTGTTGCTTGGTCACTGTGGTGGTTATTGTTTTTGTTGTTGTTGTTGTTACTGACCTTGCATCTGACAGACACAAAAGGAGAGAGCAGAGGAAATACAGGGTGGGAGAGAAAGATAGAGCTCCTAAAGACCTGCTTCACCCCCTGTAAAGCGACTCCCCTGCAGGTGGCAGTCTGGGGGCCAGACCCCAAATCCTTCCACCTGTCCCCTCTATTCGTGAGCGCCACAAGCCCTTAACCCTCTGACATACTGCCAAACCTCCCTGGATTTACTTTTGAAGGCAGTATCACCTGCCTCGTTTTGAATCCTCATTATCCTGAGGGTCAGTCCTGGAGACAGTGTCATGACACGACACACGGAGATCTCTGTTATCAGAGAGCACCTGGAACAGCAGCTGGGGCTCTAGTGCCCGGGCAGGAGCAACTCCCCATCCACCTTCCACAGAGTCCACCTGCCTGCATTTTGGTCCTTTTCCCTCCAAAAGAGATTTTTCCCTTTTTTCACTTTGAAACAGGCAGGAGACAGGTTACCCAGGTAGGGGAAAAAAAATAAAAAGCCTTTTTTTTTTTTTTTTTTTTTTTACCGAAGTGAATGACCATCTTCTGGGAAGTATAGGTTTTGAACCTGAAAACTCTGTCTGTCTGTCTCTTAGTCCACAGAAAGAGCCACTAGCCCAGCCAGATCTCACTCTCAGATGGGGTGTTTTTGCCAGTCAAAGGTCTGCACAGCACACTAGGGATTGGGCGGCCTGAGACCCAAATGTTACATTGTAGATGGACTGTTTGCAGTTCTTGCTCCCCAGGACATTGGACTGTCTCAACTCCCTCCCCTACAGCATGAAAAAAAGACTCTTGCCAACCTTGGAGCAACTGGAGTGGGGGCGAGGGGAGCTGTTTGCATGTCTGCACTGCTCATGCCCAGGTGTCTGTGGGGGTCCGTGGCAGAGGCTGTAAGGTGGCTAGGGGGCAGAAGGAGACAGTTTGAGAGGCAGGCTGCAGGCAGGGGAACCAGGAGTGTGTGCAGGGCTGTGTGTGTGGGTGTGGTGGCAGGGGGTTAGGGCAGGTCCCCCTGCTGGATGGTGAGATGGCAGCTGGGCTGGCCCTGGGCCCTCAGGGCTGAAGGGCAGAAGCAGGGTGGCAGTAAAGTAGCACAGGGAGGAACACAGTAGATGTTAGTTGGGAGCTGCGGGACAGAGGGTAAGGGGAAAGGGGGCATCCTTGAGGAGGGGTCAGGACTAGAGAGTGGGGGCAGCTGGAGGCATGGAAGGTCCCAGGAATCAGGGACTGACAGGAACAGATTCCTACACCCCCCCCACTGGATAGAAGCTGCAGAAGCCAGAGCAGCAGCCCTGGCTTGCCTAGGCCAAGGGCCCTGAGTGAGTCCCTCTGAGGATGAGGAAGAGGAGGAGGGGGTGTAGGAGGAGGAGGAGGAAGAGGAGGAAGAGGAGGAAGAGGAGGAGGAAGAAGAAGAGGAGGAGGAGGAGGCGGAGGAGGAGGAGGAGGAGGGGCAGGAGGGCAGCTGTCAGTAGGCAACGGGATTAATAGAGGCCTCCATTATGGAGGCATGTGTCCAGGCAGGCACCCACCAACCCTCAGGGGCAGCTCAGGGCACCCAGGGACTTGGTGTGGGTATCTCTGGGGTGGGGACTGTCAGTCAGTCAGCAAGACTGTGTGTCAGTGCACATGGTGGGACAGGGGCCTGGCGGACCTTGGTCCCCCGCCCTGGACTGTCAGATGCCAGCCCCATGCCCAGACACACACCAATCCGCCCATAGCCCCTTGGCCCGGCCGACCAGCACCTGCTTTGGCCTGGGGCTCTGGCTCTGGTGGCTGGCCACCACCCCTCAAGTCAAGTTCAGCGTGGGGTCATGGCTGCTGGTCAACTGGATGGGCGGGGTCCCCGTGGCCTAGCAACCACAGGAGCCCTCTGTGATGTCCTAGCCCCTGGCAATCTGTGCTGGCCACAGTAGCACTGGGCAGCCCAACTGCCCTGCCACTAGGTCAGGCAACAGCGCCCAGACGCCTGGGCCCTGGCACAGAGGGACGGAAGGATGGGAAGACAGTGCTGACCGACGAGGGACCTCAGGGCTGGCAGCCAAGAGAAGACAGGTGGAGGTGCGCCCGGGATCCAGGGAGCCCAGGCCAGAGCTGCCTGCATGCCTGCCGGCCTTCCTGGATGTCTGTATGCTGCCTTTGTCCAGGTAGGTTTCTCAGGTCCCCTCCAATCCTGTCCTCTCCTGTCCTCTCCTGTCCTCACCATCCTGTCCCCTCTCCTTTCCTCCGCACTTTGCTTCTCTCCTTTGTCTGTCCTCTCTTCCAGGTGTCCTGCTCACCAGCTCCAGCACTTGTGATGGTTCTCCAGTGACAGCTGTTTGCAACCCCTTCCACCCCCTGCCTGCCCCTAATGTGACCCAGCTCACAGGGTCTCCGGCTCACCCCACCCAAACCCACACGCCCCAACACATTCCCTGGTTCAGCCCCTCTGCCCTATTCAGCCAAACTGGGCCTTTGCAACCTACCTATGCATCGTTATTTCTCCTCACCATTCAAGGAGAGATCTCCTTTTGTACTTAGCTTGGTTGACTGGTGGATGGATGGATGGATGGATGGATGGATGGATGGATGGATGGATGGATGAATGGATGGATAGATGTATGGGTGGATGGATGGATGGATGGACAGGTCAATGGATCGGTTTTGTAGAGGCAGAGTACCATATAGGGGTACTGGAGTCCGCTGGTGTCAGATCCTTAGTCAATGTCAAATGTAAAACATTAATTCATCAATAACAAAAATGAATAAGCACCTAAATAAATAAATAAATAAATAAATATAAAAACTGGGTTAAAAAATACATGGCGTCTTTGCCTTTCTGCATATGGAATGCTGTGAGGATCTTAACAAGGAAAGCATTGTCCTGAGTAGCCCATTTGAAGTCGTGGAATATTTCCTTTTCCTTTTTCTTTTTTTACTTTCTATTTTCTTGATTATTCACTGGAATAAATAGACAGGAATTGAGAGGGAAGGGAGGTAGAGAGAGTTTGAGACACAGAGAGAGACAACTGCAGCACTTCCGCACCACTTGTAAAGATTTCCCCTGGCAGGTGCGAACCAGGGTGTTGAAGCCCAGTCCTCCTGCATTGTAACATGAGTGCTTAACTGGGTGTGGCACACCTGGTACCCTTGATGGGACACTTTTTTTTAGCAATGAAAAGAAATTCTCGTGGCAAGGTAATAAATAAATGAAGAAGTAAATAAAAGTGCATTTACATTAACTCAGGGGAAACACACAGGGACATATACGTCTCTGTTACATGTATTACTTCTTCATGTATGGATTGATTGCCTCAAGAGGTTATTGCCACAGCTGAGTGCCTACGCCACGAATAATCCACAGCTCCTGCACTCCATTTGTTCCCCTTTCGCTGCCCTTGTTGCTTGGTCACTGTGGTGGTTATTGTTTTTGTTGTTGTTGTTGTTACTGACCTTGCATCTGACAGACACAAAAGGAGAGAGCAGAGGAAATACAGGGTGGGAGAGAAAGATAGAGCTCCTAAAGACCTGCTTCACCCCCTGTAAAGCGACTCCCCTGCAGGTGGCAGTCTGGGGGCCAGACCCCAAATCCTTCCACCTGTCCCCTCTATTCGTGAGCGCCACAAGCCCTTAACCCTCTGACATACTGCCAAACCTCCCTGGATTTACTTTTGAAGGCAGTATCACCTGCCTCGTTTTGAATCCTCATTATCCTGAGGGTCAGTCCTGGAGACAGTGTCATGACACGACACACGGAGATCTCTGTTATCAGAGAGCACCTGGAACAGCAGCTGGGGCTCTAGTGCCCGGGCAGGAGCAACTCCCCATCCACCTTCCACAGAGTCCACCTGCCTGCATTTTGGTCCTTTTCCCTCCAAAAGAGATTTTTCCCTTTTTTCACTTTGAAACAGGCAGGAGACAGGTTACCCAGGTAGGGGAAAAAAAATAAAAAGCCTTTTTTTTTTTTTTTTTTTTTTACCGAAGTGAATGACCATCTTCTGGGAAGTATAGGTTTTGAACCTGAAAACTCTGTCTGTCTGTCTCTTAGTCCACAGAAAGAGCCACTAGCCCAGCCAGATCTCACTCTCAGATGGGGTGTTTTTGCCAGTCAAAGGTCTGCACAGCACACTAGGGATTGGGCGGCCTGAGACCCAAATGTTACATTGTAGATGGACTGTTTGCAGTTCTTGCTCCCCAGGACATTGGACTGTCTCAACTCCCTCCCCTACAGCATGAAAAAAAGACTCTTGCCAACCTTGGAGCAACTGGAGTGGGGGCGAGGGGAGCTGTTTGCATGTCTGCACTGCTCATGCCCAGGTGTCTGTGGGGGTCCGTGGCAGAGGCTGTAAGGTGGCTAGGGGGCAGAAGGAGACAGTTTGAGAGGCAGGCTGCAGGCAGGGGAACCAGGAGTGTGTGCAGGGCTGTGTGTGTGGGTGTGGTGGCAGGGGGTTAGGGCAGGTCCCCCTGCTGGATGGTGAGATGGCAGCTGGGCTGGCCCTGGGCCCTCAGGGCTGAAGGGCAGAAGCAGGGTGGCAGTAAAGTAGCACAGGGAGGAACACAGTAGATGTTAGTTGGGAGCTGCGGGACAGAGGGTAAGGGGAAAGGGGGCATCCTTGAGGAGGGGTCAGGACTAGAGAGTGGGGGCAGCTGGAGGCATGGAAGGTCCCAGGAATCAGGGACTGACAGGAACAGATTCCTACACCCCCCCCACTGGATAGAAGCTGCAGAAGCCAGAGCAGCAGCCCTGGCTTGCCTAGGCCAAGGGCCCTGAGTGAGTCCCTCTGAGGATGAGGAAGAGGAGGAGGGGGTGTAGGAGGAGGAGGAGGAAGAGGAGGAGGAAGAGGAGGAAGAGGAGGAGGAAGAAGAAGAGGAGGAGGAGGAGGCGGAGGAGGAGGAGGAGGGGCAGGAGGGCAGCTGTCAGTAGGCAACGGGATTAATAGAGGCCTCCATTATGGAGGCATGTGTCCAGGCAGGCACCCACCAACCCTCAGGGGCAGCTCAGGGCACCCAGGGACTTGGTGTGGGTATCTCTGGGGCGGGGACTGTCAGTCAGTCAGCAAGACTGTGTGTCAGTGCACATGGTGGGACAGGGGCCTGGCGGACCTTGGTCCCCCGCCCTGGACTGTCAGATGCCAGCCCCATGCCCAGACACACACCAATCCGCCCATAGCCCCTTGGCCCGGCCGACCAGCACCTGCTTTGGCCTGGGGCTCTGGCTCTGGTGGCTGGCCACCACCCCTCAAGTCAAGTTCAGCGTGGGGTCATGGCTGCTGGTCAACTGGATGGGCGGGGTCCCCGTGGCCTAGCAACCACAGGAGCCCTCTGTGATGTCCTAGCCCCTGGCAATCTGTGCTGGCCACAGTAGCACTGGGCAGCCCAACTGCCCTGCCACTAGGTCAGGCAACAGCGCCCAGACGCCTGGGCCCTGGCACAGTGGGACGGAAGGATGGCAAGACAGTGCTGACCGACGAGGGACCTCAGGGCTGGCAGCCAAGAGAAGACAGGTGGAGGTGCGCCCGGGATCCAGGGAGCCCAGGCCAGAGCTGCCTGCATGCCTGCCGGCCTTACTGGATGTCTGTATGCTGCCTTTGTCCAGGTAGGTTTCTCAGGTCCCCTCCAATCCTGTCCTCTCCTGTCCTCTCCTGTCCTCACCATCCTGTCCCCTCTCCTTTCCTCCGCACTTTGCTTCTCTCCTTTGTCTGTCCTCTCTTCCAGGTGTCCTGCTCACCAGCTCCAGCACTTGTGATGGTTCTCCAGTGACAGCTGTTCGCAACCCCTTCCACCCCCTGCCTGCCCCTAATGTGACCCAGCTCACAGGGTCTCCGGCTCACCCCACCCAAACCCACACGCCCCAACACATTCCCTGGTTCAGCCCCTCTGCCCTATTCAGCCAAACTGGGCCTTTGCAACCTACCTATGCATCGTTATTTCTCCTCACCATTCAAGGAGAGATCTCCTTTTGTACTTAGCTTGGTTGACTGGTGGATGGATGGATGGATGGATGGATGGATGAATGGATGGATAGATGTATGGGTGGATGGATGGATGGATGGACAGGTCAATGGATCGGTTTTGTAGAGGCAGAGTACCATATAGGGGTACTGGAGTCCGCTGGTGTCAGATCCTTAGTCAATGTCAAATGTAAAACATTAATTCATCAATAACAAAAATGAATAAGCACCTAAATAAATAAATAAATAAATATAAAAACTGGGTTAAAAAATACATGGCGTCTTTGCCTTACTGCATATGGAATGCTGTGAGGGTCTTAACAAGGAAAGCATTGTCCTGAGTAGCCCATTTGAAGTCGTGGAATATTTCCTTTTCCTTTTTCTTTTTTTACTTTCTATTTTCTTGATTATTCACTGGAATAAATAGACAGGAATTGAGAGGGAAGGGAGGTAGAGAGAGTTTGAGACACAGAGAGAGACAACTGCAGCACTTCCGCACCACTTGTAAAGATTTCCCCTGGCAGGTGCGAACCAGGGTGTTGAAGCCCAGTCCTCCTGCATTGTAACATGAGTGCTTAACTGGGTGTGGCACACCTGGTACCCTTGATGGGACACTTTTTTTTAGCAATGAAAAGAAATTCTCGTGGCAAGGTAATAAATAAATGAAGAAGTAAATAAAAGTGCATTTACATTAACTCAGGGGAAACACACAGGGACATATACGTCTCTGTTACATGTATTACTTCTTCATGTATGGATTGATTGCCTCAAGAGGTTATTGCCACAGCTGAGTGCCTACGCCATGAATAATCCACAGCTCCTGCACTCCATTTGTTCCCCTTTCGCTGCCCTTGTTGCTTGGTCACTGTGGTGGTTATTGTTTTTGTTGTTGTTGTTGTTACTGACCTTGCATCTGACAGACACAAAAGGAGAGAGCAGAGGAAATACAGGGTGGGAGAGAAAGATAGAGCTCCTAAAGACCTGCTTCACCCCCTGTAATGCGACTCCCCTGCAGGTGGCAGTCTGGGGGCCAGACCCCAAATCCTTCCACCTGTCCCCTCTATTCGTGAGCTCCACAAGCCCTTAACCCTCTGACATACTGCCAAACTCCCTGGATTTAATTTTGAAGGCAGTATCACCTGCCTCGTTTTGAATCCTCATTATCCTGAGGGTCAGTCCTGGAGACAGTGTCATGACACGACACACGGAGATCTCTGTTATCAGAGAGCACCTGGAACAGCAGCTGGGGCTCTAGTGCCCGGGCAGGAGCAACTCCCCATCCACCTTCCACAGAGTCCACCTGCCTGCATTTTGGTCCTTTACCCTCCAAAAGAGATTTTTCCCTTTTTTCACTTTGAAACAGGCAGGAGACAGGTTACCCAGGTAGGGGAAAAAAATAAAAAGCCTTTTTTTTTTTTTTTTTTTTTTTTTTTACCTAAGTGAATGACCATCTTCTGGGAAGTATAGGTTTTGAACCTGAAAACTCTGTCTGTCTGTCTCTTAGTCCACAGAAAGAGCCACTAGCCCAGCCAGATCTCACGCTCAGATGGGGTGTTTTTGCCAGTCAAAGGTCTGCACAGCACACTAGGGATTGGGCGGCCTGAGACCCAAATGTTACATTGTAGATGGACTGTTTGCAGTTCTTGCTCCCCAGGACATTGGACTGTCTCAACTCCCTCCCCTACAGCATGAAAAAAAGACTCTTGCCAACCTTGGAGCAACTGGAGTGGGGGCGAGGGGAGCTGTTTGCATGTCTGCACTGCTCATGCCCAGGTGTCTGTGGGGGTCCGTGGCAGAGGCTGTAAGGTGGCTAGGGGGCAGAAGGAGACAGTTTGAGAGGCAGGCTGCAGGCAGGGGAACCAGGAGTGTGTGCAGGGCTGTGTGTGTGGGTGTGGTGGCAGGGGGTTAGGGCAGGTCCCCCTGCTGGATGGTGAGATGGCAGCTGGGCTGGCCCTGGGCCCTCAGGGCTGAAGGGCAGAAGCAGGGTGGCAGTAAAGTAGCACAGGGAGGAACACAGTAGATGTTAGTTGGGAGCTGCGGGACAGAGGGTAAGGGGAAAGGGGGCATCCTTGAGGAGGGGTCAGGACTAGAGAGTGGGGGCAGCTGGAGGCATGGAAGGTCCCAGGAATCAGGGACTGACAGGAACAGATTCCTACACCCCCCCACTGGATAGAAGCTGCAGAAGCCAGAGCAGCAGCCCTGGCTTGCCTAGGCCAAGGGCCCTGAGTGAGTCCCTCTGAGGATGAGGAAGAGGAGGAGGGGGTGTAGGAGGAGGAGGAGGAAGAGGAGGAGGAAGAGGAGGAAGAGGAGGAGGAAGAAGAAGAGGAGGAGGAGGAGGCGGAGGAGGAGGAGGAGGGGCAGGAGGGTAGCTGTCAGTAGGCAACGGGATTAATAGAGGCCTCCATTATGGAGGCATGTGTCCAGGCAGGCACCCCCCAACCCTCAGGGGCAGCTCAGGGCACCCAGGGACTTGGTGTGGGTATCTCTGGGGCGGGGACTGTCAGTCAGTCAGCAAGACTGTGTGTCAGTGCACATGGTGGGACAGGGGCCTGGCGGACCTTGGTCCCCCGCCCTGGACTGTCAGATGCCAGCCCCATGCCCAGACACACACCAATCCGCCCATAGCCCCTTGGCCCGGCCGACCAGCACCTGCTTTGGCCTGGGGCTCTGGCTCTGGTGGCTGGCCACCACCCCTCAAGTCAAGTTCAGCGTGGGGTCATGGCTGCTGGTCAACTGGATGGGCGGGGTCCCCGTGGCCTAGCAACCACAGGAGCCCTCTGTGATGTCCTAGCCCCTGGCAATCTGTGCTGGCCACAGTAGCACTGGGCAGCCCAACTGCCCTGCCACTAGGTCAGGCAACAGCGCCCAGACGCCTGGGCCCTGGCACAGAGGGACGGAAGGATGGCAAGACAGTGCTGACCGACGAGGGACCTCAGGGCTGGCAGCCAAGAGAAGACAGGTGGAGGTGCGCCCGGGATCCAGGGAGCCCAGGCCAGAGCTGCCTGCATGCCTGCCGGCCTTCCTGGATGTCTGTATGCTGCCTTTGTCCAGGTAGGTTTCTCAGGTCCCCTCCAATCCTGTCCTCTCCTGTCCTCTCCTGTCCTCACCATCCTGTCCCCTCTCCTTTCCTCCGCACTTTGCTTCTCTCCTTTGTCTGTCCTCTCTTCCAGGTGTCCTGCTCACCAGCTCCAGCACTTGTGATGGTTCTCCAGTGACAGCTGTTCGCAACCCCTTCCACCCCCTGCCTGCCCCTAATGTGACCCAGCTCACAGGGTCTCCGGCTCACCCCACCCAAACCCACACGCCCCAACACATTCCCTGGTTCAGCCCCTCTGCCCTATTCAGCCAAACTGGGCCTTTGCAACCTACCTATGCATCGTTATTTCTCCTCACCATTCAAGGAGAGATCTCCTTTTGTACTTAGCTTGGTTGACTGGTGGATGGATGGATGGATGGATGGATGGATGGATGAATGGATGGATAGATGTATGGGTGGATGGATGGATGGATGGACAGGTCAATGGATCGGTTTTGTAGAGGCAGAGTACCATATAGGGGTACTGGAGTCCGCTGGTGTCAGATCCTTAGTCAATGTCAAATGTAAAACATTAATTCATCAATAACAAAAATGAATAAGCACCTAAATAAATAAATAAATCAATATAAAAACTGGGTTAAAAAATACATGGCGTCTTTGCCTTTCTGCATATGGAATGCTGTGAGGATCTTAACAAGGAAAGCATTGTCCTGAGTAGCCCATTTGAAGTCGTGGAATATTTCCTTTTCCTTTTTCTTTTTTTACTTTCTATTTTCTTGATTATTCACTGGAATAAATAGACAGGAATTGAGAGGGAAGGGAGGTAGAGAGAGTTTGAGACACAGAGAGAGACAACTGCAGCACTTCCGCACCACTTGTAAAGATTTCCCCTGGCAGGTGCGAACCAGGGTGTTGAAGCCCAGTCCTCCTGCATTGTAACATGAGTGCTTAACTGGGTGTGGCACACCTGGTACCCTTGATGGGACACTTTTTTTTAGCAATGAAAAGAAATTCTCGTGGCAAGGTAATAAATAAATGAAGAAGTAAATAAAAGTGCATTTACATTAACTCAGGGGAAACACACAGGGACATATACGTCTCTGTTACATGTATTACTTCTTCATGTATGGATTGATTGCCTCAAGAGGTTATTGCCACAGCTGAGTGCCTACGCCACGAATAATCCACAGCTCCTGCACTCCATTTGTTCCCCTTTCGCTGCCCTTGTTGCTTGGTCACTGTGGTGGTTATTGTTTTTGTTGTTGTTGTTGTTACTGACCTTGCATCTGACAGACACAAAAAGAGAGAGCAGAGGAAATACAGGGTGGGAGAGAAAGATCGAGCTCCTAAAGACCTGCTTCACCCCCTGTAAAGCGACTCCCCTGCAGGTGGCAGTCTGGTGGCCAGACCCCAAATCCTTCCACCTGTCCCCTCTATTCGTGAGCGCCACAAGCCCTTAACCCTCTGACATACTGCCAAACCTCCCTGGATTTACTTTTGAAGGCAGTATCACCTGCCTCGTTTTGAATCCTCATTATCCTGAGGGTCAGTCCTGGAGACAGTGTCATGACACGACACACGGAGATCTCTGTTATCAGAGAGCACCTGGAACAGCAGCTGGGGCTCTAGTGCCCGGGCAGGAGCAACTCCCCATCCACCTTCCACAGAGTCCACCTGCCTGCATTTTGGTCCTTTTCCCTCCAAAAGAGATTTTTCCCTTTTTTCACTTTGAAACAGGCAGGAGACAGGTTACCCAGGTAGGGGAAAAAAAATAAAAAGCCTTTTTTTTTTTTTTTTTTTTTTTTTTTTACCTAAGTGAATGACCATCTTCTGGGAAGTATAGGTTTTGAACCTGAAAACTCTGTCTGTCTGTCTCTTAGTCCACAGAAAGAGCCACTAGCCCAGCCAGATCTCACTCTCAGATGGGGTGTTTTTGCCAGTCAAAGGTCTGCACAGCACACTAGGGATTGGGCGGCCTGAGACCCAAATGTTACATTGTAGATGGACTGTTTGCAGTTCTTGCTCCCCAGGACATTGGACTGTCTCAACTCCCTCCCCTACAGCATGAAAAAAAGACTCTTGCCAACCTTGGAGCAACTGGAGTGGGGGCGAGGGGAGCTGTTTGCATGTCTGCACTGCTCATGCCCAGGTGTCTGTGGGGGTCCGTGGCAGAGGCTGTAAGGTGGCTAGGGGGCAGAAGGAGACAGTTTGAGAGGCAGGCTGCAGGCAGGGGAACCAGGAGTGTGTGCAGGGCTGTGTGTGGGGGTGTGGTGGCAGGGGGTTAGGGCAGGTCCCCCTGCTGGATGGTGAGATGGCAGCTGGGCTGGCCCTGGGCCCTCAGGGCTGAAGGGCAGAAGCAGGGTGGCAGTAAAGTAGCACAGGGAGGAACACAGTAGATGTTAGTTGGGAGCTGCGGGACAGAGGGTAAGGGGAAAGGGGGCATCCTTGAGGAGGGGTCAGGACTAGAGAGTGGGGGCAGCTGGAGGCATGGAAGGTCCCAGGAATCAGGGACTGACAGGAACAGATTCCTACATCCCCCCCCCACTGGATAGAAGCTGCAGAAGCCAGAGCAGCAGCCCTGGCTTGCCTAGGCCAAGGGCCCTGAGTGAGTCCCTCTGAGGATGAGGAAGAGTAGGAGGGGGTGTAGGAGGAGGAGGAGGAAGAGGAGGAGGAAGAGGAGGAAGAGGAGGAGGAAGAAGAAGAGGAGGAGGAGGAGGCTGAGGAGGAGGAGGAGGAGGGGCAGGAGGGCAGCTGTCAGTAGGCAACGGGATTAATAGAGGCCTCCATTATGGAGGCATGTGTCCAGGCAGGCACCCACCAACCCTCAGGGGCAGCTCAGGGCACCCAGGGACTTGGTGTGGGTATCTCTGGGGCGGGGACTGTCAGTCAGTCAGCAAGACTGTGTGTCAGTGCACATGGTGGGACAGGGGCCTGGCGGACCTTGGTCCCCCGCCCTGGACTGTCAGATGCCAGCCCCATGCCCAGACACACACCAATCCGCCCATAGCCCCTTGGCCCGGCCGACCAGCACCTGCTTTGGCCTGGGGCTCTGGCTCTGGTGGCTGGCCACCACCCCTCAAGTCAAGTTCAGCATGGGGTCATGGCTGCTGTTCAACTGGATGGGCGGGGTCCCCGTGGCCTAGCAACCACAGGAGCCCTCTGTGATGTCCTAGCCCCTGGCAATCTGTGCTGGCCACAGTAGCACTGGGCAGCCCAACTGCCCTGCCACTAGGTCAGGCAACAGCGCCCAGACGCCTGGGCCCTGGCACAGAGGGACGGAAGGATGGCAAGACAGTGCTGACCGACGAGGGACCTCAGGGCTGGCAGCCAAGAGAAGACAGGTGGAGGTGCGCCCGGGATCCAGGGAGCCCAGGCCAGAGCTGCCTGCATGCCTGCCGGCCTTCCTGGATGTCTGTATGCTGCCTTTGTCCAGGTAGGTTTCTCAGGTCCCCTCCAATCCTGTCCTCTCCTGTCCTCACCATCCTGTCCCCTCTCCTTTCCTCCGCACTTTGCTTCTCTCCTTTGTCTGTCCACTCTTCCAGGTGTCCTGCTCACCAGCTCCAGCACTTGTGATGGTTCTCCAGTGACAGCTGTTCGCAACCCCTTCCACCCCCTGCCTGCCCCTAATGTGACCCAGCTCACAGGGTCTCCAGCTCACCCCACCCAAACCCACACGCCCCAACACATTCCCTGGTTCAGCCCCTCTGCCCTATTCAGCCAAACTGGGCCTTTGCAACCTACCTATGCATCGTTATTTCTCCTCACCATTCAAGGAGAGATCTCCTTTTGTACTTAGCTTGGTTGACTGGTGGATGGATGGATGGATGGATGGATGGATGGATGGATGGATGGATGAATGGATGGATAGATGTATGGGTGGATGGATGGATGGATGGACAGGTCAATGGATCGGTTTTGTAGAGGCAGACTACCATATAGGGGTACTGGAGTCCACTGGTGTCAGATCCTTAGTCAATGTCAAATGTAAAACATTAATTCATCAATAACAAAAATGAATAAGCACCTAAATAAATAAATAAATCAATATAAAAACTGGGTTAAAAAATACATGGCGTCTTTGCCTTTCTGCATATGGAATGCTGTGAGGATCTTAACAAGGAAAGCATTGTCCTGAGTAGCCCATTTGAAGTCGTGGAATATTTCCTTTTCCTTTTTCTTTTTTTACTTTCTATTTTCTTGATTATTCACTGGAATAAATAGACAGGAATTGAGAGGGAAGGGAGGTAGAGAGAGTTTGAGACACAGAGAGAGACAACTGCAGCACTTCCGCACCACTTGTAAAGATTTCCCCTGGCAGGTGCGAACCAGGGTGTTGAAGCCCAGTCCTCCTGCATTGTAACATGAGTGCTTAACTGGGTGTGGCACACCTGGTACCCTTGATGGGACACTTTTTTTTAGCAATGAAAAGAAATTCTCGTGGCAAGGTAATAAATAAATGAAGAAGTAAATAAAAGTGCATTTACATTAACTCAGGGGAAACACACAGGGACATATACGTCTCTGTTACATGTATTACTTCTTCATGTATGGATTGATTGCCTCAAGAGGTTATTGCCACAGCTGAGTGCCTACGCCACGAATAATCCACAGCTCCTGCACTCCATTTGTTCCCCTTTCGCTGCCCTTGTTGCTTGGTCACTGTGGTGGTTATTGTTTTTGTTGTTGTTGTTGTTACTGACCTTGCATCTGACAGACACAAAAGGAGAGAGCAGAGGAAATACATGGTGGGAGAGAAAGATAGAGCTCCTAAAGACCTGCTTCACCCCCTGTAAAGCGACTCCCCTGCAGGTGGCAGTCTGGGGGCCAGACCCCAAATCCTTCCACCTGTCCCCTCTATTCGTGAGCGCCACAAGCCCTTAACCCTCTGACATACTGCCAAACCTCCCTGGATTTACTTTTGAAGGCAGTATCACCTGCCTCGTTTTGAATCCTCATTATCCTGAGGGTCAGTCCTGGAGACAGTGTCATGACACGACACACGGAGATCTCTGTTATCAGAGAGCACCTGGAACAGCAGCTGGGGCTCTAGTGCCCGGGCAGGAGCTACTCCCCATCCACCTTCCACAGAGTCCACCTGCCTGCATTTTGGTCCTTTTCCCTCCAAAAGAGATTTTTCCCTTTTTTCACTTTGAAACAGGCAGGAGACAGGTTACCCAGGTAGGGGAAAAAAAATAAAAAGCCTTTTTTTTTTTTTTTTTTTTTTTTTTTACCTAAGTGAATGACCATCTTCTGGGAAGTATAGGTTTTGAACCTGAAAACTCTGTCTGTCTGTCTCTTAGTCCACAGAAAGAGCCACTAGCCCAGCCAGATCTCACTCTCAGATGGGGTGTTTTTGCCAGTCAAAGGTCTGCACAGCACACTAGGGATTGGGCGGCCTGAGACCCAAATGTTACATTGTAGATGGACTGTTTGCAGTTCTTGCTCCCCAGGACATTGGACTGTCTCAACTCCCTCCCCTACAGCATGAAAAAAAGACTCTTGCCAACCTTGGAGCAACTGGAGTGGGGGCGAGGGGAGCTGTTTGCATGTCTGCACTGCTCATGCCCAGGTGTCTGTGGGGGTCCGTGGCAGAGGCTGTAAGGTGGCTAGGGGGCAGAAGGAGACAGTTTGAGAGGCAGGCTGCAGGCAGGGGAACCAGGAGTGTGTGCAGGGCTGTGTGTGGGGGTGTGGTGGCAGGGGGTTAGGGCAGGTCCCCCTGCTGGATGGTGAGATGGCAGCTGGGCTGGCCCTGGGCCCTCAGGGCTGAAGGGCAGAAGCAGGGTGGCAGTAAAGTAGCACAGGGAGGAACACAGTAGATGTTATTTGGGAGCTGCGGGACAGAGGGTAAGGGGAAAGGGGGCATCCTTGAGGAGGGGTCAGGACTAGAGAGTGGGGGCAGCTGGAGGCATGGAAGGTCCCAGGAATCAGGGACTGACAGGAACAGATTCCTACATCCCCCCCCCACTGGATAGAAGCTGCAGAAGCCAGAGCAGCAGCCCTGGCTTGCCTAGGCCAAGGGCCCTGAGTGAGTCCCTCTGAGGATGAGGAAGAGTAGGAGGGGGTGTAGGAGGAGGAGGAGGAAGAGGAGGAGGAAGAGGAGGAAGAGGAGGAGGAAGAAGAAGAGGAGGAGGAGGAGGCTGAGGAGGAGGAGGAGGAGGGGCAGGAGGGCAGCTGTCAGTAGGCAACGGGATTAATAGAGGCCTCCATTATGGAGGCATGTGTCCAGGCAGGCACCCACCAACCCTCAGGGGCAGCTCAGGGCACCCAGGGACTTGGTGTGGGTATCTCTGGGGCGGGGACTGTCAGTCAGTCAGCAAGACTGTGTGTCAGTGCACATGGTGGGACAGGGGCCTGGCGGACCTTGGTCCCCCGCCCTGGACTGTCAGATGCCAGCCCCATGCCCAGACACACACCAATCCGCCCATAGCCCCTTGGCCCGGCCGACCAGCACCTGCTTTGGCCTGGGGCTCTGGCTCTGGTGGCTGGCCACCACCCCTCAAGTCAAGTTCAGCATGGGGTCATGGCTGCTGGTCAACTGGATGGGCGGGGTCCCCGTGGCCTAGCAACCACAGGAGCCCTCTGTGATGTCCTAGCCCCTGGCAATCTGTGCTGGCCACACTGGCACTGGGCAGCCCAACTGCCCTGCCACTAGGTCAGGCAACAGCGCCCAGACGCCTGGGCCCTGGCACAGAGGGACGGAAGGATGGCAAGACAGTGCTGACCGACGAGGGACCTCAGGGCTGGCAGCCAAGAGAAGACAGGTGGAGGTGCGCCCGGGATCCAGGGAGCCCAGGCCAGAGCTGCCTGCATGCCTGCCGGCCTTCCTGGATGTCTGTATGCTGCCTTTGTCCAGGTAGGTTTCTCAGGTCCCCTCCAATCCTGTCCTCTCCTGTCCTCACCATCCTGTCCCCTCTCCTTTCCTCCGCACTTTGCTTCTCTCCTTTGTCCACTCTTCCAGGTGTCCTGCTCACCAGCTCCAGCACTTGTGATGGTTCTCCAGTGACAGCTGTTCGCAACCCCTTCCACCCCCTGCCTGCCCCTAATGTGACCCAGCTCACAGGGTCTCCAGCTCACCCCACCCAAACCCACACGCCCCAACACATTCCCTGGTTCAGCCCCTCTGCCCTATTCAGCCAAACTGGGCCTTTGCAACCTACCTATGCATCGTTATTTCTCCTCACCATTCAAGGAGAGATCTCCTTTTGTACTTAGCTTGGTTGACTGGTGGATGGATGGATGGATGGATGGATGGATGGATGGATGGATGAATGGATGGATAGATGTATGGGTGGATGGATGGATGGATGGACAGGTCAATGGATCGGTTTTGTAGAGGCAGACTACCATATAGGGGTACTGGAGTCCACTGGTGTCAGATCCTTAGTCAATGTCAAATGTAAAACATTAATTCATCAATAACAAAAATGAATAAGCACCTAAATAAATAAATAAATCAATATAAAAACTGGGTTAAAAAATACATGGCGTCTTTGCCTTTCTGCATATGGAATGCTGTGAGGATCTTAACAAGGAAAGCATTGTCCTGAGTAGCCCATTTGAAGTCGTGGAATATTTCCTTTTCCTTTTTCTTTTTTTACTTTCTATTTTCTTGATTATTCACTGGAATAAATAGACAGGAATTGAGAGGGAAGGGAGGTAGAGAGAGTTTGAGACACAGAGAGAGACAACTGCAGCACTTCCGCACCACTTGTAAAGATTTCCCCTGGCAGGTGCGAACCAGGGTGTTGAAGCCCAGTCCTCCTGCATTGTAACATGAGTGCTTAACTGGGTGTGGCACACCTGGTACCCTTGATGGGACACTTTTTTTTAGCAATGAAAAGAAATTCTCGTGGCAAGGTAATAAATAAATGAAGAAGTAAATAAAAGTGCATTTACATTAACTCAGGGGAAACACACAGGGACATATACGTCTCTGTTACATGTATTACTTCTTCATGTATGGATTGATTGCCTCAAGAGGTTATTGCCACAGCTGAGTGCCTACGCCACGAATAATCCACAGCTCCTGCACTCCATTTGTTCCCCTTTCGCTGCCCTTGTTGCTTGGTCACTGTGGTGGTTATTGTTTTTGTTGTTGTTGTTGTTACTGACCTTGCATCTGACAGACACAAAAAGAGAGAGCAGAGGAAATACAGGGTGGGAGAGAAAGATAGAGCTCCTAAAGACCTGCTTCACCCCCTGTAAAGCGACTCCCCTGCAGGTGGCAGTCTGGGGGCCAGACCCCAAATCCTTCCACCTGTCCCCTCTATTCGTGAGCGCCACAAGCCCTTAACCCTCTGACATACTGCCAAACCTCCCTGGATTTAATTTTGAAGACAGTATCACCTGCCTCGTTTTGAATCCTCATTATCCTGAGGGTCAGTCCTGGAGACAGTGTCATGACAGGACACACGGAGATCTCTGTTATCAGAGAGCACCTGGAACAGCAGCTGGGGCTCTAGTGCCCGGGCAGGAGCAACTCCCCATCCACCTTCCACAGAGTCCACCTGCCTGCATTTTGGTCCTTTACCCTCCAAAAGAGATTTTTCCCTTTTTTCACTTTGAAACAGGCAGGAGACAGGTTACCCAGGTAGGGGAAAAAAAATAAAAAGCCTTTTTTTTTTTTTTTTTTTTACCTAAGTGAATGACCATCTTCTGGGAAGTATAGGTTTTGAACCTGAAAACTCTGTCTGTCTGTCTCTTAGTCCACACAAAGAGCCACTAGCCCAGCCAGATCTCACACTCAGATGGGGTGTTTTTGCCAGTCAAAGGTCTGCACAGCACACTAGGGATTGGGCGGCCTGAGACCCAAATGTTACATTGTAGATGGACTGTTTGCAGTTCTTGCTCCCCAGGACATTGGACTGTCTCAACTCCCTCCCCTACAGCATGAAAAAAAGACTCTTTCCAACCTTGGAGCAACTGGAGTGGGGGCGAGGGGAGCTGTTTGCATGTCTGCACTGCTCATGCCCAGGTGTCTGTGGGGGTC
Organism: Erinaceus europaeus; assembly: GCF_950295315.1. Taxonomy (NCBI): domain Eukaryota; kingdom Metazoa; phylum Chordata; class Mammalia; order Eulipotyphla; family Erinaceidae; genus Erinaceus; species Erinaceus europaeus. The sequence goes on along the minus strand of NW_026647125.1, from coordinate 2,672,071 downwards.
CGTGGCAGAGGCTGTAAGGTGGCTAGGGGGCAGAAGGAGACAGTTTGAGAGGCAGGCTGCAGGCAGGGGAACCAGGAGTGTGTGCAGGGCTGTGTGTGTGGGTGTGGTGGCAGGGGGTTAGGGCAGGTCCCCGTGCTGGATGGTGAGATGGCAGCTGGGCTGGCCCTGGGCCCTCAGGGCTGAAGGGCAGAAGCAGCGTGGCAGTAAAGTAGCACAGGGAGGAACACAGTAGATGTTAGTTGGGAGCTGCGGGACAGAGGGCAAGGGGAAAGGGGGCATCCTTGAGGAGGGGTCAGGACTAGAGAGTGGGGGCAGCTGGAGGCATGGAAGGTCCCAGGAATCAGGGACTGACAGGAACAGATTCCTACACCCCCCCACTGGATAGAAGCTGCAGAAGCCAGAGCAGCAGCCCTGGCTTGCCTAGGCCAAGGGCCCTGAGTGAGTCCCTCTGAGGATGAGGAAGAGGAGGAGGGGGTGTAGGAGGAGGAGGAGGAAGAGGAGGAGGAAGAGGAGGAAGAGGAGGAGGAAGAAGAAGAGGAGGAGGAGGAGGCGGAGGAGGAGGAGGAGGGGCAGGAGGGCAGCTGTCAGTAGGCAACGGGATTAATAGAGGCCTCCATTATGGAGGCATGTGTCCAGGCAGGCACCCACCAACCCTCAGGGGCAGCTCAGGGCACCCAGGGACTTGGTGTGGGTATCTCTGGGGCGGGGACTGTCAGTCAGTCAGCAAGACTGTGTGTCAGTGCACATGGTGGGACAGGGGCCTGGCGGACCTTGGTCCCCCGCCCTGGACTGTCAGATGCCAGCCCCATGCCCAGACACACACCAATCCGCCCATAGACCCTTGGCCCGGCCGACCAGCACCTGCTTTGGCCTGGGGCTCTGGCTCTGGTGGCTGGCCACCACCCCTCAAGTCAAGTTCAGCGTGGGGTCATGGCTGCTGGTCAACTGGATGGGCGGGGTCCCCGTGGCCTAGCAACCACAGGAGCCCTCTGTGATGTCCTAGCCCCTGGCAATCTGTGCTGGCCACACTGGCACTGGGCAGCCCAACTGCCCTGCCACTAGGTCAGGCAACAGCGCCCAGACGCCTGGGCCCTGGCACAGTGGGACGGAAGGATGGCAAGACAGTGCTGACCGACGAGGGACCTCAGGGCTGGCAGCCAAGAGAAGACAGGTGGAGGTGCGCCCGGGATCCAGGGAGCCCAGGCCAGAGCTGCCTGCATGCCTGCCGGCCTTCCTGGATGTCTGTATGCTGCCTTTGTCCAGGTAGGTTTCTCAGGTCCCCTCCAATCCTGTCCTCTCCTGTCCTCTCCTGTCCTCACCATCCTGTCCCCTCTCCTTTCCTCCGCACTTTGCTTCTCTCCTTTGTCTGTCCTCTCTTCCAGGTGTCCTGCTCACCAGCTCCAGCACTTGTGATGGTTCTCCAGTGACAGCTGTTCGCAACCCCTTCCACCCCCTGCCTGCCCCTAATGTGACCCAGCTCACAGGGTCTCCGGCTCACCCCACCCAAACCCACACGCCCCAACACATTCCCTGGTTCAGCCCCTCTGCCCTATTCAGCCAAACTGGGCCTTTGCAACCTACCTATGCATCGTTGTTTCTCCTCACCATTCAAGGAGAGATCTCCTTTTGTACTTAGCTTGGTTGACTGGTGGATGGATGGATGGATGGATGGATGGATGGATGAATGGATGGATAGATGTATGGGTGGATGGATGGATGGATGGAAAGGTCAATGGATCGGTTTTGTAGAGGCAGATTACCATATAGGGGTATTGGAGTCCGCTGGTGTCAGATCCTTAGTCAATGTCAAATGTAAAACATTAATTCATCAATAACAAAAATGAATAAGCACCTAAATAAATAAATAAATATAAAAACTGGGTTAAAAAATACATGGCGTCTTTGCCTTTCTGCATATGGAATGCTGTGAGGATCTTAACAAGGAAAGCATTGTCCTGAGTAGCCCATTTGAAATCGTGGAATATTTCCTTTTCCTTTTTCTTTTTTTACTTTCTATTTTCTTGATTATTCACTGGAATAAATAGATAGGAATTGAGAGGGAAGGGAGGTAGAGAGAGTTTGAGACACAGAGAGAGACAAATGCAGCACTTCCGCACCACTTGTAAAGATTTCCCCTGGCAGGTGGGAACCAGGGTGTTGAAGCCCAGTCCTCCTGCATTGTAACATGAGTGCTTAACTGGGTGTGGCACACCTGGTACCCTTGATGGGACACTTTCTTTTAGCAATGAAAAGAAATTCTCGTGGCAAGGTAATAAATAAATGAAGAAGTAAATAAAAGTGCATTTACATTATCTCAGTGGAAACACACAGGGACATATACGTCTCTGTTACCTGTATTACTTCTTCATGTATGGATTGATTGCCTCAAGAGGTTATTGCCACAGCTGAGTGCCTACACCACGAATAATCCACAGCTCCTGCACTCCATTTGTTCCCCTTTCGCTGCCCTTGTTGCTTGGTCACTGTGGTGGTTATTGTTGCGGTTGTTGTTGTTGTTGTTACTGACCTTGCATCTGACAGACACAAAAGGAGAGAGCAGAGGAAATACAGGGTGGGAGAGAAAGATAGAGCTCCTAAAGACCTGCTTCACCCCCTGTAAAGCGACTCCCCTGCAGGTGGCAGTCTGGGGGCCAGACCCCAAATCCTTCCACCTGTCCCCTCTATTCGTGATCGCCACAAGCCCTTAACCCTCTGACATACCGCCAAACCTCCCTGGATTTACTTTTGAAGGCAGTATCACCTGCCTCGTTTTGAATCCTCATTATCCTGAGGGTCAGTCCTGGAGACAGTGTCATGACACGACACATGGAGATCTCTGTTATCAGAGAGCACCTGGAACAGCAGCTGGGGCTCTAGTGCCCGGGCAGGAGCAACTCCCCATCCACCTTCCACGGAGTCCACCTGCCTGCATTTTGGTCCTTTTCCCTCCAAAAAAGATTTTTCCCTTTTTTCACTTTGAAACAGGCAGGAGACAGGTTACCCAGGCAGGGGAAAAAAAATAAAAAGCCTTTTTTTTTTTTTTTTTTTTTTTTACCGAAGTGAATGACCATCTTCTGGGAAGTATAGGTTTTGAACCTGAAAACTCTGTCTGTCTGTCTCTTAGTCCACAGAAAGAGCCACTAGCCCAGCCAGATCTCACGCTCAGATGGGGTGTTTTTGCCAGTCAAAGGTCTGCACAGCACACTAGGGATTGGGCGGCCTGAGACCCAAATGTTACATTGTAGATGGACTGTTTGCAGTTCTTGCTCCCCAGGACATTGGACTGTCTCAACTCCCTCCCCTACAGCATGAAAAAAGACTCTTTCCAACCTTGGAGCAACTGGAGTGGGGGCGAGGGGAGCTGTTTGCATGTCTGCACTGCTCATGCCCAGGTGTCTGTGGGGGTCCGTGGCAGAGGCTGTAAGGTGCTAGGGTGCAGAAGGAGACTGTTTGAGAGGCAGGCTGCAGGCAGGGGAACCAGGAGTGTGTGCAGGTCTGTGTGTGTGGGTGTGGTGGCAGGGGGTTAGGGCAGGTCCCCGTGCTGGATGGTGAGATGGCAGCTGGGCTGGCCCTGGGCCCTCAGGGCTGAAGGGCAGAAGCAAGGTGGCAGTAAAGTAGCGCAGGGAGGAACACAGTAGATGTTAGTTGGGAGCTGCGGGACAGAGGGTAAGGGGAAAGGGGGCATCCTTGAGGAGGGGTCAGGACTAGAGAGTGGGGGCAGCTGGAGGCATGGAAGGTCCCAGGAATCAGGGACTGACAGGAACAGATTCCTACACCCCCCCACTGGATAGAAGCTGCAGAAGCCAGAGCAGCAGCCCTGGATTGCCTAGGCCAAGGGCCCTGAGTGAGTCCCGCTGAGGATGAGGAAGAGGAGGAGGGGGTGCAGGAGGAGGAGGAGGAAGAGGAGGAGGAAGAGGAGAAAGAGGAGGAGGAAGAAGAGGAGGAGGAGGAGGCGGAGGAGGAGGAGGAGGGGCAGGAGGGCAGCTGTCAGTAGGCAACGGGATTAATAGAGGCCTCCATTACGGAGGCATGTGTCCAGGCAGGCACCCACCAACCCTCAGGGGCAGCTCAGGGCACCCAGGGACTTGGTGTGGGTATCTCTGGGGCAGGGACTGTCAGTCAGTCAGCAAGACTGTGTGTCAGTGCACATGGTGGGACAGGGGCCTGGCGGACCTTGGTCCCCCGCCCTGGACTGTCAGATGCCAGCCCCATGCCCAGACACACACCAATCCGCCCATAGCCCCTTGGCCCGGCCGACCAGCACCTGCTTTGGCCTGGGGCTCTGTCTCTGGTGGCTGGCCACCACCCCTCAAGTCAAGTTCAGCATGGGGTCATGGCTGCTGGTCAACTGGATTGGCGGGGTCCCCGTGGCCTAGCAACCACAGGAGCCCTCTGTGATGTCCTAGCCCCTGGCAATCTGTGCTGGCCACACTGGCACTGGGCAGCCCAACTGCCCTGCCACTAGGTCAGGCAACAGCGCCCAGATGCCTGGGCCCTGGCACAGAGGGACGGAAGGATGGCAAGACAGTGCTGACCGACGAGGGACCTCAGGGCTGGCAGCCAAGAGAAGACAGGTGGAGGTGCGCCCGGGATCCAGGGAGCCCAGGCCAGAGCTGCCTGCATGCCTGCCGGCCTTCCTGGATGTCTGTATGCTGCCTTTGTCCAGGTAGGTTTCTCAGGTCCCCTCCAATCCTGTCCTCTCCTGTCCTCTCCTGTCCTCACCATCCTGTCCCCTCTCCTTTCCTCCGCACTTTGCTTCTCTCCTTTGTCTGTCCTCTCTTCCAGGTGTCCTGCTCACCAGCTCCAGCACTTGTGATGGTTCTCCAGTGACAGCTGTTCGCAACCCCTTCCACCCCCTGCCTGCCCCTAATGTGACCCAGCTCACAGGGTCTCCGGCTCACCCCACCCAAACCCACACGCCCCAACACATTCCCTGGTTCAGCCCCTCTGCCCTATTCAGCCAAACTGGGCCTTTGCAACCTACCTATGCATCGTTGTTTCTCCTCACCATTCAAGGAGAGATCTCCTTTTGTACTTAGCTTGGTTGACTGGTGGATGGATGGATGGATGGATGGATGGATGGATGGATGAATGGATGGATAGATGTATGGGTGGATGGATGGATGGATGGAAAGGTCAATGGATCGGTTTTGTAGAGGCAGATTACCATATAGGGGTATTGGAGTCCGCTGGTGTCAGATCCTTAGTCAATGTCAAATGTAAAACATTAATTCATCAATAACAAAAATGAATAAGCACCTAAATAAATAAATAAATATAAAAACTGGGTTAAAAAATACATGGCGTCTTTGCCTTTCTGCATATGGAATGCTGTGAGGATCTTAACAAGGAAAGCATTGTCCTGAGTAGCCCATTTGAAGTCGTGGAAGATTTCCTTTTCCTTTTTCTTTTTTTACTTTCTATTTTCTTGATTATTCACTGGAATAAATAGATAGGAATTGAGAGGGAAGGGAGGTAGAGAGAGTTTGAGACACAGAGAGAGACAACTGCAGCACTTCCGCACCACTTGTAAAGATTTCCCCTGGCAGGTGCGAACCCGGGTGTTGAAGCCCAGTCCTCCTGCATTGTAACATGAGTGCTTAACTGGGTGTGGCACACCTGGTACCCTTGATGGGACACTTTCTTTTAGCAATGAAAAGAAATTCTCGTGGCAAGGTAATAAATAAATGAAGAAGTAAATAAAAGTGCATTTACATTATCTCAGTGGAAACACACAGGGACATATACGTCTCTGTTACCTGTATTACTTCTTCATGTATGGATTGATTGCCTCAAGAGGTTACTGCCACAGCTGAGTGCCTACACCACGAATAAGCCACAGCTCCTGCACTCCATTTGTTCCCCTTTCGCTGCCCTTGTTGCTTGGTCACTGTGGTGGTTATTGTTGCGGTTGTTGTTGTTGTTGTTACTGACCTTGCATCTGACAGACACAAAAGGAGAGAGCAGAGGAAATACAGGGTGGGAGAGAAAGATAGAGCTCCTAAAGACCTGCTTCACCCCCTGTAAAGCGACTCCCCTGCAGGTGGCAGTCTGGGGGCCAGACCCCAAATCCTTCCACCTGTCCCCTCTATTCGTGATCGCCACAAGCCCTTAACCCTCTGACATACCGCCAAACCTCCCTGGATTTACTTTTGAAGGCAGTATCACCTGCCTCGTTTTGAATCCTCATTATCCTGAGGGTCAGTCCTGGAGACAGTGTCATGACACGACACATGGAGATCTCTGTTATCAGAGAGCACCTGGAACAGCAGCTGGGGCTCTAGTGCCCGGGCAGGAGCAACTCCCCATCCACCTTCCACGGAGTCCACCTGCCTGCATTTTGGTCCTTTTCCCTCCAAAAAAGATTTTTCCCTTTTTTCACTTTGAAACAGGCAGGAGACAGGTTACCCAGGCAGGGGAAAAAAAATAAAAAGCCTTTTTTTTTTTTTTTTTTTTTTTTTTTTTTTTTTTTACCGAAGTGAATGACCATCTTCTGGGAAGTATAAGTTTTGAACCTGAAAACTCTGTCTGTCTGTCTCTTAGTCCACAGAAAGAGCCACTAGCCCAGCCAGATCTCACGCTCAGATGGGGTGTTTTTGCCAGTCAAAGGTCTGCACAGCACACTAGGGATTGGGCGGACTGAGACCCAAATGTTACATTGTAGATGGACTGTTTGCAGTTCTTGCTCCCCAGGACATTGGACTGTCTCAACTCCCTCCCCTACAGCATGAAAAAAAGACTCTTTCCAACCTTGGAGCAACTGGAGTGGGGGCGAGGGGAGCTGTTTGCATGTCTGCACTGCTCATGCCCAGGTGTCTGTGGGGGTCCGTGGCAGAGGCTGTAAGGTGCTAGGGGGCAGAAGGAGACTGTTTGAGAGGCAGGCTGCAGGCAGGGGAACCAGGAGTGTGTGCAGGTCTGTGTGTGTGGGTGTGGTGGCAGGGGGTTAGGGCAGGTCCCCGTGCTGGATGGTGAGATGGCAGCTGGGCTGGCCCTGGGCCCTCAGGGCTGAAGGGCAGAAGCAGGGTGGCAGTAAAGTAGCGCAGGGAGGAACACAGTAGATGTTAGTTGGGAGCTGCGGGACAGAGGGTAAGGGGAAAGGGGGCATCCTTGAGGAGGGGTCAGGACTAGAGAGTGGGGGCAGCTGGAGGCATGGAAGGTCCCAGGAATCAGGGACTGACAGGAACAGATTCCTACACCCCCTCACTGGATAGAAGCTGCAGAAGCCAGAGCAGCAGCCCTGGATTGCCTAGGCCAAGGGCCCTGAGTGAGTCCCGCTGAGGATGAGGAAGAGGAGGAGGGGGTGCAGGAGGAGGAGGAGGAAGAGGAGGAGGAAGAGGAGAAAGAGGAGGAGGAAGAAGAGGAGGAGGAGGAGGCGGAGGAGGAGGAGGAGGGGCAGGAGGGCAGCTGTCATTAGGCAACGGGATTAATAGAGGACTCCATTACAGAGGCATGTGTCCAGGCAGGCACCCACCAACCCTCAGGGGCAGCTCAGGGCACCCAGGGACTTGGTGTGGGTATCTCTGGGGCAGGGACTGTCAGTCAGTCAGCAAGACTGTGTGTCAGTGCACATGGTGGGACAGGGGCCTGGCGGACCTTGGTCCCCCGCCCTGGACTGTCAGATGCCAGCCCCATGCCCAGACACACACCAATCCGCCCATAGCCCCTTGGCCCGGCCGACCAGCACCTGCTTTGGCCTGGGGCTCTGTCTCTGGTGGCTGGCCACCACCCCTCAAGTCAAGTTCAGCATGGGGTCATGGCTGCTGGTCAACTGGATGGGCGGGGTCCCCGTGGCCTAGCAACCACAGGAGCCCTCTGTGATGTCCTAGCCCCTGGCAATCTGTGCTGGCCACACTGGCACTGGGCAGACCAACTGCCCTGCCACTAGGTCAGGCAACAGAGCCCAGATGCCTGGGCCCTGGCACAGAGGGACGGAAGGATGGCAAGACAGTGCTGACCGACGAGGGACCTCAGGGCTGGCAGCCAAGAGAAGACAGGTGGAGGTGCGCCCGGGATCCAGGGAGCCCAGGCCAGAGCTGCCTGCATGCCTGCCGGCCTTCCTGGATGTCTGTATGCTGCCTTTGTCCAGGTAGGTTTCTCAGGTCCCCTCCAATCCTGTCCTCTCCTGTCCTCTCCTGTCCTCACCATCCTGTCCCCTCTCCTTTCCTCCGCACTTTGCTTCTCTCCTTTGTCTGTCCTCTCTTCCAGGTGTCCTGCTCACCAGCTCCAGCACTTGTGATGGTTCTCCAGTGACAGCTGTTCGCAACCCCTTCCACCCCCTGCCTGCCCCTAATGTGACCCAGCTCACAGGGTCTCCGGCTCACCCCACCCAAACCCACACACCCCAACACATTCCCTGGTTCAGCCCCTCTGCCCTATTCAGCCAAACTGGGCCTTTGCAACCTACCTATGCATCGTTGTTTCTCCTCACCATTCAAGGAGAGATCTCCTTTTGTACTTAGCTTGGTTGACTGGTGGATGGATGGATGGATGGATGGATGGATGGATGGATGAATGGATGGATAGATGTATGGGTGGATGGATGGATGGATGGAAAGGTCAATGGATCGGTTTTGTAGAGGCAGATTACCATATAGGGGTATTGGAGTCCGCTGGTGTCAGATCCTTAGTCAATGTCAAATGTAAAACATTAATTCATCAATAACAAAAATGAATAAGCACCTAAATAAATAAATAAATATAAAAACTGGGTTAAAAAATACATGGCGTCTTTGCCTTTCTGCATATGGAATGCTGTGAGGATCTTAACAAGGAAAGCATTGTCCTGAGTAGCCCATTTGAAGTCGTGGAATATTTCCTTTTCCTTTTTCTTTTTTTACTTTCTATTTTCTTGATTATTCACTGGAATAAATAGACAGGAATTGAGAGGGAAGGGAGGTAGAGAGAGTTTGAGACACAGAGAGAGACAACTGCAGCACTTCCGCACCACTTGTAAAGATTTCCCCTGGCAGGTGCGAACCCGGGTGTTGAAGCCCAGTCCTCCTGCATTGTAACATGAGTGCTTAACTGGGTGTGGCACACCTGGTACCCTTGATGGGACACTTTTTTTTAGCAATGAAAAGAAATTCTCGTGGCAAGGTAATAAATAAATGAAGAAGTAAATAAAAGTGCATTTACATTATCTCAGTGGAAACACACAGGGACATATACGTCTCTGTTACCTGTATTACTTCTTCATGTATGGATTGATTGCCTCAAGAGGTTATTGCCACAGCTGAGTGCCTACACCACGAATAATCCACAGCTCCTGCACTCCATTTGTTCCCCTTTCGCTGCCCTTGTTGCTTGGTCACTGTGGTGGTTATTGTTGCGGTTGTTGTTGTTGTTGTTACTGACCTTGCATCTGACAGACACAAAAGGAGAGAGCAGAGGAAATACAGGGTGGGAGAGAAAGATAGAGCTCCTAAAGACCTGCTTCACCCCCTGTAAAGCGACTCCCCTGCAGGTGGCAGTCTGGGGGCCAGACCCCAAATCCTTCCACCTGTCCCCTCTATTCGTGATCGCCACAAGCCCTTAACCCTCTGACATACCGCCAAACCTCCCTGGATTTACTTTTGAAGGCAGTATCACCTGCATCGTTTTGAATCCTCATTATCCTGAGGGTCAGTCCTGGAGACAGTGTCATGACACGACACATGGAGATCTCTGTTATCAGAGAGCACCTGGAACAGCAGCTGGGGCTCTAGTGCCCGGGCAGGAGCAACTCCCCATCCACCTTCCACGGAGTCCACCTGCCTGCATTTTGGTCCTTTTCCCTCCAAAAAAGATTTTTCCCTTTTTTAACTTTGAAACAGGCAGGAGACAGGTTACCCAGGCAGGGGAAAAAAAATAAAAAGCCTTTTTTTTTTTTTTTTTTTTTTTTTTTTTTTTTTACCATAGTGAATGACCATCTTCTGGGAAGTATAGGTTTTGAACCTGAAAACTCTGTCTGTCTGTCTCTTAGTCCACAGAAAGAGCCACTAGCCCAGCCAGATCTCACGCTCAGATGGGGTGTTTTTGCCAGTCAAAGGTCTGCACAGCACACTAGGGATTGGGCGGCCTGAGACCCAAATGTTACATTGTAGATGGACTGTTTGCAGTTCTTGCTCCCCAGGACATTGGACTGTCTCAACTCCCTCCCCTACAGCATGAAAAAAAGACTCTTTCCAACCTTGGAGCAACTGGAGTGGGGGCGAGGGGAGCTGTTTGCATGTCTGCACTGCTCATGCCCAGGTGTCTGTGGGGGTCCGTGGCAGAGGCTGTAAGGTGCTAGGGGGCAGAAGGAGACTGTTTGAGAGGCAGGCTGCAGGCAGGGGAACCAGGAGTGTGTGCAGGTCTGTGTGTGTGGGTGTGGTGGCAGGGGGTTAGGGCAGGTCCCCGTGCTGGATGGTGAGATGGCAGCTGGGCTGGCCCTGGGCCCTCAGGGCTGAAGGGCAGAAGCAGGGTGGCAGTAAAGTAGCGCAGGGAGGAACACAGTAGATGTTAGTTGGGAGCTGCGGGACAGAGGCTAAGGGGAAAGGGGGCATCCTTGAGGAGGGGTCAGGACTAGAGAGTGGGGGCAGCTGGAGGCATGGAAGGCCCCAGGAATCAGGGACTGACAGGAACAGATTCCTACACCCCCCCACTGGATAGAAGCTGCAGAAGCCAGAGCAGCAGCCCTGGATTGCCTAGGCCAAGGGCCCTGAGTGAGTCCCGCTGAGGATGAGGAAGAGGAGGAGGGGGTGCAGGAGGAGGAGGAGGAAGAGGAGGAGGAAGAGGAGAAAGAGGAGGAGGAAGAAGAGGAGGAGGAGGAGGCGGAGGAGGAGGAGGAGGGGCAGGAGGGCAGCTGTCAGTAGGCAACGGGATTAATAGAGGCCTCCATTACGGAGGCATGTGTCCAGGCAGGCACCCACCAACCCTCAGGGGCAGCTCAGGGCACCCAGGGACTTGGTGTGGGTATCTCTGGGGCAGGGACTGTCAGTCAGTCAGCAAGACTGTGTGTCAGTGCACATGGTGGGACAGGGGCCTGGTGGACCTTGGTCCCCCGCCCTGGACTGTCAGATGCCAGCCCCATGCCCAGACACACACCAATCCGCCCATAGCCCCTTGGCCCGGCCGACCAGCACCTGCTTTGGCCTGGGGCTCTGTCTCTGGTGGCTGGCCACCACCCCTCAAGTCAAGTTCAGCATGGGGTCATGGCTGCTGGTCAACTGGATGGGCGGGGTCCCCGTGGCCTAGCAACCACAGGAGCCGTCTGTGATGTCCTAGCCCCTGGCAATCTGTGCTGGCCACACTGGCACTGGGCAGCCCAACTGCCCTGCCACTAGGTCAGGCAACAGCGCCCAGATGCCTGGGCCCTGGCACAGAGGGACGGAAGGATGGCAAGACAGTGCTGACCGACGAGGGACCTCAGGGCTGGCAGCCAAGAGAAGACAGGTGGAGGTGCGCCCGGGATCCAGGGAGCCCAGGCCAGAGCTGCCTGCATGCCTGCCGGCCTTCCTGGATGTCTGTATGCTGCCTTTGTCCAGGTAGGTTTCTCAGGTCCCCTCCAATCCTGTCCTCTCCTGTCCTCTCCTGTCCTCACCATCCTGTCCCCTCTCCTTTCCTCCGCACTTTGCTTCTCTCCTTTGTCTGTCCTCTCTTCCAGGTGTCCTGCTCACCAGCTCCAGCACTTGTGATGGTTCTCCAGTGACAGCTGTTCGCAACCCCTTCCACCCCCTGCCTGCCCCTAATGTGACCCAGCTCACAGGGTCTCCGGCTCACCCCACCCAAACCCACACGCCCCAACACATTCCCTGGTTCAGCCCCTCTGCCCTATTCAGCCAAACTGGGCCTTTGCAACCTACCTATGCATCGTTGTTTCTCCTCACCATTCAAGGAGAGATCTCCTTTTGTACTTAGCTTGGTTGACTGGTGGATGGATGGATGGATGGATGGATGGATGGATGGATGAATGGATGGATAGATGTATGGGTGGATGGATGGATGGATGGAAAGGTCAATGGATCGGTTTTGTAGAGGCAGAGTACCATATAGGGGTACTGGAGTCCGCTGGTGTCAGATCCTTAGTCAATGTCAAATGTAAAACATTAATTCATCAATAACAAAAATGAATAAGCACCTAAATAAATAAATAAATAAATATAAAAACTGGGTTAAAAAATACATGGCGTCTTTGCCTTTCTGCATATGGAATGCTGTGAGGATCTTAACAAGGAAAGCATTGTCCTGAGTAGCCCATTTGAAGTCGTGGAATATTTCCTTTTCCTTTTTCTTTTTTTACTTTCTATTTTCTTGATTATTCACTGGAATAAATAGACAGGAATTGAGAGGGAAGGGAGGTAGAGAGAGTTTGAGACACAGAGAGAGACAACTGCAGCACTTCCGCACCACTTGTAAAGATTTCCCCTGGCAGGTGCGAACCCGGGTGTTGAAGCCCAGTCCTCCTGCATTGTAACATGAGTGCTTAACTGGGTGTGGCACACCTGGTACCCTTGATGGGACACTTTTTTTTAGCAATGAAAAGAAATTCTCGTGGCAAGGTAATAAATAAATGAAGAAGTAAATAAAAGTGCATTTACATTATCTCAGTGGAAACACACAGGGACATATACGTCTCTGTTACCTGTATTACTTCTTCATGTATGGATTGATTGCCTCAAGAGGTTATTGCCACAGCTGAGTGCCTACACCACGAATAATCCACAGCTCCTGCACTCCATTTGTTCCCCTTTCGCTGCCCTTGTTGCTTGGTCACTGTGGTGGTTATTGTTGCGGTTGTTGTTGTTGTTGTTACTGACCTTGCATCTGACAGACACAAAAGGAGAGAGCAGAGGAAATACAGGGTGGGAGAGAAAGATAGAGCTCCTAAAGACCTGCTTCACCCCCTGTAAAGCGACTCCCCTGCAGGTGGCAGTCTGGGGGCCAGACCCCAAATCCTTCCACCTGTCCCCTCTATTCGTGATCGCCACAAGCCCTTAACCCTCTGACATACCGCCAAACCTCCCTGGATTTACTTTTGAAGGCAGTATCACCTGCCTCATTTTGAATCCTCATTATCCTGAGGGTCAGTCCTGGAGACAGTGTCATGACACGACACATGGAGATCTCTGTTATCAGAGAGCACCTGGAACAGCAGCTGGGGCTCTAGTGCCCGGGCAGGAGCAACTCCCCATCCACCTTCCACGGAGTCCACCTGCCTGCATTTTGGTCCTTTTCCCTCCAAAAAAGATTTTTCCCTTTTTTAACTTTGAAACAGGCAGGAGACAGGTTACCCAGGCAGGGGAAAAAAAATAAAAAGCCTTTTTTTTTTTTTTTTTTTTTTTTTTTTTACCAAAGTGAATGACCATCTTCTGGGAAGTATAGGTTTTGAACCTGAAAACTCTGTCTGTCTGTCTCTTAGTCCACAGAAAGAGCCACTAGCCCAGCCAGATCTCACGCTCAGATGGGGTGTTTTTGCCAGTCATAGGTCTGCACAGCACACTAGGGATTGGGCGGCCTGAGACCCAAATGTTACATTGTATATGGACTGTTTGCAGTTCTTGCTCCCCAGGACATTGGACTGTCTCAACTCCCTCCCCTACAGCATGAAAAAAAGACTCTTTCCAACCTTGGAGCAACTGGAGTGGGGGCGAGGGGAGCTGTTTGCATGTCTGCACTGCTCATGCCCAGGTGTCTGTGGGGGTCCGTGGCAGAGGCTGTAAGGTGCTAGGGGGCAGAAGGAGACTGTTTGAGAGGCAGGCTGCAGGCAGGGGAACCAGGAGTGTGTGCAGGTCTGTGTGTGTGGGTGTGGTGGCAGGGGGTTAGGGCAGGTCCCCGTGCTGGATGGTGAGATGGCAGCTGGGCTGGCCCTGGGCCCTCAGGGCTGAAGGGCAGAAGCAGGGTGGCAGTAAAGTAGCGCAGGGAGGAACACAGTAGATGTTAGTTGGGAGCTGCGGGACAGAGGGTAAGGGGAAAGGGGGCATCCTTGAGGAGGGGTCAGGACTAGAGAGTGGGGGCAGCTGGAGGCATGGAAGGTCCCAGGAATCAGGGACTGACAGGAACAGATTCCTACACCCCCCCACTGGATAGAAGCTGCAGAAGCCAGAGCAGCAGCCCTGGATTGCCTAGGCCAAGGGCCCTGAGTGAGTCCCGCTGAGGATGAGGAAGAGGAGGAGGGGGTGCAGGAGGAGGAGGAGGAAGAGGAGGAGGAAGAGGAGAAAGAGGAGGAGGAAGAAGAGGAGGAGGAGGAGGCGGAGGAGGAGGAGGAGGGGCAGGAGGGCAGCTGTCAGTAGGCAACGGGATTAATAGAGGCCTCCATTACGGAGGCATGTGTCCAGGCAGGCACCCACCAACCCTCAGGGGCAGCTCAGGGCACCCAGGGACTTGGTGTGGGTATCTCTGGGGCAGGGACTGTCAGTCAGTCAGCAAGACTGTGTGTCAGTGCACATGGTGGGACAGGGGCCTGGCGGACCTTGGTCCCCCGCCCTGGACTGTCAGATGCCAGCCCCATGCCCAGACACACACCAATCCGCCCATAGCCCCTTGGCCCGGCCGACCAGCACCTGCTTTGGCCTGGGGCTCTGTCTCTGGTGGCTGGCCACCACCCCTCAAGTCAAGTTCAGCATGGGGTCATGGCTGCTGGTCAACTGGATGGGCGGGGTCCCCGTGGCCTAGCAACCACAGGAGCCCTCTGTGATGTCCTAGCCCCTGGCAATCTGTGCTGGCCACACTGGCACTGGGCAGCCCAACTGCCCTGCCACTAGGTCAGGCAACAGCGCCCAGATGCCTGGGCCCTGGCACAGAGGGACGGAAGGATGGCAAGACAGTGCTGACCGACGAGGGACCTCAGGGCTGGCAGCCAAGAGAAGACAGGTGGAGGTGCGCCCGGGATCCAGGGAGCCCAGGCCAGAGCTGCCTGCATGCCTGCCGGCCTTCCTGGATGTCTGTATGCTGCCTTTGTCCAGGTAGGTTTCTTAGGTCCCCTCGAATCCTGTCCTCTCCTGTCCTCTCCTGTCCTCACCATCCTGTCCCCTCTCCTTTCCTCCGCACTTTGCTTCTCTCCTTTGTCTGTCCTCTCTTCCAGGTGTCCTGCTCACCAGCTCCAGCACTTGTGATGGTTCTCCAGTGACAGCTGTTCACAACCCCTTCCACCCCCTGCCTGCCCCTAATGTGACCCAGCTCACAGGGTCTCCGGCTCACCCCACCCAAACCCACACGCCCCAACACATTCCCTGGTTCAGCCCCTCTGCCCTATTCAGCCAAACTGGGCCTTTGCAACCTACCTATGCATCGTTGTTTCTCCTCACCATTCAAGGAGAGATCTCCTTTTGTACTTAGCTTGGTTGACTGGTGGATGGATGGATGGATGGATGGATGGATGGATGGATGGATGTATGGATGAATGGATGGATAGATGTATGGGTGGATGGATGGATGGATGGAAAGGTCAATGGATCGGTTTTGTAGAGGCAGATTACCATATAGGGGTATTGGAGTCCGCTGGTGTCAGATCCTTAGTCAATGTCAAATGTAAAACATTAATTCATCAATAACAAAAATGAATAAGCACCTAAATAAATAAATAAATATAAAAACTGGGTTAAAAAATACATGGCGTCTTTGCCTTTCTGCATATGGAATGCTGTGAGGATCTTAACAAGGAAAGCATTGTCCTGAGTAGCCCATTTGAAGTCGTGGAATATTTCCTTTTCCTTTTTCTTTTTTTACTTTCTATTTTCTTGATTATTCACTGGAATAAATAGATAGGAATTGAGAGGGAAGGGAGGTAGAGAGAGTTTGAGACACAGAGAGAGACAACTGCAGCACTTCGGCACCACTTGTAAAGATTTCCCCTGGCAGGTGCGAACCCGGGTGTTGAAGCCCAGTCCTCCTGCATTGTAACATGAGTGCTTAACTGGGTGTGGCACACCTGGTACCCTTGATGGGACACTTTTTTTTAGCAATGAAAAGAAATTCTCGTGGCAAGGTAATAAATAAATGAAGAAGTAAATAAAAGTGCATTTACATTATCTCAGTGGAAACACACAGGGACATATACGTCTCTGTTACCTGTATTACTTCTTCATGTATGGATTGATTGCCTCAAGAGGTTATTGCCACAGCTGAGTGCCTACACCACGAATAATCCACAGCTCCTGCACTCCATTTGTTCCCTTTTCCCTGCCCTTGTTGCTTGGTCACTGTGGTGGTTATTGTTGCGGTTGTTGTTGTTGTTGTTACTGAACTTGCATCTGACAGACACAAAAGGAGAGAGCAGAGGAAATACAGGGTGGGAGAGAAAGATAGAGCTCCTAAAGACCTGCTTCACCCCCTGTAAAGCGACTCCCCTGCAGGTGGCAGTCTGGGGGCCAGACCCCAAATCCTTCCACCTGTCCCCTCTATTCGTGATCGCCACAAGCCCTTAACCCTCTGACATACCGCCAAACCTCCCTGGATTTACTTTTGAAGGCAGTATCACCTGCCTAGTTTTGAATCCTCATTATCCTGAGGGTCAGTCCTGGAGACAGTGTCATGACACGACACATGGAGATCTCTGTTATCAGAGAGCACCTGGAACAGCAGCTGGGGCTCTAGTGCCCGGGCAGGAGCAACTCCCCATCCACCTTCCACGGAGTCCACCTGCCTGCATTTTGGTCCTTTTCCCTCCAAAAAAGATTTTTCCCTTTTTTAACTTTGAAACAGGCAGGAGACAGGTTACCCAGGCAGGGGAAAAAAAATAAAAAGCCTTTTTTTTTTTTTTTTTTTTTTTTTTTACCGAAGTGAATGACCTTCTTCTGGGAAGTATAGGTTTTGAACCTGAAAACTCTGTCTGTCTGTCTCTTAGTCCACAGAAAGAGCCACTAGCCCAGCCAGATCTCACGCTCAGATGGGGTGTTTTTGCCAGTCAAAGGTCTGCACAGCACACTAGGGATTGGGCGGCCTGAGACCCAAATGTTACATTGTAGATGGACTGTTTGCAGTTCTTGCTCCCCAGGACATTGGACTGTCTCAACTCCCTCCCCTACAGCATGAAAAAAAGACTCTTTCCAACCTTGGAGCAACTGGAGTGGGGGCGAGGGGAGCTGTTTGCATGTCTGCACTGCTCATGCCCAGGTGTCTGTGGGGGTCCGTGGCAGAGGCTGTAAGGTGCTAGGGGGCAGAAGGAGACTGTTTGAGAGGCAGGCTGCAGGCAGGGGAACCAGGAGTGTGTGCAGGTCTGTGTGTGTGGGTGTGGTGGCAGGGGGTTAGGGCAGGTCCCCGTGCTGGATGGTGAGATGGCAGCTGGGCTGGCCCTGGGCCCTCAGGGCTGAAGGGCAGAAGCAGGGTGGCAGTAAAGTAGCGCAGGGAGGAACACAGTAGATGATAGTTGGGAGCTGCGGGACAGAGGGTAAGGGGAAAGGGGGCATCCTTGAGGAGGGGTCAGGACTAGAGAGTGGGGGCAGCTGGAGGCATGGAAGGTCCCAGGAATCAGGGACTGACAGGAACAGATTCCTACACCCCCCCACTGGATAGAAGCTGCAGAAGCCAGAGCAGCAGCCCTGGATTGCCTAGGCCAAGGGCCCTGAGTGAGTCCCGCTGAGGATGAGGAAGAGGAGGAGGGGGTGCAGGAGGAGGAGGAGGAAGAGGAGGAGGAAGAGGAGAAAGAGGAGGAGGAAGAAGAGGAGGAGGAGGAGGCTGAGGAGGAGGAGGAGGGGCAGGAGGGCAGCTGTCAGTAGGCAACGGGATTAATAGAGGCCTCCATTACGGAGGCATGTGTCCAGGCAGGCACCCACCAACCCTCAGGGGCAGCTCAGGGCACCCAGGGACTTGGTGTGGGTATCTCTGGGGCAGGGACTGTCAGTCAGTCAGCAAGACTGTGTGTCAGTGCACATGGTGGGACAGGGGCCTGGCGGACCTTGGTCCCCCGCCCTGGACTGTCAGATGCCAGCCCCATGCCCAGACACACACCAATCCGCCCATAGCCCCTTGGCCCGGCCGACCAGCACCTGCTTTGGCCTGGGGCTCTGTCTCTGGTGGCTGGCCACCACCCCTCAAGTCAAGTTCAGCATGGGGTCATGGCTGCTGGTCAAATGGATGGGCGGGGTCCCCGTGGCCTAGCAACCACAGGAGCCGTCTGTGATGTCCTAGCCCCTGGCAATCTGTGCTGGCCACACTGGCACTGGGCAGCCCAACTGCCCTGCCACTAGGTCAGGCAACAGCGCCCAGATGCCTGGGCCCTGGCACAGAGGGACGGAAGGATGGCAAGACAGTGCTGACCGACGAGGGACCTCAGGGCTGGCAGCCAAGAGAAGACAGGTGGAGGTGCGCCCGGGATCCAGGGAGCCCAGGCCAGAGCTGCCTGCATGCCTGCGGGCCTTCCTGGATGTCTGTATGCTGCCTTTGTCCAGGTAGGTTTCTCAGGTCCCCTCCAATCCTGTCCTCTCCTGTCCTCTCCTGTCCTCACCATCCTGTCCCCTCTCCTTTCCTCCGCACTTTGCTTCTCTCCTTTGTCTGTCCTCTCTTCCAGGTGTCCTGCTCACCAGCTCCAGCACTTGTGATGGTTCTCCAGTGACAGCTGTTTGCAACCCCTTCCACCCCCTGCCTGCCCCTAATGTGACCCAGCTCACAGGGTCTCCGGCTCACCCCACCCAAACCCACACGCCCCAACACATTCCCTGGTTCAGCCCCTCTGCCCTATTCAGCCAAACTGGGCCTTTGCAACCTACCTATGCATTGTTGTTTCTCCTCACCATTCAAGGAGAGATCTCCTTTTGTACTTAGCTTGGTTGACTGGTGGATGGATGGATGGATGGATGGATGGATGGATGAATGGATGGATAGATGTATGGGTGGATGGATGGATGGATGGAAAGGTCAATGGATCGGTTTTGTAGAGGCAGATTACCATATAGGGGTATTGGAGTCCGCTGGTGTCAGATCCTTAGTCAATGTCAAATGTAAAACATTAATTCATCAATAACAAAAATGAATAAGCACCTAAATAAATAAATAAATATAAAAACTGGGTTAAAAAATACATGGCGTCTTTGCCTTTCTGCATATGGAATGCTGTGAGGATCTTAACAAGGAAAGCATTGTCCTGAGTAGCCCATTTGAAGTCGTGGAATATTTCCTTTTCCTTTTTCTTTTTTTACTTTCTATTTTCTTGATTATTCACTGGAATAAATAGACAGGAATTGAGAGGGAAGGGAGGTAGAGAGAGTTTGAGACACAGAGAGAGACAACTGCAGCACTTCCGCACCACTTGTAAAGATTTCCCCTGGCAGGTGCGAACCCGGGTGTTGAAGCCCAGTCCTCCTGCATTGTAACATGAGTGCTTAACTGGGTGTGGCACACCTGGTACCCTTGATGGGACACTTTTTTTTAGCAATGAAAAGAAATTCTCGTGGCAAGGTAATAAATAAATGAAGAAGTAAATAAAAGTGCATTTACATTATCTCAGTGGAAACACACAGGGACATATACGTCTCTGTTACCTGTATTACTTCTTCATGTATGGATTGATTGCCTCAAGAGGTTATTGCCACAGCTGAGTGCCTACACCACGAATAATCCACAGCTCCTGCACTCCATTTGTTCCCCTTTCGCTGCCCTTGTTGCTTGGTCACTGTGGTGGTTATTGTTGCGGTTGTTGTTGTTGTTGTTACTGACCTTGCATCTGACAGACACAAAAGGAGAGAGCAGAGGAAATACAGGGTGGGAGAGAAAGATAGAGCTCCTAAAGACCTGCTTCACCCCCTGTAAAGCGACTCCCCTGCAGGTGGCAGTCTGGGGGCCAGACCCCAAATCCTTCCACCTGTCCCCTCTATTCGTGATCGCCACAAGCCCTTAACCCTCTGACATACCGCCAAACCTCCCTGGATTTACTTTTGAAGGCAGTATCACCTGCCTCGTTTTGAATCCTCATTATCCTGAGGGTCAGTCCTGGAGACAGTGTCATGACACGACACATGGAGATCTCTGTTATCAGAGAGCACCTGGAACAGCAGCTGGGGCTCTAGTGCCCGGGCAGGAGCAACTCCCCATCCACCTTCCACGGAGTCCACCTGCCTGCATTTTGGTCCTTTTCCCTCCAAAAAAGATTTTTCCCTTTTTTAACTTTGAAACAGGCAGGAGACAGGTTACCCAGGCAGGGGAAAAAAAATAAAAAGCCTTTTTTTTTTTTTTTTTTTTTTTTTTTTTTACCGAAGTGAATGACCATCTTCTGGGAAGTATAGGTTTTGAACCTGAAAACTCTGTCTGTCTGTCTCTTAGTCCACAGAAAGAGCCACTAGCCCAGCCAGATCTCACGCTCAGATGGGGTGTTTTTGCCAGTCAAAGGTCTGCACAGCACACTAGGGATTGGGCGGCCTGAGACCCAAATGTTACATTGTAGATGGACTGTTTGCAGTTCTTGCTCCCCAGGACATTGGACTGTCTCAACTCCCTCCCCTACAGCATGAAAAAAAGACTCTTTCCAACCTTGGAGCAACTGGAGTGGGGGCGAGGGGAGCTGTTTGCATGTCTGCACTGCTCATGCCCAGGTGTCTGTGGGGGTCCGTGGCAGAGGCTGTAAGGTGCTAGGGGGCAGAAGGAGACTGTTTGAGAGGCAGGCTGCAGGCAGGGGAACCAGGAGTGTGTGCAGGTCTGTGTGTGTGGGTGTGGTGGCAGGGGGTTAGGGCAGGTCCCCGTGCTGGATGGTGAGATGGCAGCTGGGCTGGCCCTGGGCCCTCAGGGCTGAAGGGCAGAAGCAGGGTGGCAGTAAAGTAGCGCAGGGAGGAACACAGTAGATGTTAGTTGGGAGCTGCGGGACAGAGGGTAAGGGGAAAGGGGGCATCCTTGAGGAGGGGTCAGGACTAGAGAGTGGGGGCAGCTGGAGGCATGGAAGGTCCCAGGAATCAGGGACTGACAGGAACAGATTCCTACACCCCCCCACTGGATAGAAGCTGCAGAAGCCAGAGCAGCAGCCCTGGATTGCCTAGGCCAAGGGCCCTGAGTGAGTCCCGCTGAGGATGAGGAAGAGGAGGAGGGGGTGCAGGAGGAGGAGGAGGAAGAGGAGGAGGAAGAGGAGAAAGAGGAGGAGGAAGAAGAGGAGGAGGAGGAGGCGGAGGAGGAGGAGGAGGGGCAGGAGGGCAGCTGTCAGTAGGCAACGGGATTAATAGAGGCCTCCATTACGGAGGCATGTGTCCAGGCAGGCACCCACCAACCCTCAGGGGCAGCTCAGGGCACCCAGGGACTTGGTGTGGGTATCTCTGGGGCAGGGACTGTCAGTCAGTCAGCAAGACTGTGTGTCAGTGCACATGGTGGGACAGGGGCCTGGCGGACCTTGGTCCCCCGCCCTGGACTGTCAGATGCCAGCCCCATGCCCAGACACACACCAATCCGCCCATAGCCCCTTGGCCCGGCCGACCAGCACCTGCTTTGGCCTGGGGCTCTGTCTCTGGTGGCTGGCCACCACCCCTCAAGTCAAGTTCAGCATGGGGTCATGGCTGCTGGTCAACTGGATGGGCGGGGTCCCCGTGGCCTAGCAACCACAGGAGCCCTCTGTGATGTCCTAGCCCCTGGCAATCTGTGCTGGCCACACTGGCACTGGGCAGCCCAACTGCCCTGCCACTAGGTCAGGCAACAGCGCCCAGATGCCTGGGCCCTGGCACAGAGGGACGGAAGGATGGCAAGACAGTGCTGACCGACGAGGGACCTCAGGGCTGGCAGCCAAGAGAAGACAGGTGGAGGTGCGCCCGGGATCCAGGGAGCCCAGGCCAGAGCTGCCTGCATGCCTGCCGGCCTTCCTGGATGTCTGTATGCTGCCTTTGTCCAGGTAGGTTTCTTAGGTCCCCTCGAATCCTGTCCTCTCCTGTCCTCTCCTGTCCTCACCATCCTGTCCCCTCTCCTTTCCTCCGCACTTTGCTTCTCTCCTTTGTCTGTCCTCTCTTCCAGGTGTCCTGCTCACCAGCTCCAGCACTTGTGATGGTTCTCCAGTGACAGCTGTTCACAACCCCTTCCACCCCCTGCCTGCCCCTAATGTGACCCAGCTCACAGGGTCTCCGGCTCACCCCACCCAAACCCACACGCCCCAACACATTCCCTGGTTCAGCCCCTCTGCCCTATTCAGCCAAACTGGGCCTTTGCAACCTACCTATGCATCGTTGTTTCTCCTCACCATTCAAGGAGAGATCTCCTTTTGTACTTAGCTTGGTTGACTGGTGGATGGATGGATGGATGGATGGATGGATGGATGGATGGATGTATGGATGAATGGATGGATAGATGTATGGGTGGATGGATGGATGGATGGAAAGGTCAATGGATCGGTTTTGTAGAGGCAGATTACCATATAGGGGTATTGGAGTCCGCTGGTGTCAGATCCTTAGTCAATGTCAAATGTAAAACATTAATTCATCAATAACAAAAATGAATAAGCACCTAAATAAATAAATAAATATAAAAACTGGGTTAAAAAATACATGGCGTCTTTGCCTTTCTGCATATGGAATGCTGTGAGGATCTTAACAAGGAAAGCATTGTCCTGAGTAGCCCATTTGAAGTCGTGGAATATTTCCTTTTCCTTTTTTTTTTTTTACTTTCTATTTTCTTGATTATTCACTGGAATAAATAGATAGGAATTGAGAGGGAAGGGAGGTAGAGAGAGTTTGAGACACAGAGAGAGACAACTGCAGCACTTCGGCACCACTTGTAAAGATTTCCCCTGGCAGGTGCGAACCCGGGTGTTGAAGCCCAGTCCTCCTGCATTGTAACATGAGTGCTTAACTGGGTGTGGCACACCTGGTACCCTTGATGGGACACTTTTTTTTAGCAATGAAAAGAAATTCTCGTGGCAAGGTAATAAATAAATGAAGAAGTAAATAAAAGTGCATTTACATTATCTCAGTGGAAACACACAGGGACATATACGTCTCTGTTACCTGTATTACTTCTTCATGTATGGATTGATTGCCTCAAGAGGTTATTGCCACAGCTGAGTGCCTACACCACGAATAATCCACAGCTCCTGCACTCCATTTGTTCCCTTTTCCCTGCCCTTGTTGCTTGGTCACTGTGGTGGTTATTGTTGCGGTTGTTGTTGTTGTTGTTACTGAACTTGCATCTGACAGACACAAAAGGAGAGAGCAGAGGAAATACAGGGTGGGAGAGAAAGATAGAGCTCCTAAAGACCTGCTTCACCCCCTGTAAAGCGACTCCCCTGCAGGTGGCAGTCTGGGGGCCAGACCCCAAATCCTTCCACCTGTCCCCTCTATTCGTGATCGCCACAAGCCCTTAACCCTCTGACATACCGCCAAACCTCCCTGGATTTACTTTTGAAGGCAGTATCACCTGCCTAGTTTTGAATCCTCATTATCCTGAGGGTCAGTCCTGGAGACAGTGTCATGACACGACACATGGAGATCTCTGTTATCAGAGAGCACCTGGAACAGCAGCTGGGGCTCTAGTGCCCGGGCAGGAGCAACTCCCCATCCACCTTCCACGGAGTCCACCTGCCTGCATTTTGGTCCTTTTCCCTCCAAAAAAGATTTTTCCCTTTTTTAACTTTGAAACAGGCAGGAGACAGGTTACCCAGGCAGGGGAAAAAAAATAAAAAGCCTTTTTTTTTTTTTTTTTTTTTTTTTTTTTACCGAAGTGAATGACCTTCTTCTGGGAAGTATAGGTTTTGAACCTGAAAACTCTGTCTGTCTGTCTCTTAGTCCACAGAAAGAGCCACTAGCCCAGCCAGATCTCACGCTCAGATGGGGTGTTTTTGCCAGTCAAAGGTCTGCACAGCACACTAGGGATTGGGCGGCCTGAGACCCAAATGTTACATTGTAGATGGACTGTTTGCAGTTCTTGCTCCCCAGGACATTGGACTGTCTCAACTCCCTCCCCTACAGCATGAAAAAAAGACTCTTTCCAACCTTGGAGCAACTGGAGTGGGGGCGAGGGGAGCTGTTTGCATGTCTGCACTGCTCATGCCCAGGTGTCTGTGGGGGTCCGTGGCAGAGGCTGTAAGGTGCTAGGGGGCAGAAGGAGACTGTTTGAGAGGCAGGCTGCAGGCAGGGGAACCAGGAGTGTGTGCAGGTCTGTGTGTGTGGGTGTGGTGGCAGGGGGTTAGGGCAGGTCCCCGTGCTGGATGGTGAGATGGCAGCTGGGCTGGCCCTGGGCCCTCAGGGCTGAAGGGCAGAAGCAGGGTGGCAGTAAAGTAGCGCAGGGAGGAACACAGTAGATGATAGTTGGGAGCTGCGGGACAGAGGGTAAGGGGAAAGGGGGCATCCTTGAGGAGGGGTCAGGACTAGAGAGTGGGGGCAGCTGGAGGCATGGAAGGTCCCAGGAATCAGGGACTGACAGGAACAGATTCCTACACCCCCCCACTGGATAGAAGCTGCAGAAGCCAGAGCAGCAGCCCTGGATTGCCTAGGCCAAGGGCCCTGAGTGAGTCCCGCTGAGGATGAGGAAGAGGAGGAGGGGGTGCAGGAGGAGGAGGAGGAAGAGGAGGAGGAAGAGGAGAAAGAGGAGGAGGAAGAAGAGGAGGAGGAGGAGGCTGAGGAGGAGGAGGAGGGGCAGGAGGGCAGCTGTCAGTAGGCAACGGGATTAATAGAGGCCTCCATTACGGAGGCATGTGTCCAGGCAGGCACCCACCAACCCTCAGGGGCAGCTCAGGGCACCCAGGGACTTGGTGTGGGTATCTCTGGGGCAGGGACTGTCAGTCAGTCAGCAAGACTGTGTGTCAGTGCACATGGTGGGACAGGGGCCTGGCGGACCTTGGTCCCCCGCCCTGGACTGTCAGATGCCAGCCCCATGCCCAGACACACACCAATCCGCCCATAGCCCCTTGGCCCGGCCGACCAGCACCTGCTTTGGCCTGGGGCTCTGTCTCTGGTGGCTGGCCACCACCCCTCAAGTCAAGTTCAGCATGGGGTCATGGCTGCTGGTCAAATGGATGGGCGGGGTCCCCGTGGCCTAGCAACCACAGGAGCCGTCTGTGATGTCCTAGCCCCTGGCAATCTGTGCTGGCCACACTGGCACTGGGCAGCCCAACTGCCCTGCCACTAGGTCAGGCAACAGCGCCCAGATGCCTGGGCCCTGGCACAGAGGGACGGAAGGATGGCAAGACAGTGCTGACCGACGAGGGACCTCAGGGCTGGCAGCCAAGAGAAGACAGGTGGAGGTGCGCCCGGGATCCAGGGAGCCCAGGCCAGAGCTGCCTGCATGCCTGCGGGCCTTCCTGGATGTCTGTATGCTGCCTTTGTCCAGGTAGGTTTCTCAGGTCCCCTCCAATCCTGTCCTCTCCTGTCCTCTCCTGTCCTCACCATCCTGTCCCCTCTCCTTTCCTCCGCACTTTGCTTCTCTCCTTTGTCTGTCCTCTCTTCCAGGTGTCCTGCTCACCAGCTCCAGCACTTGTGATGGTTCTCCAGTGACAGCTGTTTGCAACCCCTTCCACCCCCTGCCTGCCCCTAATGTGACCCAGCTCACAGGGTCTCCGGCTCACCCCACCCAAACCCACACGCCCCAACACATTCCCTGGTTCAGCCCCTCTGCCCTATTCAGCCAAACTGGGCCTTTGCAACCTACCTATGCATTGTTGTTTCTCCTCACCATTCAAGGAGAGATCTCCTTTTGTACTTAGCTTGGTTGACTGGTGGATGGATGGATGGATGGATGGATGGATGGATGGATGAATGGATGGATAGATGTATGGGTGGATGGATGGATGGATGGAAAGGTCAATGGATCGGTTTTGTAGAGGCAGATTACCATATAGGGGTATTGGAGTCCGCTGGTGTCAGATCCTTAGTCAATGTCAAATGTAAAACATTAATTCATCAATAACAAAAATGAATAAGCACCTAAATAAATAAATAAATATAAAAACTGGGTTAAAAAATACATGGCGTCTTTGCCTTTCTGCATATGGAATGCTGTGAGGATCTTAACAAGGAAAGCATTGTCCTGAGTAGCCCATTTGAAGTCGTGGAATATTTCCTTTTCCTTTTTCTTTTTTTACTTTCTATTTTCTTGATTATTCACTGGAATAAATAGACAGGAATTGAGAGGGAAGGGAGGTAGAGAGAGTTTGAGACACAGAGAGAGACAACTGCAGCACTTCCGCACCACTTGTAAAGATTTCCCCTGGCAGGTGCGAACCCGGGTGTTGAAGCCCAGTCCTCCTGCATTGTAACATGAGTGCTTAACTGGGTGTGGCACACCTGGTACCCTTGATGGGACACTTTTTTTTAGCAATGAAAAGAAATTCTCGTGGCAAGGTAATAAATAAATGAAGAAGTAAATAAAAGTGCATTTACATTATCTCAGTGGAAACACACAGGGACATATACGTCTCTGTTACCTGTATTACTTCTTCATGTATGGATTGATTGCCTCAAGAGGTTATTGCCACAGCTGAGTGCCTACACCACGAATAATCCACAGCTCCTGCACTCCATTTGTTCCCCTTTCGCTGCCCTTGTTGCTTGGTCACTGTGGTGGTTATTGTTGCGGTTGTTGTTGTTGTTGTTACTGACCTTGCATCTGACAGACACAAAAGGAGAGAGCAGAGGAAATACAGGGTGGGAGAGAAAGATAGAGCTCCTAAAGACCTGCTTCACCCCCTGTAAAGCGACTCCCCTGCAGGTGGCAGTCTGGGGGCCAGACCCCAAATCCTTCCACCTGTCCCCTCTATTCGTGATCGCCACAAGCCCTTAACCCTCTGACATACCGCCAAACCTCCCTGGATTTACTTTTGAAGGCAGTATCACCTGCCTCGTTTTGAATCCTCATTATCCTGAGGGTCAGTCCTGGAGACAGTGTCATGACACGACACATGGAGATCTCTGTTATCAGAGAGCACCTGGAACAGCAGCTGGGGCTCTAGTGCCCGGGCAGGAGCAACTCCCCATCCACCTTCCACGGAGTCCACCTGCCTGCATTTTGGTCCTTTTCCCTCCAAAAAAGATTTTTCCCTTTTTTAACTTTGAAACAGGCAGGAGACAGGTTACCCAGGCAGGGGAAAAAAAATAAAAAGCCTTTTTTTTTTTTTTTTTTTTTTTTTTTTTACCGAAGTGAATGACCATCTTCTGGGAAGTATAGGTTTTGAACCTGAAAACTCTGTCTGTCTGTCTCTTAGTCCACAGAAAGAGCCACTAGCCCAGCCAGATCTCACGCTCAGATGGGGTGTTTTTGCCAGTCAAAGGTCTGCACAGCACACTAGGGATTGGGCGGCCTGAGACCCAAATGTTACATTGTAGATGGACTGTTTGCAGTTCTTGCTCCCCAGGACATTGGACTGTCTCAACTCCCTCCCCTACAGCATGAAAAAAAGACTCTTTCCAACCTTGGAGCAACTGGAGTGGGGGCGAGGGGAGCTGTTTGCATGTCTGCACTGCTCATGCCCAGGTGTCTGTGGGGGTCCGTGGCAGAGGCTGTAAGGTGCTAGGGGGCAGAAGGAGACTGTTTGAGAGGCAGGCTGCAGGCAGGGGAACCAGGAGTGTGTGCAGGTCTGTGTGTGTGGGTGTGGTGGCAGGGGGTTAGGGCAGGTCCCCGTGCTGGATGGTGAGATGGCAGCTGGGCTGGCCCTGGGCCCTCAGGGCTGAAGGGCAGAAGCAGGGTGGCAGTAAAGTAGCGCAGGGAGGAACACAGTAGATGATAGTTGGGAGCTGCGGGACAGAGGGTAAGGGGAAAGGGGGCATCCTTGAGGAGGGGTCAGGACTAGAGAGTGGGGGCAGCTGGAGGCATGGAAGGTCCCAGGAATCAGGGACTGACAGGAACAGATTCCTACACCCCCCCACTGGATAGAAGCTGCAGAAGCCAGAGCAGCAGCCCTGGATTGCCTAGGCCAAGGGCCCTGAGTGAGTCCCGCTGAGGATGAGGAAGAGGAGGAGGGGGTGCAGGAGGAGGAGGAGGAAGAGGAGGAGGAAGAGGAGAAAGAGGAGGAGGAAGAAGAGGAGGAGGAGGAGGCGGAGGAGGAGGAGGAGGGGCAGGAGGGCAGCTGTCAGTAGGCAACGGGATTAATAGAGGCCTCCATTACGGAGGCATGTGTCCAGGCAGGCACCCACCAACCCTCAGGGGCAGCTCAGGGCACCCAGGGACTTGGTGTGGGTATCTCTGGGGCAGGGACTGTCAGTCAGTCAGCAAGACTGTGTGTCAGTGCACATGGTGGGACAGGGGCCTGGCGGACCTTGGTCCCCCGCCCTGGACTGTCAGATGCCAGCCCCATGCCCAGACACACACCAATCCGCCCATAGCCCCTTGGCCCGGCCGACCAGCACCTGCTTTGGCCTGGGGCTCTGTCTCTGGTGGCTGGCCACCACCCCTCAAGTCAAGTTCAGCATGGGGTCATGGCTGCTGGTCAACTGGATGGGCGGGGTCCCCGTGGCCTAGCAACCACAGGAGCCCTCTGTGATGTCCTAGCCCCTGGCAATCTGTGCTGGCCACACTGGCACTGGGCAGCCCAACTGCCCTGCCACTAGGTCAGGCAACAGCGCCCAGATGCCTGGGCCCTGGCACAGAGGGACGGAAGGATGGCAAGACAGTGCTGACCGACGAGGGACCTCAGGGCTGGCAGCCAAGAGAAGACAGGTGGAGGTGCGCCCGGGATCCAGGGAGCCCAGGCCAGAGCTGCCTGCATGCCTGCCGGCCTTCCTGGATGTCTGTATGCTGCCTTTGTCCAGGTAGGTTTCTTAGGTCCCCTCGAATCCTGTCCTCTCCTGTCCTCTCCTGTCCTCACCATCCTGTCCCCTCTCCTTTCCTCCGCACTTTGCTTCTCTCCTTTGTCTGTCCTCTCTTCCAGGTGTCCTGCTCACCAGCTCCAGCACTTGTGATGGTTCTCCAGTGACAGCTGTTCACAACCCCTTCCACCCCCTGCCTGCCCCTAATGTGACCCAGCTCACAGGGTCTCCGGCTCACCCCACCCAAACCCACACGCCCCAACACATTCCCTGGTTCAGCCCCTCTGCCCTATTCAGCCAAACTGGGCCTTTGCAACCTACCTATGCATCGTTGTTTCTCCTCACCATTCAAGGAGAGATCTCCTTTTGTACTTAGCTTGGTTGACTGGTGGATGGATGGATGGATGGATGGATGGATGGATGTATGGATGAATGGATGGATAGATGTATGGGTGGATGGATGGATGGATGGAAAGGTCAATGGATCGGTTTTGTAGAGGCAGATTACCATATAGGGGTATTGGAGTCCGCTGGTGTCAGATCCTTAGTCAATGTCAAATGTAAAACATTAATTCATCAATAACAAAAATGAATAAGCACCTAAATAAATAAATAAATATAAAAACTGGGTTAAAAAATACATGGCGTCTTTGCCTTTCTGCATATGGAATGCTGTGAGGATCTTAACAAGGAAAGCATTGTCCTGAGTAGCCCATTTGAAGTCGTGGAATATTTCCTTTTCCTTTTTCTTTTTTTACTTTCTATTTTCTTGATTATTCACTGGAATAAATAGATAGGAATTGAGAGGGAAGGGAGGTAGAGAGAGTTTGAGACACAGAGAGAGACAACTGCAGCACTTCGGCACCACTTGTAAAGATTTCCCCTGGCAGGTGCGAACCCGGGTGTTGAAGCCCAGTCCTCCTGCATTGTAACATGAGTGCTTAACTGGGTGTGGCACACCTGGTACCCTTGATGGGACACTTTTTTTTAGCAATGAAAAGAAATTCTCGTGGCAAGGTAATAAATAAATGAAGAAGTAAATAAAAGTGCATTTACATTATCTCAGTGGAAACACACAGGGACATATACGTCTCTGTTACCTGTATTACTTCTTCATGTATGGATTGATTGCCTCAAGAGGTTATTGCCACAGCTGAGTGCCTACACCACGAATAATCCACAGCTCCTGCACTCCATTTGTTCCCTTTTCCCTGCCCTTGTTGCTTGGTCACTGTGGTGGTTATTGTTGCGGTTGTTGTTGTTGTTGTTACTGAACTTGCATCTGACAGACACAAAAGGAGAGAGCAGAGGAAATACAGGGTGGGAGAGAAAGATAGAGCTCCTAAAGACCTGCTTCACCCCCTGTAAAGCGACTCCCCTGCAGGTGGCAGTCTGGGGGCCAGACCCCAAATCCTTCCACCTGTCCCCTCTATTCGTGATCGCCACAAGCCCTTAACCCTCTGACATACCGCCAAACCTCCCTGGATTTACTTTTGAAGGCAGTATCACCTGCCTAGTTTTGAATCCTCATTATCCTGAGGGTCAGTCCTGGAGACAGTGTCATGACACGACACATGGAGATCTCTGTTATCAGAGAGCACCTGGAACAGCAGCTGGGGCTCTAGTGCCCGGGCAGGAGCAACTCCCCATCCACCTTCCACGGAGTCCACCTGCCTGCATTTTGGTCCTTTTCCCTCCAAAAAAGATTTTTCCCTTTTTTAACTTTGAAACAGGCAGGAGACAGGTTACCCAGGCAGGGGAAAAAAAATAAAAAGCCTTTTTTTTTTTTTTTTTTTTTTTTTTTTACCGAAGTGAATGACCTTCTTCTGGGAAGTATAGGTTTTGAACCTGAAAACTCTGTCTGTCTGTCTCTTAGTCCACAGAAAGAGCCACTAGCCCAGCCAGATCTCACGCTCAGATGGGGTGTTTTTGCCAGTCAAAGGTCTGCACAGCACACTAGGGATTGGGCGGCCTGAGACCCAAATGTTACATTGTAGATGGACTGTTTGCAGTTCTTGCTCCCCAGGACATTGGACTGTCTCAACTCCCTCCCCTACAGCATGAAAAAAAGACTCTTTCCAACCTTGGAGCAACTGGAGTGGGGGCGAGGGGAGCTGTTTGCATGTCTGCACTGCTCATGCCCAGGTGTCTGTGGGGGTCCGTGGCAGAGGCTGTAAGGTGCTAGGGGGCAGAAGGAGACTGTTTGAGAGGCAGGCTGCAGGCAGGGGAACCAGGAGTGTGTGCAGGTCTGTGTGTGTGGGTGTGGTGGCAGGGGGTTAGGGCAGGTCCCCGTGCTGGATGGTGAGATGGCAGCTGGGCTGGCCCTGGGCCCTCAGGGCTGAAGGGCAGAAGCAGGGTGGCAGTAAAGTAGCGCAGGGAGGAACACAGTAGATGATAGTTGGGAGCTGCGGGACAGAGGGTAAGGGGAAAGGGGGCATCCTTGAGGAGGGGTCAGGACTAGAGAGTGGGGGCAGCTGGAGGCATGGAAGGTCCCAGGAATCAGGGACTGACAGGAACAGATTCCTACACCCCCCCACTGGATAGAAGCTGCAGAAGCCAGAGCAGCAGCCCTGGATTGCCTAGGCCAAGGGCCCTGAGTGAGTCCCGCTGAGGATGAGGAAGAGGAGGAGGGGGTGCAGGAGGAGGAGGAGGAAGAGGAGGAGGAAGAGGAGAAAGAGGAGGAGGAAGAAGAGGAGGAGGAGGAGGCTGAGGAGGAGGAGGAGGGGCAGGAGGGCAGCTGTCAGTAGGCAACGGGATTAATAGAGGCCTCCATTACGGAGGCATGTGTCCAGGCAGGCACCCACCAACCCTCAGGGGCAGCTCAGGGCACCCAGGGACTTGGTGTGGGTATCTCTGGGGCAGGGACTGTCAGTCAGTCAGCAAGACTGTGTGTCAGTGCACATGGTGGGACAGGGGCCTGGCGGACCTTGGTCCCCCGCCCTGGACTGTCAGATGCCAGCCCCATGCCCAGACACACACCAATCCGCCCATAGCCCCTT
The DNA here is from genome assembly GCF_950295315.1 of Erinaceus europaeus. Lineage (NCBI taxonomy): Eukaryota > Metazoa > Chordata > Mammalia > Eulipotyphla > Erinaceidae > Erinaceus > Erinaceus europaeus. The sequence continues at coordinate 2,640,483 of NW_026647125.1, read as the reverse complement.
GGCCCGGCCGACCAGCACCTGCTTTGGCCTGGGGCTCTGTCTCTGGTGGCTGGCCACCACCCCTCAAGTCAAGTTCAGCATGGGGTCATGGCTGCTGGTCAAATGGATGGGCGGGGTCCCCGTGGCCTAGCAACCACAGGAGCCGTCTGTGATGTCCTAGCCCCTGGCAATCTGTGCTGGCCACACTGGCACTGGGCAGCCCAACTGCCCTGCCACTAGGTCAGGCAACAGCGCCCAGATGCCTGGGCCCTGGCACAGAGGGACGGAAGGATGGCAAGACAGTGCTGACCGACGAGGGACCTCAGGGCTGGCAGCCAAGAGAAGACAGGTGGAGGTGCGCCCGGGATCCAGGGAGCCCAGGCCAGAGCTGCCTGCATGCCTGCGGGCCTTCCTGGATGTCTGTATGCTGCCTTTGTCCAGGTAGGTTTCTCAGGTCCCCTCCAATCCTGTCCTCTCCTGTCCTCTCCTGTCCTCACCATCCTGTCCCCTCTCCTTTCCTCCGCACTTTGCTTCTCTCCTTTGTCTGTCCTCTCTTCCAGGTGTCCTGCTCACCAGCTCCAGCACTTGTGATGGTTCTCCAGTGACAGCTGTTTGCAACCCCTTCCACCCCCTGCCTGCCCCTAATGTGACCCAGCTCACAGGGTCTCCGGCTCACCCCACCCAAACCCACACGCCCCAACACATTCCCTGGTTCAGCCCCTCTGCCCTATTCAGCCAAACTGGGCCTTTGCAACCTACCTATGCATTGTTGTTTCTCCTCACCATTCAAGGAGAGATCTCCTTTTGTACTTAGCTTGGTTGACTGGTGGATGGATGGATGGATGGATGGATGGATGGATGGATGAATGGATGGATAGATGTATGGGTGGATGGATGGATGGATGGAAAGGTCAATGGATCGGTTTTGTAGAGGCAGATTACCATATAGGGGTATTGGAGTCCGCTGGTGTCAGATCCTTAGTCAATGTCAAATGTAAAACATTAATTCATCAATAACAAAAATGAATAAGCACCTAAATAAATAAATAAATATAAAAACTGGGTTAAAAAATACATGGCGTCTTTGCCTTTCTGCATATGGAATGCTGTGAGGATCTTAACAAGGAAAGCATTGTCCTGAGTAGCCCATTTGAAGTCGTGGAATATTTCCTTTTCCTTTTTCTTTTTTTACTTTCTATTTTCTTGATTATTCACTGGAATAAATAGACAGGAATTGAGAGGGAAGGGAGGTAGAGAGAGTTTGAGACACAGAGAGAGACAACTGCAGCACTTCCGCACCACTTGTAAAGATTTCCCCTGGCAGGTGCGAACCCGGGTGTTGAAGCCCAGTCCTCCTGCATTGTAACATGAGTGCTTAACTGGGTGTGGCACACCTGGTACCCTTGATGGGACACTTTTTTTTAGCAATGAAAAGAAATTCTCGTGGCAAGGTAATAAATAAATGAAGAAGTAAATAAAAGTGCATTTACATTATCTCAGTGGAAACACACAGGGACATATATGTCTCTGTTACCTGTATTACTTCTTCATGTATGGATTGATTGCCTCAAGAGGTTATTGCCACAGCTGAGTGCCTACACCACGAATAATCCACAGCTCCTGCACTCCATTTGTTCCCCTTTCGCTGCCCTTGTTGCTTGGTCACTGTGGTGGTTATTGTTGCGGTTGTTGTTGTTGTTGTTACTGACCTTGCATCTGACAGACACAAAAGGAGAGAGCAGAGGAAATACAGGGTGGGAGAGAAAGATAGAGCTCCTAAAGACCTGCTTCACCCCCTGTAAAGCGACTCCCCTGCAGGTGGCAGTCTGGGGGCCAGACCCCAAATCCTTCCACCTGTCCCCTCTATTCGTGATCGCCACAAGCCCTTAACCCTCTGACATACCGCCAAACCTCCCTGGATTTACTTTTGAAGGCAGTATCACCTGCCTCGTTTTGAATCCTCATTATCCTGAGGGTCAGTCCTGGAGACAGTGTCATGACACGACACATGGAGATCTCTGTTATCAGAGAGCACCTGGAACAGCAGCTGGGGCTCTAGTGCCCGGGCAGGAGCAACTCCCCATCCACCTTCCACGGAGTCCACCTGCCTGCATTTTGGTCCTTTTCCCTCCAAAAAAGATTTTTCCCTTTTTTAACTTTGAAACAGGCAGGAGACAGGTTACCCAGGCAGGGGAAAAAAAATAAAAAGCCTTTTTTTTTTTTTTTTTTTTTTTTTTTTTACCGAAGTGAATGACCATCTTCTGGGAAGTATAGGTTTTGAACCTGAAAACTCTGTCTGTCTGTCTCTTAGTCCACAGAAAGAGCCACTAGCCCAGCCAGATCTCACGCTCAGATGGGGTGTTTTTGCCAGTCAAAGGTCTGCACAGCACACTAGGGATTGGGCGGCCTGAGACCCAAATGTTACATTGTAGATGGACTGTTTGCAGTTCTTGCTCCCCAGGACATTGGACTGTCTCAACTCCCTCCCCTACAGCATGAAAAAAAGACTCTTTCCAACCTTGGAGCAACTGGAGTGGGGGCGAGGGGAGCTGTTTGCATGTCTGCACTGCTCATGCCCAGGTGTCTGTGGGGGTCCGTGGCAGAGGCTGTAAGGTGCTAGGGGGCAGAAGGAGACTGTTTGAGAGGCAGGCTGCAGGCAGGGGAACCAGGAGTGTGTGCAGGTCTGTGTGTGTGGGTGTGGTGGCAGGGGGTTAGGGCAGGTCCCCGTGCTGGATGGTGAGATGGCAGCTGGGCTGGCCCTGGGCCCTCAGGGCTGAAGGGCAGAAGCAGGGTGGCAGTAAAGTAGCGCAGGGAGGAACACAGTAGATGTTAGTTGGGAGCTGCGGGACAGAGGGTAAGGGGAAAGGGGGCATCCTTGAGGAGGGGTCAGGACTAGAGAGTGGGGGCAGCTGGAGGCATGGAAGGTCCCAGGAATCAGGGACTGACAGGAACAGATTCCTACACCCCCCCACTGGATAGAAGCTGCAGAAGCCAGAGCAGCAGCCCTGGATTGCCTAGGCCAAGGGCCCTGAGTGAGTCCCGCTGAGGATGAGGAAGAGGAGGAGGGGGTGCAGGAGGAGGAGGAGGAAGAGGAGGAGGAAGAGGAGAAAGAGGAGGAGGAAGAAGAGGAGGAGGAGGAGGCGGAGGAGGAGGAGGAGGGGCAGGAGGGCAGCTGTCAGTAGGCAACGGGATTAATAGAGGCCTCCATTACGGAGGCATGTGTCCAGGCAGGCACCCACCAACCCTCAGGGGCAGCTCAGGGCACCCAGGGACTTGGTGTGGGTATCTCTGGGGCAGGGACTGTCAGTCAGTCAGCAAGACTGTGTGTCAGTGCACATGGTGGGACAGGGGCCTGGCGGACCTTGGTCCCCCGCCCTGGACTGTCAGATGCCAGCCCCATGCCCAGACACACACCAATCCGCCCATAGCCCCTTGGCCCGGCCGACCAGCACCTGCTTTGGCCTGGGGCTCTGTCTCTGGTGGCTGGCCACCACCCCTCAAGTCAAGTTCAGCATGGGGTCATGGCTGCTGGTCAACTGGATGGGCGGGGTCCCCGTGGCCTAGCAACCACAGGAGCCCTCTGTGATGTCCTAGCCCCTGGCAATCTGTGCTGGCCACACTGGCACTGGGCAGCCCAACTGCCCTGCCACTAGGTCAGGCAACAGCGCCCAGATGCCTGGGCCCTGGCACAGAGGGACGGAAGGATGGCAAGACAGTGCTGACCGACGAGGGACCTCAGGGCTGGCAGCCAAGAGAAGACAGGTGGAGGTGCGCCCGGGATCCAGGGAGCCCAGGCCAGAGCTGCCTGCATGCCTGCCGGCCTTCCTGGATGTCTGTATGCTGCCTTTGTCCAGGTAGGTTTCTTAGGTCCCCTCGAATCCTGTCCTCTCCTGTCCTCTCCTGTCCTCACCATCCTGTCCCCTCTCCTTTCCTCCGCACTTTGCTTCTCTCCTTTGTCTGTCCTCTCTTCCAGGTGTCCTGCTCACCAGCTCCAGCACTTGTGATGGTTCTCCAGTGACAGCTGTTCACAACCCCTTCCACCCCCTGCCTGCCCCTAATGTGACCCAGCTCACAGGGTCTCCGGCTCACCCCACCCAAACCCACACGCCCCAACACATTCCCTGGTTCAGCCCCTCTGCCCTATTCAGCCAAACTGGGCCTTTGCAACCTACCTATGCATCGTTGTTTCTCCTCACCATTCAAGGAGAGATCTCCTTTTGTACTTAGCTTGGTTGACTGGTGGATGGATGGATGGATGGATGGATGGATGGATGGATGTATGGATGAATGGATGGATAGATGTATGGGTGGATGGATGGATGGATGGAAAGGTCAATGGATCGGTTTTGTAGAGGCAGATTACCATATAGGGGTATTGGAGTCCGCTGGTGTCAGATCCTTAGTCAATGTCAAATGTAAAACATTAATTCATCAATAACAAAAATGAATAAGCACCTAAATAAATAAATAAATATAAAAACTGGGTTAAAAAATACATGGCGTCTTTGCCTTTCTGCATATGGAATGCTGTGAGGATCTTAACAAGGAAAGCATTGTCCTGAGTAGCCCATTTGAAGTCGTGGAATATTTCCTTTTCCTTTTTCTTTTTTTACTTTCTATTTTCTTGATTATTCACTGGAATAAATAGATAGGAATTGAGAGGGAAGGGAGGTAGAGAGAGTTTGAGACACAGAGAGAGACAACTGCAGCACTTCCGCACCACTTGTAAAGATTTCCCCTGGCAGGTGCGAACCCGGGTGTTGAAGCCCAGTCCTCCTGCATTGTAACATGAGTGCTTAACTGGGTGTGGCACACCTGGTACCCTTGATGGGACACTTTTTTTTAGCAATGAAAAGAAATTCTCGTGGCAAGGTAATAAATAAATGAAGAAGTAAATAAAAGTGCATTTACATTATCTCAGTGGAAACACACAGGGACATATACGTCTCTGTTACCTGTATTACTTCTTCATGTATGGATTGATTGCCTCAAGAGGTTATTGCCACAGCTGAGTGCCTACACCACGAATAATCCACAGCTCCTGCACTCCATTTGTTCCCCTTTCGCTGCCCTTGTTGCTTGGTCACTGTGGTGGTTATTGTTGCGGTTGTTGTTGTTGTTGTTACTGACCTTGCATCTGACAGACACAAAAGGAGAGAGCAGAGGAAATACAGGGTGGGAGAGAAAGATAGAGCTCCTAAAGACCTGCTTCACCCCCTGTAAAGCGACTCCCCTGCAGGTGGCAGTCTGGGGGCCAGACCCCAAATCCTTCCACCTGTCCCCTCTATTCGTGATCGCCACAAGCCCTTAACCCTCTGACATACCGCCAAACCTCCCTGGATTTACTTTTGAAGGCAGTATCACCTGCCTCGTTTTGAATCCTCATTATCCTGAGGGTCAGTCCTGGAGACAGTGTCATGACACGACACATGGAGATCTCTGTTATCAGAGAGCACCTGGAACAGCAGCTGGGGCTCTAGTGCCCGGGCAGGAGCAACTCCCCATCCACCTTCCACGGAGTCCACCTGCCTGCATTTTGGTCCTTTTCCCTCCAAAAAAGATTTTTCCCTTTTTTAACTTTGAAACAGGCAGGAGACAGGTTACCCAGGCAGGGGAAAAAAAATAAAAAGCCTTTTTTTTTTTTTTTTTTTTTTTTTTTTTACCGAAGTGAATGACCATCTTCTGGGAAGTATAGGTTTTGAACCTGAAAACTCTGTCTGTCTGTCTCTTAGTCCACAGAAAGAGCCACTAGCCCAGCCAGATCTCACGCTCAGATGGGGTGTTTTTGCCAGTCAAAGGTCTGCACAGCACACTAGGGATTGGGCGGCCTGAGACCCAAATGTTACATTGTAGATGGACTGTTTGCAGTTCTTGCTCCCCAGGACATTGGACTGTCTCAACTCCCTCCCCTACAGCATGAAAAAAAGACTCTTTCCAACCTTGGAGCAACTGGAGTGGGGGCGAGGGGAGCTGTTTGCATGTCTGCACTGCTCATGCCCAGGTGTCTGTGGGGGTCCGTGGCAGAGGCTGTAAGGTGCTAGGGGGCAGAAGGAGACTGTTTGAGAGGCAGGCTGCAGGCAGGGGAACCAGGAGTGTGTGCAGGTCTGTGTGTGTGGGTGTGGTGGCAGGGGGTTAGGGCAGGTCCCCGTGCTGGATGGTGAGATGGCAGCTGGGCTGGCCCTGGGCCCTCAGGGCTGAAGGGCAGAAGCAGGGTGGCAGTAAAGTAGCGCAGGGAGGAACACAGTAGATGTTAGTTGGGAGCTGCGGGACAGAGGGTAAGGGGAAAGGGGGCATCCTTGAGGAGGGGTCAGGACTAGAGAGTGGGGGCAGCTGGAGGCATGGAAGGTCCCAGGAATCAGGGACTGACAGGAACAGATTCCTACACCCCCCCACTGGATAGAAGCTGCAGAAGCCAGAGCAGCAGCCCTGGATTGCCTAGGCCAAGGGCCCTGAGTGAGTCCCGCTGAGGATGAGGAAGAGGAGGAGGGGGTGCAGGAGGAGGAGGAGGAAGAGGAGGAGGAAGAGGAGAAAGAGGAGGAGGAAGAAGAGGAGGAGGAGGAGGCGGAGGAGGAGGAGGAGGGGCAGGAGGGCAGCTGTCAGTAGGCAACGGGATTAATAGAGGCCTCCATTACGGAGGCATGTGTCCAGGCAGGCACCCACCAACCCTCAGGGGCAGCTCAGGGCACCCAGGGACTTGGTGTGGGTATCTCTGGGGCAGGGACTGTCAGTCAGTCAGCAAGACTGTGTGTCAGTGCACATGGTGGGACAGGGGCCTGGCGGACCTTGGTCCCCCGCCCTGGACTGTCAGATGCCAGCCCCATGCCCAGACACACACCAATCCGCCCATAGCCCCTTGGCCCGGCCGACCAGCACCTGCTTTGGCCTGGGGCTCTGTCTCTGGTGGCTGGCCACCACCCCTCAAGTCAAGTTCAGCATGGGGTCATGGCTGCTGGTCAACTGGATGGGCGGGGTCCCCGTGGCCTAGCAACCACAGGAGCCCTCTGTGATGTCCTAGCCCCTGGCAATCTGTGCTGGCCACACTGGCACTGGGCAGCCCAACTGCCCTGCCACTAGGTCAGGCAACAGCGCCCAGATGCCTGGGCCCTGGCACAGAGGGACGGAAGGATGGCAAGACAGTGCTGACCGACGAGGGACCTCAGGGCTGGCAGCCAAGAGAAGACAGGTGGAGGTGCGCCCGGGATCCAGGGAGCCCAGGCCAGAGCTGCCTGCATGCCTGCCGGCCTTCCTGGATGTCTGTATGCTGCCTTTGTCCAGGTAGGTTTCTTAGGTCCCCTCGAATCCTGTCCTCTCCTGTCCTCTCCTGTCCTCACCATCCTGTCCCCTCTCCTTTCCTCCGCACTTTGCTTCTCTCCTTTGTCTGTCCTCTCTTCCAGGTGTCCTGCTCACCAGCTCCAGCACTTGTGATGGTTCTCCAGTGACAGCTGTTCACAACCCCTTCCACCCCCTGCCTGCCCCTAATGTGACCCAGCTCACAGGGTCTCCGGCTCACCCCACCCAAACCCACACGCCCCAACACATTCCCTGGTTCAGCCCCTCTGCCCTATTCAGCCAAACTGGGCCTTTGCAACCTACCTATGCATCGTTGTTTCTCCTCACCATTCAAGGAGAGATCTCCTTTTGTACTTAGCTTGGTTGACTGGTGGATGGATGGATGGATGGATGGATGGATGGATGGATGTATGGATGAATGGATGGATAGATGTATGGGTGGATGGATGGATGGATGGAAAGGTCAATGGATCGGTTTTGTAGAGGCAGATTACCATATAGGGGTATTGGAGTCCGCTGGTGTCAGATCCTTAGTCAATGTCAAATGTAAAACATTAATTCATCAATAACAAAAATGAATAAGCACCTAAATAAATAAATAAATATAAAAACTGGGTTAAAAAATACATGGCGTCTTTGCCTTTCTGCATATGGAATGCTGTGAGGATCTTAACAAGGAAAGCATTGTCCTGAGTAGCCCATTTGAAGTCGTGGAATATTTCCTTTTCCTTTTTCTTTTTTTACTTTCTATTTTCTTGATTATTCACTGGAATAAATAGATAGGAATTGAGAGGGAAGGGAGGTAGAGAGAGTTTGAGACACAGAGAGAGACAACTGCAGCACTTCGGCACCACTTGTAAAGATTTCCCCTGGCAGGTGCGAACCCGGGTGTTGAAGCCCAGTCCTCCTGCATTGTAACATGAGTGCTTAACTGGGTGTGGCACACCTGGTACCCTTGATGGGACACTTTTTTTTAGCAATGAAAAGAAATTCTCGTGGCAAGGTAATAAATAAATGAAGAAGTAAATAAAAGTGCATTTACATTATCTCAGTGGAAACACACAGGGACATATACGTCTCTGTTACCTGTATTACTTCTTCATGTATGGATTGATTGCCTCAAGAGGTTATTGCCACAGCTGAGTGCCTACACCACGAATAATCCACAGCTCCTGCACTCCATTTGTTCCCTTTTCCCTGCCCTTGTTGCTTGGTCACTGTGGTGGTTATTGTTGCGGTTGTTGTTGTTGTTGTTACTGAACTTGCATCTGACAGACACAAAAGGAGAGAGCAGAGGAAATACAGGGTGGGAGAGAAAGATAGAGCTCCTAAAGACCTGCTTCACCCCCTGTAAAGCGACTCCCCTGCAGGTGGCAGTCTGGGGGCCAGACCCCAAATCCTTCCACCTGTCCCCTCTATTCGTGATCGCCACAAGCCCTTAACCCTCTGACATACCGCCAAACCTCCCTGGATTTACTTTTGAAGGCAGTATCACCTGCCTAGTTTTGAATCCTCATTATCCTGAGGGTCAGTCCTGGAGACAGTGTCATGACACGACACATGGAGATCTCTGTTATCAGAGAGCACCTGGAACAGCAGCTGGGGCTCTAGTGCCCGGGCAGGAGCAACTCCCCATCCACCTTCCACGGAGTCCACCTGCCTGCATTTTGGTCCTTTTCCCTCCAAAAAAGATTTTTCCCTTTTTTAACTTTGAAACAGGCAGGAGACAGGTTACCCAGGCAGGGGAAAAAAAATAAAAAGCCTTTTTTTTTTTTTTTTTTTTTTTTTTTTACCGAAGTGAATGACCTTCTTCTGGGAAGTATAGGTTTTGAACCTGAAAACTCTGTCTGTCTGTCTCTTAGTCCACAGAAAGAGCCACTAGCCCAGCCAGATCTCACGCTCAGATGGGGTGTTTTTGCCAGTCAAAGGTCTGCACAGCACACTAGGGATTGGGCGGCCTGAGACCCAAATGTTACATTGTAGATGGACTGTTTGCAGTTCTTGCTCCCCAGGACATTGGACTGTCTCAACTCCCTCCCCTACAGCATGAAAAAAAGACTCTTTCCAACCTTGGAGCAACTGGAGTGGGGGCGAGGGGAGCTGTTTGCATGTCTGCACTGCTCATGCCCAGGTGTCTGTGGGGGTCCGTGGCAGAGGCTGTAAGGTGCTAGGGGGCAGAAGGAGACTGTTTGAGAGGCAGGCTGCAGGCAGGGGAACCAGGAGTGTGTGCAGGTCTGTGTGTGTGGGTGTGGTGGCAGGGGGTTAGGGCAGGTCCCCGTGCTGGATGGTGAGATGGCAGCTGGGCTGGCCCTGGGCCCTCAGGGCTGAAGGGCAGAAGCAGGGTGGCAGTAAAGTAGCGCAGGGAGGAACACAGTAGATGATAGTTGGGAGCTGCGGGACAGAGGGTAAGGGGAAAGGGGGCATCCTTGAGGAGGGGTCAGGACTAGAGAGTGGGGGCAGCTGGAGGCATGGAAGGTCCCAGGAATCAGGGACTGACAGGAACAGATTCCTACACCCCCCCACTGGATAGAAGCTGCAGAAGCCAGAGCAGCAGCCCTGGATTGCCTAGGCCAAGGGCCTGAGTGAGTCCCGCTGAGGATGAGGAAGAGGAGGAGGGGGTGCAGGAGGAGGAGGAGGAAGAGGAGGAGGAAGAGGAGAAAGAGGAGGAGGAAGAAGAGGAGGAGGAGGAGGCTGAGGAGGAGGAGGAGGGGCAGGAGGGCAGCTGTCAGTAGGCAACGGGATTAATAGAGGCCTCCATTACGGAGGCATGTGTCCAGGCAGGCACCCACCAACCCTCAGGGGCAGCTCAGGGCACCCAGGGACTTGGTGTGGGTATCTCTGGGGCAGGGACTGTCAGTCAGTCAGCAAGACTGTGTGTCAGTGCACATGGTGGGACAGGGGCCTGGCGGACCTTGGTCCCCCGCCCTGGACTGTCAGATGCCAGCCCCATGCCCAGACACACACCAATCCGCCCATAGCCCCTTGGCCCGGCCGACCAGCACCTGCTTTGGCCTGGGGCTCTGTCTCTGGTGGCTGGCCACCACCCCTCAAGTCAAGTTCAGCATGGGGTCATGGCTGCTGGTCAAATGGATGGGCGGGGTCCCCGTGGCCTAGCAACCACAGGAGCCGTCTGTGATGTCCTAGCCCCTGGCAATCTGTGCTGGCCACACTGGCACTGGGCAGCCCAACTGCCCTGCCACTAGGTCAGGCAACAGCGCCCAGATGCCTGGGCCCTGGCACAGAGGGACGGAAGGATGGCAAGACAGTGCTGACCGACGAGGGACCTCAGGGCTGGCAGCCAAGAGAAGACAGGTGGAGGTGCGCCCGGGATCCAGGGAGCCCAGGCCAGAGCTGCCTGCATGCCTGCGGGCCTTCCTGGATGTCTGTATGCTGCCTTTGTCCAGGTAGGTTTCTCAGGTCCCCTCCAATCCTGTCCTCTCCTGTCCTCTCCTGTCCTCACCATCCTGTCCCCTCTCCTTTCCTCCGCACTTTGCTTCTCTCCTTTGTCTGTCCTCTCTTCCAGGTGTCCTGCTCACCAGCTCCAGCACTTGTGATGGTTCTCCAGTGACAGCTGTTTGCAACCCCTTCCACCCCCTGCCTGCCCCTAATGTGACCCAGCTCACAGGGTCTCCGGCTCACCCCACCCAAACCCACACGCCCCAACACATTCCCTGGTTCAGCCCCTCTGCCCTATTCAGCCAAACTGGGCCTTTGCAACCTACCTATGCATTGTTGTTTCTCCTCACCATTCAAGGAGAGATCTCCTTTTGTACTTAGCTTGGTTGACTGGTGGATGGATGGATGGATGGATGGATGGATGGATGAATGGATGGATAGATGTATGGGTGGATGGATGGATGGATGGAAAGGTCAATGGATCGGTTTTGTAGAGGCAGATTACCATATAGGGGTATTGGAGTCCGCTGGTGTCAGATCCTTAGTCAATGTCAAATGTAAAACATTAATTCATCAATAACAAAAATGAATAAGCACCTAAATAAATAAATAAATATAAAAACTGGGTTAAAAAATACATGGCGTCTTTGCCTTTCTGCATATGGAATGCTGTGAGGATCTTAACAAGGAAAGCATTGTCCTGAGTAGCCCATTTGAAGTCGTGGAATATTTCCTTTTCCTTTTTCTTTTTTTACTTTCTATTTTCTTGATTATTCACTGGAATAAATAGACAGGAATTGAGAGGGAAGGGAGGTAGAGAGAGTTTGAGACACAGAGAGAGACAACTGCAGCACTTCCGCACCACTTGTAAAGATTTCCCCTGGCAGGTGCGAACCCGGGTGTTGAAGCCCAGTCCTCCTGCATTGTAACATGAGTGCTTAACTGGGTGTGGCACACCTGGTACCCTTGATGGGACACTTTTTTTTAGCAATGAAAAGAAATTCTCGTGGCAAGGTAATAAATAAATGAAGAAGTAAATAAAAGTGCATTTACATTATCTCAGTGGAAACACACAGGGACATATACGTCTCTGTTACCTGTATTACTTCTTCATGTATGGATTGATTGCCTCAAGAGGTTATTGCCACAGCTGAGTGCCTACACCACGAATAATCCACAGCTCCTGCACTCCATTTGTTCCCCTTTCGCTGCCCTTGTTGCTTGGTCACTGTGGTGGTTATTGTTGCGGTTGTTGTTGTTGTTGTTACTGACCTTGCATCTGACAGACACAAAAGGAGAGAGCAGAGGAAATACAGGGTGGGAGAGAAAGATAGAGCTCCTAAAGACCTGCTTCACCCCCTGTAAAGCGACTCCCCTGCAGGTGGCAGTCTGGGGGCCAGACCCCAAATCCTTCCACCTGTCCCCTCTATTCGTGATCGCCACAAGCCCTTAACCCTCTGACATACCGCCAAACCTCCCTGGATTTACTTTTGAAGGCAGTATCACCTGCCTCGTTTTGAATCCTCATTATCCTGAGGGTCAGTCCTGGAGACAGTGTCATGACACGACACATGGAGATCTCTGTTATCAGAGAGCACCTGGAACAGCAGCTGGGGCTCTAGTGCCCGGGCAGGAGCAACTCCCCATCCACCTTCCACGGAGTCCACCTGCCTGCATTTTGGTCCTTTTCCCTCCAAAAAAGATTTTTCCCTTTTTTAACTTTGAAACAGGCAGGAGACAGGTTACCCAGGCAGGGGAAAAAAAATAAAAAGCCTTTTTTTTTTTTTTTTTTTTTTTTTTTTTTACCGAAGTGAATGACCATCTTCTGGGAAGTATAGGTTTTGAACCTGAAAACTCTGTCTGTCTGTCTCTTAGTCCACAGAAAGAGCCACTAGCCCAGCCAGATCTCACGCTCAGATGGGGTGTTTTTGCCAGTCAAAGGTCTGCACAGCACACTAGGGATTGGGCGGCCTGAGACCCAAATGTTACATTGTAGATGGACTGTTTGCAGTTCTTGCTCCCCAGGACATTGGACTGTCTCAACTCCCTCCCCTACAGCATGAAAAAAAGACTCTTTCCAACCTTGGAGCAACTGGAGTGGGGGCGAGGGGAGCTGTTTGCATGTCTGCACTGCTCATGCCCAGGTGTCTGTGGGGGTCCGTGGCAGAGGCTGTAAGGTGCTAGGGGGCAGAAGGAGACTGTTTGAGAGGCAGGCTGCAGGCAGGGGAACCAGGAGTGTGTGCAGGTCTGTGTGTGTGGGTGTGGTGGCAGGGGGTTAGGGCAGGTCCCCGTGCTGGATGGTGAGATGGCAGCTGGGCTGGCCCTGGGCCCTCAGGGCTGAAGGGCAGAAGCAGGGTGGCAGTAAAGTAGCGCAGGGAGGAACACAGTAGATGTTAGTTGGGAGCTGCGGGACAGAGGGTAAGGGGAAAGGGGGCATCCTTGAGGAGGGGTCAGGACTAGAGAGTGGGGGCAGCTGGAGGCATGGAAGGTCCCAGGAATCAGGGACTGACAGGAACAGATTCCTACACCCCCCCACTGGATAGAAGCTGCAGAAGCCAGAGCAGCAGCCCTGGATTGCCTAGGCCAAGGGCCCTGAGTGAGTCCCGCTGAGGATGAGGAAGAGGAGGAGGGGGTGCAGGAGGAGGAGGAGGAAGAGGAGGAGGAAGAGGAGAAAGAGGAGGAGGAAGAAGAGGAGGAGGAGGAGGCGGAGGAGGAGGAGGAGGGGCAGGAGGGCAGCTGTCAGTAGGCAACGGGATTAATAGAGGCCTCCATTACGGAGGCATGTGTCCAGGCAGGCACCCACCAACCCTCAGGGGCAGCTCAGGGCACCCAGGGACTTGGTGTGGGTATCTCTGGGGCAGGGACTGTCAGTCAGTCAGCAAGACTGTGTGTCAGTGCACATGGTGGGACAGGGGCCTGGCGGACCTTGGTCCCCCGCCCTGGACTGTCAGATGCCAGCCCCATGCCCAGACACACACCAATCCGCCCATAGCCCCTTGGCCCGGCCGACCAGCACCTGCTTTGGCCTGGGGCTCTGTCTCTGGTGGCTGGCCACCACCCCTCAAGTCAAGTTCAGCATGGGGTCATGGCTGCTGGTCAACTGGATGGGCGGGGTCCCCGTGGCCTAGCAACCACAGGAGCCCTCTGTGATGTCCTAGCCCCTGGCAATCTGTGCTGGCCACACTGGCACTGGGCAGCCCAACTGCCCTGCCACTAGGTCAGGCAACAGCGCCCAGATGCCTGGGCCCTGGCACAGAGGGACGGAAGGATGGCAAGACAGTGCTGACCGACGAGGGACCTCAGGGCTGGCAGCCAAGAGAAGACAGGTGGAGGTGCGCCCGGGATCCAGGGAGCCCAGGCCAGAGCTGCCTGCATGCCTGCCGGCCTTCCTGGATGTCTGTATGCTGCCTTTGTCCAGGTAGGTTTCTTAGGTCCCCTCGAATCCTGTCCTCTCCTGTCCTCTCCTGTCCTCACCATCCTGTCCCCTCTCCTTTCCTCCGCACTTTGCTTCTCTCCTTTGTCTGTCCTCTCTTCCAGGTGTCCTGCTCACCAGCTCCAGCACTTGTGATGGTTCTCCAGTGACAGCTGTTCACAACCCCTTCCACCCCCTGCCTGCCCCTAATGTGACCCAGCTCACAGGGTCTCCGGCTCACCCCACCCAAACCCACACGCCCCAACACATTCCCTGGTTCAGCCCCTCTGCCCTATTCAGCCAAACTGGGCCTTTGCAACCTACCTATGCATCGTTGTTTCTCCTCACCATTCAAGGAGAGATCTCCTTTTGTACTTAGCTTGGTTGACTGGTGGATGGATGGATGGATGGATGGATGGATGGATGGATGGATGTATGGATGAATGGATGGATAGATGTATGGGTGGATGGATGGATGGATGGAAAGGTCAATGGATCGGTTTTGTAGAGGCAGATTACCATATAGGGGTATTGGAGTCCGCTGGTGTCAGATCCTTAGTCAATGTCAAATGTAAAACATTAATTCATCAATAACAAAAATGAATAAGCACCTAAATAAATAAATAAATATAAAAACTGGGTTAAAAAATACATGGCGTCTTTGCCTTTCTGCATATGGAATGCTGTGAGGATCTTAACAAGGAAAGCATTGTCCTGAGTAGCCCATTTGAAGTCGTGGAATATTTCCTTTTCCTTTTTCTTTTTTTACTTTCTATTTTCTTGATTATTCACTGGAATAAATAGATAGGAATTGAGAGGGAAGGGAGGTAGAGAGAGTTTGAGACACAGAGAGAGACAACTGCAGCACTTCGGCACCACTTGTAAAGATTTCCCCTGGCAGGTGCGAACCCGGGTGTTGAAGCCCAGTCCTCCTGCATTGTAACATGAGTGCTTAACTGGGTGTGGCACACCTGGTACCCTTGATGGGACACTTTTTTTTAGCAATGAAAAGAAATTCTCGTGGCAAGGTAATAAATAAATGAAGAAGTAAATAAAAGTGCATTTACATTATCTCAGTGGAAACACACAGGGACATATACGTCTCTGTTACCTGTATTACTTCTTCATGTATGGATTGATTGCCTCAAGAGGTTATTGCCACAGCTGAGTGCCTACACCACGAATAATCCACAGCTCCTGCACTCCATTTGTTCCCTTTTCCCTGCCCTTGTTGCTTGGTCACTGTGGTGGTTATTGTTGCGGTTGTTGTTGTTGTTGTTACTGAACTTGCATCTGACAGACACAAAAGGAGAGAGCAGAGGAAATACAGGGTGGGAGAGAAAGATAGAGCTCCTAAAGACCTGCTTCACCCCCTGTAAAGCGACTCCCCTGCAGGTGGCAGTCTGGGGGCCAGACCCCAAATCCTTCCACCTGTCCCCTCTATTCGTGATCGCCACAAGCCCTTAACCCTCTGACATACCGCCAAACCTCCCTGGATTTACTTTTGAAGGCAGTATCACCTGCCTAGTTTTGAATCCTCATTATCCTGAGGGTCAGTCCTGGAGACAGTGTCATGACACGACACATGGAGATCTCTGTTATCAGAGAGCACCTGGAACAGCAGCTGGGGCTCTAGTGCCCGGGCAGGAGCAACTCCCCATCCACCTTCCACGGAGTCCACCTGCCTGCATTTTGGTCCTTTTCCCTCCAAAAAAGATTTTTCCCTTTTTTAACTTTGAAACAGGCAGGAGACAGGTTACCCAGGCAGGGGAAAAAAAATAAAAAGCCTTTTTTTTTTTTTTTTTTTTTTTTTTTTACCGAAGTGAATGACCTTCTTCTGGGAAGTATAGGTTTTGAACCTGAAAACTCTGTCTGTCTGTCTCTTAGTCCACAGAAAGAGCCACTAGCCCAGCCAGATCTCACGCTCAGATGGGGTGTTTTTGCCAGTCAAAGGTCTGCACAGCACACTAGGGATTGGGCGGCCTGAGACCCAAATGTTACATTGTAGATGGACTGTTTGCAGTTCTTGCTCCCCAGGACATTGGACTGTCTCAACTCCCTCCCCTACAGCATGAAAAAAAGACTCTTTCCAACCTTGGAGCAACTGGAGTGGGGGCGAGGGGAGCTGTTTGCATGTCTGCACTGCTCATGCCCAGGTGTCTGTGGGGGTCCGTGGCAGAGGCTGTAAGGTGCTAGGGGGCAGAAGGAGACTGTTTGAGAGGCAGGCTGCAGGCAGGGGAACCAGGAGTGTGTGCAGGTCTGTGTGTGTGGGTGTGGTGGCAGGGGGTTAGGGCAGGTCCCCGTGCTGGATGGTGAGATGGCAGCTGGGCTGGCCCTGGGCCCTCAGGGCTGAAGGGCAGAAGCAGGGTGGCAGTAAAGTAGCGCAGGGAGGAACACAGTAGATGATAGTTGGGAGCTGCGGGACAGAGGGTAAGGGGAAAGGGGGCATCCTTGAGGAGGGGTCAGGACTAGAGAGTGGGGGCAGCTGGAGGCATGGAAGGTCCCAGGAATCAGGGACTGACAGGAACAGATTCCTACACCCCCCCACTGGATAGAAGCTGCAGAAGCCAGAGCAGCAGCCCTGGATTGCCTAGGCCAAGGGCCCTGAGTGAGTCCCGCTGAGGATGAGGAAGAGGAGGAGGGGGTGCAGGAGGAGGAGGAGGAAGAGGAGGAGGAAGAGGAGAAAGAGGAGGAGGAAGAAGAGGAGGAGGAGGAGGCTGAGGAGGAGGAGGAGGGGCAGGAGGGCAGCTGTCAGTAGGCAACGGGATTAATAGAGGCCTCCATTACGGAGGCATGTTTCCAGGCAGGCACCCACCAACCCTCAGGGGCAGCTCAGGGCACCCAGGGACTTGGTGTGGGTATCTCTGGGGCAGGGACTGTCAGTCAGTCAGCAAGACTGTGTGTCAGTGCACATGGTGGGACAGGGGCCTGGCGGACCTTGGTCCCCCGCCCTGGACTGTCAGATGCCAGCCCCATGCCCAGACACACACCAATCCGCCCATAGCCCCTTGGCCCGGCCGACCAGCACCTGCTTTGGCCTGGGGCTCTGTCTCTGGTGGCTGGCCACCACCCCTCAAGTCAAGTTCAGCATGGGGTCATGGCTGCTGGTCAAATGGATGGGCGGGGTCCCCGTGGCCTAGCAACCACAGGAGCCGTCTGTGATGTCCTAGCCCCTGGCAATCTGTGCTGGCCACACTGGCACTGGGCAGCCCAACTGCCCTGCCACTAGGTCAGGCAACAGCGCCCAGATGCCTGGGCCCTGGCACAGAGGGACGGAAGGATGGCAAGACAGTGCTGACCGACGAGGGACCTCAGGGCTGGCAGCCAAGAGAAGACAGGTGGAGGTGCGCCCGGGATCCAGGGAGCCCAGGCCAGAGCTGCCTGCATGCCTGCGGGCCTTCCTGGATGTCTGTATGCTGCCTTTGTCCAGGTAGGTTTCTCAGGTCCCCTCCAATCCTGTCCTCTCCTGTCCTCTCCTGTCCTCACCATCCTGTCCCCTCTCCTTTCCTCCGCACTTTGCTTCTCTCCTTTGTCTGTCCTCTCTTCCAGGTGTCCTGCTCACCAGCTCCAGCACTTGTGATGGTTCTCCAGTGACAGCTGTTTGCAACCCCTTCCACCCCCTGCCTGCCCCTAATGTGACCCAGCTCACAGGGTCTCCGGCTCACCCCACCCAAACCCACACGCCCCAACACATTCCCTGGTTCAGCCCCTCTGCCCTATTCAGCCAAACTGGGCCTTTGCAACCTACCTATGCATTGTTGTTTCTCCTCACCATTCAAGGAGAGATCTCCTTTTGTACTTAGCTTGGTTGACTGGTGGATGGATGGATGGATGGATGGATGGATGGATGGATGAATGGATGGATAGATGTATGGGTGGATGGATGGATGGATGGAAAGGTCAATGGATCGGTTTTGTAGAGGCAGATTACCATATAGGGGTATTGGAGTCCGCTGGTGTCAGATCCTTAGTCAATGTCAAATGTAAAACATTAATTCATCAATAACAAAAATGAATAAGCACCTAAATAAATAAATAAATATAAAAACTGGGTTAAAAAATACATGGCGTCTTTGCCTTTCTGCATATGGAATGCTGTGAGGATCTTAACAAGGAAAGCATTGTCCTGAGTAGCCCATTTGAAGTCGTGGAATATTTCCTTTTCCTTTTTCTTTTTTTACTTTCTATTTTCTTGATTATTCACTGGAATAAATAGACAGGAATTGAGAGGGAAGGGAGGTAGAGAGAGTTTGAGACACAGAGAGAGACAACTGCAGCACTTCCGCACCACTTGTAAAGATTTCCCCTGGCAGGTGCGAACCCGGGTGTTGAAGCCCAGTCCTCCTGCATTGTAACATGAGTGCTTAACTGGGTGTGGCACACCTGGTACCCTTGATGGGACACTTTTTTTTAGCAATGAAAAGAAATTCTCGTGGCAAGGTAATAAATAAATGAAGAAGTAAATAAAAGTGCATTTACATTATCTCAGTGGAAACACACAGGGACATATACGTCTCTGTTACCTGTATTACTTCTTCATGTATGGATTGATTGCCTCAAGAGGTTATTGCCACAGCTGAGTGCCTACACCACGAATAATCCACAGCTCCTGCACTCCATTTGTTCCCCTTTCGCTGCCCTTGTTGCTTGGTCACTGTGGTGGTTATTGTTGCGGTTGTTGTTGTTGTTGTTACTGACCTTGCATCTGACAGACACAAAAGGAGAGAGCAGAGGAAATACAGGGTGGGAGAGAAAGATAGAGCTCCTAAAGACCTGCTTCACCCCCTGTAAAGCGACTCCCCTGCAGGTGGCAGTCTGGGGGCCAGACCCCAAATCCTTCCACCTGTCCCCTCTATTCGTGATCGCCACAAGCCCTTAACCCTCTGACATACCGCCAAACCTCCCTGGATTTACTTTTGAAGGCAGTATCACCTGCCTCGTTTTGAATCCTCATTATCCTGAGGGTCAGTCCTGGAGACAGTGTCATGACACGACACATGGAGATCTCTGTTATCAGAGAGCACCTGGAACAGCAGCTGGGGCTCTAGTGCCCGGGCAGGAGCAACTCCCCATCCACCTTCCACGGAGTCCACCTGCCTGCATTTTGGTCCTTTTCCCTCCAAAAAAGATTTTTCCCTTTTTTAACTTTGAAACAGGCAGGAGACAGGTTACCCAGGCAGGGGAAAAAAAATAAAAAGCCTTTTTTTTTTTTTTTTTTTTTTTTTTTTTACCGAAGTGAATGACCATCTTCTGGGAAGTATAGGTTTTGAACCTGAAAACTCTGTCTGTCTGTCTCTTAGTCCACAGAAAGAGCCACTAGCCCAGCCAGATCTCACGCTCAGATGGGGTGTTTTTGCCAGTCAAAGGTCTGCACAGCACACTAGGGATTGGGCGGCCTGAGACCCAAATGTTACATTGTAGATGGACTGTTTGCAGTTCTTGCTCCCCAGGACATTGGACTGTCTCAACTCCCTCCCCTACAGCATGAAAAAAAGACTCTTTCCAACCTTGGAGCAACTGGAGTGGGGGCGAGGGGAGCTGTTTGCATGTCTGCACTGCTCATGCCCAGGTGTCTGTGGGGGTCCGTGGCAGAGGCTGTAAGGTGCTAGGGGGCAGAAGGAGACTGTTTGAGAGGCAGGCTGCAGGCAGGGGAACCAGGAGTGTGTGCAGGTCTGTGTGTGTGGGTGTGGTGGCAGGGGGTTAGGGCAGGTCCCCGTGCTGGATGGTGAGATGGCAGCTGGGCTGGCCCTGGGCCCTCAGGGCTGAAGGGCAGAAGCAGGGTGGCAGTAAAGTAGCGCAGGGAGGAACACAGTAGATGATAGTTGGGAGCTGCGGGACAGAGGGTAAGGGGAAAGGGGGCATCCTTGAGGAGGGGTCAGGACTAGAGAGTGGGGGCAGCTGGAGGCATGGAAGGTCCCAGGAATCAGGGACTGACAGGAACAGATTCCTACACCCCCCCACTGGATAGAAGCTGCAGAAGCCAGAGCAGCAGCCCTGGATTGCCTAGGCCAAGGGCCCTGAGTGAGTCCCGCTGAGGATGAGGAAGAGGAGGAGGGGGTGCAGGAGGAGGAGGAGGAAGAGGAGGAGGAAGAGGAGAAAGAGGAGGAGGAAGAAGAGGAGGAGGAGGAGGCGGAGGAGGAGGAGGAGGGGCAGGAGGGCAGCTGTCAGTAGGCAACGGGATTAATAGAGGCCTCCATTACGGAGGCATGTGTCCAGGCAGGCACCCACCAACCCTCAGGGGCAGCTCAGGGCACCCAGGGACTTGGTGTGGGTATCTCTGGGGCAGGGACTGTCAGTCAGTCAGCAAGACTGTGTGTCAGTGCACATGGTGGGACAGGGGCCTGGCGGACCTTGGTCCCCCGCCCTGGACTGTCAGATGCCAGCCCCATGCCCAGACACACACCAATCCGCCCATAGCCCCTTGGCCCGGCCGACCAGCACCTGCTTTGGCCTGGGGCTCTGTCTCTGGTGGCTGGCCACCACCCCTCAAGTCAAGTTCAGCATGGGGTCATGGCTGCTGGTCAACTGGATGGGCGGGGTCCCCGTGGCCTAGCAACCACAGGAGCCCTCTGTGATGTCCTAGCCCCTGGCAATCTGTGCTGGCCACACTGGCACTGGGCAGCCCAACTGCCCTGCCACTAGGTCAGGCAACAGCGCCCAGATGCCTGGGCCCTGGCACAGAGGGACGGAAGGATGGCAAGACAGTGCTGACCGACGAGGGACCTCAGGGCTGGCAGCCAAGAGAAGACAGGTGGAGGTGCGCCCGGGATCCAGGGAGCCCAGGCCAGAGCTGCCTGCATGCCTGCCGGCCTTCCTGGATGTCTGTATGCTGCCTTTGTCCAGGTAGGTTTCTTAGGTCCCCTCGAATCCTGTCCTCTCCTGTCCTCTCCTGTCCTCACCATCCTGTCCCCTCTCCTTTCCTCCGCACTTTGCTTCTCTCCTTTGTCTGTCCTCTCTTCCAGGTGTCCTGCTCACCAGCTCCAGCACTTGTGATGGTTCTCCAGTGACAGCTGTTCACAACCCCTTCCACCCCCTGCCTGCCCCTAATGTGACCCAGCTCACAGGGTCTCCGGCTCACCCCACCCAAACCCACACGCCCCAACACATTCCCTGGTTCAGCCCCTCTGCCCTATTCAGCCAAACTGGGCCTTTGCAACCTACCTATGCATCGTTGTTTCTCCTCACCATTCAAGGAGAGATCTCCTTTTGTACTTAGCTTGGTTGACTGGTGGATGGATGGATGGATGGATGGATGGATGGATGTATGGATGAATGGATGGATAGATGTATGGGTGGATGGATGGATGGATGGAAAGGTCAATGGATCGGTTTTGTAGAGGCAGATTACCATATAGGGGTATTGGAGTCCGCTGGTGTCAGATCCTTAGTCAATGTCAAATGTAAAACATTAATTCATCAATAACAAAAATGAATAAGCACCTAAATAAATAAATAAATATAAAAACTGGGTTAAAAAATACATGGCGTCTTTGCCTTTCTGCATATGGAATGCTGTGAGGATCTTAACAAGGAAAGCATTGTCCTGAGTAGCCCATTTGAAGTCGTGGAATATTTCCTTTTCCTTTTTCTTTTTTTACTTTCTATTTTCTTGATTATTCACTGGAATAAATAGATAGGAATTGAGAGGGAAGGGAGGTAGAGAGAGTTTGAGACACAGAGAGAGACAACTGCAGCACTTCGGCACCACTTGTAAAGATTTCCCCTGGCAGGTGCGAACCCGGGTGTTGAAGCCCAGTCCTCCTGCATTGTAACATGAGTGCTTAACTGGGTGTGGCACACCTGGTACCCTTGATGGGACACTTTTTTTTAGCAATGAAAAGAAATTCTCGTGGCAAGGTAATAAATAAATGAAGAAGTAAATAAAAGTGCATTTACATTATCTCAGTGGAAACACACAGGGACATATACGTCTCTGTTACCTGTATTACTTCTTCATGTATGGATTGATTGCCTCAAGAGGTTATTGCCACAGCTGAGTGCCTACACCACGAATAATCCACAGCTCCTGCACTCCATTTGTTCCCTTTTCCCTGCCCTTGTTGCTTGGTCACTGTGGTGGTTATTGTTGCGGTTGTTGTTGTTGTTGTTACTGAACTTGCATCTGACAGACACAAAAGGAGAGAGCAGAGGAAATACAGGGTGGGAGAGAAAGATAGAGCTCCTAAAGACCTGCTTCACCCCCTGTAAAGCGACTCCCCTGCAGGTGGCAGTCTGGGGGCCAGACCCCAAATCCTTCCACCTGTCCCCTCTATTCGTGATCGCCACAAGCCCTTAACCCTCTGACATACCGCCAAACCTCCCTGGATTTACTTTTGAAGGCAGTATCACCTGCCTAGTTTTGAATCCTCATTATCCTGAGGGTCAGTCCTGGAGACAGTGTCATGACACGACACATGGAGATCTCTGTTATCAGAGAGCACCTGGAACAGCAGCTGGGGCTCTAGTGCCCGGGCAGGAGCAACTCCCCATCCACCTTCCACGGAGTCCACCTGCCTGCATTTTGGTCCTTTTCCCTCCAAAAAAGATTTTTCCCTTTTTTAACTTTGAAACAGGCAGGAGACAGGTTACCCAGGCAGGGGAAAAAAAATAAAAAGCCTTTTTTTTTTTTTTTTTTTTTTTTTTTTACCGAAGTGAATGACCTTCTTCTGGGAAGTATAGGTTTTGAACCTGAAAACTCTGTCTGTCTGTCTCTTAGTCCACAGAAAGAGCCACTAGCCCAGCCAGATCTCACGCTCAGATGGGGTGTTTTTGCCAGTCAAAGGTCTGCACAGCACACTAGGGATTGGGCGGCCTGAGACCCAAATGTTACATTGTAGATGGACTGTTTGCAGTTCTTGCTCCCCAGGACATTGGACTGTCTCAACTCCCTCCCCTACAGCATGAAAAAAAGACTCTTTCCAACCTTGGAGCAACTGGAGTGGGGGCGAGGGGAGCTGTTTGCATGTCTGCACTGCTCATGCCCAGGTGTCTGTGGGGGTCCGTGGCAGAGGCTGTAAGGTGCTAGGGGGCAGAAGGAGACTGTTTGAGAGGCAGGCTGCAGGCAGGGGAACCAGGAGTGTGTGCAGGTCTGTGTGTGTGGGTGTGGTGGCAGGGGGTTAGGGCAGGTCCCCGTGCTGGATGGTGAGATGGCAGCTGGGCTGGCCCTGGGCCCTCAGGGCTGAAGGGCAGAAGCAGGGTGGCAGTAAAGTAGCGCAGGGAGGAACACAGTAGATGATAGTTGGGAGCTGCGGGACAGAGGGTAAGGGGAAAGGGGGCATCCTTGAGGAGGGGTCAGGACTAGAGAGTGGGGGCAGCTGGAGGCATGGAAGGTCCCAGGAATCAGGGACTGACAGGAACAGATTCCTACACCCCCCCACTGGATAGAAGCTGCAGAAGCCAGAGCAGCAGCCCTGGATTGCCTAGGCCAAGGGCCCTGAGTGAGTCCCGCTGAGGATGAGGAAGAGGAGGAGGGGGTGCAGGAGGAGGAGGAGGAAGAGGAGGAGGAAGAGGAGAAAGAGGAGGAGGAAGAAGAGGAGGAGGAGGAGGCTGAGGAGGAGGAGGAGGGGCAGGAGGGCAGCTGTCAGTAGGCAACGGGATTAATAGAGGCCTCCATTACGGAGGCATGTGTCCAGGCAGGCACCCACCAACCCTCAGGGGCAGCTCAGGGCACCCAGGGACTTGGTGTGGGTATCTCTGGGGCAGGGACTGTCAGTCAGTCAGCAAGACTGTGTGTCAGTGCACATGGTGGGACAGGGGCCTGGCGGACCTTGGTCCCCCGCCCTGGACTGTCAGATGCCAGCCCCATGCCCAGACACACACCAATCCGCCCATAGCCCCTTGGCCCGGCCGACCAGCACCTGCTTTGGCCTGGGGCTCTGTCTCTGGTGGCTGGCCACCACCCCTCAAGTCAAGTTCAGCATGGGGTCATGGCTGCTGGTCAAATGGATGGGCGGGGTCCCCGTGGCCTAGCAACCACAGGAGCCGTCTGTGATGTCCTAGCCCCTGGCAATCTGTGCTGGCCACACTGGCACTGGGCAGCCCAACTGCCCTGCCACTAGGTCAGGCAACAGCGCCCAGATGCCTGGGCCCTGGCACAGAGGGACGGAAGGATGGCAAGACAGTGCTGACCGACGAGGGACCTCAGGGCTGGCAGCCAAGAGAAGACAGGTGGAGGTGCGCCCGGGATCCAGGGAGCCCAGGCCAGAGCTGCCTGCATGCCTGCGGGCCTTCCTGGATGTCTGTATGCTGCCTTTGTCCAGGTAGGTTTCTCAGGTCCCCTCCAATCCTGTCCTCTCCTGTCCTCTCCTGTCCTCACCATCCTGTCCCCTCTCCTTTCCTCCGCACTTTGCTTCTCTCCTTTGTCTGTCCTCTCTTCCAGGTGTCCTGCTCACCAGCTCCAGCACTTGTGATGGTTCTCCAGTGACAGCTGTTTGCAACCCCTTCCACCCCCTGCCTGCCCCTAATGTGACCCAGCTCACAGGGTCTCCGGCTCACCCCACCCAAACCCACACGCCCCAACACATTCCCTGGTTCAGCCCCTCTGCCCTATTCAGCCAAACTGGGCCTTTGCAACCTACCTATGCATTGTTGTTTCTCCTCACCATTCAAGGAGAGATCTCCTTTTGTACTTAGCTTGGTTGACTGGTGGATGGATGGATGGATGGATGGATGGATGGATGGATGAATGGATGGATAGATGTATGGGTGGATGGATGGATGGATGGAAAGGTCAATGGATCGGTTTTGTAGAGGCAGATTACCATATAGGGGTATTGGAGTCCGCTGGTGTCAGATCCTTAGTCAATGTCAAATGTAAAACATTAATTCATCAATAACAAAAATGAATAAGCACCTAAATAAATAAATAAATATAAAAACTGGGTTAAAAAATACATGGCGTCTTTGCCTTTCTGCATATGGAATGCTGTGAGGATCTTAACAAGGAAAGCATTGTCCTGAGTAGCCCATTTGAAGTCGTGGAATATTTCCTTTTCCTTTTTCTTTTTTTACTTTCTATTTTCTTGATTATTCACTGGAATAAATAGACAGGAATTGAGAGGGAAGGGAGGTAGAGAGAGTTTGAGACACAGAGAGAGACAACTGCAGCACTTCCGCACCACTTGTAAAGATTTCCCCTGGCAGGTGCGAACCCGGGTGTTGAAGCCCAGTCCTCCTGCATTGTAACATGAGTGCTTAACTGGGTGTGGCACACCTGGTACCCTTGATGGGACACTTTTTTTTAGCAATGAAAAGAAATTCTCGTGGCAAGGTAATAAATAAATGAAGAAGTAAATAAAAGTGCATTTACATTATCTCAGTGGAAACACACAGGGACATATATGTCTCTGTTACCTGTATTACTTCTTCATGTATGGATTGATTGCCTCAAGAGGTTATTGCCACAGCTGAGTGCCTACACCACGAATAATCCACAGCTCCTGCACTCCATTTGTTCCCCTTTCGCTGCCCTTGTTGCTTGGTCACTGTGGTGGTTATTGTTGCGGTTGTTGTTGTTGTTGTTACTGACCTTGCATCTGACAGACACAAAAGGAGAGAGCAGAGGAAATACAGGGTGGGAGAGAAAGATAGAGCTCCTAAAGACCTGCTTCACCCCCTGTAAAGCGACTCCCCTGCAGGTGGCAGTCTGGGGGCCAGACCCCAAATCCTTCCACCTGTCCCCTCTATTCGTGATCGCCACAAGCCCTTAACCCTCTGACATACCGCCAAACCTCCCTGGATTTACTTTTGAAGGCAGTATCACCTGCCTCGTTTTGAATCCTCATTATCCTGAGGGTCAGTCCTGGAGACAGTGTCATGACACGACACATGGAGATCTCTGTTATCAGAGAGCACCTGGAACAGCAGCTGGGGCTCTAGTGCCCGGGCAGGAGCAACTCCCCATCCACCTTCCACGGAGTCCACCTGCCTGCATTTTGGTCCTTTTCCCTCCAAAAAAGATTTTTCCCTTTTTTAACTTTGAAACAGGCAGGAGACAGGTTACCCAGGCAGGGGAAAAAAAATAAAAAGCCTTTTTTTTTTTTTTTTTTTTTTTTTTTTTACCGAAGTGAATGACCATCTTCTGGGAAGTATAGGTTTTGAACCTGAAAACTCTGTCTGTCTGTCTCTTAGTCCACAGAAAGAGCCACTAGCCCAGCCAGATCTCACGCTCAGATGGGGTGTTTTTGCCAGTCAAAGGTCTGCACAGCACACTAGGGATTGGGCGGCCTGAGACCCAAATGTTACATTGTAGATGGACTGTTTGCAGTTCTTGCTCCCCAGGACATTGGACTGTCTCAACTCCCTCCCCTACAGCATGAAAAAAAGACTCTTTCCAACCTTGGAGCAACTGGAGTGGGGGCGAGGGGAGCTGTTTGCATGTCTGCACTGCTCATGCCCAGGTGTCTGTGGGGGTCCGTGGCAGAGGCTGTAAGGTGCTAGGGGGCAGAAGGAGACTGTTTGAGAGGCAGGCTGCAGGCAGGGGAACCAGGAGTGTGTGCAGGTCTGTGTGTGTGGGTGTGGTGGCAGGGGGTTAGGGCAGGTCCCCGTGCTGGATGGTGAGATGGCAGCTGGGCTGGCCCTGGGCCCTCAGGGCTGAAGGGCAGAAGCAGGGTGGCAGTAAAGTAGCGCAGGGAGGAACACAGTAGATGTTAGTTGGGAGCTGCGGGACAGAGGGTAAGGGGAAAGGGGGCATCCTTGAGGAGGGGTCAGGACTAGAGAGTGGGGGCAGCTGGAGGCATGGAAGGTCCCAGGAATCAGGGACTGACAGGAACAGATTCCTACACCCCCCCACTGGATAGAAGCTGCAGAAGCCAGAGCAGCAGCCCTGGATTGCCTAGGCCAAGGGCCCTGAGTGAGTCCCGCTGAGGATGAGGAAGAGGAGGAGGGGGTGCAGGAGGAGGAGGAGGAAGAGGAGGAGGAAGAGGAGAAAGAGGAGGAGGAAGAAGAGGAGGAGGAGGAGGCGGAGGAGGAGGAGGAGGGGCAGGAGGGCAGCTGTCAGTAGGCAACGGGATTAATAGAGGCCTCCATTACGGAGGCATGTGTCCAGGCAGGCACCCACCAACCCTCAGGGGCAGCTCAGGGCACCCAGGGACTTGGTGTGGGTATCTCTGGGGCAGGGACTGTCAGTCAGTCAGCAAGACTGTGTGTCAGTGCACATGGTGGGACAGGGGCCTGGCGGACCTTGGTCCCCCGCCCTGGACTGTCAGATGCCAGCCCCATGCCCAGACACACACCAATCCGCCCATAGCCCCTTGGCCCGGCCGACCAGCACCTGCTTTGGCCTGGGGCTCTGTCTCTGGTGGCTGGCCACCACCCCTCAAGTCAAGTTCAGCATGGGGTCATGGCTGCTGGTCAACTGGATGGGCGGGGTCCCCGTGGCCTAGCAACCACAGGAGCCCTCTGTGATGTCCTAGCCCCTGGCAATCTGTGCTGGCCACACTGGCACTGGGCAGCCCAACTGCCCTGCCACTAGGTCAGGCAACAGCGCCCAGATGCCTGGGCCCTGGCACAGAGGGACGGAAGGATGGCAAGACAGTGCTGACCGACGAGGGACCTCAGGGCTGGCAGCCAAGAGAAGACAGGTGGAGGTGCGCCCGGGATCCAGGGAGCCCAGGCCAGAGCTGCCTGCATGCCTGCCGGCCTTCCTGGATGTCTGTATGCTGCCTTTGTCCAGGTAGGTTTCTTAGGTCCCCTCGAATCCTGTCCTCTCCTGTCCTCTCCTGTCCTCACCATCCTGTCCCCTCTCCTTTCCTCCGCACTTTGCTTCTCTCCTTTGTCTGTCCTCTCTTCCAGGTGTCCTGCTCACCAGCTCCAGCACTTGTGATGGTTCTCCAGTGACAGCTGTTCACAACCCCTTCCACCCCCTGCCTGCCCCTAATGTGACCCAGCTCACAGGGTCTCCGGCTCACCCCACCCAAACCCACACGCCCCAACACATTCCCTGGTTCAGCCCCTCTGCCCTATTCAGCCAAACTGGGCCTTTGCAACCTACCTATGCATCGTTGTTTCTCCTCACCATTCAAGGAGAGATCTCCTTTTGTACTTAGCTTGGTTGACTGGTGGATGGATGGATGGATGGATGGATGGATGGATGGATGGATGTATGGATGAATGGATGGATAGATGTATGGGTGGATGGATGGATGGATGGAAAGGTCAATGGATCGGTTTTGTAGAGGCAGATTACCATATAGGGGTATTGGAGTCCGCTGGTGTCAGATCCTTAGTCAATGTCAAATGTAAAACATTAATTCATCAATAACAAAAATGAATAAGCACCTAAATAAATAAATAAATATAAAAACTGGGTTAAAAAATACATGGCGTCTTTGCCTTTCTGCATATGGAATGCTGTGAGGATCTTAACAAGGAAAGCATTGTCCTGAGTAGCCCATTTGAAGTCGTGGAATATTTCCTTTTCCTTTTTCTTTTTTTACTTTCTATTTTCTTGATTATTCACTGGAATAAATAGATAGGAATTGAGAGGGAAGGGAGGTAGAGAGAGTTTGAGACACAGAGAGAGACAACTGCAGCACTTCGGCACCACTTGTAAAGATTTCCCCTGGCAGGTGCGAACCCGGGTGTTGAAGCCCAGTCCTCCTGCATTGTAACATGAGTGCTTAACTGGGTGTGGCACACCTGGTACCCTTGATGGGACACTTTTTTTTAGCAATGAAAAGAAATTCTCGTGGCAAGGTAATAAATAAATGAAGAAGTAAATAAAAGTGCATTTACATTATCTCAGTGGAAACACACAGGGACATATACGTCTCTGTTACCTGTATTACTTCTTCATGTATGGATTGATTGCCTCAAGAGGTTATTGCCACAGCTGAGTGCCTACACCACGAATAATCCACAGCTCCTGCACTCCATTTGTTCCCTTTTCCCTGCCCTTGTTGCTTGGTCACTGTGGTGGTTATTGTTGCGGTTGTTGTTGTTGTTGTTACTGAACTTGCATCTGACAGACACAAAAGGAGAGAGCAGAGGAAATACAGGGTGGGAGAGAAAGATAGAGCTCCTAAAGACCTGCTTCACCCCCTGTAAAGCGACTCCCCTGCAGGTGGCAGTCTGGGGGCCAGACCCCAAATCCTTCCACCTGTCCCCTCTATTCGTGATCGCCACAAGCCCTTAACCCTCTGACATACCGCCAAACCTCCCTGGATTTACTTTTGAAGGCAGTATCACCTGCCTAGTTTTGAATCCTCATTATCCTGAGGGTCAGTCCTGGAGACAGTGTCATGACACGACACATGGAGATCTCTGTTATCAGAGAGCACCTGGAACAGCAGCTGGGGCTCTAGTGCCCGGGCAGGAGCAACTCCCCATCCACCTTCCACGGAGTCCACCTGCCTGCATTTTGGTCCTTTTCCCTCCAAAAAAGATTTTTCCCTTTTTTAACTTTGAAACAGGCAGGAGACAGGTTACCCAGGCAGGGGAAAAAAAATAAAAAGCCTTTTTTTTTTTTTTTTTTTTTTTTTTTTTACCGAAGTGAATGACCTTCTTCTGGGAAGTATAGGTTTTGAACCTGAAAACTCTGTCTGTCTGTCTCTTAGTCCACAGAAAGAGCCACTAGCCCAGCCAGATCTCACGCTCAGATGGGGTGTTTTTGCCAGTCAAAGGTCTGCACAGCACACTAGGGATTGGGCGGCCTGAGACCCAAATGTTACATTGTAGATGGACTGTTTGCAGTTCTTGCTCCCCAGGACATTGGACTGTCTCAACTCCCTCCCCTACAGCATGAAAAAAAGACTCTTTCCAACCTTGGAGCAACTGGAGTGGGGGCGAGGGGAGCTGTTTGCATGTCTGCACTGCTCATGCCCAGGTGTCTGTGGGGGTCCGTGGCAGAGGCTGTAAGGTGCTAGGGGGCAGAAGGAGACTGTTTGAGAGGCAGGCTGCAGGCAGGGGAACCAGGAGTGTGTGCAGGTCTGTGTGTGTGGGTGTGGTGGCAGGGGGTTAGGGCAGGTCCCCGTGCTGGATGGTGAGATGGCAGCTGGGCTGGCCCTGGGCCCTCAGGGCTGAAGGGCAGAAGCAGGGTGGCAGTAAAGTAGCGCAGGGAGGAACACAGTAGATGATAGTTGGGAGCTGCGGGACAGAGGGTAAGGGGAAAGGGGGCATCCTTGAGGAGGGGTCAGGACTAGAGAGTGGGGGCAGCTGGAGGCATGGAAGGTCCCAGGAATCAGGGACTGACAGGAACAGATTCCTACACCCCCCCACTGGATAGAAGCTGCAGAAGCCAGAGCAGCAGCCCTGGATTGCCTAGGCCAAGGGCCCTGAGTGAGTCCCGCTGAGGATGAGGAAGAGGAGGAGGGGGTGCAGGAGGAGGAGGAGGAAGAGGAGGAGGAAGAGGAGAAAGAGGAGGAGGAAGAAGAGGAGGAGGAGGAGGCTGAGGAGGAGGAGGAGGGGCAGGAGGGCAGCTGTCAGTAGGCAACGGGATTAATAGAGGCCTCCATTACGGAGGCATGTGTCCAGGCAGGCACCCACCAACCCTCAGGGGCAGCTCAGGGCACCCAGGGACTTGGTGTGGGTATCTCTGGGGCAGGGACTGTCAGTCAGTCAGCAAGACTGTGTGTCAGTGCACATGGTGGGACAGGGGCCTGGCGGACCTTGGTCCCCCGCCCTGGACTGTCAGATGCCAGCCCCATGCCCAGACACACACCAATCCGCCCATAGCCCCTTGGCCCGGCCGACCAGCACCTGCTTTGGCCTGGGGCTCTGTCTCTGGTGGCTGGCCACCACCCCTCAAGTCAAGTTCAGCATGGGGTCATGGCTGCTGGTCAAATGGATGGGCGGGGTCCCCGTGGCCTAGCAACCACAGGAGCCGTCTGTGATGTCCTAGCCCCTGGCAATCTGTGCTGGCCACACTGGCACTGGGCAGCCCAACTGCCCTGCCACTAGGTCAGGCAACAGCGCCCAGATGCCTGGGCCCTGGCACAGAGGGACGGAAGGATGGCAAGACAGTGCTGACCGACGAGGGACCTCAGGGCTGGCAGCCAAGAGAAGACAGGTGGAGGTGCGCCCGGGATCCAGGGAGCCCAGGCCAGAGCTGCCTGCATGCCTGCGGGCCTTCCTGGATGTCTGTATGCTGCCTTTGTCCAGGTAGGTTTCTCAGGTCCCCTCCAATCCTGTCCTCTCCTGTCCTCTCCTGTCCTCACCATCCTGTCCCCTCTCCTTTCCTCCGCACTTTGCTTCTCTCCTTTGTCTGTCCTCTCTTCCAGGTGTCCTGCTCACCAGCTCCAGCACTTGTGATGGTTCTCCAGTGACAGCTGTTTGCAACCCCTTCCACCCCCTGCCTGCCCCTAATGTGACCCAGCTCACAGGGTCTCCGGCTCACCCCACCCAAACCCACACGCCCCAACACATTCCCTGGTTCAGCCCCTCTGCCCTATTCAGCCAAACTGGGCCTTTGCAACCTACCTATGCATTGTTGTTTCTCCTCACCATTCAAGGAGAGATCTCCTTTTGTACTTAGCTTGGTTGACTGGTGGATGGATGGATGGATGGATGGATGGATGGATGGATGAATGGATGGATAGATGTATGGGTGGATGGATGGATGGATGGAAAGGTCAATGGATCGGTTTTGTAGAGGCAGATTACCATATAGGGGTATTGGAGTCCGCTGGTGTCAGATCCTTAGTCAATGTCAAATGTAAAACATTAATTCATCAATAACAAAAATGAATAAGCACCTAAATAAATAAATAAATATAAAAACTGGGTTAAAAAATACATGGCGTCTTTGCCTTTCTGCATATGGAATGCTGTGAGGATCTTAACAAGGAAAGCATTGTCCTGAGTAGCCCATTTGAAGTCGTGGAATATTTCCTTTTCCTTTTTCTTTTTTTACTTTCTATTTTCTTGATTATTCACTGGAATAAATAGACAGGAATTGAGAGGGAAGGGAGGTAGAGAGAGTTTGAGACACAGAGAGAGACAACTGCAGCACTTCCGCACCACTTGTAAAGATTTCCCCTGGCAGGTGCGAACCCGGGTGTTGAAGCCCAGTCCTCCTGCATTGTAACATGAGTGCTTAACTGGGTGTGGCACACCTGGTACCCTTGATGGGACACTTTTTTTTAGCAATGAAAAGAAATTCTCGTGGCAAGGTAATAAATAAATGAAGAAGTAAATAAAAGTGCATTTACATTATCTCAGTGGAAACACACAGGGACATATACGTCTCTGTTACCTGTATTACTTCTTCATGTATGGATTGATTGCCTCAAGAGGTTATTGCCACAGCTGAGTGCCTACACCACGAATAATCCACAGCTCCTGCACTCCATTTGTTCCCCTTTCGCTGCCCTTGTTGCTTGGTCACTGTGGTGGTTATTGTTGCGGTTGTTGTTGTTGTTGTTACTGACCTTGCATCTGACAGACACAAAAGGAGAGAGCAGAGGAAATACAGGGTGGGAGAGAAAGATAGAGCTCCTAAAGACCTGCTTCACCCCCTGTAAAGCGACTCCCCTGCAGGTGGCAGTCTGGGGGCCAGACCCCAAATCCTTCCACCTGTCCCCTCTATTCGTGATCGCCACAAGCCCTTAACCCTCTGACATACCGCCAAACCTCCCTGGATTTACTTTTGAAGGCAGTATCACCTGCCTCGTTTTGAATCCTCATTATCCTGAGGGTCAGTCCTGGAGACAGTGTCATGACACGACACATGGAGATCTCTGTTATCAGAGAGCACCTGGAACAGCAGCTGGGGCTCTAGTGCCCGGGCAGGAGCAACTCCCCATCCACCTTCCACGGAGTCCACCTGCCTGCATTTTGGTCCTTTTCCCTCCAAAAAAGATTTTTCCCTTTTTTAACTTTGAAACAGGCAGGAGACAGGTTACCCAGGCAGGGGAAAAAAAATAAAAAGCCTTTTTTTTTTTTTTTTTTTTTTTTTTTTTACCGAAGTGAATGACCATCTTCTGGGAAGTATAGGTTTTGAACCTGAAAACTCTGTCTGTCTGTCTCTTAGTCCACAGAAAGAGCCACTAGCCCAGCCAGATCTCACGCTCAGATGGGGTGTTTTTGCCAGTCAAAGGTCTGCACAGCACACTAGGGATTGGGCGGCCTGAGACCCAAATGTTACATTGTAGATGGACTGTTTGCAGTTCTTGCTCCCCAGGACATTGGACTGTCTCAACTCCCTCCCCTACAGCATGAAAAAAAGACTCTTTCCAACCTTGGAGCAACTGGAGTGGGGGCGAGGGGAGCTGTTTGCATGTCTGCACTGCTCATGCCCAGGTGTCTGTGGGGGTCCGTGGCAGAGGCTGTAAGGTGCTAGGGGGCAGAAGGAGACTGTTTGAGAGGCAGGCTGCAGGCAGGGGAACCAGGAGTGTGTGCAGGTCTGTGTGTGTGGGTGTGGTGGCAGGGGGTTAGGGCAGGTCCCCGTGCTGGATGGTGAGATGGCAGCTGGGCTGGCCCTGGGCCCTCAGGGCTGAAGGGCAGAAGCAGGGTGGCAGTAAAGTAGCGCAGGGAGGAACACAGTAGATGATAGTTGGGAGCTGCGGGACAGAGGGTAAGGGGAAAGGGGGCATCCTTGAGGAGGGGTCAGGACTAGAGAGTGGGGGCAGCTGGAGGCATGGAAGGTCCCAGGAATCAGGGACTGACAGGAACAGATTCCTACACCCCCCCACTGGATAGAAGCTGCAGAAGCCAGAGCAGCAGCCCTGGATTGCCTAGGCCAAGGGCCCTGAGTGAGTCCCGCTGAGGATGAGGAAGAGGAGGAGGGGGTGCAGGAGGAGGAGGAGGAAGAGGAGGAGGAAGAGGAGAAAGAGGAGGAGGAAGAAGAGGAGGAGGAGGAGGCGGAGGAGGAGGAGGAGGGGCAGGAGGGCAGCTGTCAGTAGGCAACGGGATTAATAGAGGCCTCCATTACGGAGGCATGTGTCCAGGCAGGCACCCACCAACCCTCAGGGGCAGCTCAGGGCACCCAGGGACTTGGTGTGGGTATCTCTGGGGCAGGGACTGTCAGTCAGTCAGCAAGACTGTGTGTCAGTGCACATGGTGGGACAGGGGCCTGGCGGACCTTGGTCCCCCGCCCTGGACTGTCAGATGCCAGCCCCATGCCCAGACACACACCAATCCGCCCATAGCCCCTTGGCCCGGCCGACCAGCACCTGCTTTGGCCTGGGGCTCTGTCTCTGGTGGCTGGCCACCACCCCTCAAGTCAAGTTCAGCATGGGGTCATGGCTGCTGGTCAACTGGATGGGCGGGGTCCCCGTGGCCTAGCAACCACAGGAGCCCTCTGTGATGTCCTAGCCCCTGGCAATCTGTGCTGGCCACACTGGCACTGGGCAGCCCAACTGCCCTGCCACTAGGTCAGGCAACAGCGCCCAGATGCCTGGGCCCTGGCACAGAGGGACGGAAGGATGGCAAGACAGTGCTGACCGACGAGGGACCTCAGGGCTGGCAGCCAAGAGAAGACAGGTGGAGGTGCGCCCGGGATCCAGGGAGCCCAGGCCAGAGCTGCCTGCATGCCTGCCGGCCTTCCTGGATGTCTGTATGCTGCCTTTGTCCAGGTAGGTTTCTTAGGTCCCCTCGAATCCTGTCCTCTCCTGTCCTCTCCTGTCCTCACCATCCTGTCCCCTCTCCTTTCCTCCGCACTTTGCTTCTCTCCTTTGTCTGTCCTCTCTTCCAGGTGTCCTGCTCACCAGCTCCAGCACTTGTGATGGTTCTCCAGTGACAGCTGTTCACAACCCCTTCCACCCCCTGCCTGCCCCTAATGTGACCCAGCTCACAGGGTCTCCGGCTCACCCCACCCAAACCCACACGCCCCAACACATTCCCTGGTTCAGCCCCTCTGCCCTATTCAGCCAAACTGGGCCTTTGCAACCTACCTATGCATCGTTGTTTCTCCTCACCATTCAAGGAGAGATCTCCTTTTGTACTTAGCTTGGTTGACTGGTGGATGGATGGATGGATGGATGGATGGATGGATGTATGGATGAATGGATGGATAGATGTATGGGTGGATGGATGGATGGATGGAAAGGTCAATGGATCGGTTTTGTAGAGGCAGATTACCATATAGGGGTATTGGAGTCCGCTGGTGTCAGATCCTTAGTCAATGTCAAATGTAAAACATTAATTCATCAATAACAAAAATGAATAAGCACCTAAATAAATAAATAAATATAAAAACTGGGTTAAAAAATACATGGCGTCTTTGCCTTTCTGCATATGGAATGCTGTGAGGATCTTAACAAGGAAAGCATTGTCCTGAGTAGCCCATTTGAAGTCGTGGAATATTTCCTTTTCCTTTTTCTTTTTTTACTTTCTATTTTCTTGATTATTCACTGGAATAAATAGACAGGAATTGAGAGGGAAGGGAGGTAGAGAGAGTTTGAGACACAGAGAGAGACAACTGCAGCACTTCCGCACCACTTGTAAAGATTTCCCCTGGCAGGTGCGAACCCGGGTGTTGAAGCCCAGTCCTCCTGCATTGTAACATGAGTGCTTAACTGGGTGTGGCACACCTGGTACCCTTGATGGGACACTTTTTTTTAGCAATGAAAAGAAATTCTCGTGGCAAGGTAATAAATAAATGAAGAAGTAAATAAAAGTGCATTTACATTATCTCAGTGGAAACACACAGGGACATATACGTCTCTGTTACCTGTATTACTTCTTCATGTATGGATTGATTGCCTCAAGAGGTTATTGCCACAGCTGAGTGCCTACACCACGAATAATCCACAGCTCCTGCACTCCATTTGTTCCCTTTTCCCTGCCCTTGTTGCTTGGTCACTGTGGTGGTTATTGTTGCGGTTGTTGTTGTTGTTGTTACTGAACTTGCATCTGACAGACACAAAAGGAGAGAGCAGAGGAAATACAGGGTGGGAGAGAAAGATAGAGCTCCTAAAGACCTGCTTCACCCCCTGTAAAGCGACTCCCCTGCAGGTGGCAGTCTGGGGGCCAGACCCCAAATCCTTCCACCTGTCCCCTCTATTCGTGATCGCCACAAGCCCTTAACCCTCTGACATACCGCCAAACCTCCCTGGATTTACTTTTGAAGGCAGTATCACCTGCCTAGTTTTGAATCCTCATTATCCTGAGGGTCAGTCCTGGAGACAGTGTCATGACACGACACATGGAGATCTCTGTTATCAGAGAGCACCTGGAACAGCAGCTGGGGCTCTAGTGCCCGGGCAGGAGCAACTCCCCATCCACCTTCCACGGAGTCCACCTGCCTGCATTTTGGTCCTTTTCCCTCCAAAAAAGATTTTTCCCTTTTTTAACTTTGAAACAGGCAGGAGACAGGTTACCCAGGCAGGGGAAAAAAAATAAAAAGCCTTTTTTTTTTTTTTTTTTTTTTTACCGAAGTGAATGACCTTCTTCTGGGAAGTATAGGTTTTGAACCTGAAAACTCTGTCTGTCTGTCTCTTAGTCCACAGAAAGAGCCACTAGCCCAGCCAGATCTCACGCTCAGATGGGGTGTTTTTGCCAGTCAAAGGTCTGCACAGCACACTAGGGATTGGGCGGCCTGAGACCCAAATGTTACATTGTAGATGGACTGTTTGCAGTTCTTGCTCCCCAGGACATTGGACTGTCTCAACTCCCTCCCCTACAGCATGAAAAAAAGACTCTTTCCAACCTTGGAGCAACTGGAGTGGGGGCGAGGGGAGCTGTTTGCATGTCTGCACTGCTCATGCCCAGGTGTCTGTGGGGGTCCGTGGCAGAGGCTGTAAGGTGCTAGGGGGCAGAAGGAGACTGTTTGAGAGGCAGGCTGCAGGCAGGGGAACCAGGAGTGTGTGCAGGTCTGTGTGTGTGGGTGTGGTGGCAGGGGGTTAGGGCAGGTCCCCGTGCTGGATGGTGAGATGGCAGCTGGGCTGGCCCTGGGCCCTCAGGGCTGAAGGGCAGAAGCAGGGTGGCAGTAAAGTAGCGCAGGGAGGAACACAGTAGATGATAGTTGGGAGCTGCGGGACAGAGGGTAAGGGGAAAGGGGGCATCCTTGAGGAGGGGTCAGGACTAGAGAGTGGGGGCAGCTGGAGGCATGGAAGGTCCCAGGAATCAGGGACTGACAGGAACAGATTCCTACACCCCCCCACTGGATAGAAGCTGCAGAAGCCAGAGCAGCAGCCCTGGATTGCCTAGGCCAAGGGCCCTGAGTGAGTCCCGCTGAGGATGAGGAAGAGGAGGAGGGGGTGCAGGAGGAGGAGGAGGAAGAGGAGGAGGAAGAGGAGAAAGAGGAGGAGGAAGAAGAGGAGGAGGAGGAGGCTGAGGAGGAGGAGGAGGGGCAGGAGGGCAGCTGTCAGTAGGCAACGGGATTAATAGAGGCCTCCATTACGGAGGCATGTGTCCAGGCAGGCACCCACCAACCCTCAGGGGCAGCTCAGGGCACCCAGGGACTTGGTGTGGGTATCTCTGGGGCAGGGACTGTCAGTCAGTCAGCAAGACTGTGTGTCAGTGCACATGGTGGGACAGGGGCCTGGCGGACCTTGGTCCCCCGCCCTGGACTGTCAGATGCCAGCCCCATGCCCAGACACACACCAATCCGCCCATAGCCCCTTGGCCCGGCCGACCAGCACCTGCTTTGGCCTGGGGCTCTGTCTCTGGTGGCTGGCCACCACCCCTCAAGTCAAGTTCAGCATGGGGTCATGGCTGCTGGTCAAATGGATGGGCGGGGTCCCCGTGGCCTAGCAACCACAGGAGCCGTCTGTGATGTCCTAGCCCCTGGCAATCTGTGCTGGCCACACTGGCACTGGGCAGCCCAACTGCCCTGCCACTAGGTCAGGCAACAGCGCCCAGATGCCTGGGCCCTGGCACAGAGGGACGGAAGGATGGCAAGACAGTGCTGACCGACGAGGGACCTCAGGGCTGGCAGCCAAGAGAAGACAGGTGGAGGTGCGCCCGGGATCCAGGGAGCCCAGGCCAGAGCTGCCTGCATGCCTGCGGGCCTTCCTGGATGTCTGTATGCTGCCTTTGTCCAGGTAGGTTTCTCAGGTCCCCTCCAATCCTGTCCTCTCCTGTCCTCTCCTGTCCTCACCATCCTGTCCCCTCTCCTTTCCTCCGCACTTTGCTTCTCTCCTTTGTCTGTCCTCTCTTCCAGGTGTCCTGCTCACCAGCTCCAGCACTTGTGATGGTTCTCCAGTGACAGCTGTTTGCAACCCCTTCCACCCCCTGCCTGCCCCTAATGTGACCCAGCTCACAGGGTCTCCGGCTCACCCCACCCAAACCCACACGCCCCAACACATTCCCTGGTTCAGCCCCTCTGCCCTATTCAGCCAAACTGGGCCTTTGCAACCTACCTATGCATTGTTGTTTCTCCTCACCATTCAAGGAGAGATCTCCTTTTGTACTTAGCTTGGTTGACTGGTGGATGGATGGATGGATGGATGGATGGATGGATGGATGAATGGATGGATAGATGTATGGGTGGATGGATGGATGGATGGAAAGGTCAATGGATCGGTTTTGTAGAGGCAGATTACCATATAGGGGTATTGGAGTCCGCTGGTGTCAGATCCTTAGTCAATGTCAAATGTAAAACATTAATTCATCAATAACAAAAATGAATAAGCACCTAAATAAATAAATAAATATAAAAACTGGGTTAAAAAATACATGGCGTCTTTGCCTTTCTGCATATGGAATGCTGTGAGGATCTTAACAAGGAAAGCATTGTCCTGAGTAGCCCATTTGAAGTCGTGGAATATTTCCTTTTCCTTTTTCTTTTTTTACTTTCTATTTTCTTGATTATTCACTGGAATAAATAGACAGGAATTGAGAGGGAAGGGAGGTAGAGAGAGTTTGAGACACAGAGAGAGACAACTGCAGCACTTCCGCACCACTTGTAAAGATTTCCCCTGGCAGGTGCGAACCCGGGTGTTGAAGCCCAGTCCTCCTGCATTGTAACATGAGTGCTTAACTGGGTGTGGCACACCTGGTACCCTTGATGGGACACTTTTTTTTAGCAATGAAAAGAAATTCTCGTGGCAAGGTAATAAATAAATGAAGAAGTAAATAAAAGTGCATTTACATTATCTCAGTGGAAACACACAGGGACATATATGTCTCTGTTACCTGTATTACTTCTTCATGTATGGATTGATTGCCTCAAGAGGTTATTGCCACAGCTGAGTGCCTACACCACGAATAATCCACAGCTCCTGCACTCCATTTGTTCCCCTTTCGCTGCCCTTGTTGCTTGGTCACTGTGGTGGTTATTGTTGCGGTTGTTGTTGTTGTTGTTACTGACCTTGCATCTGACAGACACAAAAGGAGAGAGCAGAGGAAATACAGGGTGGGAGAGAAAGATAGAGCTCCTAAAGACCTGCTTCACCCCCTGTAAAGCGACTCCCCTGCAGGTGGCAGTCTGGGGGCCAGACCCCAAATCCTTCCACCTGTCCCCTCTATTCGTGATCGCCACAAGCCCTTAACCCTCTGACATACCGCCAAACCTCCCTGGATTTACTTTTGAAGGCAGTATCACCTGCCTCGTTTTGAATCCTCATTATCCTGAGGGTCAGTCCTGGAGACAGTGTCATGACACGACACATGGAGATCTCTGTTATCAGAGAGCACCTGGAACAGCAGCTGGGGCTCTAGTGCCCGGGCAGGAGCAACTCCCCATCCACCTTCCACGGAGTCCACCTGCCTGCATTTTGGTCCTTTTCCCTCCAAAAAAGATTTTTCCCTTTTTTAACTTTGAAACAGGCAGGAGACAGGTTACCCAGGCAGGGGAAAAAAAATAAAAAGCCTTTTTTTTTTTTTTTTTTTTTTTTTTTTTACCGAAGTGAATGACCATCTTCTGGGAAGTATAGGTTTTGAACCTGAAAACTCTGTCTGTCTGTCTCTTAGTCCACAGAAAGAGCCACTAGCCCAGCCAGATCTCACGCTCAGATGGGGTGTTTTTGCCAGTCAAAGGTCTGCACAGCACACTAGGGATTGGGCGGCCTGAGACCCAAATGTTACATTGTAGATGGACTGTTTGCAGTTCTTGCTCCCCAGGACATTGGACTGTCTCAACTCCCTCCCCTACAGCATGAAAAAAAGACTCTTTCCAACCTTGGAGCAACTGGAGTGGGGGCGAGGGGAGCTGTTTGCATGTCTGCACTGCTCATGCCCAGGTGTCTGTGGGGGTCCGTGGCAGAGGCTGTAAGGTGCTAGGGGGCAGAAGGAGACTGTTTGAGAGGCAGGCTGCAGGCAGGGGAACCAGGAGTGTGTGCAGGTCTGTGTGTGTGGGTGTGGTGGCAGGGGGTTAGGGCAGGTCCCCGTGCTGGATGGTGAGATGGCAGCTGGGCTGGCCCTGGGCCCTCAGGGCTGAAGGGCAGAAGCAGGGTGGCAGTAAAGTAGCGCAGGGAGGAACACAGTAGATGTTAGTTGGGAGCTGCGGGACAGAGGGTAAGGGGAAAGGGGGCATCCTTGAGGAGGGGTCAGGACTAGAGAGTGGGGGCAGCTGGAGGCATGGAAGGTCCCAGGAATCAGGGACTGACAGGAACAGATTCCTACACCCCCCCACTGGATAGAAGCTGCAGAAGCCAGAGCAGCAGCCCTGGATTGCCTAGGCCAAGGGCCCTGAGTGAGTCCCGCTGAGGATGAGGAAGAGGAGGAGGGGGTGCAGGAGGAGGAGGAGGAAGAGGAGGAGGAAGAGGAGAAAGAGGAGGAGGAAGAAGAGGAGGAGGAGGAGGCGGAGGAGGAGGAGGAGGGGCAGGAGGGCAGCTGTCAGTAGGCAACGGGATTAATAGAGGCCTCCATTACGGAGGCATGTGTCCAGGCAGGCACCCACCAACCCTCAGGGGCAGCTCAGGGCACCCAGGGACTTGGTGTGGGTATCTCTGGGGCAGGGACTGTCAGTCAGTCAGCAAGACTGTGTGTCAGTGCACATGGTGGGACAGGGGCCTGGCGGACCTTGGTCCCCCGCCCTGGACTGTCAGATGCCAGCCCCATGCCCAGACACACACCAATCCGCCCATAGCCCCTTGGCCCGGCCGACCAGCACCTGCTTTGGCCTGGGGCTCTGTCTCTGGTGGCTGGCCACCACCCCTCAAGTCAAGTTCAGCATGGGGTCATGGCTGCTGGTCAACTGGATGGGCGGGGTCCCCGTGGCCTAGCAACCACAGGAGCCCTCTGTGATGTCCTAGCCCCTGGCAATCTGTGCTGGCCACACTGGCACTGGGCAGCCCAACTGCCCTGCCACTAGGTCAGGCAACAGCGCCCAGATGCCTGGGCCCTGGCACAGAGGGACGGAAGGATGGCAAGACAGTGCTGACCGACGAGGGACCTCAGGGCTGGCAGCCAAGAGAAGACAGGTGGAGGTGCGCCCGGGATCCAGGGAGCCCAGGCCAGAGCTGCCTGCATGCCTGCCGGCCTTCCTGGATGTCTGTATGCTGCCTTTGTCCAGGTAGGTTTCTTAGGTCCCCTCGAATCCTGTCCTCTCCTGTCCTCTCCTGTCCTCACCATCCTGTCCCCTCTCCTTTCCTCCGCACTTTGCTTCTCTCCTTTGTCTGTCCTCTCTTCCAGGTGTCCTGCTCACCAGCTCCAGCACTTGTGATGGTTCTCCAGTGACAGCTGTTCACAACCCCTTCCACCCCCTGCCTGCCCCTAATGTGACCCAGCTCACAGGGTCTCCGGCTCACCCCACCCAAACCCACACGCCCCAACACATTCCCTGGTTCAGCCCCTCTGCCCTATTCAGCCAAACTGGGCCTTTGCAACCTACCTATGCATCGTTGTTTCTCCTCACCATTCAAGGAGAGATCTCCTTTTGTACTTAGCTTGGTTGACTGGTGGATGGATGGATGGATGGATGGATGGATGGATGGATGTATGGATGAATGGATGGATAGATGTATGGGTGGATGGATGGATGGATGGAAAGGTCAATGGATCGGTTTTGTAGAGGCAGATTACCATATAGGGGTATTGGAGTCCGCTGGTGTCAGATCCTTAGTCAATGTCAAATGTAAAACATTAATTCATCAATAACAAAAATGAATAAGCACCTAAATAAATAAATAAATATAAAAACTGGGTTAAAAAATACATGGCGTCTTTGCCTTTCTGCATATGGAATGCTGTGAGGATCTTAACAAGGAAAGCATTGTCCTGAGTAGCCCATTTGAAGTCGTGGAATATTTCCTTTTCCTTTTTCTTTTTTTACTTTCTATTTTCTTGATTATTCACTGGAATAAATAGATAGGAATTGAGAGGGAAGGGAGGTAGAGAGAGTTTGAGACACAGAGAGAGACAACTGCAGCACTTCCGCACCACTTGTAAAGATTTCCCCTGGCAGGTGCGAACCCGGGTGTTGAAGCCCAGTCCTCCTGCATTGTAACATGAGTGCTTAACTGGGTGTGGCACACCTGGTACCCTTGATGGGACACTTTTTTTTAGCAATGAAAAGAAATTCTCGTGGCAAGGTAATAAATAAATGAAGAAGTAAATAAAAGTGCATTTACATTATCTCAGTGGAAACACACAGGGACATATACGTCTCTGTTACCTGTATTACTTCTTCATGTATGGATTGATTGCCTCAAGAGGTTATTGCCACAGCTGAGTGCCTACACCACGAATAATCCACAGCTCCTGCACTCCATTTGTTCCCCTTTCGCTGCCCTTGTTGCTTGGTCACTGTGGTGGTTATTGTTGCGGTTGTTGTTGTTGTTGTTACTGACCTTGCATCTGACAGACACAAAAGGAGAGAGCAGAGGAAATACAGGGTGGGAGAGAAAGATAGAGCTCCTAAAGACCTGCTTCACCCCCTGTAAAGCGACTCCCCTGCAGGTGGCAGTCTGGGGGCCAGACCCCAAATCCTTCCACCTGTCCCCTCTATTCGTGATCGCCACAAGCCCTTAACCCTCTGACATACCGCCAAACCTCCCTGGATTTACTTTTGAAGGCAGTATCACCTGCCTCGTTTTGAATCCTCATTATCCTGAGGGTCAGTCCTGGAGACAGTGTCATGACACGACACATGGAGATCTCTGTTATCAGAGAGCACCTGGAACAGCAGCTGGGGCTCTAGTGCCCGGGCAGGAGCAACTCCCCATCCACCTTCCACGGAGTCCACCTGCCTGCATTTTGGTCCTTTTCCCTCCAAAAAAGATTTTTCCCTTTTTTAACTTTGAAACAGGCAGGAGACAGGTTACCCAGGCAGGGGAAAAAAAATAAAAAGCCTTTTTTTTTTTTTTTTTTTTTTTTTTTTTACCGAAGTGAATGACCATCTTCTGGGAAGTATAGGTTTTGAACCTGAAAACTCTGTCTGTCTGTCTCTTAGTCCACAGAAAGAGCCACTAGCCCAGCCAGATCTCACGCTCAGATGGGGTGTTTTTGCCAGTCAAAGGTCTGCACAGCACACTAGGGATTGGGCGGCCTGAGACCCAAATGTTACATTGTAGATGGACTGTTTGCAGTTCTTGCTCCCCAGGACATTGGACTGTCTCAACTCCCTCCCCTACAGCATGAAAAAAAGACTCTTTCCAACCTTGGAGCAACTGGAGTGGGGGCGAGGGGAGCTGTTTGCATGTCTGCACTGCTCATGCCCAGGTGTCTGTGGGGGTCCGTGGCAGAGGCTGTAAGGTGCTAGGGGGCAGAAGGAGACTGTTTGAGAGGCAGGCTGCAGGCAGGGGAACCAGGAGTGTGTGCAGGTCTGTGTGTGTGGGTGTGGTGGCAGGGGGTTAGGGCAGGTCCCCGTGCTGGATGGTGAGATGGCAGCTGGGCTGGCCCTGGGCCCTCAGGGCTGAAGGGCAGAAGCAGGGTGGCAGTAAAGTAGCGCAGGGAGGAACACAGTAGATGTTAGTTGGGAGCTGCGGGACAGAGGGTAAGGGGAAAGGGGGCATCCTTGAGGAGGGGTCAGGACTAGAGAGTGGGGGCAGCTGGAGGCATGGAAGG
This sequence comes from Erinaceus europaeus, assembly GCF_950295315.1. Lineage (NCBI taxonomy): Eukaryota > Metazoa > Chordata > Mammalia > Eulipotyphla > Erinaceidae > Erinaceus > Erinaceus europaeus. The sequence continues at coordinate 2,596,580 of NW_026647125.1, read as the reverse complement.
TCCCAGGAATCAGGGACTGACAGGAACAGATTCCTACACCCCCCCACTGGATAGAAGCTGCAGAAGCCAGAGCAGCAGCCCTGGATTGCCTAGGCCAAGGGCCCTGAGTGAGTCCCGCTGAGGATGAGGAAGAGGAGGAGGGGGTGCAGGAGGAGGAGGAGGAAGAGGAGGAGGAAGAGGAGAAAGAGGAGGAGGAAGAAGAGGAGGAGGAGGAGGCGGAGGAGGAGGAGGAGGGGCAGGAGGGCAGCTGTCAGTAGGCAACGGGATTAATAGAGGCCTCCATTACGGAGGCATGTGTCCAGGCAGGCACCCACCAACCCTCAGGGGCAGCTCAGGGCACCCAGGGACTTGGTGTGGGTATCTCTGGGGCAGGGACTGTCAGTCAGTCAGCAAGACTGTGTGTCAGTGCACATGGTGGGACAGGGGCCTGGCGGACCTTGGTCCCCCGCCCTGGACTGTCAGATGCCAGCCCCATGCCCAGACACACACCAATCCGCCCATAGCCCCTTGGCCCGGCCGACCAGCACCTGCTTTGGCCTGGGGCTCTGTCTCTGGTGGCTGGCCACCACCCCTCAAGTCAAGTTCAGCATGGGGTCATGGCTGCTGGTCAACTGGATGGGCGGGGTCCCCGTGGCCTAGCAACCACAGGAGCCCTCTGTGATGTCCTAGCCCCTGGCAATCTGTGCTGGCCACACTGGCACTGGGCAGCCCAACTGCCCTGCCACTAGGTCAGGCAACAGCGCCCAGATGCCTGGGCCCTGGCACAGAGGGACGGAAGGATGGCAAGACAGTGCTGACCGACGAGGGACCTCAGGGCTGGCAGCCAAGAGAAGACAGGTGGAGGTGCGCCCGGGATCCAGGGAGCCCAGGCCAGAGCTGCCTGCATGCCTGCCGGCCTTCCTGGATGTCTGTATGCTGCCTTTGTCCAGGTAGGTTTCTTAGGTCCCCTCGAATCCTGTCCTCTCCTGTCCTCTCCTGTCCTCACCATCCTGTCCCCTCTCCTTTCCTCCGCACTTTGCTTCTCTCCTTTGTCTGTCCTCTCTTCCAGGTGTCCTGCTCACCAGCTCCAGCACTTGTGATGGTTCTCCAGTGACAGCTGTTCACAACCCCTTCCACCCCCTGCCTGCCCCTAATGTGACCCAGCTCACAGGGTCTCCGGCTCACCCCACCCAAACCCACACGCCCCAACACATTCCCTGGTTCAGCCCCTCTGCCCTATTCAGCCAAACTGGGCCTTTGCAACCTACCTATGCATCGTTGTTTCTCCTCACCATTCAAGGAGAGATCTCCTTTTGTACTTAGCTTGGTTGACTGGTGGATGGATGGATGGATGGATGGATGGATGGATGGATGTATGGATGAATGGATGGATAGATGTATGGGTGGATGGATGGATGGATGGAAAGGTCAATGGATCGGTTTTGTAGAGGCAGATTACCATATAGGGGTATTGGAGTCCGCTGGTGTCAGATCCTTAGTCAATGTCAAATGTAAAACATTAATTCATCAATAACAAAAATGAATAAGCACCTAAATAAATAAATAAATATAAAAACTGGGTTAAAAAATACATGGCGTCTTTGCCTTTCTGCATATGGAATGCTGTGAGGATCTTAACAAGGAAAGCATTGTCCTGAGTAGCCCATTTGAAGTCGTGGAATATTTCCTTTTCCTTTTTCTTTTTTTACTTTCTATTTTCTTGATTATTCACTGGAATAAATAGATAGGAATTGAGAGGGAAGGGAGGTAGAGAGAGTTTGAGACACAGAGAGAGACAACTGCAGCACTTCGGCACCACTTGTAAAGATTTCCCCTGGCAGGTGCGAACCCGGGTGTTGAAGCCCAGTCCTCCTGCATTGTAACATGAGTGCTTAACTGGGTGTGGCACACCTGGTACCCTTGATGGGACACTTTTTTTTAGCAATGAAAAGAAATTCTCGTGGCAAGGTAATAAATAAATGAAGAAGTAAATAAAAGTGCATTTACATTATCTCAGTGGAAACACACAGGGACATATACGTCTCTGTTACCTGTATTACTTCTTCATGTATGGATTGATTGCCTCAAGAGGTTATTGCCACAGCTGAGTGCCTACACCACGAATAATCCACAGCTCCTGCACTCCATTTGTTCCCTTTTCCCTGCCCTTGTTGCTTGGTCACTGTGGTGGTTATTGTTGCGGTTGTTGTTGTTGTTGTTACTGAACTTGCATCTGACAGACACAAAAGGAGAGAGCAGAGGAAATACAGGGTGGGAGAGAAAGATAGAGCTCCTAAAGACCTGCTTCACCCCCTGTAAAGCGACTCCCCTGCAGGTGGCAGTCTGGGGGCCAGACCCCAAATCCTTCCACCTGTCCCCTCTATTCGTGATCGCCACAAGCCCTTAACCCTCTGACATACCGCCAAACCTCCCTGGATTTACTTTTGAAGGCAGTATCACCTGCCTAGTTTTGAATCCTCATTATCCTGAGGGTCAGTCCTGGAGACAGTGTCATGACACGACACATGGAGATCTCTGTTATCAGAGAGCACCTGGAACAGCAGCTGGGGCTCTAGTGCCCGGGCAGGAGCAACTCCCCATCCACCTTCCACGGAGTCCACCTGCCTGCATTTTGGTCCTTTTCCCTCCAAAAAAGATTTTTCCCTTTTTTAACTTTGAAACAGGCAGGAGACAGGTTACCCAGGCAGGGGAAAAAAAATAAAAAGCCTTTTTTTTTTTTTTTTTTTTTTTTTTTTACCGAAGTGAATGACCTTCTTCTGGGAAGTATAGGTTTTGAACCTGAAAACTCTGTCTGTCTGTCTCTTAGTCCACAGAAAGAGCCACTAGCCCAGCCAGATCTCACGCTCAGATGGGGTGTTTTTGCCAGTCAAAGGTCTGCACAGCACACTAGGGATTGGGCGGCCTGAGACCCAAATGTTACATTGTAGATGGACTGTTTGCAGTTCTTGCTCCCCAGGACATTGGACTGTCTCAACTCCCTCCCCTACAGCATGAAAAAAAGACTCTTTCCAACCTTGGAGCAACTGGAGTGGGGGCGAGGGGAGCTGTTTGCATGTCTGCACTGCTCATGCCCAGGTGTCTGTGGGGGTCCGTGGCAGAGGCTGTAAGGTGCTAGGGGGCAGAAGGAGACTGTTTGAGAGGCAGGCTGCAGGCAGGGGAACCAGGAGTGTGTGCAGGTCTGTGTGTGTGGGTGTGGTGGCAGGGGGTTAGGGCAGGTCCCCGTGCTGGATGGTGAGATGGCAGCTGGGCTGGCCCTGGGCCCTCAGGGCTGAAGGGCAGAAGCAGGGTGGCAGTAAAGTAGCGCAGGGAGGAACACAGTAGATGATAGTTGGGAGCTGCGGGACAGAGGGTAAGGGGAAAGGGGGCATCCTTGAGGAGGGGTCAGGACTAGAGAGTGGGGGCAGCTGGAGGCATGGAAGGTCCCAGGAATCAGGGACTGACAGGAACAGATTCCTACACCCCCCCACTGGATAGAAGCTGCAGAAGCCAGAGCAGCAGCCCTGGATTGCCTAGGCCAAGGGCCCTGAGTGAGTCCCGCTGAGGATGAGGAAGAGGAGGAGGGGGTGCAGGAGGAGGAGGAGGAAGAGGAGGAGGAAGAGGAGAAAGAGGAGGAGGAAGAAGAGGAGGAGGAGGAGGCTGAGGAGGAGGAGGAGGGGCAGGAGGGCAGCTGTCAGTAGGCAACGGGATTAATAGAGGCCTCCATTACGGAGGCATGTGTCCAGGCAGGCACCCACCAACCCTCAGGGGCAGCTCAGGGCACCCAGGGACTTGGTGTGGGTATCTCTGGGGCAGGGACTGTCAGTCAGTCAGCAAGACTGTGTGTCAGTGCACATGGTGGGACAGGGGCCTGGCGGACCTTGGTCCCCCGCCCTGGACTGTCAGATGCCAGCCCCATGCCCAGACACACACCAATCCGCCCATAGCCCCTTGGCCCGGCCGACCAGCACCTGCTTTGGCCTGGGGCTCTGTCTCTGGTGGCTGGCCACCACCCCTCAAGTCAAGTTCAGCATGGGGTCATGGCTGCTGGTCAAATGGATGGGCGGGGTCCCCGTGGCCTAGCAACCACAGGAGCCGTCTGTGATGTCCTAGCCCCTGGCAATCTGTGCTGGCCACACTGGCACTGGGCAGCCCAACTGCCCTGCCACTAGGTCAGGCAACAGCGCCCAGATGCCTGGGCCCTGGCACAGAGGGACGGAAGGATGGCAAGACAGTGCTGACCGACGAGGGACCTCAGGGCTGGCAGCCAAGAGAAGACAGGTGGAGGTGCGCCCGGGATCCAGGGAGCCCAGGCCAGAGCTGCCTGCATGCCTGCGGGCCTTCCTGGATGTCTGTATGCTGCCTTTGTCCAGGTAGGTTTCTCAGGTCCCCTCCAATCCTGTCCTCTCCTGTCCTCTCCTGTCCTCACCATCCTGTCCCCTCTCCTTTCCTCCGCACTTTGCTTCTCTCCTTTGTCTGTCCTCTCTTCCAGGTGTCCTGCTCACCAGCTCCAGCACTTGTGATGGTTCTCCAGTGACAGCTGTTTGCAACCCCTTCCACCCCCTGCCTGCCCCTAATGTGACCCAGCTCACAGGGTCTCCGGCTCACCCCACCCAAACCCACACGCCCCAACACATTCCCTGGTTCAGCCCCTCTGCCCTATTCAGCCAAACTGGGCCTTTGCAACCTACCTATGCATTGTTGTTTCTCCTCACCATTCAAGGAGAGATCTCCTTTTGTACTTAGCTTGGTTGACTGGTGGATGGATGGATGGATGGATGGATGGATGGATGAATGGATGGATAGATGTATGGGTGGATGGATGGATGGATGGAAAGGTCAATGGATCGGTTTTGTAGAGGCAGATTACCATATAGGGGTATTGGAGTCCGCTGGTGTCAGATCCTTAGTCAATGTCAAATGTAAAACATTAATTCATCAATAACAAAAATGAATAAGCACCTAAATAAATAAATAAATATAAAAACTGGGTTAAAAAATACATGGCGTCTTTGCCTTTCTGCATATGGAATGCTGTGAGGATCTTAACAAGGAAAGCATTGTCCTGAGTAGCCCATTTGAAGTCGTGGAATATTTCCTTTTCCTTTTTCTTTTTTTACTTTCTATTTTCTTGATTATTCACTGGAATAAATAGACAGGAATTGAGAGGGAAGGGAGGTAGAGAGAGTTTGAGACACAGAGAGAGACAACTGCAGCACTTCCGCACCACTTGTAAAGATTTCCCCTGGCAGGTGCGAACCCGGGTGTTGAAGCCCAGTCCTCCTGCATTGTAACATGAGTGCTTAACTGGGTGTGGCACACCTGGTACCCTTGATGGGACACTTTTTTTTAGCAATGAAAAGAAATTCTCGTGGCAAGGTAATAAATAAATGAAGAAGTAAATAAAAGTGCATTTACATTATCTCAGTGGAAACACACAGGGACATATATGTCTCTGTTACCTGTATTACTTCTTCATGTATGGATTGATTGCCTCAAGAGGTTATTGCCACAGCTGAGTGCCTACACCACGAATAATCCACAGCTCCTGCACTCCATTTGTTCCCCTTTCGCTGCCCTTGTTGCTTGGTCACTGTGGTGGTTATTGTTGCGGTTGTTGTTGTTGTTGTTACTGACCTTGCATCTGACAGACACAAAAGGAGAGAGCAGAGGAAATACAGGGTGGGAGAGAAAGATAGAGCTCCTAAAGACCTGCTTCACCCCCTGTAAAGCGACTCCCCTGCAGGTGGCAGTCTGGGGGCCAGACCCCAAATCCTTCCACCTGTCCCCTCTATTCGTGATCGCCACAAGCCCTTAACCCTCTGACATACCGCCAAACCTCCCTGGATTTACTTTTGAAGGCAGTATCACCTGCCTAGTTTTGAATCCTCATTATCCTGAGGGTCAGTCCTGGAGACAGTGTCATGACACGACACATGGAGATCTCTGTTATCAGAGAGCACCTGGAACAGCAGCTGGGGCTCTAGTGCCCGGGCAGGAGCAACTCCCCATCCACCTTCCACGGAGTCCACCTGCCTGCATTTTGGTCCTTTTCCCTCCAAAAAAGATTTTTCCCTTTTTTAACTTTGAAACAGGCAGGAGACAGGTTACCCAGGCAGGGGAAAAAAAATAAAAAGCCTTTTTTTTTTTTTTTTTTTTTTTTTTTACCGAAGTGAATGACCTTCTTCTGGGAAGTATAGGTTTTGAACCTGAAAACTCTGTCTGTCTGTCTCTTAGTCCACAGAAAGAGCCACTAGCCCAGCCAGATCTCACGCTCAGATGGGGTGTTTTTGCCAGTCAAAGGTCTGCACAGCACACTAGGGATTGGGCGGCCTGAGACCCAAATGTTACATTGTAGATGGACTGTTTGCAGTTCTTGCTCCCCAGGACATTGGACTGTCTCAACTCCCTCCCCTACAGCATGAAAAAAAGACTCTTTCCAACCTTGGAGCAACTGGAGTGGGGGCGAGGGGAGCTGTTTGCATGTCTGCACTGCTCATGCCCAGGTGTCTGTGGGGGTCCGTGGCAGAGGCTGTAAGGTGCTAGGGGGCAGAAGGAGACTGTTTGAGAGGCAGGCTGCAGGCAGGGGAACCAGGAGTGTGTGCAGGTCTGTGTGTGTGGGTGTGGTGGCAGGGGGTTAGGGCAGGTCCCCGTGCTGGATGGTGAGATGGCAGCTGGGCTGGCCCTGGGCCCTCAGGGCTGAAGGGCAGAAGCAGGGTGGCAGTAAAGTAGCGCAGGGAGGAACACAGTAGATGATAGTTGGGAGCTGCGGGACAGAGGGTAAGGGGAAAGGGGGCATCCTTGAGGAGGGGTCAGGACTAGAGAGTGGGGGCAGCTGGAGGCATGGAAGGTCCCAGGAATCAGGGACTGACAGGAACAGATTCCTACACCCCCCCACTGGATAGAAGCTGCAGAAGCCAGAGCAGCAGCCCTGGATTGCCTAGGCCAAGGGCCCTGAGTGAGTCCCGCTGAGGATGAGGAAGAGGAGGAGGGGGTGCAGGAGGAGGAGGAGGAAGAGGAGGAGGAAGAGGAGAAAGAGGAGGAGGAAGAAGAGGAGGAGGAGGAGGCTGAGGAGGAGGAGGAGGGGCAGGAGGGCAGCTGTCAGTAGGCAACGGGATTAATAGAGGCCTCCATTACGGAGGCATGTGTCCAGGCAGGCACCCACCAACCCTCAGGGGCAGCTCAGGGCACCCAGGGACTTGGTGTGGGTATCTCTGGGGCAGGGACTGTCAGTCAGTCAGCAAGACTGTGTGTCAGTGCACATGGTGGGACAGGGGCCTGGCGGACCTTGGTCCCCCGCCCTGGACTGTCAGATGCCAGCCCCATGCCCAGACACACACCAATCCGCCCATAGCCCCTTGGCCCGGCCGACCAGCACCTGCTTTGGCCTGGGGCTCTGTCTCTGGTGGCTGGCCACCACCCCTCAAGTCAAGTTCAGCATGGGGTCATGGCTGCTGGTCAAATGGATGGGCGGGGTCCCCGTGGCCTAGCAACCACAGGAGCCGTCTGTGATGTCCTAGCCCCTGGCAATCTGTGCTGGCCACACTGGCACTGGGCAGCCCAACTGCCCTGCCACTAGGTCAGGCAACAGCGCCCAGATGCCTGGGCCCTGGCACAGAGGGACGGAAGGATGGCAAGACAGTGCTGACCGACGAGGGACCTCAGGGCTGGCAGCCAAGAGAAGACAGGTGGAGGTGCGCCCGGGATCCAGGGAGCCCAGGCCAGAGCTGCCTGCATGCCTGCGGGCCTTCCTGGATGTCTGTATGCTGCCTTTGTCCAGGTAGGTTTCTCAGGTCCCCTCCAATCCTGTCCTCTCCTGTCCTCTCCTGTCCTCACCATCCTGTCCCCTCTCCTTTCCTCCGCACTTTGCTTCTCTCCTTTGTCTGTCCTCTCTTCCAGGTGTCCTGCTCACCAGCTCCAGCACTTGTGATGGTTCTCCAGTGACAGCTGTTTGCAACCCCTTCCACCCCCTGCCTGCCCCTAATGTGACCCAGCTCACAGGGTCTCCGGCTCACCCCACCCAAACCCACACGCCCCAACACATTCCCTGGTTCAGCCCCTCTGCCCTATTCAGCCAAACTGGGCCTTTGCAACCTACCTATGCATTGTTGTTTCTCCTCACCATTCAAGGAGAGATCTCCTTTTGTACTTAGCTTGGTTGACTGGTGGATGGATGGATGGATGGATGGATGGATGGATGAATGGATGGATAGATGTATGGGTGGATGGATGGATGGATGGAAAGGTCAATGGATCGGTTTTGTAGAGGCAGATTACCATATAGGGGTATTGGAGTCCGCTGGTGTCAGATCCTTAGTCAATGTCAAATGTAAAACATTAATTCATCAATAACAAAAATGAATAAGCACCTAAATAAATAAATAAATATAAAAACTGGGTTAAAAAATACATGGCGTCTTTGCCTTTCTGCATATGGAATGCTGTGAGGATCTTAACAAGGAAAGCATTGTCCTGAGTAGCCCATTTGAAGTCGTGGAATATTTCCTTTTCCTTTTTCTTTTTTTACTTTCTATTTTCTTGATTATTCACTGGAATAAATAGACAGGAATTGAGAGGGAAGGGAGGTAGAGAGAGTTTGAGACACAGAGAGAGACAACTGCAGCACTTCCGCACCACTTGTAAAGATTTCCCCTGGCAGGTGCGAACCCGGGTGTTGAAGCCCAGTCCTCCTGCATTGTAACATGAGTGCTTAACTGGGTGTGGCACACCTGGTACCCTTGATGGGACACTTTTTTTTAGCAATGAAAAGAAATTCTCGTGGCAAGGTAATAAATAAATGAAGAAGTAAATAAAAGTGCATTTACATTATCTCAGTGGAAACACACAGGGACATATACGTCTCTGTTACCTGTATTACTTCTTCATGTATGGATTGATTGCCTCAAGAGGTTATTGCCACAGCTGAGTGCCTACACCACGAATAATCCACAGCTCCTGCACTCCATTTGTTCCCCTTTCGCTGCCCTTGTTGCTTGGTCACTGTGGTGGTTATTGTTGCGGTTGTTGTTGTTGTTGTTACTGACCTTGCATCTGACAGACACAAAAGGAGAGAGCAGAGGAAATACAGGGTGGGAGAGAAAGATAGAGCTCCTAAAGACCTGCTTCACCCCCTGTAAAGCGACTCCCCTGCAGGTGGCAGTCTGGGGGCCAGACCCCAAATCCTTCCACCTGTCCCCTCTATTCGTGATCGCCACAAGCCCTTAACCCTCTGACATACCGCCAAACCTCCCTGGATTTACTTTTGAAGGCAGTATCACCTGCCTCGTTTTGAATCCTCATTATCCTGAGGGTCAGTCCTGGAGACAGTGTCATGACACGACACATGGAGATCTCTGTTATCAGAGAGCACCTGGAACAGCAGCTGGGGCTCTAGTGCCCGGGCAGGAGCAACTCCCCATCCACCTTCCACGGAGTCCACCTGCCTGCATTTTGGTCCTTTTCCCTCCAAAAAAGATTTTTCCCTTTTTTAACTTTGAAACAGGCAGGAGACAGGTTACCCAGGCAGGGGAAAAAAAATAAAAAGCCTTTTTTTTTTTTTTTTTTTTTTTTTTTTTTACCGAAGTGAATGACCATCTTCTGGGAAGTATAGGTTTTGAACCTGAAAACTCTGTCTGTCTGTCTCTTAGTCCACAGAAAGAGCCACTAGCCCAGCCAGATCTCACGCTCAGATGGGGTGTTTTTGCCAGTCAAAGGTCTGCACAGCACACTAGGGATTGGGCGGCCTGAGACCCAAATGTTACATTGTAGATGGACTGTTTGCAGTTCTTGCTCCCCAGGACATTGGACTGTCTCAACTCCCTCCCCTACAGCATGAAAAAAAGACTCTTTCCAACCTTGGAGCAACTGGAGTGGGGGCGAGGGGAGCTGTTTGCATGTCTGCACTGCTCATGCCCAGGTGTCTGTGGGGGTCCGTGGCAGAGGCTGTAAGGTGCTAGGGGGCAGAAGGAGACTGTTTGAGAGGCAGGCTGCAGGCAGGGGAACCAGGAGTGTGTGCAGGTCTGTGTGTGTGGGTGTGGTGGCAGGGGGTTAGGGCAGGTCCCCGTGCTGGATGGTGAGATGGCAGCTGGGCTGGCCCTGGGCCCTCAGGGCTGAAGGGCAGAAGCAGGGTGGCAGTAAAGTAGCGCAGGGAGGAACACAGTAGATGTTAGTTGGGAGCTGCGGGACAGAGGGTAAGGGGAAAGGGGGCATCCTTGAGGAGGGGTCAGGACTAGAGAGTGGGGGCAGCTGGAGGCATGGAAGGTCCCAGGAATCAGGGACTGACAGGAACAGATTCCTACACCCCCCCACTGGATAGAAGCTGCAGAAGCCAGAGCAGCAGCCCTGGATTGCCTAGGCCAAGGGCCCTGAGTGAGTCCCGCTGAGGATGAGGAAGAGGAGGAGGGGGTGCAGGAGGAGGAGGAGGAAGAGGAGGAGGAAGAGGAGAAAGAGGAGGAGGAAGAAGAGGAGGAGGAGGAGGCGGAGGAGGAGGAGGAGGGGCAGGAGGGCAGCTGTCAGTAGGCAACGGGATTAATAGAGGCCTCCATTACGGAGGCATGTGTCCAGGCAGGCACCCACCAACCCTCAGGGGCAGCTCAGGGCACCCAGGGACTTGGTGTGGGTATCTCTGGGGCAGGGACTGTCAGTCAGTCAGCAAGACTGTGTGTCAGTGCACATGGTGGGACAGGGGCCTGGCGGACCTTGGTCCCCCGCCCTGGACTGTCAGATGCCAGCCCCATGCCCAGACACACACCAATCCGCCCATAGCCCCTTGGCCCGGCCGACCAGCACCTGCTTTGGCCTGGGGCTCTGTCTCTGGTGGCTGGCCACCACCCCTCAAGTCAAGTTCAGCATGGGGTCATGGCTGCTGGTCAACTGGATGGGCGGGGTCCCCGTGGCCTAGCAACCACAGGAGCCCTCTGTGATGTCCTAGCCCCTGGCAATCTGTGCTGGCCACACTGGCACTGGGCAGCCCAACTGCCCTGCCACTAGGTCAGGCAACAGCGCCCAGATGCCTGGGCCCTGGCACAGAGGGACGGAAGGATGGCAAGACAGTGCTGACCGACGAGGGACCTCAGGGCTGGCAGCCAAGAGAAGACAGGTGGAGGTGCGCCCGGGATCCAGGGAGCCCAGGCCAGAGCTGCCTGCATGCCTGCCGGCCTTCCTGGATGTCTGTATGCTGCCTTTGTCCAGGTAGGTTTCTTAGGTCCCCTCGAATCCTGTCCTCTCCTGTCCTCTCCTGTCCTCACCATCCTGTCCCCTCTCCTTTCCTCCGCACTTTGCTTCTCTCCTTTGTCTGTCCTCTCTTCCAGGTGTCCTGCTCACCAGCTCCAGCACTTGTGATGGTTCTCCAGTGACAGCTGTTCACAACCCCTTCCACCCCCTGCCTGCCCCTAATGTGACCCAGCTCACAGGGTCTCCGGCTCACCCCACCCAAACCCACACGCCCCAACACATTCCCTGGTTCAGCCCCTCTGCCCTATTCAGCCAAACTGGGCCTTTGCAACCTACCTATGCATCGTTGTTTCTCCTCACCATTCAAGGAGAGATCTCCTTTTGTACTTAGCTTGGTTGACTGGTGGATGGATGGATGGATGGATGGATGGATGGATGGATGTATGGATGAATGGATGGATAGATGTATGGGTGGATGGATGGATGGATGGAAAGGTCAATGGATCGGTTTTGTAGAGGCAGATTACCATATAGGGGTATTGGAGTCCGCTGGTGTCAGATCCTTAGTCAATGTCAAATGTAAAACATTAATTCATCAATAACAAAAATGAATAAGCACCTAAATAAATAAATAAATATAAAAACTGGGTTAAAAAATACATGGCGTCTTTGCCTTTCTGCATATGGAATGCTGTGAGGATCTTAACAAGGAAAGCATTGTCCTGAGTAGCCCATTTGAAGTCGTGGAATATTTCCTTTTCCTTTTTCTTTTTTTACTTTCTATTTTCTTGATTATTCACTGGAATAAATAGATAGGAATTGAGAGGGAAGGGAGGTAGAGAGAGTTTGAGACACAGAGAGAGACAACTGCAGCACTTCGGCACCACTTGTAAAGATTTCCCCTGGCAGGTGCGAACCCGGGTGTTGAAGCCCAGTCCTCCTGCATTGTAACATGAGTGCTTAACTGGGTGTGGCACACCTGGTACCCTTGATGGGACACTTTTTTTTAGCAATGAAAAGAAATTCTCGTGGCAAGGTAATAAATAAATGAAGAAGTAAATAAAAGTGCATTTACATTATCTCAGTGGAAACACACAGGGACATATACGTCTCTGTTACCTGTATTACTTCTTCATGTATGGATTGATTGCCTCAAGAGGTTATTGCCACAGCTGAGTGCCTACACCACGAATAATCCACAGCTCCTGCACTCCATTTGTTCCCTTTTCCCTGCCCTTGTTGCTTGGTCACTGTGGTGGTTATTGTTGCGGTTGTTGTTGTTGTTGTTACTGAACTTGCATCTGACAGACACAAAAGGAGAGAGCAGAGGAAATACAGGGTGGGAGAGAAAGATAGAGCTCCTAAAGACCTGCTTCACCCCCTGTAAAGCGACTCCCCTGCAGGTGGCAGTCTGGGGGCCAGACCCCAAATCCTTCCACCTGTCCCCTCTATTCGTGATCGCCACAAGCCCTTAACCCTCTGACATACCGCCAAACCTCCCTGGATTTACTTTTGAAGGCAGTATCACCTGCCTAGTTTTGAATCCTCATTATCCTGAGGGTCAGTCCTGGAGACAGTGTCATGACACGACACATGGAGATCTCTGTTATCAGAGAGCACCTGGAACAGCAGCTGGGGCTCTAGTGCCCGGGCAGGAGCAACTCCCCATCCACCTTCCACGGAGTCCACCTGCCTGCATTTTGGTCCTTTTCCCTCCAAAAAAGATTTTTCCCTTTTTTAACTTTGAAACAGGCAGGAGACAGGTTACCCAGGCAGGGGAAAAAAAATAAAAAGCCTTTTTTTTTTTTTTTTTTTTTTTTTTTTTACCGAAGTGAATGACCTTCTTCTGGGAAGTATAGGTTTTGAACCTGAAAACTCTGTCTGTCTGTCTCTTAGTCCACAGAAAGAGCCACTAGCCCAGCCAGATCTCACGCTCAGATGGGGTGTTTTTGCCAGTCAAAGGTCTGCACAGCACACTAGGGATTGGGCGGCCTGAGACCCAAATGTTACATTGTAGATGGACTGTTTGCAGTTCTTGCTCCCCAGGACATTGGACTGTCTCAACTCCCTCCCCTACAGCATGAAAAAAAGACTCTTTCCAACCTTGGAGCAACTGGAGTGGGGGCGAGGGGAGCTGTTTGCATGTCTGCACTGCTCATGCCCAGGTGTCTGTGGGGGTCCGTGGCAGAGGCTGTAAGGTGCTAGGGGGCAGAAGGAGACTGTTTGAGAGGCAGGCTGCAGGCAGGGGAACCAGGAGTGTGTGCAGGTCTGTGTGTGTGGGTGTGGTGGCAGGGGGTTAGGGCAGGTCCCCGTGCTGGATGGTGAGATGGCAGCTGGGCTGGCCCTGGGCCCTCAGGGCTGAAGGGCAGAAGCAGGGTGGCAGTAAAGTAGCGCAGGGAGGAACACAGTAGATGTTAGTTGGGAGCTGCGGGACAGAGGGTAAGGGGAAAGGGGGCATCCTTGAGGAGGGGTCAGGACTAGAGAGTGGGGGCAGCTGGAGGCATGGAAGGTCCCAGGAATCAGGGACTGACAGGAACAGATTCCTACACCCCCCCACTGGATAGAAGCTGCAGAAGCAGAGCAGCAGCCCTGGATTGCCTAGGCCAAGGGCCCTGAGTGAGTCCCGCTGAGGATGAGGAAGAGGAGGAGGGGGTGCAGGAGGAGGAGGAGGAAGAGGAGGAGGAAGAGGAGAAAGAGGAGGAGGAAGAAGAGGAGGAGGAGGAGGCTGAGGAGGAGGAGGAGGGGCAGGAGGGCAGCTGTCAGTAGGCAACGGGATTAATAGAGGCCTCCATTACGGAGGCATGTGTCCAGGCAGGCACCCACCAACCCTCAGGGGCAGCTCAGGGCACCCAGGGACTTGGTGTGGGTATCTCTGGGGCAGGGACTGTCAGTCAGTCAGCAAGACTGTGTGTCAGTGCACATGGTGGGACAGGGGCCTGGCGGACCTTGGTCCCCCGCCCTGGACTGTCAGATGCCAGGCCCCATGCCCAGACACACACCAATCCGCCCATAGCCCCTTGGCCCGGCCGACCAGCACCTGCTTTGGCCTGGGGCTCTGTCTCTGGTGGCTGGCCACCACCCCTCAAGTCAAGTTCAGCATGGGGTCATGGCTGCTGGTCAAATGGATGGGCGGGGTCCCCGTGGCCTAGCAACCACAGGAGCCGTCTGTGATGTCCTAGCCCCTGGCAATCTGTGCTGGCCACACTGGCACTGGGCAGCCCAACTGCCCTGCCACTAGGTCAGGCAACAGCGCCCAGATGCCTGGGCCCTGGCACAGAGGGACGGAAGGATGGCAAGACAGTGCTGACCGACGAGGGACCTCAGGGCTGGCAGCCAAGAGAAGACAGGTGGAGGTGCGCCCGGGATCCAGGGAGCCCAGGCCAGAGCTGCCTGCATGCCTGCGGGCCTTCCTGGATGTCTGTATGCTGCCTTTGTCCAGGTAGGTTTCTCAGGTCCCCTCCAATCCTGTCCTCTCCTGTCCTCTCCTGTCCTCACCATCCTGTCCCCTCTCCTTTCCTCCGCACTTTGCTTCTCTCCTTTGTCTGTCCTCTCTTCCAGGTGTCCTGCTCACCAGCTCCAGCACTTGTGATGGTTCTCCAGTGACAGCTGTTTGCAACCCCTTCCACCCCCTGCCTGCCCCTAATGTGACCCAGCTCACAGGGTCTCCGGCTCACCCCACCCAAACCCACACGCCCCAACACATTCCCTGGTTCAGCCCCTCTGCCCTATTCAGCCAAACTGGGCCTTTGCAACCTACCTATGCATTGTTGTTTCTCCTCACCATTCAAGGAGAGATCTCCTTTTGTACTTAGCTTGGTTGACTGGTGGATGGATGGATGGATGGATGGATGGATGGATGAATGGATGGATAGATGTATGGGTGGATGGATGGATGGATGGAAAGGTCAATGGATCGGTTTTGTAGAGGCAGATTACCATATAGGGGTATTGGAGTCCGCTGGTGTCAGATCCTTAGTCAATGTCAAATGTAAAACATTAATTCATCAATAACAAAAATGAATAAGCACCTAAATAAATAAATAAATATAAAAACTGGGTTAAAAAATACATGGCGTCTTTGCCTTTCTGCATATGGAATGCTGTGAGGATCTTAACAAGGAAAGCATTGTCCTGAGTAGCCCATTTGAAGTCGTGGAATATTTCCTTTTCCTTTTTCTTTTTTTACTTTCTATTTTCTTGATTATTCACTGGAATAAATAGACAGGAATTGAGAGGGAAGGGAGGTAGAGAGAGTTTGAGACACAGAGAGAGACAACTGCAGCACTTCCGCACCACTTGTAAAGATTTCCCCTGGCAGGTGCGAACCCGGGTGTTGAAGCCCAGTCCTCCTGCATTGTAACATGAGTGCTTAACTGGGTGTGGCACACCTGGTACCCTTGATGGGACACTTTTTTTTAGCAATGAAAAGAAATTCTCGTGGCAAGGTAATAAATAAATGAAGAAGTAAATAAAAGTGCATTTACATTATCTCAGTGGAAACACACAGGGACATATACGTCTCTGTTACCTGTATTACTTCTTCATGTATGGATTGATTGCCTCAAGAGGTTATTGCCACAGCTGAGTGCCTACACCACGAATAATCCACAGCTCCTGCACTCCATTTGTTCCCCTTTCGCTGCCCTTGTTGCTTGGTCACTGTGGTGGTTATTGTTGCGGTTGTTGTTGTTGTTGTTACTGACCTTGCATCTGACAGACACAAAAGGAGAGAGCAGAGGAAATACAGGGTGGGAGAGAAAGATAGAGCTCCTAAAGACCTGCTTCACCCCCTGTAAAGCGACTCCCCTGCAGGTGGCAGTCTGGGGGCCAGACCCCAAATCCTTCCACCTGTCCCCTCTATTCGTGATCGCCACAAGCCCTTAACCCTCTGACATACCGCCAAACCTCCCTGGATTTACTTTTGAAGGCAGTATCACCTGCCTCGTTTTGAATCCTCATTATCCTGAGGGTCAGTCCTGGAGACAGTGTCATGACACGACACATGGAGATCTCTGTTATCAGAGAGCACCTGGAACAGCAGCTGGGGCTCTAGTGCCCGGGCAGGAGCAACTCCCCATCCACCTTCCACGGAGTCCACCTGCCTGCATTTTGGTCCTTTTCCCTCCAAAAAAGATTTTTCCCTTTTTTAACTTTGAAACAGGCAGGAGACAGGTTACCCAGGCAGGGGAAAAAAAATAAAAAGCCTTTTTTTTTTTTTTTTTTTTTTTTTTTTTTACCGAAGTGAATGACCATCTTCTGGGAAGTATAGGTTTTGAACCTGAAAACTCTGTCTGTCTGTCTCTTAGTCCACAGAAAGAGCCACTAGCCCAGCCAGATCTCACGCTCAGATGGGGTGTTTTTGCCAGTCAAAGGTCTGCACAGCACACTAGGGATTGGGCGGCCTGAGACCCAAATGTTACATTGTAGATGGACTGTTTGCAGTTCTTGCTCCCCAGGACATTGGACTGTCTCAACTCCCTCCCCTACAGCATGAAAAAAAGACTCTTTCCAACCTTGGAGCAACTGGAGTGGGGGCGAGGGGAGCTGTTTGCATGTCTGCACTGCTCATGCCCAGGTGTCTGTGGGGGTCCGTGGCAGAGGCTGTAAGGTGCTAGGGGGCAGAAGGAGACTGTTTGAGAGGCAGGCTGCAGGCAGGGGAACCAGGAGTGTGTGCAGGTCTGTGTGTGTGGGTGTGGTGGCAGGGGGTTAGGGCAGGTCCCCGTGCTGGATGGTGAGATGGCAGCTGGGCTGGCCCTGGGCCCTCAGGGCTGAAGGGCAGAAGCAGGGTGGCAGTAAAGTAGCGCAGGGAGGAACACAGTAGATGATAGTTGGGAGCTGCGGGACAGAGGGTAAGGGAAAAGGGGGCATCCTTGAGGAGGGGTCAGGACTAGAGAGTGGGGGCAGCTGGAGGCATGGAAGGTCCCAGGAATCAGGGACTGACAGGAACAGATTCCTACACCCCCCCACTGGATAGAAGCTGCAGAAGCCAGAGCAGCAGCCCTGGATTGCCTAGGCCAAGGGCCCTGAGTGAGTCCCGCTGAGGATGAGGAAGAGGAGGAGGGGGTGCAGGAGGAGGAGGAGGAAGAGGAGGAGGAAGAGGAGAAAGAGGAGGAGGAAGAAGAGGAGGAGGAGGAGGCTGAGGAGGAGGAGGAGGGGCAGGAGGGCAGCTGTCAGTAGGCAACGGGATTAATAGAGGCCTCCATTACGGAGGCATGTGTCCAGGCAGGCACCCACCAACCCTCAGGGGCAGCTCAGGGCACCCAGGGACTTGGTGTGGGTATCTCTGGGGCAGGGACTGTCAGTCAGTCAGCAAGACTGTGTGTCAGTGCACATGGTGGGACAGGGGCCTGGCGGACCTTGGTCCCCCGCCCTGGACTGTCAGATGCCAGCCCCATGCCCAGACACACACCAATCCGCCCATAGCCCCTTGGCCCGGCCGACCAGCACCTGCTTTGGCCTGGGGCTCTGTCTCTGGTGGCTGGCCACCACCCCTCAAGTCAAGTTCAGCATGGGGTCATGGCTGCTGGTCAAATGGATGGGCGGGGTCCCCGTGGCCTAGCAACCACAGGAGCCGTCTGTGATGTCCTAGCCCCTGGCAATCTGTGCTGGCCACACTGGCACTGGGCAGCCCAACTGCCCTGCCACTAGGTCAGGCAACAGCGCCCAGATGCCTGGGCCCTGGCACAGAGGGACGGAAGGATGGCAAGACAGTGCTGACCGACGAGGGACCTCAGGGCTGGCAGCCAAGAGAAGACAGGTGGAGGTGCGCCCGGGATCCAGGGAGCCCAGGCCAGAGCTGCCTGCATGCCTGCGGGCCTTCCTGGATGTCTGTATGCTGCCTTTGTCCAGGTAGGTTTCTCAGGTCCCCTCCAATCCTGTCCTCTCCTGTCCTCTCCTGTCCTCACCATCCTGTCCCCTCTCCTTTCCTCCGCACTTTGCTTCTCTCCTTTGTCTGTCCTCTCTTCCAGGTGTCCTGCTCACCAGCTCCAGCACTTGTGATGGTTCTCCAGTGACAGCTGTTTGCAACCCCTTCCACCCCCTGCCTGCCCCTAATGTGACCCAGCTCACAGGGTCTCCGGCTCACCCCACCCAAACCCACACGCCCCAACACATTCCCTGGTTCAGCCCCTCTGCCCTATTCAGCCAAACTGGGCCTTTGCAACCTACCTATGCATTGTTGTTTCTCCTCACCATTCAAGGAGAGATCTCCTTTTGTACTTAGCTTGGTTGACTGGTGGATGGATGGATGGATGGATGGATGGATGGATGGATGAATGGATGGATAGATGTATGGGTGGATGGATGGATGGATGGAAAGGTCAATGGATCGGTTTTGTAGAGGCAGATTACCATATAGGGGTATTGGAGTCCGCTGGTGTCAGATCCTTAGTCAATGTCAAATGTAAAACATTAATTCATCAATAACAAAAATGAATAAGCACCTAAATAAATAAATAAATATAAAAACTGGGTTAAAAAATACATGGCGTCTTTGCCTTTCTGCATATGGAATGCTGTGAGGATCTTAACAAGGAAAGCATTGTCCTGAGTAGCCCATTTGAAGTCGTGGAATATTTCCTTTTCCTTTTTCTTTTTTTACTTTCTATTTTCTTGATTATTCACTGGAATAAATAGACAGGAATTGAGAGGGAAGGGAGGTAGAGAGAGTTTGAGACACAGAGAGAGACAACTGCAGCACTTCCGCACCACTTGTAAAGATTTCCCCTGGCAGGTGCGAACCCGGGTGTTGAAGCCCAGTCCTCCTGCATTGTAACATGAGTGCTTAACTGGGTGTGGCACACCTGGTACCCTTGATGGGACACTTTTTTTTAGCAATGAAAAGAAATTCTCGTGGCAAGGTAATAAATAAATGAAGAAGTAAATAAAAGTGCATTTACATTATCTCAGTGGAAACACACAGGGACATATACGTCTCTGTTACCTGTATTACTTCTTCATGTATGGATTGATTGCCTCAAGAGGTTATTGCCACAGCTGAGTGCCTACACCACGAATAATCCACAGCTCCTGCACTCCATTTGTTCCCCTTTCGCTGCCCTTGTTGCTTGGTCACTGTGGTGGTTATTGTTGCGGTTGTTGTTGTTGTTGTTACTGACCTTGCATCTGACAGACACAAAAGGAGAGAGCAGAGGAAATACAGGGTGGGAGAGAAAGATAGAGCTCCTAAAGACCTGCTTCACCCCCTGTAAAGCGACTCCCCTGCAGGTGGCAGTCTGGGGGCCAGACCCCAAATCCTTCCACCTGTCCCCTCTATTCGTGATCGCCACAAGCCCTTAACCCTCTGACATACCGCCAAACCTCCCTGGATTTACTTTTGAAGGCAGTATCACCTGCCTCGTTTTGAATCCTCATTATCCTGAGGGTCAGTCCTGGAGACAGTGTCATGACACGACACATGGAGATCTCTGTTATCAGAGAGCACCTGGAACAGCAGCTGGGGCTCTAGTGCCCGGGCAGGAGCAACTCCCCATCCACCTTCCACGGAGTCCACCTGCCTGCATTTTGGTCCTTTTCCCTCCAAAAAAGATTTTTCCCTTTTTTAACTTTGAAACAGGCAGGAGACAGGTTACCCAGGCAGGGGAAAAAAAATAAAAAGCCTTTTTTTTTTTTTTTTTTTTTTTTTTTTTACCGAAGTGAATGACCATCTTCTGGGAAGTATAGGTTTTGAACCTGAAAACTCTGTCTGTCTGTCTCTTAGTCCACAGAAAGAGCCACTAGCCCAGCCAGATCTCACGCTCAGATGGGGTGTTTTTGCCAGTCAAAGGTCTGCACAGCACACTAGGGATTGGGCGGCCTGAGACCCAAATGTTACATTGTAGATGGACTGTTTGCAGTTCTTGCTCCCCAGGACATTGGACTGTCTCAACTCCCTCCCCTACAGCATGAAAAAAAGACTCTTTCCAACCTTGGAGCAACTGGAGTGGGGGCGAGGGGAGCTGTTTGCATGTCTGCACTGCTCATGCCCAGGTGTCTGTGGGGGTCCGTGGCAGAGGCTGTAAGGTGCTAGGGGGCAGAAGGAGACTGTTTGAGAGGCAGGCTGCAGGCAGGGGAACCAGGAGTGTGTGCAGGTCTGTGTGTGTGGGTGTGGTGGCAGGGGGTTAGGGCAGGTCCCCGTGCTGGATGGTGAGATGGCAGCTGGGCTGGCCCTGGGCCCTCAGGGCTGAAGGGCAGAAGCAGGGTGGCAGTAAAGTAGCGCAGGGAGGAACACAGTAGATGTTAGTTGGGAGCTGCGGGACAGAGGGTAAGGGGAAAGGGCGCATCCTTGAGGAGGGGTCAGGACTAGAGAGTGGGGGCAGCTGGAGGCATGGAAGGTCCCAGGAATCAGGGACTGACAGGAACAGATTCCTACACCCCCCCACTGGATAGAAGCTGCAGAAGCCAGAGCAGCAGCCCTGGATTGCCTAGGCCAAGGGCCCTGAGTGAGTCCCGCTGAGGATGAGGAAGAGGAGGAGGGGGTGCAGGAGGAGGAGGAGGAAGAGGAGGAGGAAGAGGAGAAAGAGGAGGAGGAAGAAGAGGAGGAGGAGGAGGCGGAGGAGGAGGAGGAGGGGCAGGAGGGCAGCTGTCAGTAGGCAACGGGATTAATAGAGGCCTCCATTACGGAGGCATGTGTCCAGGCAGGCACCCACCAACCCTCAGGGGCAGCTCAGGGCACCCAGGGACTTGGTGTGGGTATCTCTGGGGCAGGGACTGTCAGTCAGTCAGCAAGACTGTGTGTCAGTGCACATGGTGGGACAGGGGCCTGGCGGACCTTGGTCCCCCGCCCTGGACTGTCAGATGCCAGCCCCATGCCCAGACACACACCAATCCGCCCATAGCCCCTTGGCCCGGCCGACCAGCACCTGCTTTGGCCTGGGGCTCTGTCTCTGGTGGCTGGCCACCACCCCTCAAGTCAAGTTCAGCATGGGGTCATGGCTGCTGGTCAACTGGATGGGCGGGGTCCCCGTGGCCTAGCAACCACAGGAGCCCTCTGTGATGTCCTAGCCCCTGGCAATCTGTGCTGGCCACACTGGCACTGGGCAGCCCAACTGCCCTGCCACTAGGTCAGGCAACAGCGCCCAGATGCCTGGGCCCTGGCACAGAGGGACGGAAGGATGGCAAGACAGTGCTGACCGACGAGGGACCTCAGGGCTGGCAGCCAAGAGAAGACAGGTGGAGGTGCGCCCGGGATCCAGGGAGCCCAGGCCAGAGCTGCCTGCATGCCTGCCGGCCTTCCTGGATGTCTGTATGCTGCCTTTGTCCAGGTAGGTTTCTTAGGTCCCCTCGAATCCTGTCCTCTCCTGTCCTCTCCTGTCCTCACCATCCTGTCCCCTCTCCTTTCCTCCGCACTTTGCTTCTCTCCTTTGTCTGTCCTCTCTTCCAGGTGTCCTGCTCACCAGCTCCAGCACTTGTGATGGTTCTCCAGTGACAGCTGTTCACAACCCCTTCCACCCCCTGCCTGCCCCTAATGTGACCCAGCTCACAGGGTCTCCGGCTCACCCCACCCAAACCCACACGCCCCAACACATTCCCTGGTTCAGCCCCTCTGCCCTATTCAGCCAAACTGGGCCTTTGCAACCTACCTATGCATCGTTGTTTCTCCTCACCATTCAAGGAGAGATCTCCTTTTGTACTTAGCTTGGTTGACTGGTGGATGGATGGATGGATGGATGGATGGATGGATGTATGGATGAATGGATGGATAGATGTATGGGTGGATGGATGGATGGATGGAAAGGTCAATGGATCGGTTTTGTAGAGGCAGATTACCATATAGGGGTATTGGAGTCCGCTGGTGTCAGATCCTTAGTCAATGTCAAATGTAAAACATTAATTCATCAATAACAAAAATGAATAAGCACCTAAATAAATAAATAAATATAAAAACTGGGTTAAAAAATACATGGCGTCTTTGCCTTTCTGCATATGGAATGCTGTGAGGATCTTAACAAGGAAAGCATTGTCCTGAGTAGCCCATTTGAAGTCGTGGAATATTTCCTTTTCCTTTTTCTTTTTTTACTTTCTATTTTCTTGATTATTCACTGGAATAAATAGATAGGAATTGAGAGGGAAGGGAGGTAGAGAGAGTTTGAGACACAGAGAGAGACAACTGCAGCACTTCGGCACCACTTGTAAAGATTTCCCCTGGCAGGTGCGAACCCGGGTGTTGAAGCCCAGTCCTCCTGCATTGTAACATGAGTGCTTAACTGGGTGTGGCACACCTGGTACCCTTGATGGGACACTTTTTTTTAGCAATGAAAAGAAATTCTCGTGGCAAGGTAATAAATAAATGAAGAAGTAAATAAAAGTGCATTTACATTATCTCAGTGGAAACACACAGGGACATATACGTCTCTGTTACCTGTATTACTTCTTCATGTATGGATTGATTGCCTCAAGAGGTTATTGCCACAGCTGAGTGCCTACACCACGAATAATCCACAGCTCCTGCACTCCATTTGTTCCCCTTTCGCTGCCCTTGTTGCTTGGTCACTGTGGTGGTTATTGTTGCGGTTGTTGTTGTTGTTGTTACTGAACTTGCATCTGACAGACACAAAAGGAGAGAGCAGAGGAAATACAGGGTGGGAGAGAAAGATAGAGCTCCTAAAGACCTGCTTCACCCCCTGTAAAGCGACTCCCCTGCAGGTGGCAGTCTGGGGGCCAGACCCCAAATCCTTCCACCTGTCCCCTCTATTCGTGATCGCCACAAGCCCTTAACCCTCTGACATACCGCCAAACCTCCCTGGATTTACTTTTGAAGGCAGTATCACCTGCCTCGTTTTGAATCCTCATTATCCTGAGGGTCAGTCCTGGAGACAGTGTCATGACACGACACATGGAGATCTCTGTTATCAGAGAGCACCTGGAACAGCAGCTGGGGCTCTAGTGCCCGGGCAGGAGCAACTCCCCATCCACCTTCCACGGAGTCCACCTGCCTGCATTTTGGTCCTTTTCCCTCCAAAAAAGATTTTTCCCTTTTTTAACTTTGAAACAGGCAGGAGACAGGTTACCCAGGCAGGGGAAAAAAAATAAAAAGCCTTTTTTTTTTTTTTTTTTTTTTTTTTTTTTTTACCGAAGTGAATGACCTTCTTCTGGGAAGTATAGGTTTTGAACCTGAAAACTCTGTCTGTCTGTCTCTTAGTCCACAGAAAGAGCCACTAGCCCAGCCAGATCTCACGCTCAGATGGGGTGTTTTTGCCAGTCAAAGGTCTGCACAGCACACTAGGGATTGGGCGGCCTGAGACCCAAATGTTACATTGTAGATGGACTGTTTGCAGTTCTTGCTCCCCAGGACATTGGACTGTCTCAACTCCCTCCCCTACAGCATGAAAAAAAGACTCTTTCCAACCTTGGAGCAACTGGAGTGGGGGCGAGGGGAGCTGTTTGCATGTCTGCACTGCTCATGCCCAGGTGTCTGTGGGGGTCCGTGGCAGAGGCTGTAAGGTGCTAGGGGGCAGAAGGAGACTGTTTGAGAGGCAGGCTGCAGGCAGGGGAACCAGGAGTGTGTGCAGGTCTGTGTGTGTGGGTGTGGTGGCAGGGGGTTAGGGCAGGTCCCCGTGCTGGATGGTGAGATGGCAGCTGGGCTGGCCCTGGGCCCTCAGGGCTGAAGGGCAGAAGCAGGGTGGCAGTAAAGTAGCGCAGGGAGGAACACAGTAGATGTTAGTTGGGAGCTGCGGGACAGAGGGTAAGGGGAAAGGGGGCATCCTTGAGGAGGGGTCAGGACTAGAGAGTGGGGGCAGCTGGAGGCATGGAAGGTCCCAGGAATCAGGGACTGACAGGAACAGATTCCTACACCCCCCCACTGGATAGAAGCTGCAGAAGCCAGAGCAGCAGCCCTGGATTGCCTAGGCCAAGGGCCCTGAGTGAGTCCCGCTGAGGATGAGGAAGAGGAGGAGGGGGTGCAGGAGGAGGAGGAGGAAGAGGAGGAGGAAGAGGAGAAAGAGGAGGAGGAAGAAGAGGAGGAGGAGGAGGCTGAGGAGGAGGAGGAGGGGCAGGAGGGCAGCTGTCAGTAGGCAACGGGATTAATAGAGGCCTCCATTACGGAGGCATGTGTCCAGGCAGGCACCCACCAACCCTCAGGGGCAGCTCAGGGCACCCAGGGACTTGGTGTGGGTATCTCTGGGGCAGGGACTGTCAGTCAGTCAGCAAGACTGTGTGTCAGTGCACATGGTGGGACAGGGGCCTGGCGGACCTTGGTCCCCCGCCCTGGACTGTCAGATGCCAGCCCCATGCCCAGACACACACCAATCCGCCCATAGCCCCTTGGCCCGGCCGACCAGCACCTGCTTTGGCCTGGGGCTCTGTCTCTGGTGGCTGGCCACCACCCCTCAAGTCAAGTTCAGCATGGGGTCATGGCTGCTGGTCAAATGGATGGGCGGGGTCCCCGTGGCCTAGCAACCACAGGAGCCGTCTGTGATGTCCTAGCCCCTGGCAATCTGTGCTGGCCACACTGGCACTGGGCAGCCCAACTGCCCTGCCACTAGGTCAGGCAACAGCGCCCAGATGCCTGGGCCCTGGCACAGAGGGACGGAAGGATGGCAAGACAGTGCTGACCGACGAGGGACCTCAGGGCTGGCAGCCAAGAGAAGACAGGTGGAGGTGCGCCCGGGATCCAGGGAGCCCAGGCCAGAGCTGCCTGCATGCCTGCGGGCCTTCCTGGATGTCTGTATGCTGCCTTTGTCCAGGTAGGTTTCTCAGGTCCCCTCCAATCCTGTCCTCTCCTGTCCTCTCCTGTCCTCACCATCCTGTCCCCTCTCCTTTCCTCCGCACTTTGCTTCTCTCCTTTGTCTGTCCTCTCTTCCAGGTGTCCTGCTCACCAGCTCCAGCACTTGTGATGGTTCTCCAGTGACAGCTGTTTGCAACCCCTTCCACCCCCTGCCTGCCCCTAATGTGACCCAGCTCACAGGGTCTCCGGCTCACCCCACCCAAACCCACACGCCCCAACACATTCCCTGGTTCAGCCCCTCTGCCCTATTCAGCCAAACTGGGCCTTTGCAACCTACCTATGCATTGTTGTTTCTCCTCACCATTCAAGGAGAGATCTCCTTTTGTACTTAGCTTGGTTGACTGGTGGATGGATGGATGGATGGATGGATGGATGGATGAATGGATGGATAGATGTATGGGTGGATGGATGGATGGATGGAAAGGTCAATGGATCGGTTTTGTAGAGGCAGATTACCATATAGGGGTATTGGAGTCCGCTGGTGTCAGATCCTTAGTCAATGTCAAATGTAAAACATTAATTCATCAATAACAAAAATGAATAAGCACCTAAATAAATAAATAAATATAAAAACTGGGTTAAAAAATACATGGCGTCTTTGCCTTTCTGCATATGGAATGCTGTGAGGATCTTAACAAGGAAAGCATTGTCCTGAGTAGCCCATTTGAAGTCGTGGAATATTTCCTTTTCCTTTTTCTTTTTTTACTTTCTATTTTCTTGATTATTCACTGGAATAAATAGACAGGAATTGAGAGGGAAGGGAGGTAGAGAGAGTTTGAGACACAGAGAGAGACAACTGCAGCACTTCCGCACCACTTGTAAAGATTTCCCCTGGCAGGTGCGAACCCGGGTGTTGAAGCCCAGTCCTCCTGCATTGTAACATGAGTGCTTAACTGGGTGTGGCACACCTGGTACCCTTGATGGGACACTTTTTTTTAGCAATGAAAAGAAATTCTCGTGGCAAGGTAATAAATAAATGAAGAAGTAAATAAAAGTGCATTTACATTATCTCAGTGGAAACACACAGGGACATATACGTCTCTGTTACCTGTATTACTTCTTCATGTATGGATTGATTGCCTCAAGAGGTTATTGCCACAGCTGAGTGCCTACACCACGAATAATCCACAGCTCCTGCACTCCATTTGTTCCCCTTTCGCTGCCCTTGTTGCTTGGTCACTGTGGTGGTTATTGTTGCGGTTGTTGTTGTTGTTGTTACTGACCTTGCATCTGACAGACACAAAAGGAGAGAGCAGAGGAAATACAGGGTGGGAGAGAAAGATAGAGCTCCTAAAGACCTGCTTCACCCCCTGTAAAGCGACTCCCCTGCAGGTGGCAGTCTGGGGGCCAGACCCCAAATCCTTCCACCTGTCCCCTCTATTCGTGATCGCCACAAGCCCTTAACCCTCTGACATACCGCCAAACCTCCCTGGATTTACTTTTGAAGGCAGTATCACCTGCCTCGTTTTGAATCCTCATTATCCTGAGGGTCAGTCCTGGAGACAGTGTCATGACACGACACATGGAGATCTCTGTTATCAGAGAGCACCTGGAACAGCAGCTGGGGCTCTAGTGCCCGGGCAGGAGCAACTCCCCATCCACCTTCCACGGAGTCCACCTGCCTGCATTTTGGTCCTTTTCCCTCCAAAAAAGATTTTTCCCTTTTTTAACTTTGAAACAGGCAGGAGACAGGTTACCCAGGCAGGGGAAAAAAAATAAAAAGCCTTTTTTTTTTTTTTTTTTTTTTTTTTTTTTACCGAAGTGAATGACCATCTTCTGGGAAGTATAGGTTTTGAACCTGAAAACTCTGTCTGTCTGTCTCTTAGTCCACAGAAAGAGCCACTAGCCCAGCCAGATCTCACGCTCAGATGGGGTGTTTTTGCCAGTCAAAGGTCTGCACAGCACACTAGGGATTGGGCGGCCTGAGACCCAAATGTTACATTGTAGATGGACTGTTTGCAGTTCTTGCTCCCCAGGACATTGGACTGTCTCAACTCCCTCCCCTACAGCATGAAAAAAAGACTCTTTCCAACCTTGGAGCAACTGGAGTGGGGGCGAGGGGAGCTGTTTGCATGTCTGCACTGCTCATGCCCAGGTGTCTGTGGGGGTCCGTGGCAGAGGCTGTAAGGTGCTAGGGGGCAGAAGGAGACTGTTTGAGAGGCAGGCTGCAGGCAGGGGAACCAGGAGTGTGTGCAGGTCTGTGTGTGTGGGTGTGGTGGCAGGGGGTTAGGGCAGGTCCCCGTGCTGGATGGTGAGATGGCAGCTGGGCTGGCCCTGGGCCCTCAGGGCTGAAGGGCAGAAGCAGGGTGGCAGTAAAGTAGCGCAGGGAGGAACACAGTAGATGATAGTTGGGAGCTTCGGGACAGAGGGTAAGGGAAAAGGGGGCATCCTTGAGGAGGGGTCAGGACTAGAGAGTGGGGGCAGCTGGAGGCATGGAAGGTCCCAGGAATCAGGGACTGACAGGAACAGATTCCTACACCCCCCCACTGGATAGAAGCTGCAGAAGCCAGAGCAGCAGCCCTGGATTGCCTAGGCCAAGGGCCCTGAGTGAGTCCCGCTGAGGATGAGGAAGAGGAGGAGGGGGTGCAGGAGGAGGAGGAGGAAGAGGAGGAGGAAGAGGAGAAAGAGGAGGAGGAAGAAGAGGAGGAGGAGGAGGCTGAGGAGGAGGAGGAGGGGCAGGAGGGCAGCTGTCAGTAGGCAACGGGATTAATAGAGGCCTCCATTACGGAGGCATGTGTCCAGGCAGGCACCCACCAACCCTCAGGGGCAGCTCAGGGCACCCAGGGACTTGGTGTGGGTATCTCTGGGGCAGGGACTGTCAGTCAGTCAGCAAGACTGTGTGTCAGTGCACATGGTGGGACAGGGGCCTGGCGGACCTTGGTCCCCCGCCCTGGACTGTCAGATGCCAGCCCCATGCCCAGACACACACCAATCCGCCCATAGCCCCTTGGCCCGGCCGACCAGCACCTGCTTTGGCCTGGGGCTCTGTCTCTGGTGGCTGGCCACCACCCCTCAAGTCAAGTTCAGCATGGGGTCATGGCTGCTGGTCAAATGGATGGGCGGGGTCCCCGTGGCCTAGCAACCACAGGAGCCGTCTGTGATGTCCTAGCCCCTGGCAATCTGTGCTGGCCACACTGGCACTGGGCAGCCCAACTGCCCTGCCACTAGGTCAGGCAACAGCGCCCAGATGCCTGGGCCCTGGCACAGAGGGACGGAAGGATGGCAAGACAGTGCTGACCGACGAGGGACCTCAGGGCTGGCAGCCAAGAGAAGACAGGTGGAGGTGCGCCAGGGATCCAGGGAGCCCAGGCCAGAGCTGCCTGCATGCCTGCGGGCCTTCCTGGATGTCTGTATGCTGCCTTTGTCCAGGTAGGTTTCTCAGGTCCCCTCCAATCCTGTCCTCTCCTGTCCTCTCCTGTCCTCACCATCCTGTCCCCTCTCCTTTCCTCCGCACTTTGCTTCTCTCCTTTGTCTGTCCTCTCTTCCAGGTGTCCTGCTCACCAGCTCCAGCACTTGTGATGGTTCTCCAGTGACAGCTGTTTGCAACCCCTTCCACCCCCTGCCTGCCCCTAATGTGACCCAGCTCACAGGGTCTCCGGCTCACCCCACCCAAACCCACACGCCCCAACACATTCCCTGGTTCAGCCCCTCTGCCCTATTCAGCCAAACTGGGCCTTTGCAACCTACCTATGCATTGTTGTTTCTCCTCACCATTCAAGGAGAGATCTCCTTTTGTACTTAGCTTGGTTGACTGGTGGATGGATGGATGGATGGATGGATGGATGGATGAATGGATGGATAGATGTATGGGTGGATGGATGGATGGATGGAAAGGTCAATGGATCGGTTTTGTAGAGGCAGATTACCATATAGGGGTATTGGAGTCCGCTGGTGTCAGATCCTTAGTCAATGTCAAATGTAAAACATTAATTCATCAATAACAAAAATGAATAAGCACCTAAATAAATAAATAAATATAAAAACTGGGTTAAAAAATACATGGCGTCTTTGCCTTTCTGCATATGGAATGCTGTGAGGATCTTAACAAGGAAAGCATTGTCCTGAGTAGCCCATTTGAAGTCGTGGAATATTTCCTTTTCCTTTTTCTTTTTTTACTTTCTATTTTCTTGATTATTCACTGGAATAAATAGACAGGAATTGAGAGGGAAGGGAGGTAGAGAGAGTTTGAGACACAGAGAGAGACAACTGCAGCACTTCCGCACCACTTGTAAAGATTTCCCCTGGCAGGTGCGAACCCGGGTGTTGAAGCCCAGTCCTCCTGCATTGTAACATGAGTGCTTAACTGGGTGTGGCACACCTGGTACCCTTGATGGGACACTTTTTTTTAGCAATGAAAAGAAATTCTCGTGGCAAGGTAATAAATAAATGAAGAAGTAAATAAAAGTGCATTTACATTATCTCAGTGGAAACACACAGGGACATATACGTCTCTGTTACCTGTATTACTTCTTCATGTATGGATTGATTGCCTCAAGAGGTTATTGCCACAGCTGAGTGCCTACACCACGAATAATCCACAGCTCCTGCACTCCATTTGTTCCCCTTTCGCTGCCCTTGTTGCTTGGTCACTGTGGTGGTTATTGTTGCGGTTGTTGTTGTTGTTGTTACTGACCTTGCATCTGACAGACACAAAAGGAGAGAGCAGAGGAAATACAGGGTGGGAGAGAAAGATAGAGCTCCTAAAGACCTGCTTCACCCCCTGTAAAGCGACTCCCCTGCAGGTGGCAGTCTGGGGGCCAGACCCCAAATCCTTCCACCTGTCCCCTCTATTCGTGATCGCCACAAGCCCTTAACCCTCTGACATACCGCCAAACCTCCCTGGATTTACTTTTGAAGGCAGTATCACCTGCCTCGTTTTGAATCCTCATTATCCTGAGGGTCAGTCCTGGAGACAGTGTCATGACACGACACATGGAGATCTCTGTTATCAGAGAGCACCTGGAACAGCAGCTGGGGCTCTAGTGCCCGGGCAGGAGCAACTCCCCATCCACCTTCCACGGAGTCCACCTGCCTGCATTTTGGTCCTTTTCCCTCCAAAAAAGATTTTTCCCTTTTTTAACTTTGAAACAGGCAGGAGACAGGTTACCCAGGCAGGGGAAAAAAAATAAAAAGCCTTTTTTTTTTTTTTTTTTTTTTTTTACCGAAGTGAATGACCATCTTCTGGGAAGTATAGGTTTTGAACCTGAAAACTCTGTCTGTCTGTCTCTTAGTCCACAGAAAGAGCCACTAGCCCAGCCAGATCTCACGCTCAGATGGGGTGTTTTTGCCAGTCAAAGGTCTGCACAGCACACTAGGGATTGGGCGGCCTGAGACCCAAATGTTACATTGTAGATGGACTGTTTGCAGTTCTTGCTCCCCAGGACATTGGACTGTCTCAACTCCCTCCCCTACAGCATGAAAAAAAGACTCTTTCCAACCTTGGAGCAACTGGAGTGGGGGCGAGGGGAGCTGTTTGCATGTCTGCACTGCTCATGCCCAGGTGTCTGTGGGGGTCCGTGGCAGAGGCTGTAAGGTGCTAGGGGGCAGAAGGAGACTGTTTGAGAGGCAGGCTGCAGGCAGGGGAACCAGGAGTGTGTGCAGGTCTGTGTGTGTGGGTGTGGTGGCAGGGGGTTAGGGCAGGTCCCCGTGCTGGATGGTGAGATGGCAGCTGGGCTGGCCCTGGGCCCTCAGGGCTGAAGGGCAGAAGCAGGGTGGCAGTAAAGTAGCGCAGGGAGGAACACAGTAGATGTTAGTTGGGAGCTGCGGGACAGAGGGTAAGGGGAAAGGGGGCATCCTTGAGGAGGGGTCAGGACTAGAGAGTGGGGGCAGCTGGAGGCATGGAAGGTCCCAGGAATCAGGGACTGACAGGAACAGATTCCTACACCCCCCCACTGGATAGAAGCTGCAGAAGCCAGAGCAGCAGCCCTGGATTGCCTAGGCCAAGGGCCCTGAGTGAGTCCCGCTGAGGATGAGGAAGAGGAGGAGGGGGTGTAGGAGGAGGAGGAGGAAGAGGAGGAGGAAGAGGAGAAAGAGGATGAGGAAGAAGAGGAGGAGGAGGAGGCGGAGGAGGAGGAGGAGGGGCAGGAGGGCAGCTGTCTGTAGGCAACGGGATTAATAGAGGCCTCCATTACGGAGGCATGTGTCCAGGCAGGCACCCACCAACACTCAGGGGCAGCTCAGGGCACCCAGGGACTTGGTGTGGGTATCTCTGGGGCGGGGACTGTCAGTCAGTCAGCAAGACTGTGTGTCAGTGCACATGGTGGGACAGGGGCCTGGCGGACCTTGGTCCCCCGCCCTGGACTGTCAGATGCCAGCCCCATGCCCAGACACACACCAATCCGCCCATAGCCCCTTGGCCCGGCCGACCAGCACCTGCTTTGGCCTGGGGCTCTGTCTCTGGTGGCTGGCCACCACCCCTCAAGTCAAGTTCAGCATGGGGTCATGGCTGCTGGTCAACTGGATGGGCGGGGTCCCCGTGGCCTAGCAACCACAGGAGCCCTCTGTGATGTCCTAGCCCCTGGCAATCTGTGCTGGCCACACTGGCACTGGGCAGCCCAACTGCCCTGCCACTAGGTCAGGCAACAGCGCCCAGGCGCCTGGGCCCTGGCACAGAGGGACGGAAGGATGGCAAGACAGTGCTGACCGACGAGGGACCTCAGGGCTGGCAGCCAAGAGAAGACAGGTGGAGGTGCGCCCGGGATCCAGGGAGCCCAGGCCAGAGCTGCCTGCATGCCTGCCGGCCTTCCTGGATGTCTGTATGCTGCCTTTGTCCAGGTAGGTTTCTCAGGTCCCCTCCAATCCTGTCCTCTCCTGTCCTCTCCTGTCCTCACCATCCTGTCCCCTCTCCTTTCCTCCGCACTTTGCTTCTCTCCTTTGTCTGTCCTCTCTTCCAGGTGTCCTGCTCACCAGCTCCAGCACTTGTGATGGTTCTCCAGTGACAGCTGTTCGCAACCCCTTCCACCCCCTGCCTGCCCCTAATGTGACCCAGCTCACAGGGTCTCCGGCTCACCCCACTCAAACCCACACGCCCCAACACATTCCCTGGTTCAGCCCCTCTGCCCTATTCAGCCAAACTGGGCCTTTGCAACCTACCTATGCATCGTTGTTTCTCCTCACCATTCAAGGAGAGATCTCCTTTTGTACTTAGCTTGGTTGACTGGTGGATGAATGGATGGATGGATGGATGTATGGATGAATGGATGGATAGATGTATGGGTGGATGGATGGATGGATGGAAAGGTCAATGGATCGGTTTTGTAGAGGCAGATTACCATATAGGGGTACTGGAGTCCGCTGGTGTCAGATCCTTAGTCAATGTCAAATGTAAAACATTAATTCATCAATAACAAAAATGAATAAGCACCTAAATAAATAAATAAATATAAAAACTGGGTTAAAAAATACATGGCGTCTTTGCCTTTCTGCATATGGAATGCTGTGAGGATCTTAACAAGGAAAGCATTGTCCTGAGTAGCCCATTTGAAGTCGTGGAATATTTCCTTTTCCTTTTTCTTTTTTTACTTTCTATTTTCTTGATTATTCACTGGAATACATAGACAGGAATTGAGAGGGAAGGGAGGTAGAGAGAGTTTGAGACACAGAGAGAGACAACTGCAGCACTTCCGCACCACTTGTAAAGATTTCCCCTGGCAGGTGCGAACCCGGGTGTTGAAGCCCAGTCCTCCTGCATTGTAACATGAGTGCTTAACTGGGTGTGGCACACCTGGTACCCTTGATGGGACACTTTTTTTTAGCAATGAAAAGAAATTCTCGTGGCAAGGTAATAAATAAATGAAGAAGTAAATAAAAGTGCATTTACATTATCTCAGTGGAAACACACAGGGACATATATGTCTCTGTTACCTGTATTACTTCTTCATGTATGGATTGATTGCCTCAAGAGGTTATTGCCACAGCTGAGTGCCTACACCACGAATAATCCACAGCTCCTGCACTCCATTTGTTCCCCTTTCGCTGCCCTTGTTGCTTGGTCACTGTGGTGGTTATTGTTGCGGTTGTTGTTGTTGTTGTTACTGACCTTGCATCTGACAGACACAAAAGGAGAGAGCAGAGGAAATACAGGGTGGGAGAGAAAGATAGAGCTCCTAAAGACCTGCTTCACCCCCTGTAAAGCGACTCCCCTGCAGGTGGCAGTCTGGGGGCCAGACCCCAAATCCTTCCACCTGTCCCCTCTATTCGTGATCGCCACAAGCCCTTAACCCTCTGACATACCGCCAAACCTCCCTGGATTTACTTTTGAAGGCAGTATCACCTGCCTCGTTTTGAATCCTCATTATCCTGAGGGTCAGTCCTGGAGACAGTGTCATGACACGACACATGGAGATCTCTGTTATCAGAGAGCACCTGGAACAGCAGCTGGGGCTCTAGTGCCCGGGCAGGAGCAACTCCCCATCCACCTTCCACGGAGTCCACCTGCCTGCATTTTGGTCCTTTTCCCTCCAAAAAAGATTTTTCCCTTTTTTAACTTTGAAACAGGCAGGAGACAGGTTACCCAGGCAGGGGAAAAAAAATAAAAAGCCTTTTTTTTTTTTTTTTTTTTTTTTTTTTTACCGAAGTGAATGACCATCTTCTGGGAAGTATAGGTTTTGAACCTGAAAACTCTGTCTGTCTGTCTCTTAGTCCACAGAAAGAGCCACTAGCCCAGCCAGATCTCACGCTCAGATGGGGTGTTTTTGCCAGTCAAAGGTCTGCACAGCACACTAGGGATTGGGCGGCCTGAGACCCAAATGTTACATTGTAGATGGACTGTTTGCAGTTCTTGCTCCCCAGGACATT
Source organism: Erinaceus europaeus (assembly GCF_950295315.1). Classification (NCBI taxonomy): domain Eukaryota; kingdom Metazoa; phylum Chordata; class Mammalia; order Eulipotyphla; family Erinaceidae; genus Erinaceus; species Erinaceus europaeus. Next base: position 2,562,913 of record NW_026647125.1, on the reverse strand, counting down.
GGACTGTCTCAACTCCCTCCCCTACAGCATGAAAAAAAGACTCTTTCCAACCTTGGAGCAACTGGAGTGGGGGCGAGGGGAGCTGTTTGCATGTCTGCACTGCTCATGCCCAGGTGTCTGTGGGGGTCCGTGGCAGAGGCTGTAAGGTGCTAGGGGGCAGAAGGAGACTGTTTGAGAGGCAGGCTGCAGGCAGGGGAACCAGGAGTGTGTGCAGGTCTGTGTGTGTGGGTGTGGTGGCAGGGGGTTAGGGCAGGTCCCCGTGCTGGATGGTGAGATGGCAGCTGGGCTGGCCCTGGGCCCTCAGGGCAGAAGGGCAGAAGCAGGGTGGCAGTAAAGTAGCGCAGGGAGGAACACAGTAGATGTTAGTTGGGAGCTGCGGGACAGAGGGTAAGGGGAAAGGGCGCATCCTTGAGGAGGGGTCAGGACTAGAGAGTGGGGGCAGCTGGAGGCATGGAAGGTCCCAGGAATCAGGGACTGACAGGAACAGATTCCTACACCCCCCCACTGGATAGAAGCTGCAGAAGCCAGAGCAGCAGCCCTGGATTGCCTAGGCCAAGGGCCCTGAGTGAGTAACGCTGAGGATGAGGAAGAGGAGGAGGGGGTGCAGGAGGAGGAGGAGGAAGAGGAGGAGGAAGAGGAGAAAGAGGAGGAGGAAGAAGAGGAGGAGGAGGAGGCGGAGGAGGAGGAGGAGGGGCAGGAGGGCAGCTGTCAGTAGGCAACGGGATTAATAGAGGCCTCCATTACGGAGGCATGTGTCCAGGCAGGCACCCACCAACCCTCAGGGGCAGCTCAGGGCACCCAGGGACTTGGTGTGGGTATCTCTGGGGCAGGGACTGTCAGTCAGTCAGCAAGACTGTGTGTCAGTGCACATGGTGGGACAGGGGCCTGGCGGACCTTGGTCCCCCGCCCTGGACTGTCAGATGCCAGCCCCATGCCCAGACACACACCAATCCGCCCATAGCCCCTTGGCCCGGCCGACCAGCACCTGCTTTGGCCTGGGGCTCTGTCTCTGGTGGCTGGCCACCACCCCTCAAGTCAAGTTCAGCATGGGGTCATGGCTGCTGGTCAACTGGATGGGCGGGGTCCCCGTGGCCTAGCAACCACAGGAGCCCTCTGTGATGTCCTAGCCCCTGGCAATCTGTGCTGGCCACACTGGCACTGGGCAGCCCAACTGCCCTGCCACTAGGTCAGGCAACAGCGCCCAGACGCCTGGGCCCTGGCACAGAGGGACGGAAGGATGGCAAGACAGTGCTGACCGACGAGGGACCTCAGGGCTGGCAGCCAAGAGAAGACAGGTGGAGGTGCGCCCGGGATCCAGGGAGCCCAGGCCAGAGCTGCCTGCATGCCTGCCGGCCTTCCTGGATGTCTGTATGCTGCCTTTGTCCAGGTAGGTTTCTCAGGTCCCCTCCAATCCTGTCCTCTCCTGTCCTCACCATCCTGTCCCCTCTCCTTTCCTCCGCACTTTGCTTCTCTCCTTTGTCTGTCCTCTCTTCCAGGTGTCCTGCTCACCAGCTCCAGCACTTGTGATGGTTCTCCAGTGACAGCTGTTCGCAACCCCTTCCACCCCCTGCCTGCCCCTAATGTGACCCAGCTCACAGGGTCTCCGGCTCACCCCACCCAAACCCACACGCCCCAACACATTCCCTGGTTCAGCCCCTCTGCCCTATTCAGCCAAACTGGGCCTTTGCAACCTACCTATGCATCTTTGTTTCTCCTCACCATTCAAGGAGAGATCTCCTTTTGTACATATCTTGGTTGACTGGTGGATGGATGGATGGATGGATGGATGGATGAATGGATGGATAGATGTATGGGTGGATGGATGGATGGATGGAAAGGTCAATGGATCGGTTTTGTAGAGGCAGATTACCATATAGGGGTATTGGAGTCCGCTGGTGTCAGATCCTTAGTCAATGTCAAATGTAAAACATTAATTCATCAATAACAAAAATGAATAAGCACCTAAATAAATAAATAAATATAAAAACTGGGTTAAAAAATACATGGCGTCTTTGCCTTTCTGCATATGGAATGCTGTGAGGATCTTAACAAGGAAAGCATTGTCCTGAGTAGCCCATTTGAAGTCGTGGAATATTTCCTTTTCCTTTTTCTTTTTTTACTTTCTATTTTCTTGATTATTCACTGGAATAAATAGACAGGAATTGAGAGGGAAGGGAGGTAGAGAGAGTTTGAGACACAGAGAGAGACAACTGCAGCACTTCCGCACCACTTGTAAAGATTTCCCCTGGCAGGTGCGAACCCGGGTGTTGAAGCCCAGTCCTCCTGCATTGTAACATGAGTGCTTAACTGGGTGTGGCACACCTGGTACCCTTGATGGGACACTTTTTTTTAGCAATGAAAAGAAATTCTCGTGGCAAGGTAATAAATAAATGAAGAAGTAAATAAAAGTGCATTTACATTATCTCAGTGGAAACACACAGGGACATATACGTCTCTGTTACCTGTATTACTTCTTCATGTATGGATTGATTGCCTCAAGAGGTTATTGCCACAGCTGAGTGCCTACACCACGAATAATCCACAGATCCTGCACTCCATTTGTTCCCCTTTCGCTGCCCTTGTTGCTTGGTCACTGTGGTGGTTATTGTTGCGGTTGTTGTTGTTGTTGTTACTGAACTTGCATCTGACAGACACAAAAGGAGAGAGCAGAGGAAATACAGGGTGGGAGAGAAAGATAGAGCTCCTAAAGACCTGCTTCACCCCCTGTAAAGCGACTCCCCTGCAGGTGGCAGTCTGGGGGCCAGACCCCAAATCCTTCCACCTGTCCCCTCTATTCGTGATCGCCACAAGCCCTTAACCCTCTGACATACCGCCAAACCTCCCTGGATTTACTTTTGAAGGCAGTATCACCTGCCTCGTTTTGAATCCTCATTATCCTGAGGGTCAGTCCTGGAGACAGTGTCATGACACGACACATGGAGATCTCTGTTATCAGAGAGCACCTGGAACAGCAGCTGGGGCTCTAGTACCCGGGCAGGAGCAACTCCCCATCCACCTTCCACGGAGTCCACCTGCCTGCATTTTGGTCATTTTCCCTCCAAAAAAGATTTTTCCCTTTTTTAACTTTGAAACAGGCAGGAGACAGGTTACCCAGGCAGGGGAAAAAAAATAAAAAGCCTTTTTTTTTTTTTTACCGAAGTGAATGACCATCTTCTGGGAAGTATAGGTTTTGAACCTGAAAACTCTGTCTGTCTGTCTCTTAGTCCACAGAAAGAGCCACTAGCCCAGCCAGATCTCACGCTCAGATGGGGTGTTTTTGCCAGTCATAGGTCTGCACAGCACACTAGGGATTGGGCGGCCTGAGACCCAAATGTTACATTGTAGATGGACTGTTTGCAGTTCTTGCTCCCCAGGACATTGGACTGTCTCAACTCCCTCCCCTACAGCATGAAAAAAAGACTCTTTCCAACCTTGGAGCAACTGGAGTGGGGGCGAGGGGAGCTGTTTGCATGTCTGCACTGCTCATGCCCAGGTGTCTGTGGGGGTCCGTGGCAGAGGCTGTAAGGTGCTAGGGGGCAGAAGGAGACTGTTTGAGAGGCAGGCTGCAGGCAGGGGAACCAGGAGTGTGTGCAGGTCTGTGTGTGTGGGTGTGGTGGCAGGGGGTTAGGGCAGGTCCCCGTGCTGGATGGTGAGATGGCAGCTGGGCTGGCCCTGGGCCCTCAGGGCTGAAGGGCAGAAGCAGGGTGGCAGTAAAGTAGCGCAGGGAGGAACACAGTAGATGTTAGTTGGGAGCTGCGGGACAGAGGGTAAGGGGAAAGGGGGCATCCTTGAGGAGGGGTCAGGACTAGAGAGTGGGGGCAGCTGGAGGCATGGAAGGTCCCAGGAATCAGGGACTGACAGGAACAGATTCCTACACCCCCCCACTGGATAGAAGCTGCAGAAGCCAGAGCAGCAGCCCTGGATTGCCTAGGCCAAGGGCCCTGAGTGAGTCCCGCTGAGGATGAGGAAGAGGAGGAGGGGGTGCAGGAGGAGGAGGAGGAAGAGGAGGAGGAAGAGGAGAAAGAGGAGGAGGAAGAAGAGGAGGAGGAGGAGGCGGAGGAGGAGGAGGAGGGGCAGGAGGGCAGCTGTCAGTAGGCAACGGGATTAATAGAGGCCTCCATTACGGAGGCATGTGTCCAGGCAGGCACCCACCAACCCTCAGGGGCAGCTCAGGGCACCCAGGGACTTGGTGTGGGTATCTCTGGGGCAGGGACTGTCAGTCAGTCAGCAAGACTGTGTGTCAGTGCACATGGTGGGACAGGGGCCTGGCGGACCTTGGTCCCCCGCCCTGGACTGTCAGATGCCAGCCCCATGCCCAGACACACACCAATCCGCCCATAGCCCCTTGGCCCGGCCGACCAGCACCTGCTTTGGCCTGGGGCTCTGTCTCTGGTGGCTGGCCACCACCCCTCAAGTCAAGTTCAGCATGGGGTCATGGCTGCTGGTCAACTGGATGGGCGGGGTCCCCGTGGCCTAGCAACCACAGGAGCCCTCTGTGATGTCCTAGCCCCTGGCAATCTGTGCTGGCCACACTGGCACTGGGCAGCCCAACTGCCCTGCCACTAGGTCAGGCAACAGCGCCCAGACGCCTGGGCCCTGGCACAGAGGGACGGAAGGATGGCAAGACAGTGCTGACCGACGAGGGACCTCAGGGCTGGCAGCCAAGAGAAGACAGGTGGAGGTGCGCCCGGGATCCAGGGAGCCCAGGCCAGAGCTGCCTGCATGCCTGCCGGCCTTCCTGGATGTCTGTATGCTGCCTTTGTCCAGGTAGGTTTCTCAGGTCCCCTCCAATCCTGTCCTCTCCTGTCCTCACCATCCTGTCCCCTCTCCTTTCCTCCGCACTTTGCTTCCCTCCTTTGTCTGTCCTCTCTTCCAGGTGTCCTGCTCACCAGCTCCAGCACTTGTGATGGTTCTCCAGTGACAGCTGTTCGCAACCCCTTCCACCCCCTGCCTGCCCCTAATGTGACCCAGCTCACAGGGTCTCCGGCTCACCCCACCCAAACCCACACGCCCCAACACATTCCCTGGTTCAGCCCCTCTGCCCTATTCAGCCAAACTGGGCCTTTGCAACCTACCTATGCATCGTTGTTTCTCCTCACCATTCAAGGAGAGATCTCCTTTTGTACTTAGCTTGGTTGACTGGTGGATGGATGGATGGATGGATGGATGGATGGATGGATGGATGGATGTATGGATGAATGGATGGATAGATGTATGGGTGGATGGATGGATGGATGGAAAGGTCAATGGATCGGTTTTGTAGAGGCAGATTACCATATAGGGGTACTGGAGTCCGCTGGTGTCAGATCCTTAGTCAATGTCAAATGTAAAACATTAATTCATCAATAACAAAAATGAATAAGCACCTAAATAAATAAATAAATATAAAAACTGGGTTAAAAAATACATGGCGTCTTTGCCTTTCTGCATATGGAATGCTGTGAGGATCTTAAAAAGGAAAGCATTGTCCTGAGTAGCCCATTTGAAGTCGTGGAATATTTCCTTTTCCTTTTTCTTTTTTTACTTTCTATTTTCTTGATTATTCACTGGAATACATAGACAGGAATTGAGAGGGAAGGGAGGTAGAGAGAGTTTGAGACACAGAGAGAGACAACTGCAGCACTTCCGCACCACTTGTAAAGATTTCCCCTGGCAGGTGCGAACCCGGGTGTTGAAGCCCAGTCCTCCTGCATTGTAACATGAGTGCTTAACTGGGTGTGGCACACCTGGTACCCTTGATGGGACACATTTTTTTAGCAATGAAAAGAAATTCTCGTGGCAAGGTAATAAATAAATGAAGAAGTAAATAAAAGTGCATTTACATTATCTCAGTGGAAACACACAGGGACATATACGTCTCTGTTACCTGTATTACTTCTTCATGTATGGATTGATTGCCTCAAGAGGTTATTGCCACAGCTGAGTGCCTACACCACGAATAATCCACAGCTCCTGCACTCCATTTGTTCCCCTTTCGCTGCCCTTGTTGCTTGGTCACTGTGGTGGTTATTGTTGCGGTTGTTGTTGTTGTTGTTACTGACCTTGCATCTGACAGACACAAAAGGAGAGAGCAGAGGAAATACAGGGTGGGAGAGAAAGATAGAGCTCCTAAAGACCTGCTTCACCCCCTGTAAAGCGACTCCCCTGCAGGTGGCAGTCTGGGGGCCAGACCCCAAATCCTTCCACCTGTCCCCTCTATTCGTGATCGCCACAAGCCCTTAACCCTCTGACATACCGCCAAACCTCCCTGGATTTACTTTTGAAGGCAGTATCACCTGCCTCGTTTTGAATCCTCATTATCCTGAGGGTCAGTCCTGGAGACAGTGTCATGACACGACACATGGAGATCTCTGTTATCAGAGAGCACCTGGAACAGCAGCTGGGGCTCTAGTGCCCGGGCAGGAGCAACTCCCCATCCACCTTCCACGGAGTCCACCTGCCTGCATTTTGGTCCTTTTCCCTCCAAAAAAGATTTTTCCCTTTTTTAACTTTGAAACAGGCAGGAGACAGGTTACCCAGGCAGGGGAAAAAAAATAAAAAGCCTTTTTTTTTTTTTTTTTTTTTTTTTACCGAAGTGAATGACCATCTTCTGGGAAGTATAGGTTTTGAACCTGAAAACTCTGTCTGTCTGTCTCTTAGTCCACAGAAAGAGCCACTAGCCCAGCCAGATCTCACGCTCAGATGGGGTGTTTTTGCCAGTCAAAGGTCTGCACAGCACACTAGGGATTGGGCGGCCTGAGACCCAAATGTTACATTGTAGATGGACTGTTTGCAGTTCTTGCTCCCCAGGACATTGGACTGTCTCAACTCCCTCCCCTACAGCATGAAAAAAAGACTCTTTCCAACCTTGGAGCAACTGGAGTGGGGGCGAGGGGAGCTGTTTGCATGTCTGCACTGCTCATGCCCAGGTGTCTGTGGGGGTCCGTGGCAGAGGCTGTAAGGTGCTAGGGGGCAGAAGGAGACTGTTTGAGAGGCAGGCTGCAGGCAGGGGAACCAGGAGTGTGTGCAGGTCTGTGTGTGTGGGTGTGGTGGCAGGGGGTTAGGGCAGGTCCCCGTGCTGGATGGTGAGATGGCAGCTGGGCTGGCCCTGGGCCCTCAGGGCTGAAGGGCAGAAGCAGGGTGGCAGTAAAGTAGCGCAGGGAGGAACACAGTAGATGTTAGTTGGGAGCTGCGGGACAGAGGGTAAGGGGAAAGGGGGCATCCTTGAGGAGGGGTCAGGACTAGAGAGTGGGGGCAGCTGGAGGCATGGAAGGTCCCAGGAATCAGGGACTGACAGGAACAGATTCCTACACCCCCCCACTGGATAGAAGCTGCAGAAGCCAGAGCAGCAGCCCTGGATTGCCTAGGCCAAGGGCCCTGAGTGAGTCCCGCTGAGGATGAGGAAGAGGAGGAGGGGGTGTAGGAGGAGGAGGAGGAAGAGGAGGAGGAAGAGGAGAAAGAGGATGAGGAAGAAGAGGAGGAGGAGGAGGCGGAGGAGGAGGAGGAGGGGCAGGAGGGCAGCTGTCTGTAGGCAACGGGATTAATAGAGGCCTCCATTACGGAGGCATGTGTCCAGGCAGGCACCCACCAACACTCAGGGGCAGCTCAGGGCACCCAGGGACTTGGTGTGGGTATCTCTGGGGCGGGGACTGTCAGTCAGTCAGCAAGACTGTGTGTCAGTGCACATGGTGGGACAGGGGCCTGGCGGACCTTGGTCCCCCGCCCTGGACTGTCAGATGCCAGCCCCATGCCCAGACACACACCAATCCGCCCATAGCCCCTTGGCCCGGCCGACCAGCACCTGCTTTGGCCTGGGGCTCTGTCTCTGGTGGCTGGCCACCACCCCTCAAGTCAAGTTCAGCATGGGGTCATGGCTGCTGGTCAACTGGATGGGCGGGGTCCCCGTGGCCTAGCAACCACAGGAGCCCTCTGTGATGTCCTAGCCCCTGGCAATCTGTGCTGGCCACACTGGCACTGGGCAGCCCAACTGCCCTGCCACTAGGTCAGGCAACAGCGCCCAGGCGCCTGGGCCCTGGCACAGAGGGACGGAAGGATGGCAAGACAGTGCTGACCGACGAGGGACCTCAGGGCTGGCAGCCAAGAGAAGACAGGTGGAGGTGCGCCCGGGATCCAGGGAGCCCAGGCCAGAGCTGCCTGCATGCCTGCCGGCCTTCCTGGATGTCTGTATGCTGCCTTTGTCCAGGTAGGTTTCTCAGGTCCCCTCCAATCCTGTCCTCTCCTGTCCTCTCCTGTCCTCACCATCCTGTCCCCTCTCCTTTCCTCCGCACTTTGCTTCTCTCCTTTGTCTGTCCTCTCTTCCAGGTGTCCTGCTCACCAGCTCCAGCACTTGTGATGGTTCTCCAGTGACAGCTGTTCGCAACCCCTTCCACCCCCTGCCTGCCCCTAATGTGACCCAGCTCACAGGGTCTCCGGCTCACCCCACTCAAACCCACACGCCCCAACACATTCCCTGGTTCAGCCCCTCTGCCCTATTCAGCCAAACTGGGCCTTTGCAACCTACCTATGCATCGTTGTTTCTCCTCACCATTCAAGGAGAGATCTCCTTTTGTACTTAGCTTGGTTGACTGGTGGATGAATGGATGGATGGATGGATGTATGGATGAATGGATGGATAGATGTATGGGTGGATGGATGGATGGATGGAAAGGTCAATGGATCGGTTTTGTAGAGGCAGATTACCATATAGGGGTACTGGAGTCCGCTGGTGTCAGATCCTTAGTCAATGTCAAATGTAAAACATTAATTCATCAATAACAAAAATGAATAAGCACCTAAATAAATAAATAAATATAAAAACTGGGTTAAAAAATACATGGCGTCTTTGCCTTTCTGCATATGGAATGCTGTGAGGATCTTAACAAGGAAAGCATTGTCCTGAGTAGCCCATTTGAAGTCGTGGAATATTTCCTTTTCCTTTTTCTTTTTTTACTTTCTATTTTCTTGATTATTCACTGGAATACATAGACAGGAATTGAGAGGGAAGGGAGGTAGAGAGAGTTTGAGACACAGAGAGAGACAACTGCAGCACTTCCGCACCACTTGTAAAGATTTCCCCTGGCAGGTGCGAACCCGGGTGTTGAAGCCCAGTCCTCCTGCATTGTAACATGAGTGCTTAACTGGGTGTGGCACACCTGGTACCCTTGATGGGACACTTTTTTTTAGCAATGAAAAGAAATTCTCGTGGCAAGGTAATAAATAAATGAAGAAGTAAATAAAAGTGCATTTACATTATCTCAGTGGAAACACACAGGGACATATATGTCTCTGTTACCTGTATTACTTCTTCATGTATGGATTGATTGCCTCAAGAGGTTATTGCCACAGCTGAGTGCCTACACCACGAATAATCCACAGCTCCTGCACTCCATTTGTTCCCCTTTCGCTGCCCTTGTTGCTTGGTCACTGTGGTGGTTATTGTTGCGGTTGTTGTTGTTGTTGTTACTGACCTTGCATCTGACAGACACAAAAGGAGAGAGCAGAGGAAATACAGGGTGGGAGAGAAAGATAGAGCTCCTAAAGACCTGCTTCACCCCCTGTAAAGCGACTCCCCTGCAGGTGGCAGTCTGGGGGCCAGACCCCAAATCCTTCCACCTGTCCCCTCTATTCGTGATCGCCACAAGCCCTTAACCCTCTGACATACCGCCAAACCTCCCTGGATTTACTTTTGAAGGCAGTATCACCTGCCTCGTTTTGAATCCTCATTATCCTGAGGGTCAGTCCTGGAGACAGTGTCATGACACGACACATGGAGATCTCTGTTATCAGAGAGCACCTGGAACAGCAGCTGGGGCTCTAGTGCCCGGGCAGGAGCAACTCCCCATCCACCTTCCACGGAGTCCACCTGCCTGCATTTTGGTCCTTTTCCCTCCAAAAAAGATTTTTCCCTTTTTTAACTTTGAAACAGGCAGGAGACAGGTTACCCAGGCAGGGGAAAAAAAATAAAAAGCCTTTTTTTTTTTTTTTTTTTTTTTTTTACCGAAGTGAATGACCATCTTCTGGGAAGTATAGGTTTTGAACCTGAAAACTCTGTCTGTCTGTCTCTTAGTCCACAGAAAGAGCCACTAGCCCAGCCAGATCTCACGCTCAGATGGGGTGTTTTTGCCAGTCAAAGGTCTGCACAGCACACTAGGGATTGGGCGGCCTGAGACCCAAATGTTACATTGTAGATGGACTGTTTGCAGTTCTTGCTCCCCAGGACATTGGACTGTCTCAACTCCCTCCCCTACAGCATGAAAAAAAGACTCTTTCCAACCTTGGAGCAACTGGAGTGGGGGCGAGGGGAGCTGTTTGCATGTCTGCACTGCTCATGCCCAGGTGTCTGTGGGGGTCCGTGGCAGAGGCTGTAAGGTGCTAGGGGGCAGAAGGAGACTGTTTGAGAGGCAGGCTGCAGGCAGGGGAACCAGGAGTGTGTGCAGGTCTGTGTGTGTGGGTGTGGTGGCAGGGGTTTAGGGCAGGTCCCCGTGCTGGATGGTGAGATGGCAGCTGGGCTGGCCCTGGGCCCTCAGGGCTGAAGGGCAGAAGCAGGGTGGCAGTAAAGTAGCGCAGGGAGGAACACAGTAGATGTTAGTTGGGAGCTGCGGGACAGAGGGTAAGGGGAAAGGGGGCATCCTTGAGGAGGGGTCAGGACTAGAGAGTGGGGGCAGCTGGAGGCATGGAAGGTCCCAGGAATCAGGGACTGACAGGAACAGATTCCTACACCCCCCCACTGGATAGAAGCTGCAGAAGCCAGAGCAGCAGCCCTGGATTGCCTAGGCCAAGGGCCCTGAGTGAGTCCCGCTGAGGATGAGGAAGAGGAGGAGGGGGTGTAGGAGGAGGAGGAGGAAGAGGAGGAGGAAGAGGAGAAAGAGGATGAGGAAGAAGAGGAGGAGGAGGAGGCGGAGGAGGAGGAGGAGGGGCAGGAGGGCAGCTGTCAGTAGGCAACGGGATTAATAGAGGCCTCCATTACGGAGGCATGTGTCCAGGCAGGCACCCACCAACACTCAGGGGCAGCTCAGGGCACCCAGGGACTTGGTGTGGGTATCTCTGGGGCGGGGACTGTCAGTCAGTCAGCAAGACTGTGTGTCAGTGCACATGGTGGGACAGGGGCCTGGCGGACCTTGGTCCCCCGCCCTGGACTGTCAGATGCCAGCCCCATGCCCAGACACACACCAATCCGCCCATAGCCCCTTGGCCCGGCCGACCAGCACCTGCTTTGGCCTGGGGCTCTGTCTCTGGTGGCTGGCCACCACCCCTCAAGTCAAGTTCAGCATGGGGTCATGGCTGCTGGTCAACTGGATGGGCGGGGTCCCCGTGGCCTAGCAACCACAGGAGCCCTCTGTGATGTCCTAGCCCCTGGCAATCTGTGCTGGCCACACTGGCACTGGGCAGCCCAACTGCCCTGCCACTAGGTCAGGCAACAGCGCCCAGACGCCTGGGCCCTGGCACAGAGGGACGGAAGGATGGCAAGACAGTGCTGACCGACGAGGGACCTCAGGGCTGGCAGCCAAGAGAAGACAGGTGGAGGTGCGCCCGGGATCCAGGGAGCCCAGGCCAGAGCTGCCTGCATGCCTGCCGGCCTTCCTGGATGTCTGTATGCTGCCTTTGTCCAGGTAGGTTTCTCAGGTCCCCTCCAATCCTGTCCTCTCCTGTCCTCTCCTGTCCTCACCATCCTGTCCCCTCTCCTTTCCTCCGCACTTTGCTTCTCTCCTTTGTCTGTCCTCTCTTCCAGGTGTCCTGCTCACCAGCTCCAGCACTTGTGATGGTTCTCCAGTGACAGCTGTTCGCAACCCCTTCCACCCCCTCCCTGCCCCGGATGTGACCCAGCTCACAGGGTCTCCGGCTCACCCCACCCAAACCCACACGCCCCAACACATTCCCTGGTTCAGCCCCTCTGCCCTATTCAGCCAAACTGGGCCTTTGCAACCTACCTATGCATCGTTGTTTCTCCTCACCATTCAAGGAGAGATCTCCTTTTGTACTTAGCTTGGTTGACTGGTGGATGGATGGATGGATGGATGGATGGATGGATGGATGTATGGATGAATGGATGGATAGATGTATGGGTGGATGGATGGATGGATGGAAAGGTCAATGGATCGGTTTTGTAGAGGCAGATTACCATATAGGGGTACTGGAGTCCGCTGGTGTCAGATCCTTAGTCAATGTCAAATGTAAAACATTAATTCATCAATAACAAAAATGAATAAGCACCTAAATAAATAAATAAATATAAAAACTGGGTTAAAAAATACATGGCGTCTTTGCCTTTCTGCATATGGAATGCTGTGAGGATCTTAACAAGGAAAGCATTGTCCTGAGTAGCCCATTTGAAGTCGTGGAATATTTCCTTTTCCTTTTTCTTTTTTTACTTTCTATTTTCTTGATTATTCACTGGAATACATAGACAGGAATTGAGAGGGAAGGGAGGTAGAGAGAGTTTGAGACACAGAGAGAGACAACTGCAGCACTTCCGCACCACTTGTAAAGATTTCCCCTGGCAGGTGCGAACCCGGGTGTTGAAGCCCAGTCCTCCTGCATTGTAACATGAGTGCTTAACTGGGTGTGGCACACCTGGTACCCTTGATGGGACACTTTTTTTTAGCAATGAAAAGAAATTCTCGTGGCAAGGTAATAAATAAATGAAGAAGTAAATAAAAGTGCATTTACATTATCTCAGTGGAAACACACAGGGACATATACGTCTCTGTTACCTGTATTACTTCTTCATGTATGGATTGATTGCCTCAAGAGGTTATTGCCACAGCTGAGTGCCTACACCACGAATAATCCACAGCTCCTGCACTCCATTTGTTCCCCTTTCGCTGCCCTTGTTGCTTGGTCACTGTGGTGGTTATTGTTGCGGTTGTTGTTGTTGTTGTTGTTACTGACCTTGCATCTGACAGACACAAAAGGAGAGAGCAGAGGAAATACAGGGTGGGAGAGAAAGATAGAGCTCCTAAAGACCTGCTTCACCCCCTGTAAAGCGACTCCCCTGCAGGTGGCAGTCTGGGGGCCAGACCCCAAATCCTTCCACCTGTCCCCTCTATTCGTGATCGCCACAAGCCCTTAACCCTCTGACATACCGCCAAACCTCCCTGGATTTACTTTTGAAGGCAGTATCACCTGCCTCGTTTTGAATCCTCATTATCCTGAGGGTCAGTCCTGGAGACAGTGTCATGACACGACACATGGAGATCTCTGTTATCAGAGAGCACCTGGAATAGCAGCTGGGGCTCTAGTGCCCGGGCAGGAGCAACTCCCCATCCACCTTCCACGGAGTCCACCTGCCTGCATTTTGGTCCTTTTCCCTCCAAAAAAGATTTTTCCCTTTTTTAACTTTGAAACAGGCAGGAGACAGGTTACCCAGGCAGGGGAAAAAAAATAAAAAGCCTTTTTTTTTTTTTTTTTTTTTTTTTACCGAAGTGAATGACCATCTTCTGGGAAGTATAGGTTTTGAACCTGAAAACTCTGTCTGTCTGTCTCTTAGTCCACAGAAAGAGCCACTAGCCCAGCCAGATCTCACGCTCAGATGGGGTGTTTTTGCCAGTCAAAGGTCTGCACAGCACACTAGGGATTGGGCGGCCTGAGACCCAAATGTTACATTGTAGATGGACTGTTTGCAGTTCTTGCTCCCCAGGACATTGGACTGTCTCAACTCCCTCCCCTACAGCATGAAAAAAAGACTCTTTCCAACCTTGGAGCAACTGGAGTGGGGGCGAGGGGAGCTGTTTGCATGTCTGCACTGCTCATGCCCAGGTGTCTGTGGGGGTCCGTGGCAGAGGCTGTAAGGTGCTAGGGGGCAGAAGGAGACTGTTTGAGAGGCAGGCTGCAGGCAGGGGAACCAGGAGTGTGTGCAGGTCTGTGTGTGTGGGTGTGGTGGCAGGGGGTTAGGGCAGGTCCCCGTGCTGGATGGTGAGATGGCAGCTGGGCTGGCCCTGGGCCCTCGGGGCTGAAGGGCAGAAGCTGGGTGGCAGTAAAGTAGCGCAGGGAGGAACACAGTAGATCTTAGTTGGGAGCTGCGGGACAGAGGGTAAGGGGAAAGGGGGCATCCTTGAGGAGGGGTCAGGACTAGAGAGTGGGGGCAGCTGGAGGCATGGAAGGTCCCAGGAATCAGGGACTGACAGGAACAGATTCCTACACCCCCCCCACTGGATAGAAGCTGCAGAAGCCAGAGCAGCAGCCCTGGATTGCCTAGGCCAAGGGCCCTGAGTGAGTCCCGCTGAGGATGAGGAAGAGGAGGAGGGGGTGTAGGAGGAGGAGGAGGAAGAGGAGGACGAAGAGGAGAAAGAGGATGAGGAAGAAGAGGAGGAGGAGGAGGCGGAGGAGGAGGAGGAGGGGCAGGAGGGCAGCTGTCAGTAGGCAACGGGATTAATAGAGGCCTCCATTACGGAGGCATGTGTCCAGGCAGGCACCCACCAACACTCAGGGGCAGCTCAGGGCACCCAGGGACTTGGTGTGGGTATCTCTGGGGCGGGGACTGTCAGTCAGTCAGCAAGACTGTGTGTCAGTGCACATGGTGGGACAGGGGCCTGGCGGACCTTGGTCCCCCGCCCTGGACTGTCACATGCCAGCCCCATGCCCAGACACACACCAATCCGCCCATAGCCCCTTGGCCCGGCCGACCAGCACCTGCTTTGGCCTGGGGCTCTGTCTCTGGTGGCTGGCCACCACCCCTCAAGTCAAGTTCAGCATGGGGTCATGGCTGCTGGTCAACTGGATGGGCGGGGTCCCCGTGGCCTAGCAACAACAGGAGCCCTCTGTGATGTCCTAGCTCCTGGCAATCTGTGCTGGCCACACTGGCACTGGGCAGCCCAACTGCCCTGCCACTAGGTCAGGCAACAGCGCCCAGACGCCTGGGCCCTGGCACAGAGGGACGGAAGGATGGCAAGACAGTGCTGACCGACGAGGGACCTCAGGGCTGGCAGCCAAGAGAAGACAGGTGGAGGTGCGCCCGGGATCCAGGGAGCCCAGGCCAGAGCTGCCTGCATACCTGCCGGCCTTCCTGGATGTCTGTATGCTGCCTTTGTCCAGGTAGGTTTCTCAGGTCCCCTCCAATCCTGTCCTCTCCTGTCCTCTCCTGTCCTCACCATCCTGTCCCCTCTCCTTTCCTCCGCACTTTGCTTCTCTCCTTTGTCTGTCCTCTCTTCCAGGTGTCCTGCTCACCAGCTCCAGCACTTGTGATGGTTCTCCAGTGACAGCTGTTCGCAACCCCTTCCACCCCCTGCCTGCCCCTAATGTGACCCAGCTCACAGGGTCTCCGGCTCACCCCACTCAAACCCACACGCCCCAACACATTCCCTGGTTCAGCCCCTCTGCCCTATTCAGCCAAACTGGGCCTTTGCAACCTACCTATGCATCGTTGTTTCTCCTCACCATTCAAGGAGAGATCTCCTTTTGTACTTAGCTTGGTTGACTGGAGGATGGATGGATGGATGGATGGATGGATGGATGGATGTATGGATGAATGGATGGATAGATGTATGGGTGGATGGATGGATGGATGGAAAGGTCAATGGATCGGTTTTGTAGAGGCAGATTACCATATAGGGGTACTGGAGTCCGCTGGTGTCAGATCCTTAGTCAATGTCAAATGTAAAACATTAATTCATCAATAACAAAAATGAATAAGCACCTAAATAAATAAATAAATATAAAAACTGGGTTAAAAAATACATGGCGTCTTTGCCTTTCTGCATATGGAATGCTGTGAGGATCTTAACAAGGAAAGCATTGTCCTGAGTAGCACATTTGAAGTCGTGGAATATTTCCTTTTCCTTTTTCTTTTTTTACTTTCTATTTTCTTGATTATTCACTGGAATACATAGACAGGAATTGAGAGGGAAGGGAGGTAGAGAGAGTTTGAGACACAGAGAGAGACAACTGCAGCACTTCCGCACCACTTGTAAAGATTTCCCCTGGCAGGTGCGAACCCGGGTGTTGAAGCCCAGACCTCCTGCATTGTAACATGAGTGCTTAACTGGGTGTGGCACACCTGGTACCCTTGATGGGACACATTTTTTTAGCAATGAAAAGAAATTCTCGTGGCAAGGTAATAAATAAATGAAGAAGTAAATAAAAGTGCATTTACATTATCTCAGTGGAAACACACAGGGACATATACGTCTCTGTTACCTGTATTACTTCTTCATGTATGGATTGATTGCCTCAAGAGGTTATTGCCACAGCTGAGTGCCTACACCACGAATAATCCACAGCTCCTGCACTCCATTTGTTCCCCTTTCGCTGCCCTTGTTGCTTGGTCACTGTGGTGGTTATTGTTGCGGTTGTTGTTGTTGTTGTTACTGACCTTGCATCTGACAGACACAAAAGGAGAGAGCAGAGGAAATACAGGGTGGGAGAGAAAGATAGAGCTCCTAAAGACCTGCTTCACCCCCTGTAAAGCGACTCCCCTGCAGGTGGCAGTCTGGGGGCCAGACCCCAAATCCTTCCACCTGTCCCCTCTATTCGTGATCGCCACAAGCCCTTAACCCTCTGACATACCGCCAAACCTCCCTGGATTTACTTTTGAAGGCAGTATCACCTGCCTCGTTTTGAATCCTCATTATCCTGAGGGTCAGTCCTGGAGACAGTGTCATGACACGACACATGGAGATCTCTGTTATCAGAGAGCACCTGGAATAGCAGCTGGGGCTCTAGTGCCCGGGCAGGAGCAACTCCCCATCCACCTTCCACGGAGTCCACCTGCCTGCATTTTGGTCCTTTTCCCTCCAAAAAAGATTTTTCCCTTTTTTAACTTTGAAACAGGCAGGAGACAGGTTACCCAGGCAGGGGAAAAAAATAAAAAGCCTTTTTTTTTTTTTTTTTTTTTTTTTTTACCGAAGTGAATGACCATCTTCTGGGAAGTATAGGTTTTGAACCTGAAAACTCTGTCTGTCTGTCTCTTAGTCCACAGAACGAGCCACTAGCCCAGCCAGATCTCACGCTCAGATGGAGTGTTTTTGCCAGTCAAAGGTCTGCACAGCACACTAGGGATTGGGCGGCCTGAGACCCAAATGTTACATTGTAGATGGACTGTTTGCAGTTCTTGCTCCCCAGGACATTGGACTGTCTCAACTCCCTACCCTACAGCATGAAAAAAAGACTCTTTCCAACCTTGGAGCAACTGGAGTGGGGGCGAGGGGAGCTGTTTGCATGTCTGCACTGCTCATGCCCAGGTGTCTGTGGGGGTCCGTGGCAGAGGCTGTAAGGTGCTAGGGGGCAGAAGGAGAGTGTTTGAGAGGCAGGCTGCAGGCAGGGGAACCAGGAGTGTGTAGGTCTGTGTGTGTGGGTGTGGTGGCAGGGGGTTAGGGCAGGTCCCCGTGCTGGATGGTGAGATGGCAGCTGGGCTGGCCCTGGGCCCTCAGGGCTGAAGGGCAGAAGCAGGGTGGCAGTAAAGTAGCGCAGGGAGGAACACAGTAGATGTTAGTTGGGAGCTGCGGGACAGAGGGTAAGGGGAAAGGGGGCATCCTTGAGGAGGGGTCAGGACTAGAGAGTGGGGGCAGCTGGAGGCATGGAAGGTCCCAGGAATCAGGGACTGACAGGAACAGATTCCTACACCCCCCCACTGGATAGAAGCTGCAGAAGCCAGAGCAGCAGCCCTGGATTGCCTAGGCCAAGGGCCCTGAGTGAGTCCCGCTGAGGATGAGGAAGAGGAGGAGGGGGTGTAGGAGGAGGAGGAGGAAGAGGAGGAGGAAGAGGAGAAAGAGGATGAGGAAGAAGAGGAGGAGGAGGAGGCGGAGGAGGAGGAGGAGGGGCAGGAGGGCAGCTGTCTGTAGGCAACGGGATTAATAGAGGCCTCCATTACAGAGGCATGTGTCCAGGCAGGCACCCACCAACACTCAGGGGCAGCTCAGGGCACCCAGGGACTTGGTGTGGGTATCTCTGGGGCGGGGACTGTCAGTCAGTCAGCAAGACTGTGTGTCAGTGCACATGGTGGGACAGGGGCCTGGCGGACCTTGGTCCCCCGCCCTGGACTGTCAGATGCCAGCCCCATGCCCAGACACACACCAATCCGCCCATAGCCCCTTGGCCCGGCCGACCAGCACCTGCTTTGGCCTGGGGCTCTGTCTCTGGTGGCTGGCCACCACCCCTCAAGTCAAGTTCAGCATGGGGTCATGGCTGCTGGTCAACTGGATGGGCGGGGTCCCCGTGGCCTAGCAACCACAGGAGCACTCTGTGATGTCCTAGCCCCTGGCAATCTGTGCTGGCCACACTGGCACTGGGCAGCCCAACTGCCCTGCCACTAGGTCAGGCAACAGCGCCCAGACGCCTGGGCCCTGGCACAGAGGGACGGAAGGATGGCAAGACAGTGCTGACCGACGAGGGACCTCAGGGCTGGCAGCCAAGAGAAGACAGGTGGAGGTGCGCCCGGGATCCAGGGAGCCCAGGCCAGAGCTGCCTGCATGCCTGCCGGCCTTCCTGGATGTCTGTATGCTGCCTTTGTCCAGGTAGGTTTCTCAGGTCCCCTCCAATCCTGTCCTCTCCTGTCCTCTCCTGTCCTCACCATCCTGTCCCCTCTCCTTTCCTCCGCACTTTGCTTCTCTCCTTTGTCTGTCCTCTCTTCCAGGTGTCCTGCTCACCAGCTCCAGCACTTGTGATGGTTCTCCAGTGACAGCTGTTCGCAACCCCTTCCACCCCCTGCCTGCCCCTAATGTGACCCAGCTCACAGGGTCTCCGGCTCACCCCACCCAAACCCACACGCCCCAACACATTCCCTGGTTCAGCCCCTCTGCCCTATTCAGCCAAACTGGGCCTTTGCAACCTACCTATGCATCGTTGTTTCTCCTCACCATTCAAGGAGAGATCTCCTTTTGTACTTAGCTTGGTTGACTGGTGGATGGATGGATGGATGGATGGATGGATGGATGGATGGATGTATGGATGAATGGATGGATAGATGTATGGGTGGATGGATGGATGGATGGAAAGGTCAATGGATCGGTTTTGTAGAGGCAGATTACCATATAGGGGTACTGGAGTCCGCTGGTGTCAGATCCTTAGTCAATGTCAAATGTAAAACATTAATTCATCAATAACAAAAATGAATAAGCACCTAAATAAATAAATAAATATAAAAACTTGGTTAAAAAATACATGGCGTCTTTGCCTTTCTGCATATGGAATGCTGTGAGGATCTTAACAAGGAAAGCATTGTCCTGAGTAGCCCATTTGAAGTCGTGGAATATTTCCTTTTCATTTTTCTTTTTTTTACTTTCTATTTTCCTGATTATTCACTGGAATAAATAGACAGGAATTGAGAGGGAAGGGAGGTAGAGAGAGTTTGAGACACAGAGAGAGACAACTGCAGCACTTCCGCACCACTTGTAAAGATTTCCCCTGGCAGGTGCGAACCCGTGTGTTGAAGCCCAGTCCTCCTGCATTGTAACATGAGTGCTTAACTGGGTGTGGCACACCTGGTACCCTTGATGGGACACTTTTTTTTAGCAATGAAAAGAAATTCTCGTGGCAAGGTAATAAATAAATGAAGAAGTAAATAAAAGTGCATTTACATTATCTCAGTGGAAACACACAGGGACATATACGTCTCTGTTACCTGTATTACTTCTTCATGTATGGATTGATTGCCTCAAGAGGTTATTGCCACAGCTGAGTGCCTACACCACGAATAATCCACAGCTCCTGCACTCCATTTGTTCCCCTTTCGCTGCCCTTGTTGCTTGGTCACTGTGGTGGTTATTGTTGCGGTTGTTGTTGTTGTTGTTACTGACCTTGCATCTGACAGACACAAAAGGAGAGAGCAGAGGAAATACAGGGTGGGAGAGAAAGATAGAGCTCCTAAAGACCTGCTTCACCCCCTGTAAAGCGACTCCCCTGCAGGTGGCAGTCTGGGGGCCAGACCCCAAATCCTTCCACCTGTCCCCTCTATTCGTGATCGCCACAAGCCCTTAACCCTCTGACATACCGCCAAACCTCCCTGGATTTACTTTTGAAGGCAGTATCACCTGCCTCGTTTTGAATCCTCATTATCCTGAGGGTCAGTCCTGGAGACAGTGTCATGACACGACACATGGAGATCTCTGTTATCAGAGAGCACCTGGAACAGCAGCTGGGGCTCTAGTGCCCGGGCAGGAGCAACTCCCCATCCACCTTCCACGGAGTCCACCTGCCTGCATTTTGGTCCTTTTCCCTCCAAAAAAGATTTTTCCCTTTTTTAACTTTGAAACAGGCAGGAGACAGGTTACCCAGGCAGGGGAAAAAAAATAAAAAGCCTTTTTTTTTTTTTTTTTTTTTTTTACCAAAGTGAATGACCATCTTCTGGGAAGTATAGGTTTTGAACCTGAAAACTCTGTCTGTCTGTCTCTTAGTCCACAGAAAGAGCCACTAGCCCAGCCAGATCTCACGCTCAGATGGGGTGTTTTTGCCAGTCAAAGGTCTGCACAGCACACTAGGGATTGGGCGGCCTGAGACCCAAATGTTACATTGTAGATGGACTGTTTGCAGTTCTTGCTCCCCAGGACATTGGACTGTCTCAACTCCCTCCCCTACAGCATGAAAAAAAGACTCTTTCCAACCTTGGAGCAACTGGAGTGCGGGCGAGGGGAGCTGTTTGCATGTCTGCACTGCTCATGCCCAGGTGTCTGTGGGGGTCCGTGGCAGAGGCTGTAAGGTGCTAGGGGGCAGAAGGAGACTGTTTGAGAGGCAGGCTGCAAGCAGGGGAACCAGGAGTGTGTGCAGGTCTGTGTGTGTGGGTGTGGTGGCAGGGGGTTAGGGCAGGTCCCCGTGCTGGATGGTGAGATGGCAGCTGGGCTGGCCCTGGGCCCTCAGGGCTGAAGGGCAGAAGCAGGGTGGCAGTAAAGTAGCGCAGGGAGGAACACAGTAGATGTTAGTTGGGAGCTGCGGGACAGAGGGTAAGGGGAAAGGGGGCATCCTTGAGGAGGGGTCAGGACTAGAGAGTGGGGGCAGCTGGAGGCATGGAAGGTCCCAGGAATCAGGGACTGACAGGAACAGATTCCTACACCCCCCCACTGGATAGAAGCTGCAGAAGCCAGAGCAGCAGCCCTGGATTGCCTAGGCCAAGGGCCCTGAGTGAGTCCCACTGAGGATGAGGAAGAGGAGGAGGGGGTGTAGGAGGAGGAGGAGGAAGAGGAGGAGGAAGAGGAGGAGGAAGAGGAGAAAGAGGATGAGGAAGAAGAGGAGGAGGAGGAGGCGGAGGAGGAGGAGGAGGGGCAGGAGGGCAGCTGTCAGTAGGCAACGGGATTAATAGAGGCCTCCATTACGGAGGCATGTGTCCAGGCAGGCACCCACCAACACTCAGGGGCAGCTCAGGGCACCCAGGGACTTGGTGTGGGTATCTCTGGGGCGGGGACTGTCAGTCAGTCAGCAAGACTGTGTGTCAGTGCACATGGTGGGACAGGGGCCTGGCGGACCTTGGTCCCCCGCCCTGGACTGTCAGATGCCAGCCCCATGCCCAGACACACACCAATCCGCCCATAGCCCCTTGGCCCGGCCGACCAGCACCTGCTTTGGCCTGGGGCTCTGTCTCTGGTGGCTGGCCACCACCCCTCAAGTCAAGTTCAGCATGGGGTCATGGCTGCTGGTCAACTGGATGGGCGGGGTCCCCGTGGCCTAGCAACCACAGGAGCCCTCTGTGATGTCCTAGCCCCTGGCAATCTGTGCTGGCCACACTGGCACTGGGCAGCCCAACTGCCCTGCCACTAGGTCAGGCAACAGCGCCCAGACGCCTGGGCCCTGGCACAGAGGGACGGAAGGATGGCAAGACAGTGCTGACCGACGAGGGACCTCAGGGCTGGCAGCCAAGAGAAGACAGGTGGAGGTGCGCCTGGGATCCAGGGAGCCCAGGCCAGAGCTGCCTGCATGCCTGCCGGCCTTCCTGGATGTCTGTATGCTGCCTTTGTCCAGGTAGGTTTCTCAGGTCCCCTCCAATCCTGTCCTCTCCTGTCCTCTCCTGTCCTCACCATCCTGTCCCCTCTCCTTTCCTCCGCACTTTGCTTCTCTCCTTTGTCTGTCCTCTCTTCCAGGTGTCCTGCTCACCAGCTCCAGCACTTGTGATGGTTCTCCAGTGACAGCTGTTCGCAACCCCTTCCACCCCCTGCCTGCCCCTAATGTGACCCAGCTCACAGGGTCTCCGGCTCACCCCACCCAAACCCACACGCCCCAACACATTCCCTGGTTCAGCCCCTCTGCCCTATTCAGCCAAACTGGGCCTTTGCAACCTACCTATGCATCGTTGTTTCTCCTCACCATTCAAGGAGAGATCTCCTTTTGTACTTAGCTTGGTTGACTGGTGGATGGATGGATGGATGGATGGATGGATGGATGTATGGATGAATGGATGGATAGATGTATGGGTGGATGGATGGATGGATGGATGGATGGAAAGGTCAATGGATCGGTTTTGTAGAGGCAGATTACCATATAGGGGTACTGGAGTCCGCTGGTGTCAGATCCTTAGTCAATGTCAAATGTAAAACATTAATTCATCAATAACAAAAATGAATAAGCACCTAAATAAATAAATAAATATAAAAACTGGGTTAAAAAATACATGGCGTCTTTGCCTTTCTGCATATGGCATGCTGTGAGGATCTTAACAAGGAAAGCATTGTCCTGAGTAGCCCATTTGAAGTCGTGGAATATTTCCTTTTCCTTTTTCTTTTTTTACTTTCTATTTTCTTGATTATTCACTGGAATAAATAGACAGGAATTGAGAGGGAAGGGAGGTAGAGAGAGTTTGAGACACAGAGAGAGACAACTGCAGCACTTCCGCACCACTTGTAAAGATTTCCCCTGGCAGGTGCGAACCCGGGTGTTGAAGCCCAGTCCTCCTGCATTGTAACATGAGTGCTTAACTGGGTGTGGCACACCTGGTACCCTTGATGGGACACTTTTTTTTAGCAATGAAAAGAAATTCTCGTGGCAAGGTAATAAATAAATGAAGAAGTAAATAAAAGTGCATTTACATTATCTCAGTGGAAACACACAGGGACATATACGTCTCTGTTACCTGTATTACTTCTTCATGTATGGATTGATTGCCTCAAGAGGTTATTGCCACAGCTGAGTGCCTACACCACGAATAATCCACAGCTCCTGCACTCCATTTGTTCCCCTTTCGCTGCCCTTGTTGCTTGGTCACTGTGGTGGTTATTGTTGCGGTTGTTGTTGTTGTTGTTACTGACCTTGCATCTGACAGACACAAAAGGAGAGAGCAGAGGAAATACAGGGTGGGAGAGAAAGATAGAGCTCCTAAAGACCTGCTTCACCCCCTGTAAAGCGACTCCCCTGCAGGTGGCAGTCTGGGGGCCAGACCCCAAATCCTTCCACCTGTCCCCTCTATTCGTGATCGCCACAAGCCCTTAACCCTCTGACATACCGCCAAACCTCCCTGGATTTACTTTTGAAGGCAGTATCACCTGCCTCGTTTTGAATCCTCATTATCCTGAGGGTCAGTCCTGGAGACAGTGTCATGACACGACACATGGAGATCTCTGTTATCAGAGAGCACCTGGAACAGCAGCTGGGGCTCTAGTGCCCGGGCAGGAGCAACTCCCCATCCACCTTCCACGGAGTCCACCTGCCTGCATTTTGGTCCTTTTCCCTCCAAAAAAGATTTTTCCCTTTTTTAACTTTGAAACAGGCAGGAGACAGGTTACCCAGGCAGGGGAAAAAAAATAAAAAGCCTTTTTTTTTTTTTTTTTTTTTTACCAAAGTGAATGACCATCTTCTGGGAAGTATAGGTTTTGAACCTGAAAACTCTGTCTGTCTGTCTCTTAGTCCACAGAAAGAGCCACTAGCCCAGCCAGATCTCACGCTCAGATGGGGTGTTTTTGCCAGTCAAAGGTCTGCACAGCACACTAGGGATTGGGCGGCCTGAGACCCAAATGTTACATTGTAGATGGACTGTTTGCAGTTCTTGCTCCCCAGGACATTGGACTGTCTCAACTCCCTCCCCTACAGCATGAAAAAAAGACTCTTTCCAACCTTGGAGCAACTGGAGTGGGGGCGAGGGGAGCTGTTTGCATGTCTGCACTGCTCATGCCCAGGTGTCTGTGGGGGTACGTGGCAGAGGCTGTAAGGTGCTAGGGGGCAGAAGGAGACTGTTTGAGAGGCAGGCTGCAGGCAGGGGAACCAGGAGTGTGTGCAGGTCTGTGTGTGTGGGTGTGGTGGCAGGGGGTTAGGGCAGGTCCCCGTGCTGGATGGTGAGATGGCAGCTGGGCTGGCCCTGGGCCCTCAGGGCTGAAGGGCAGAAGCAGGGTGGCAGTAAAGTAGCGCAGGGAGGAACACAGTAGATGTTAGTTGGGAGCTGCGGGACAGAGGGTAAGGGGAAAGGGGGCATCCTTGAGGAGGGGTCAGGACTAGAGAGTGGGGGCAGCTGGAGGCATGGAAGGTCCCAGGAATCAGGGACTGACAGGAACAGATTCCTACACCCCCCCACTGGATAGAAGCTGCAGAAGCCAGAGCAGCAGCCCTGGATTGCCTAGGCCAAGGGCCCTGAGTGAGTCCCGCTGAGGATGAGGAAGAGGAGGAGGGGGTTTAGGAGGAGGAGGAGGAAGAGGAGAAAGAGGAGGAGGAAGAAGAGGAGGAGGAGGCGGAGGAGGAGGAGGAGGGGCAGGAGGGCAGCTGTCAGTAGGCAACGGGATTAATAGAGGCCTCCATTACGGAGGCATGTGTCCAGGCAGGCACCCACCAACACTCAGGGGCAGCTCAGGGCACCCAGGGACTTGGTGTGGGTATCTCTGGGGCGGGGACTGTCAGTCAGTCAGCAAGACTGTGTGTCAGTGCACATGGTGGGACAGGGGCCTGGCGGACCTTGGTCCCCCGCCCTGGACTGTCAGATGCCAGCCCCATGCCCAGACACACACCAATCCGCCCATAGCCCCTTGGCCTGGCCGACCAGCACCTGCTTTGGCCTGGGGCTCTGTCTCTGGTGGCTGGCCACCACCCCTCAAGTCAAGTTCAGCATGGGGTCATGGCTGCTGGTCAACTGGATGGGCGGGGTCCCCGTGGCCTAGCAACCACAGGAGCCCTCTGTGATGTCCTAGCCCCTGGCAATCTGTGCTGGCCACACTGGCACTGGGCAGCCCAACTGCCCTGCCACTAGGTCAGGCAACAGCGCCCAGATGCCTGGGCCCTGGCACAGAGGGTCGGAAGGATGGCAAGACAGTGCTGACCGACGAGGGACCTCAGGGCTGGCAGCCAAGAGAAGACAGGTGGAGGTGCGCCCGGGATCCAGGGAGCCCAGGCCAGAGCTGCCTGCATGCCTGCCGGCCTTCCTGGATGTCTGTATGCTGCCTTTGTCCAGGTAGGTTTCTCAGGTCCCCTCCAATCCTGTCCTCTCCTGTCCTCTCCTGTCCTCACCATCCTGTCCCCTCTCCTTTCCTCCGCACTTTGCTTCTCTCCTTTGTCTGTCCTCTCTTCCAGGTGTCCTGCTCACCAGCTCCAGCACTTGTGATGGTTCTCCAGTGACAGCTGTTCGCAACCCCTTCCACCCCCTGCCTGCCCCTAATGTGACCCAGCTCACAGGGTCTCCGGCTCACCCCACCCAAACCCACACGCCCCAACACATTCCCTGGTTCAGCCCCTCTGCCCTATTCAGCCAAACTGGGCCTTTGCAACCTACCTATGCATTGTTGTTTCTCCTCACCATTCAAGGAGAGATCTCCTTTTGTACTTAGCTTGGTTGACTGGTGGATGGATGGATGGATGGATGGATGGATGGATGGATGAATGGATGGATAGATGTATGGGTGGATGGATGGATGGATGGAAAGGTCAATGGATCGGTTTTGTAGAGGCAGATTACCATATAGGGGTACTGGAGTCCGCTGGTGTCAGATCCTTAGTCAATGTCAAATGTAAAACATTAATTCATCAATAACAAAAATGAATAAGCACCTAAATAAATAAATAAATATAAAAACTGGGTTAAAAAATACATGGCGTCTTTGCCTTTCTGCATATGGAATGCTGTGAGGATCTTAACAAGGAAAGCATTGTCCTGAGTAGCCCATTTGAAGTCGTGGAATATTTCCTTTTCCTTTTTCTTTTTTTACTTTCTATTTTCTTGATTATTCACTGGAATAAATAGACAGGAATTGAGAGGGAAGGGAGGTAGAGAGAGTTTGAGACACAGAGAGAGACAACTGCAGCACTTCCGCACCACTTGTAAAGATTTCCCCTGGCAGGTGCGAACCCGGGTGTTGAAGCCCAGTCCTCCTGCATTGTAACATGAGTGCTTAACTGGGTGTGGCACACCTGGTACCCTTGATGGGACACTTTTTTTTAGCAATGAAAAGAAATTCTCGTGGCAAGGTAATAAATAAATGAAGAAGTAAATAAAAGTGCATTTACATTATCTCAGTGGAAACACACAGGGACATATACGTCTCTGTTACCTGTATTACTTCTTCATGTATGGATTGATTGCCTCAAGAGGTTATTGCCACAGCTGAGTGCCTACACCACGAATAATCCACAGCTCCTGCACTCCATTTGTTCCCCTTTCGCTGCCCTTGTTGCTTGGTCACTGTGGTGGTTATTGTTGCGGTTGTTGTTGTTGTTGTTACTGACCTTGCATCTGACAGACACAAAAGGAGAGAGCAGAGGAAATACAGGGTGGGAGAGAAAGATAGAGCTCCTAAAGACCTGCTTCACCCCCTGTAAAGCGACTCCCCTGCAGGTGGCAGTCTGGGGGCCAGACCCCAAATCCTTCCACCTGTCCCCTCTATTCGTGATCGCCACAAGCCCTTAACCCTCTGACATACCGCCAAACCTCCCTGGATTTACTTTTGAAGGCAGTATCACCTGCCTCGTTTTGAATCCTCATTATCCTGAGGGTCAGTCCTGGAGACAGTGTCATGACACGACACATGGAGATCTCTGTTATCAGAGAGCACCTGGAACAGCAGCTGGGGCTCTAGTGCCCGGGCAGGAGCAACTCCCCATCCACCCTCCACGGAGTCCACCTGCCTGCATTTTGGTCCTTTTCCCTCCAAAAAAGATTTTTCCCTTTTTTAACTTTGAAACAGGCAGGAGACAGGTTACCCAGGCAGGGGAAAAAAAATAAAAAGCCTTTTTTTTTTTTTTTTTTTTTTTTACCAAAGTGAATGACCATCTTCTGGGAAGTATAGGTTTTGAACCTGAAAACTCTGTCTTTCTGTCTCTTAGTCCACAGAAAGAGCCACTAGCCCAGCCAGATCTCACGCTCAGATGGGGTGTTTTTGCCAGTCAAAGGTCTGCACAGCACACTAGGGATTGGGCGGCCTGAGACCCAAATGTTACATTGTAGATGGACTGTTTGCAGTTCTTGCTCCCCAGGACATTGGACTGTCTCAACTCCCTCCCCTACAGCATGAAAAAAAGACTCTTGCCAACCTTGGAGCAACTGGAGTGGGGGCGAGGGGAGCTGTTTGCATGTCTGCACTGCTCATGCCCAGGTGTCTGTGGGGGTCCGTGGCAGAGGCTGTAAGGTGCTAGGGGGCAGAAGGAGACTGTTTGAGAGGCAGGCTGCAGGCAGGGGAACCAGGAGTGTGTGCAGGTCTGTGTGTGTGGGTGTGGTGGCAGGGGGTTAGGGCAGGTCCCCGTGCTGGATGGTGAGATGGCAGCTGGGCTGGCCCTGGGCCCTCAGGGCTGAAGGGCAGAAGCAGGGTGGCAGTAAAGTAGCGCAGGGAGGAACACAGTAGATGTTAGTTGGGAGCTGCGGGACAGAGGGTAAGGGGAAAGGGGGCATCCTTGAGGAGGGGTCAGGACTAGAGAGTGGGGGCAGCTGGAGGCATGGAAGGTCCCAGGAATCAGGGACTGACAGGAACAGATTCCTACACCCCCCCACTGGATAGAAGCTGCAGAAGCCAGAGCAGCAGCCCTGGATTGCCTAGGCCAAGGGCCCTGAGTGAGTCCCGCTGAGGATGAGGAAGAGGAGGAGGGGGTGTAGGAGGAGGAGGAGGAAGAGGAGGAGGAAGAGGAGAAAGAGGATGAGGAAGAAGAGGAGGAGGAGGAGGCGGAGGAGGAGGAGGAGGGGCAGGAGGGCAGCTGTCTGTAGGCAACGGGATTAATAGAGGCCTCCATTACGGAGGCATGTGTCCAGGCAGGCACCCACCAACACTCAGGGGCAGCTCAGGGCACCCAGGGACTTGGTGTGGGTATCTCTGGGGCGGGGACTGTCAGTCAGTCAGCAAGACTGTGTGTCAGTGCACATGGTGGGACAGGGGCCTGGCGGACCTTGGTCCCCCGCCCTGGACTGTCAGATGCCAGCCCCATGCCCAGACACACACCAATCCGCCCATAGCCCCTTGGCCCGGCCGACCAGTACCTGCTTTGGCCTGGTGCTCTGTCTCTGGTGGCTGGCCACCACCCCTCAAGTCAAGTTCAGCATGGGGTCATGGCTGCTGGTCAACTGGATGGGCGGGGTCCCCGTGGCCTAGCAACCACAGGAGCACTCTGTGATGTCCTAGCCCCTGGCAATCTGTGCTGGCCACACTGGCACTGGGCAGCCCAACTGCCCTGCCACTAGGTCAGGCAACAGCGCCCAGACGCCTGGGCCCTGGCACAGAGGGACGGAAGGATGGCAAGACAGTGCTGACCGACGAGGGACCTCAGGGCTGGCAGCCAAGAGAAGACAGGTGGAGGTGCGCCCGGGATCCAGGGAGCCCAGGCCAGAGCTGCCTGCATGCCTGCCGGCCTTCCTGGATGTCTGTATGCTGCCTTTGTCCAGGTAGGTTTCTCAGGTCCCCTCCAATCCTGTCCTCTCCTGTCCTCTCCTGTCCTCACCATCCTGTCCCCTCTCCTTTCCTCCGCACTTTGCTTCTCTCCTTTGTCTGTCCTCTCTTCCAGGTGTCCTGCTCACCAGCTCCAGCACTTGTGATGGTTCTCCAGTGACAGCTGTTCGCAACCCCTTCCACCCCCTGCCTGCCCCTAATGTGACCCAGCTCACAGGGTCTCCGGCTCACCCCACCCAAACCCACACGCCCCAACACATTCCCTGGTTCAGCCCCTCTGCCCTATTCAGCCAAACTGGGCCTTTGCAACCTACCTATGCATCGTTGTTTCTCCTCACCATTCAAGGAGAGATCTCCTTTTGTACTTAGCTTGGTTGACTGGTGGATGGATGGATGGATGGATGGATGGATGGATGTATGGATGAATGGATGGATAGATGTATGGGTGGATGGATGGATGGATGGAAAGGTCAATGGATCGGTTTTGTAGAGGCAGATTACCATATAGGGGTACTGGAGTCCGCTGGTGTCAGATCCTTAGTCAATGTCAAATGTAAAACATTAATTCATCAATAACAAAAATGAATAAGCACCTAAATAAATAAATAAATATAAAAACTTGGTTAAAAAATACATGGCGTCTTTGCCTTTCTGCATATGGAATGCTGTGAGGATCTTAACAAGGAAAGCATTGTCCTGAGTAGCCCATTTGAAGTCGTGGAATATTTCCTTTTCATTTTTCTTTTTTTTACTTTCTATTTTCCTGATTATTCACTGGAATAAATAGACAGGAATTGAGAGGGAAGGGAGGTAGAGAGAGTTTGAGACACAGAGAGAGACAACTGCAGCACTTCCGCACCACTTGTAAAGATTTCCCCTGGCAGGTGCGAACCCGTGTGTTGAAGCCCAGTCCTCCTGCATTGTAACATGAGTGCTTAACTGGGTGTGGCACACCTGGTACCCTTGATGGGACACTTTTTTTTAGCAATGAAAAGAAATTCTCGTGGCAAGGTAATAAATAAATGAAGAAGTAAATAAAAGTGCATTTACATTATCTCAGTGGAAACACACAGGGACATATACGTCTCTGTTACCTGTATTACTTCTTCATGTATGGATTGATTGCCTCAAGAGGTTATTGCCACAGCTGAGTGCCTACACCACGAATAATCCACAGCTCCTGCACTCCATTTGTTCCCCTTTCGCTGCCCTTGTTGCTTGGTCACTGTGGTGGTTATTGTTGCGGTTGTTGTTGTTGTTGTTACTGACCTTGCATCTGACAGACACAAAAGGAGAGAGCAGAGGAAATACAGGGTGGGAGAGAAAGATAGAGCTCCTAAAGACCTGCTTCACCCCCTGTAAAGCGACTCCCCTGCAGGTGGCAGTCTGGGGGCCAGACCCCAAATCCTTCCACCTGTCCCCTCTATTCGTGATCGCCACAAGCCCTTAACCCTCTGACATACCGCCAAACCTCCCTGGATTTACTTTTGAAGGCAGTATCACCTGCCTCGTTTTGAATCCTCATTATCCTGAGGGTCAGTCCTGGAGACAGTGTCATGACACGACACATGGAGATCTCTGTTATCAGAGAGCACCTGGAACAGCAGCTGGGGCTCTAGTGCCCGGGCAGGAGCAACTCCCCATCCACCTTCCACGGAGTCCACCTGCCTGCATTTTGGTCCTTTTCCCTCCAAAAAAGATTTTTCCCTTTTTTAACTTTGAAACAGGCAGGAGACAGGTTACCCAGGCAGGGGAAAAAAAATAAAAAGCCTTTTTTTTTTTTTTTTTTTTTTTTTACCAAAGTGAATGACCATCTTCTGGGAAGTATAGGTTTTGAACCTGAAAACTCTGTCTGTCTGTCTCTTAGTCCACAGAAAGAGCCACTAGCCCAGCCAGATCTCACGCTCAGATGGGGTGTTTTTGCCAGTCAAAGGTCTGCACAGCACACTAGGGATTGGGCGGCCTGAGACCCAAATGTTACATTGTAGATGGACTGTTTGCAGTTCTTGCTCCCCAGGACATTGGACTGTCTCAACTCCCTCCCCTACAGCATGAAAAAAAGACTCTTTCCAACCTTGGAGCAACTGGAGTGGGGGCGAGGGGAGCTGTTTGCATGTCTGCACTGCTCATGCCCAGGTGTCTGTGGGGGTCCGTGGCAGAGGCTGTAAGGTGCTAGGGGGCAGAAGGAGACTGTTTGAGAGGCAGGCTGCAAGCAGGGGAACCAGGAGTGTGTGCAGGTCTGTGTGTGTGGGTGTGGTGGCAGGGGGTTAGGGCAGGTCCCCGTGCTGGATGGTGAGATGGCAGCTGGGCTGGCCCTGGGCCCTCAGGGCTGAAGGGCAGAAGCAGGGTGGCAGTAAAGTAGCGCAGGGAGGAACACAGTAGATGTTAGTTGGGAGCTGCGGGACAGAGGGTAAGGGGAAAGGGGGCATCCTTGAGGAGGGGTCAGGACTAGAGAGTGGGGGCAGCTGGAGGCATGGAAGGTCCCAGGAATCAGGGACTGACAGGAACAGATTCCTACACCCCCCCACTGGATAGAAGCTGCAGAAGCCAGAGCAGCAGCCCTGGATTGCCTAGGCCAAGGGCCCTGAGTGAGTCCCACTGAGGATGAGGAAGAGGAGGAGGGGGTGTAGGAGGAGGAGGAGGAAGAGGAGGAGGAAGAGGAGGAGGAAGAGGAGAAAGAGGAGGAGGAAGAAGAGGAGGAGGAGGTGGAGGAGGAGGAGGAGGGGCAGGAGGGCAGCTGTCAGTAGGCAACGGGATTAATAGAGGCCTCCATTACGGAGGCATGTGTCCAGGCAGGCACCCACCAACACTCAGGGGCAGCTCAGGGCACCCAGGGACTTGGTGTGGGTATCTCTGGGGCGGGGACTGTCAGTCAGTCAGCAAGACTGTGTGTCAGTGCACAT
Organism: Erinaceus europaeus; assembly: GCF_950295315.1. Taxonomy (NCBI): domain Eukaryota; kingdom Metazoa; phylum Chordata; class Mammalia; order Eulipotyphla; family Erinaceidae; genus Erinaceus; species Erinaceus europaeus. The sequence continues at coordinate 2,531,337 of NW_026647125.1, read as the reverse complement.
GGTGGGACAGGGGCCTGGCGGACCTTGGTCCCCCGCCCTGGACTGTCAGATGCCAGCCCCATGCCCAGACACACACCAATCCGCCCATAGCCCCTTGGCCTGGCCGACCAGCACCTGCTTTGGCCTGGGGCTCTGTCTCTGGTGGCTGGCCACCACCCCTCAAGTCAAGTTCAGCATGGGGTCATGGCTGCTGGTCAACTGGATGGGCGGGGTCCCCGTGGCCTAGCAACCACAGGAGCCCTCTGTGATGTCCTAGCCCCTGGCAATCTGTGCTGGCCACACTGGCACTGGGCAACCCAACTGCCCTGCCACTAGGTCAGGCAACAGCGCCCAGACGCCTGGGCCCTGGCACAGAGGGACGGAAGGATGGCAAGACAGTGCTGACCGACGAGGGACCTCAGGGCTGGCAGCCAAGAGAAGACAGGTGGAGGTGCGCCCCGGATCCAGGGAGCCCAGGCCAGAGCTGCCTGCATGCCTGCCGGCCTTCCTGGATGTCTGTATGCTGCCTTTGTCCAGGTAGGTTTCTCAGGTCCCCTCCAATCCTGTCCTCTCCTGTCCTCTCCTGTCCTCACCATCCTGTCCCCTCTCCTTTCCTCCGCACTTTGCTTCTCTCCTTTGTCTGTCCTCTCTTCCAGGTGTCCTGCTCACCAGCTCCAGCACTTGTGATGGTTCTCCAGTGACAGCTGTTCGCAACCCCTTCCACCCCCTGCCTGCCCCTAATGTGACCCAGCTCACAGGGTCTCCGGCTCACCCCACCCAAACCCACACGCCCCAACACATTCCCTGGTTCAGCCCCTCTGCCCTATTCAGCCAAACTGGGCCTTTGCAACCTACCTATGCATCGTTGTTTCTCCTCACCATTCAAGGAGAGATCTCCTTTTGTACTTAGCTTGGTTGACTGGTGGATGGATGGATGGATGGATGGATGGATGGATGTATGGATGAATGGATGGATAGATGTATGGGTGGATGGATGGATGGATGGAAAGGTCAATGGATCGGTTTTGTAGAGGCAGATTACCATATAGGGGTACTGGAGTCCGCTGGTGTCAGATCCTTAGTCAATGTCAAATGTAAAACATTAATTCATCAATAACAAAAATGAATAAGCACCTAAATAAATAAATAAATATAAAAACTGGGTTAAAAAATACATGGCGTCTTTGCCTTTCTGCATATGGAATGCTGTGAGGATCTTAACAAGGAAAGCATTGTCCTGAGTAGCCCATTTGAAGTCGTGGAATATTTCCTTTTCCTTTTTCTTTTTTTACTTTCTATTTTCTTGATTATTCACTGGAATAAATAGACAGGAATTGAGAGGGAAGGGAGGTAGAGAGAGTTTGAGACACAGAGAGAGACAACTGCAGCACTTCCGCACCACTTGTAAAGATTTCCCCTGGCAGGTGCGAACCCGGGTGTTGAAGGCCAGTCCTCCTGCATTGTAACATGAGTGCTTAACTGGGTGTGGCACACCTGGTACCCTTGATGGGACACTTTTTTTTAGCAATGAAAAGAAATTCTCGTGGCAAGGTAATAAATAAATGAAGAAGTAAATAAAAGTGCATTTACATTATCTCAGTGGAAACACACAGGGACATATACGTCTCTGTTACCTGTATTACTTCTTCATGTATGGATTGATTGCCTCAAGAGGTTATTGCCACAGCTGAGTGCCTACACCACGAATAATCCACAGCTCCTGCACTCCATTTGTTCCCCTTTCGCTGCCCTTGTTGCTTGGTCACTGTGGTGGTTATTGTTGCGGTTGTTGTTGTTGTTGTTACTGACCTTGCATCTGACAGACACAAAAGGAGAGAGCAGAGGAAATACAGGGTGGGAGAGAAAGATAGAGCTCCTAAAGACCTGCTTCACCCCCTGTAAAGCGACTCCCCTGCAGGTGGCAGTCTGGGGGCCAGACCCGAAATCCTCCACCTGTCCCCTCTATTCGTGATCGCCACAAGCCCTTAACCCTCTGACATACCGCCAAACCTCCCTGGATTTACTTTTGAAGGCAGTATCACCTGCCTCGTTTTGAATCCTCATTATCCTGAGGGTCAGTCCTGGAGACAGTGTCATGACACGACACATGGAGATCTCTGTTATCAGAGAGCACCTGGAACAGCAGCTGGGGCTCTAGTGCCCGGGCAGGAGCAACTCCCCATCCACCTTCCACGGAGTCCACCTGCCTGCATTTTGGTCCTTTTCCCTCCAAAAAAGATTTTTCCCTTTTTTAACTTTGAAACAGGCAGGAGACAGGTTACCCAGGCAGGGGAAAAAAAATAAAAAGCCTTTTTTTTTTTTTTTTTTTTTTACCAAAGTGAATGACCATCTTCTGGGAAGTATAGGTTTTGAACCTGAAAACTCTGTCTGTCTGTCTCTTAGTCCACAGAAAGAGCCACTAGCCCAGCCAGATCTCACGCTCAGATGGGGTGTTTTTGCCAGTCAAAGGTCTGCACAGCACACTAGGGATTGGGCGGCCTGAGACCCAAATGTTACATTGTAGATGGACTGTTTGCAGTTCTTGCTCCCCAGGACATTGGACTGTCTCAACTCCCTCCCCTACAGCATGAAAAAAAGACTCTTTCCAACCTTGGAGCAACTGGAGTGGGGGCGAGGGGAGCTGTTTGCATGTCTGCACTGCTCATGCCCAGGTGTCTGTGGGGGTCCGTGGCAGAGGCTGTAAGGTGCTAGGGGGCAGAAGGAGACTGTTTGAGAGGCAGGCTGCAGGCAGGGGAACCAGGAGTGTGTGCAGGTCTGTGTGTGTGGGTGTGGTGGCAGGGGGTTAGGGCAGGTCCCCGTGCTGGATGGTGAGATGGCAGCTGGGCTGGCCCTGGGCCCTCAGGGCTGAAGGGCAGAAGCAGGGTGGCAGTAAAGTAGCGCAGGGAGGAACACAGTAGATGTTAGTTGGGAGCTGCGGGACAGAGGGTAAGGGGAAAGGGGGCATCCTTGAGGAGGGGTCAGGACTAGAGAGTGGGGGCAGCTGGAGGCATGGAAGGTCCCAGGAATCAGGGACTGACAGGAACAGATTCCTACACCCCCCCACTGGATAGAAGCTGCAGAAGCCAGAGCAGCAGCCCTGGATTGCCTAGGCCAAGGGCCCTGAGTGAGTCCCACTGAGGATGAGGAAGAGGAGGAGGGGGTGTAGGAGGAGGAGGAGGAAGAGGAGGAGGAAGAGGAGAAAGAGGATGAGGAAGAAGAGGAGGAGGAGGAGGCGGAGGAGGAGGAGGAGGGGCAGGAGGGCAGCTGTCAGTAGGCAACGGGATTAATAGAGGCCTCCATTACAGAGGCATGTGTCCAGGCAGGCACCCACCAACACTCAGGGGCAGCTCAGGGCACCCAGGGACTTGGTGTGGGTATCTCTGGGGCGGGGACTGTCAGTCAGTCAGCAAGACTGTGTGTCAGTGCACATGGTGGGACAGGGGCCTGGCGGACCTTGGTCCCCCGCCCTGGACTGTCAGATGCCAGCCCCATGCCCAGACACACACCAATCCGCCCATAGCCTCTTGGCCCGGCCGACCAGCACCTGCTTTGGCCTGGGGCTCTGTCTCTGGTGGCTGGCCACCACCCCTCAAGTCAAGTTCAGCATGGGGTCATGGCTGCTGGTCAACTGGATGGGCGGGGTCCCCGTGGCCTAGCAACCACAGGAGCCCTCTGTGATGTCCTAGCCCCTGGCAATCTGTGCTGGCCACACTGGCACTGGGCAGCCCAACTGCCCTGCCACTAGGTCAGGCAACAGCGCCCAGATGCCTGGGCCCTGGCACAGAGGGACGGAAGGATGGCAAGACAGTGCTGACCGACGAGGGACCTCAGGGCTGGCAGCCAAGAGAAGACAGGTGGAGGTGCGCCCGGGATCCAGGGAGCCCAGGCCAGAGCTGCCTGCATGCCTGCCGGCCTTCCTGGATGTCTGTATGCTGCCTTTGTCCAGGTAGGTTTCTCAGGTCCCCTCCAATCCTGTCCTCTCCTGTCCTCTCCTGTCCTCACCATCCTGTCCCCTCTCCTTTCCTCCGCACTTTGCTTCTCTCCTTTGTCTGTCCTCTCTTCCAGGTGTCCTGCTCACCAGCTCCAGCACTTGTGATGGTTCTCCAGTGACAGCTGTTCGCAACCCCTTCCACCCCCTGCCTGCCCCTAATGTGACCCAGCTCACAGGGTCTCCGGCTCACCCCACCCAAACCCACACGCCCCAACACATTCCCTGGTTCAGCCCCTCTGCCCTATTCAGCCAAACTGGGCCTTTGCAACCTACCTATGCATCGTTGTTTCTCCTCACCATTCAAGGAGAGATCTCCTTTTGTACTTAGCTTGGTTGACTTGTGGATGGATGGATGGATGGATGGATGGATGGATGGATGGATGTATGGATGAATGGATGGATAGATGTATGGGTGGATGGATGGATGGATGGAAAGGTCAATGGATCGGTTTTGTAGAGGCAGATTATCATATAGGGGTACTGGAGTCCGCTGGTGTCAGATCCTTAGTCAATGTCAAATGTAAAACATTAATTCATCAATAACAAAAATGAATAAGCACCTAAATAAATAAATAAATATAAAAACTGGGTTAAAAAATACATGGCGTCTTTGCCTTTCTGCATATGGAATGCTGTGAGGATCTTAACAAGGAAAGCATTGTCCTGAGTAGCCCATTTGAAGTCGTGGAATATTTCCTTTTCCTTTTTCTTTTTTTACTTTCTATTTTCTTGATTATTCACTGGAATAAATAGACAGGAATTGAGAGGGAAGGGAGGTAGAGAGAGTTTGAGACACAGAGAGAGACAACTGCAGCACTTCCGCACCACTTGTAAAGATTTCCCCTGGCAGGTGCGAACCCGGGTGTTGAAGCCCAGTCCTCCTGCATTGTAACATGAGTGCTTAACTGGGTGTGGCACACCTGGTACCCTTGATGGGACACTTTTTTTTAGCAATGAAAAGAAATTCTCGTGGCAAGGTAATAAATAAATGAAGAAGTAAATAAAAGTGCATTTACATTATCTCAGTGGAAACACACAGGGACATATACGTCTCTGTTACCTGTATTACTTCTTCATGTATGGATTGATTGCCTCAAGAGGTTATTGCCACAGCTGAGTGCCTACACCACGAATAATCCACAGCTCCTGCACTCCATTTGTTCCCCTTTCGCTGCCCTTGTTGCTTGGTCACTGTGGTGGTTATTGTTGCGGTTGTTGTTGTTGTTGTTACTGACCTTGCATCTGACAGACACAAAAGGAGAGAGCAGAGGAAATACAGGGTGGGAGAGAAAGATAGAGCTCCTAAAGACCTGCTTCACCCCCTGTAAAGCGACTCCCCTGCAGGTGGCAGTCTGGGGGCCAGACCCCAAATCCTTCCACCTGTCCCCTCTATTCGTGATCGCCACAAGCCCTTAACCCTCTGACATACCGCCAAACCTCCCTGGATTTACTTTTGAAGGCAGTATCACCTGCCTCGTTTTGAATCCTCATTATCCTGAGGGTCAGTCCTGGAGACAGTGTCATGACACGACACATGGAGATCTCTGTTATCAGAGAGCACCTGGAACAGCAGCTGGGGCTCTAGTGCCCGGGCAGGAGCAACTCCCCATCCACCTTCCACGGAGTCCACCTGCCTGCATTTTGGTCCTTTTCCCTCCAAAAAAGATTTTTCCCTTTTTTAACTTTGAAACAGGCAGGAGACAGGTTACCCAGGCAGGGGAAAAAAAATAAAAAGCCTTTTTTTTTTTTTTTTTTTTACCAAAGTGAATGACCATCTTCTGGGAAGTATAGGTTTTGAACCTGAAAACTCTGTCTGTCTGTCTCTTAGTCCACAGAAAGAGCCACTAGCCCAGCCAGATCTCACGCTCAGATGGGGTGTTTTTGCCAGTCAAAGGTCTGCACAGCACACTAGGGATTGGGCGGCCTGAGACCCAAATGTTACATTGTAGATGGACTGTTTGCAGTTCTTGCTCCCCAGGACATTGGACTGTCTCAACTCCCTCCCCTACAGCATGAAAAAAAGACTCTTTCCAACCTTGGAGCAACTGGAGTGGGGGCGAGGGGAGCTGTTTGCATGTCTGCACTGCTCATGCCCAGGTGTCTGTGGGGGTCCGTGGCAGAGGCTGTAAGGTGCTAGGGGGCAGAAGGAGACTGTTTGAGAGGCAGGCTGCAGGCAGGGGAACCAGGAGTGTGTGCAGGTCTGTGTGTGTGGGTGTGGTGGCAGGGGGTTAGGGCAGGTCCCCGTGCTGGATGGTGAGATGGCAGCTGGGCTGGCCCTGGGCCCTCAGGGCTGAAGGGCAGAAGCAGGGTGGCAGTAAAGTAGCGCAGGGAGGAACACAGTAGATGTTAGTTGGGAGCTGCGGGACAGAGGGTAAGGGGAAAGGGGGCATCCTTGAGGAGGGGTCAGGACTAGAGAGTGGGGGCAGCTGGAGGCATGGAAGGTCCCAGGAATCAGGGACTGACAGGAACAGATTCCTACACCCCCCCACTGGATAGAAGCTGCAGAAGCCAGAGCAGCAGCCCTGGATTGCCTAGGCCAAGGGCCCTGAGTGAGTCCCGCTGAGGATGAGGAAGAGGAGGAGGGGGTTTAGGAGGAGGAGGAGGAAGAGGAGAAAGAGGAGGAGGAAGAAGAGGAGGAGGAGGCGGAGGAGGAGGAGGAGGGGCAGGAGGGCAGCTGTCAGTAGGCAACGGGATTAATAGAGGCCTCCATTACGGAGGCATGTGTCCAGGCAGGCACCCACCAACACTCAGGGGCAGCTCAGGGCACCCAGGGACTTGGTGTGGGTATCTCTGGGGCGGGGACTGTCAGTCAGTCAGCAAGACTGTGTGTCAGTGCACATGGTGGGACAGGGGCCTGGCGGACCTTGGTCCCCCGCCCTGGACTGTCAGATGCCAGCCCCATGCCCAGACACACACCAATCCGCCCATAGCCCCTTGGCCTGGCCGACCAGCACCTGCTTTGGCCTGGGGCTCTGTCTCTGGTGGCTGGCCACCACCCCTCAAGTCAAGTTCAGCATGGGGTCATGGCTGCTGGTCAACTGGATGGGCGGGGTCCCCGTGGCCTAGCAACCACAGGAGCCCTCTGTGATGTCCTAGCCCCTGGCAATCTGTGCTGGCCACACTGGCACTGGGCAGCCCAACTGCCCTGCCACTAGGTCAGGCAACAGCGCCCAGATGCCTGGGCCCTGGCACAGAGGGTCGGAAGGATGGCAAGACAGTGCTGACCGACGAGGGACCTCAGGGCTGGCAGCCAAGAGAAGACAGGTGGAGGTGCGCCCGGGATCCAGGGAGCCCAGGCCAGAGCTGCCTGCATGCCTGCCGGCCTTCCTGGATGTCTGTATGCTGCCTTTGTCCAGGTAGGTTTCTCAGGTCCCCTCCAATCCTGTCCTCTCCTGTCCTCTCCTGTCCTCACCATCCTGTCCCCTCTCCTTTCCTCCGCACTTTGCTTCTCTCCTTTGTCTGTCCTCTCTTCCAGGTGTCCTGCTCACCAGCTCCAGCACTTGTGATGGTTCTCCAGTGACAGCTGTTCGCAACCCCTTCCACCCCCTGCCTGCCCCTAATGTGACCCAGCTCACAGGGTCTCCGGCTCACCCCACCCAAACCCACACGCCCCAACACATTCCCTGGTTCAGCCCCTCTGCCCTATTCAGCCAAACTGGGCCTTTGCAACCTACCTATGCATTGTTGTTTCTCCTCACCATTCAAGGAGAGATCTCCTTTTGTACTTAGCTTGGTTGACTGGTGGATGGATGGATGGATGGATGGATGGATGGATGGATGGATGGATGAATGGATGGATAGATGTATGGGTGGATGGATGGATGGATGGAAAGGTCAATGGATCGGTTTTGTAGAGGCAGATTACCATATAGGGGTACTGGAGTCCGCTGGTGTCAGATCCTTAGTCAATGTCAAATGTAAAACATTAATTCATCAATAACAAAAATGAATAAGCACCTAAATAAATAAATAAATATAAAAACTGGGTTAAAAAATACATGGCGTCTTTGCCTTTCTGCATATGGAATGCTGTGAGGATCTTAACAAGGAAAGCATTGTCCTGAGTAGCCCATTTGAAGTCGTGGAATATTTCCTTTTCCTTTTTCTTTTTTTACTTTCTATTTTCTTGATTATTCACTGGAATAAATAGACAGGAATTGAGAGGGAAGGGAGGTAGAGAGAGTTTGAGACACAGAGAGAGACAACTGCAGCACTTCCGCACCACTTGTAAAGATTTCCCCTGGCAGGTGCGAACCCGGGTGTTGAAGCCCAGTCCTCCTGCATTGTAACATGAGTGCTTAACTGGGTGTGGCACACCTGGTACCCTTGATGGGACACTTTTTTTTAGCAATGAAAAGAAATTCTCGTGGCAAGGTAATAAATAAATGAAGAAGTAAATAAAAGTGCATTTACATTATCTCAGTGGAAACACACAGGGACATATACGTCTCTGTTACCTGTATTACTTCTTCATGTATGGATTGATTGCCTCAAGAGGTTATTGCCACAGCTGAGTGCCTACACCACGAATAATCCACAGCTCCTGCACTCCATTTGTTCCCCTTTCGCTGCCCTTGTTGCTTGGTCACTGTGGTGGTTATTGTTGCGGTTGTTGTTGTTGTTGTTACTGACCTTGCATCTGACAGACACAAAAGGAGAGAGCAGAGGAAATACAGGGTGGGAGAGAAAGATAGAGCTCCTAAAGACCTGCTTCACCCCCTGTAAAGCGACTCCCCTGCAGGTGGCAGTCTGGGGGCCAGACCCCAAATCCTTCCACCTGTCCCCTCTATTCGTGATCGCCACAAGCCCTTAACCCTCTGACATACCGCCAAACCTCCCTGGATTTACTTTTGAAGGCAGTATCACCTGCCTCGTTTTGAATCCTCATTATCCTGAGGGTCAGTCCTGGAGACAGTGTCATGACACGACACATGGAGATCTCTGTTATCAGAGAGCACCTGGAACAGCAGCTGGGGCTCTAGTGCCCGGGCAGGAGCAACTCCCCATCCACCTTCCACGGAGTCCACCTGCCTGCATTTTGGTCCTTTTCCCTCCAAAAAAGATTTTTCCCTTTTTTAACTTTGAAACAGGCAGGAGACAGGTTACCCAGGCAGGGGAAAAAAAATAAAAAGCCTTTTTTTTTTTTTTTTTTTTTTTTACCAAAGTGAATGACCATCTTCTGGGAAGTATAGGTTTTGAACCTGAAAACTCTGTCTTTCTGTCTCTTAGTCCACAGAAAGAGCCACTAGCCCAGCCAGATCTCACGCTCAGATGGGGTGTTTTTGCCAGTCAAAGGTCTGCACAGCACACTAGGGATTGGGCGGCCTGAGACCCAAATGTTACATTGTAGATGGACTGTTTGCAGTTCTTGCTCCCCAGGACATTGGACTGTCTCAACTCCCTCCCCTACAGCATGAAAAAAAGACTCTTTCCAACCTTGGAGCAACTGGAGTGGGGGCGAGGGGAGCTGTTTGCATGTCTGCACTGCTCATGCCCAGGTGTCTGTGGGGGTCCGTGGCAGAGGCTGTAAGGTGCTAGGGGGCAGAAGGAGACTGTTTGAGAGGCAGGCTGCAAGCAGGGGAACCAGGAGTGTGTGCAGGTCTGTGTGTGTGGGTGTGGTGGCAGGGGGTTAGGGCAGGTCCCCGTGCTGGATGGTGAGATGGCAGCTGGGCTGGCCCTGGGCCCTCAGGGCTGAAGGGCAGAAGCAGGGTGGCAGTAAAGTAGCGCAGGGAGGAACACAGTAGATGTTAGTTGGGAGCTGCGGGACAGAGGGTAAGGGGAAAGGGGGCATCCTTGAGGAGGGGTCAGGACTAGAGAGTGGGGGCAGCTGGAGGCATGGAAGGTCCCAGGAATCAGGGACTGACAGGAACAGATTCCTACACCCCCCCACTGGATAGAAGCTGCAGAAGCCAGAGCAGCAGCCCTGGATTGCCTAGGCCAAGGGCCCTGAGTGAGTCCCACTGAGGATGAGGAAGAGGAGGAGGGGGTGTAGGAGGAGGAGGAGGAAGAGGAGGAGGAAGAGGAGGAGGAAGAGGAGAAAGAGGAGGAGGAAGAAGAGGAGGAGGAGGTGGAGGAGGAGGAGGAGGGGCAGGAGGGCAGCTGTCAGTAGGCAACGGGATTAATAGAGGCCTCCATTACGGAGGCATGTGTCCAGGCAGGCACCCACCAACACTCAGGGGCAGCTCAGGGCACCCAGGGACTTGGTGTGGGTATCTCTGTGGCGGGGACTGTCAGTCAGTCAGCAAGACTGTGTGTCAGTGCACATGGTGGGACAGGGGCCTGGCGGACCTTGGTCCCCCGCCCTGGACTGTCAGATGCCAGCCCCATGCCCAGACACACACCAATCCGCCCATAGCCCCTTGGCCTGGCCGACCAGCACCTGCTTTGGCCTGGGGCTCTGTCTCTGGTGGCTGGCCACCACCCCTCAAGTCAAGTTCAGCATGGGGTCATGGCTGCTGGTCAACTGGATGGGCGGGGTCCCCGTGGCCTAGCAACCACAGGAGCCCTCTGTGATGTCCTAGCCCCTGGCAATCTGTGCTGGCCACACTGGCACTGGGCAGCCCAACTGCCCTGCCACTAGGTCAGGCAACAGCGCCCAGACGCCTGGGCCCTGGCACAGAGGGACGGAAGGATGGCAAGACAGTGCTGACCGACGAGGGACCTCAGGGCTGGCAGCCAAGAGAAGACAGGTGGAGGTGCGCCCCGGATCCAGGGAGCCCAGGCCAGAGCTGCCTGCATGCCTGCCGGCCTTCCTGGATGTCTGTATGCTGCCTTTGTCCAGGTAGGTTTCTCAGGTCCCCTCCAATCCTGTCCTCTCCTGTCCTCTCCTGTCCTCACCATCCTGTCCCCTCTCCTTTCCTCCGCACTTTGCTTCTCTCCTTTGTCTGTCCTCTCTTCCAGGTGTCCTGCTCACCAGCTCCAGCACTTGTGATGGTTCTCCAGTGACAGCTGTTCGCAACCCCTTCCACCCCCTGCCTGCCCCTAATGTGACCCAGCTCACAGGGTCTCCGGCTCACCCCACCCAAACCCACACGCCCCAACACATTCCCTGGTTCAGCCCCTCTGCCCTATTCAGCCAAACTGGGCCTTTGCAACCTACCTATGCATCGTTGTTTCTCCTCACCATTCAAGGAGAGATCTCCTTTTGTACTTAGCTTGGTTGACTGGTGGATGGATGGATGGATGGATGGATGGATGGATGGATGTATGGATGAATGGATGGATAGATGTATGGGTGGATGGATGGATGGATGGAAAGGTCAATGGATCGGTTTTGTAGAGGCAGATTACCATATAGGGGTACTGGAGTCCGCTGGTGTCAGATCCTTAGTCAATGTCAAATGTAAAACATTAATTCATCAATAACAAAAATGAATAAGCACCTAAATAAATAAATAAATATAAAAACTGGGTTAAAAAATACATGGCGTCTTTGCCTTTCTGCATATGGAATGCTGTGAGGATCTTAACAAGGAAAGCATTGTCCTGAGTAGCCCATTTGAAGTCGTGGAATATTTCCTTTTCCTTTTTCTTTTTTTACTTTCTATTTTCTTGATTATTCACTGGAATAAATAGACAGGAATTGAGAGGGAAGGGAGGTAGAGAGAGTTTGAGACACAGAGAGAGACAACTGCAGCACTTCCGCACCACTTGTAAAGATTTCCCCTGGCAGGTGCGAACCCGGGTGTTGAAGGCCAGTCCTCCTGCATTGTAACATGAGTGCTTAACTGGGTGTGGCACACCTGGTACCCTTGATGGGACACTTTTTTTTAGCAATGAAAAGAAATTCTCGTGGCAAGGTAATAAATAAATGAAGAAGTAAATAAAAGTGCATTTACATTATCTCAGTGGAAACACACAGGGACATATACGTCTCTGTTACCTGTATTACTTCTTCATGTATGGATTGATTGCCTCAAGAGGTTATTGCCACAGCTGAGTGCCTACACCACGAATAATCCACAGCTCCTGCACTCCATTTGTTCCCCTTTCGCTGCCCTTGTTGCTTGGTCACTGTGGTGGTTATTGTTGCGGTTGTTGTTGTTGTTGTTACTGACCTTGCATCTGACAGACACAAAAGGAGAGAGCAGAGGAAATACAGGGTGGGAGAGAAAGATAGAGCTCCTAAAGACCTGCTTCACCCCCTGTAAAGCGACTCCCCTGCAGGTGGCAGTCTGGGGGCCAGACCCCAAATCCTTCCACCTGTCCCCTCTATTCGTGATCGCCACAAGCCCTTAACCCTCTGACATACCGCCAAACCTCCCTGGATTTACTTTTGAAGGCAGTATCACCTGCCTCGTTTTGAATCCTCATTATCCTGAGGGTCAGTCCTGGAGACAGTGTCATGACACGACACATGGAGATCTCTGTTATCAGAGAGCACCTGGAACAGCAGCTGGGGCTCTAGTGCCCGGGCAGGAGCAACTCCCCATCCACCTTCCACGGAGTCCACCTGCCTGCATTTTGGTCCTTTTCCCTCCAAAAAAGATTTTTCCCTTTTTTAACTTTGAAACAGGCAGGAGACAGGTTACCCAGGCAGGGGAAAAAAAATAAAAAGCCTTTTTTTTTTTTTTTTTTTTTTACCAAAGTGAATGACCATCTTCTGGGAAGTATAGGTTTTGAACCTGAAAACTCTGTCTGTCTGTCTCTTAGTCCACAGAAAGAGCCACTAGCCCAGCCAGATCTCACGCTCAGATGGGGTGTTTTTGCCAGTCAAAGGTCTGCACAGCACACTAGGGATTGGGCGGCCTGAGACCCAAATGTTACATTGTAGATGGACTGTTTGCAGTTCTTGCTCCCCAGGACATTGGACTGTCTCAACTCCCTCCCCTACAGCATGAAAAAAAGACTCTTTCCAACCTTGGAGCAACTGGAGTGGGGGCGAGGGGAGCTGTTTGCATGTCTGCACTGCTCATGCCCAGGTGTCTGTGGGGGTCCGTGGCAGAGGCTGTAAGGTGCTAGGGGGCAGAAGGAGACTGTTTGAGAGGCAGGCTGCAGGCAGGGGAACCAGGAGTGTGTGCAGGTCTGTGTGTGTGGGTGTGGTGGCAGGGGGTTAGGGCAGGTCCCCGTGCTGGATGGTGAGATGGCAGCTGGGCTGGCCCTGGGCCCTCAGGGCTGAAGGGCAGAAGCAGGGTGGCAGTAAAGTAGCGCAGGGAGGAACACAGTAGATGTTAGTTGGGAGCTGCGGGACAGAGGGTAAGGGGAAAGGGGGCATCCTTGAGGAGGGGTCAGGACTAGAGAGTGGGGGCAGCTGGAGGCATGGAAGGTCCCAGGAATCAGGGACTGACAGGAACAGATTCCTACACCCCCCCACTGGATAGAAGCTGCAGAAGCCAGAGCAGCAGCCCTGGATTGCCTAGGCCAAGGGCCCTGAGTGAGTCCCACTGAGGATGAGGAAGAGGAGGAGGGGGTGTAGGAGGAGGAGGAGGAAGAGGAGGAGGAAGAGGAGAAAGAGGATGAGGAAGAAGAGGAGGAGGAGGAGGCGGAGGAGGAGGAGGAGGGGCAGGAGGGCAGCTGTCAGTAGGCAACGGGATTAATAGAGGCCTCCATTACAGAGGCATGTGTCCAGGCAGGCACCCACCAACACTCAGGGGCAGCTCAGGGCACCCAGGGACTTGGTGTGGGTATCTCTGGGGCGGGGACTGTCAGTCAGTCAGCAAGACTGTGTGTCAGTGCACATGGTGGGACAGGGGCCTGGCGGACCTTGGTCCCCCGCCCTGGACTGTCAGATGCCAGCCCCATGCCCAGACACACACCAATCCGCCCATAGCCCCTTGGCCCGGCCGACCAGCACCTGCTTTGGCCTGGGGCTCTGTCTCTGGTGGCTGGCCACCACCCCTCAAGTCAAGTTCAGCATGGGGTCATGGCTGCTGGTCAACTGGATGGGCGGGGTCCCCGTGGCCTAGCAACCACAGGAGCCCTCTGTGATGTCCTAGCCCCTGGCAATCTGTGCTGGCCACACTGGCACTGGGCAGCCCAACTGCCCTGCCACTAGGTCAGGCAACAGCGCCCAGATGCCTGGGCCCTGGCACAGAGGGACGGAAGGATGGCAAGACAGTGCTGACCGACGAGGGACCTCAGGGCTGGCAGCCAAGAGAAGACAGGTGGAGGTGCGCCCGGGATCCAGGGAGCCCAGGCCAGAGCTGCCTGCATGCCTGCCGGCCTTCCTGGATGTCTGTATGCTGCCTTTGTCCAGGTAGGTTTCTCAGGTCCCCTCCAATCCTGTCCTCTCCTGTCCTCTCCTGTCCTCACCATCCTGTCCCCTCTCCTTTCCTCCGCACTTTGCTTCTCTCCTTTGTCTGTCCTCTCTTCCAGGTGTCCTGCTCACCAGCTCCAGCACTTGTGATGGTTCTCCAGTGACAGCTGTTCGCAACCCCTTCCACCCCCTGCCTGCCCCTAATGTGACCCAGCTCACAGGGTCTCCGGCTCACCCCACCCAAACCCACACGCCCCAACACATTCCCTGGTTCAGCCCCTCTGCCCTATTCAGCCAAACTGGGCCTTTGCAACCTACCTATGCATCGTTGTTTCTCCTCACCATTCAAGGAGAGATCTCCTTTTGTACTTAGCTTGGTTGACTTGTGGATGGATGGATGGATGGATGGATGGATGGATGGATGGATGTATGGATGAATGGATGGATAGATGTATGGGTGGATGGATGGATGGATGGAAAGGTCAATGGATCGGTTTTGTAGAGGCAGATTATCATATAGGGGTACTGGAGTCCGCTGGTGTCAGATCCTTAGTCAATGTCAAATGTAAAACATTAATTCATCAATAACAAAAATGAATAAGCACCTAAATAAATAAATAAATATAAAAACTGGGTTAAAAAATACATGGCGTCTTTGCCTTTCTGCATATGGAATGCTGTGAGGATCTTAACAAGGAAAGCATTGTCCTGAGTAGCCCATTTGAAGTCGTGGAATATTTCCTTTTCCTTTTTCTTTTTTTACTTTCTATTTTCTTGATTATTCACTGGAATAAATAGACAGGAATTGAGAGGGAAGGGAGGTAGAGAGAGTTTGAGACACAGAGAGAGACAACTGCAGCACTTCCGCACCACTTGTAAAGATTTCCCCTGGCAGGTGCGAACCCGGGTGTTGAAGCCCAGTCCTCCTGCATTGTAACATGAGTGCTTAACTGGGTGTGGCACACCTGGTACCCTTGATGGGACACTTTTTTTTAGCAATGAAAAGAAATTCTCGTGGCAAGGTAATAAATAAATGAAGAAGTAAATAAAAGTGCATTTACATTATCTCAGTGGAAACACACAGGGACATATACGTCTCTGTTACCTGTATTACTTCTTCATGTATGGATTGATTGCCTCAAGAGGTTATTGCCACAGCTGAGTGCCTACACCACGAATAATCCACAGCTCCTGCACTCCATTTGTTCCCCTTTCGCTGCCCTTGTTGCTTGGTCACTGTGGTGGTTATTGTTGCGGTTGTTGTTGTTGTTGTTACTGACCTTGCATCTGACAGACACAAAAGGAGAGAGCAGAGGAAATACAGGGTGGGAGAGAAAGATAGAGCTCCTAAAGACCTGCTTCACCCCCTGTAAAGCGACTCCCCTGCAGGTGGCAGTCTGGGGGCCAGACCCCAAATCCTTCCACCTGTCCCCTCTATTCGTGATCGCCACAAGCCCTTAACCCTCTGACATACCGCCAAACCTCCCTGGATTTACTTTTGAAGGCAGTATCACCTGCCTCGTTTTGAATCCTCATTATCCTGAGGGTCAGTCCTGGAGACAGTGTCATGACACGACACATGGAGATCTCTGTTATCAGAGAGCACCTGGAACAGCAGCTGGGGCTCTAGTGCCCGGGCAGGAGCAACTCCCCATCCACCTTCCACGGAGTCCACCTGCCTGCATTTTGGTCCTTTTCCCTCCAAAAAAGATTTTTCCCTTTTTTAACTTTGAAACAGGCAGGAGACAGGTTACCCAGGCAGGGGAAAAAAAATAAAAAGCCTTTTTTTTTTTTTTTTTTTTACCAAAGTGAATGACCATCTTCTGGGAAGTATAGGTTTTGAACCTGAAAACTCTGTCTGTCTGTCTCTTAGTCCACAGAAAGAGCCACTAGCCCAGCCAGATCTCACGCTCAGATGGGGTGTTTTTGCCAGTCAAAGGTCTGCACAGCACACTAGGGATTGGGCGGCCTGAGACCCAAATGTTACATTGTAGATGGACTGTTTGCAGTTCTTGCTCCCCAGGACATTGGACTGTCTCAACTCCCTCCCCTACAGCATGAAAAAAAGACTCTTTCCAACCTTGGAGCAACTGGAGTGGGGGCGAGGGGAGCTGTTTGCATGTCTGCACTGCTCATGCCCAGGTGTCTGTGGGGGTCCGTGGCAGAGGCTGTAAGGTGCTAGGGGGCAGAAGGAGACTGTTTGAGAGGCAGGCTGCAGGCAGGGGAACCAGGAGTGTGTGCAGGTCTGTGTGTGTGGGTGTGGTGGCAGGGGGTTAGGGCAGGTCCCCGTGCTGGATGGTGAGATGGCAGCTGGGCTGGCCCTGGGCCCTCAGGGCTGAAGGGCAGAAGCAGGGTGGCAGTAAAGTAGCGCAGGGAGGAACACAGTAGATGTTAGTTGGGAGCTGCGGGACAGAGGGTAAGGGGAAAGGGGGCATCCTTGAGGAGGGGTCAGGACTAGAGAGTGGGGGCAGCTGGAGGCATGGAAGGTCCCAGGAATCAGGGACTGACAGGAACAGATTCCTACACCCCCCCACTGGATAGAAGCTGCAGAAGCCAGAGCAGCAGCCCTGGATTGCCTAGGCCAAGGGCCCTGAGTGAGTCCCGCTGAGGATGAGGAAGAGGAGGAGGGGGTTTAGGAGGAGGAGGAGGAAGAGGAGAAAGAGGAGGAGGAAGAAGAGGAGGAGGAGGCGGAGGAGGAGGAGGAGGGGCAGGAGGGCAGCTGTCAGTAGGCAACGGGATTAATAGAGGCCTCCATTACGGAGGCATGTGTCCAGGCAGGCACCCACCAACACTCAGGGGCAGCTCAGGGCACCCAGGGACTTGGTGTGGGTATCTCTGGGGCGGGGACTGTCAGTCAGTCAGCAAGACTGTGTGTCAGTGCACATGGTGGGACAGGGGCCTGGCGGACCTTGGTCCCCCGCCCTGGACTGTCAGATGCCAGCCCCATGCCCAGACACACACCAATCCGCCCATAGCCCCTTGGCCTGGCCGACCAGCACCTGCTTTGGCCTGGGGCTCTGTCTCTGGTGGCTGGCCACCACCCCTCAAGTCAAGTTCAGCATGGGGTCATGGCTGCTGGTCAACTGGATGGGCGGGGTCCCCGTGGCCTAGCAACCACAGGAGCCCTCTGTGATGTCCTAGCCCCTGGCAATCTGTGCTGGCCACACTGGCACTGGGCAGCCCAACTGCCCTGCCACTAGGTCAGGCAACAGCGCCCAGATGCCTGGGCCCTGGCACAGAGGGTCGGAAGGATGGCAAGACAGTGCTGACCGACGAGGGACCTCAGGGCTGGCAGCCAAGAGAAGACAGGTGGAGGTGCGCCCGGGATCCAGGGAGCCCAGGCCAGAGCTGCCTGCATGCCTGCCGGCCTTCCTGGATGTCTGTATGCTGCCTTTGTCCAGGTAGGTTTCTCAGGTCCCCTCCAATCCTGTCCTCTCCTGTCCTCTCCTGTCCTCACCATCCTGTCCCCTCTCCTTTCCTCCGCACTTTGCTTCTCTCCTTTGTCTGTCCTCTCTTCCAGGTGTCCTGCTCACCAGCTCCAGCACTTGTGATGGTTCTCCAGTGACAGCTGTTCGCAACCCCTTCCACCCCCTGCCTGCCCCTAATGTGACCCAGCTCACAGGGTCTCCGGCTCACCCCACCCAAACCCACACGCCCCAACACATTCCCTGGTTCAGCCCCTCTGCCCTATTCAGCCAAACTGGGCCTTTGCAACCTACCTATGCATTGTTGTTTCTCCTCACCATTCAAGGAGAGATCTCCTTTTGTACTTAGCTTGGTTGACTGGTGGATGGATGGATGGATGGATGGATGGATGGATGGATGGATGAATGGATGGATAGATGTATGGGTGGATGGATGGATGGATGGAAAGGTCAATGGATCGGTTTTGTAGAGGCAGATTACCATATAGGGGTACTGGAGTCCGCTGGTGTCAGATCCTTAGTCAATGTCAAATGTAAAACATTAATTCATCAATAACAAAAATGAATAAGCACCTAAATAAATAAATAAATATAAAAACTGGGTTAAAAAATACATGGCGTCTTTGCCTTTCTGCATATGGAATGCTGTGAGGATCTTAACAAGGAAAGCATTGTCCTGAGTAGCCCATTTGAAGTCGTGGAATATTTCCTTTTCCTTTTTCTTTTTTTACTTTCTATTTTCTTGATTATTCACTGGAATAAATAGACAGGAATTGAGAGGGAAGGGAGGTAGAGAGAGTTTGAGACACAGAGAGAGACAACTGCAGCACTTCCGCACCACTTGTAAAGATTTCCCCTGGCAGGTGCGAACCCGGGTGTTGAAGCCCAGTCCTCCTGCATTGTAACATGAGTGCTTAACTGGGTGTGGCACACCTGGTACCCTTGATGGGACACTTTTTTTTAGCAATGAAAAGAAATTCTCGTGGCAAGGTAATAAATAAATGAAGAAGTAAATAAAAGTGCATTTACATTATCTCAGTGGAAACACACAGGGACATATACGTCTCTGTTACCTGTATTACTTCTTCATGTATGGATTGATTGCCTCAAGAGGTTATTGCCACAGCTGAGTGCCTACACCACGAATAATCCACAGCTCCTGCACTCCATTTGTTCCCCTTTCGCTGCCCTTGTTGCTTGGTCACTGTGGTGGTTATTGTTGCGGTTGTTGTTGTTGTTGTTACTGACCTTGCATCTGACAGACACAAAAGGAGAGAGCAGAGGAAATACAGGGTGGGAGAGAAAGATAGAGCTCCTAAAGACCTGCTTCACCCCCTGTAAAGCGACTCCCCTGCAGGTGGCAGTCTGGGGGCCAGACCCCAAATCCTTCCACCTGTCCCCTCTATTCGTGATCGCCACAAGCCCTTAACCCTCTGACATACCGCCAAACCTCCCTGGATTTACTTTTGAAGGCAGTATCACCTGCCTCGTTTTGAATCCTCATTATCCTGAGGGTCAGTCCTGGAGACAGTGTCATGACACGACACATGGAGATCTCTGTTATCAGAGAGCACCTGGAACAGCAGCTGGGGCTCTAGTGCCCGGGCAGGAGCAACTCCCCATCCACCCTCCACGGAGTCCACCTGCCTGCATTTTGGTCCTTTTCCCTCCAAAAAAGATTTTTCCCTTTTTTAACTTTGAAACAGGCAGGAGACAGGTTACCCAGGCAGGGGAAAAAAAATAAAAAGCCTTTTTTTTTTTTTTTTTTTTTTTTTACCAAAGTGAATGACCATCTTCTGGGAAGTATAGGTTTTGAACCTGAAAACTCTGTCTTTCTGTCTCTTAGTCCACAGAAAGAGCCACTAGCCCAGCCAGATCTCACGCTCAGATGGGGTGTTTTTGCCAGTCAAAGGTCTGCACAGCACACTAGGGATTGGGCGGCCTGAGACCCAAATGTTACATTGTAGATGGACTGTTTGCAGTTCTTGCTCCCCAGGACATTGGACTGTCTCAACTCCCTCCCCTACAGCATGAAAAAAAGACTCTTGCCAACCTTGGAGCAACTGGAGTGGGGGCGAGGGGAGCTGTTTGCATGTCTGCACTGCTCATGCCCAGGTGTCTGTGGGGGTCCGTGGCAGAGGCTGTAAGGTGCTAGGGGGCAGAAGGAGACTGTTTGAGAGGCAGGCTGCAGGCAGGGGAACCAGGAGTGTGTGCAGGTCTGTGTGTGTGGGTGTGGTGGCAGGGGGTTAGGGCAGGTCCCCGTGCTGGATGGTGAGATGGCAGCTGGGCTGGCCCTGGGCCCTCAGGGCTGAAGGGCAGAAGCAGGGTGGCAGTAAAGTAGCGCAGGGAGGAACACAGTAGATGTTAGTTGGGAGCTGCGGGACAGAGGGTAAGGGGAAAGGGGGCATCCTTGAGGAGGGGTCAGGACTAGAGAGTGGGGGCAGCTGGAGGCATGGAAGGTCCCAGGAATCAGGGACTGACAGGAACAGATTCCTACACCCCCCCACTGGATAGAAGCTGCAGAAGCCAGAGCAGCAGCCCTGGATTGCCTAGGCCAAGGGCCCTGAGTGAGTCCCGCTGAGGATGAGGAAGAGGAGGAGGGGGTGTAGGAGGAGGAGGAGGAAGAGGAGAAAGAGGAGGAGGAAGAAGAGGAGGAGGAGGAGGCGGAGGAGGAGGGGCAGGAGGGCAGCTGTCAGTAGGCAACGGGATTAATAGAGGCCTCCATTACGGAGGCATGTGTCCAGGCAGGCACCCACCAACACTCAGGGGCAGCTCAGGGCACCCAGGGACTTGGTGTGGGTATCTCTGGGGCGGGGACTGTCAGTCAGTCAGCAAGACTGTGTGTCAGTGCACATGGTGGGACAGGGGCCTGGCGGACCTTGGTCCCCCGCCCTGGACTGTCAGATGCCAGCCCCATGCCCAGACACACACCAATCCGCCCATAGCCCCTTGGCCTGGCCGACCAGCACCTGCTTTGGCCTGGGGCTCTGTCTCTGGTGGCTGGCCACCACCCCTCAAGTCAAGTTCAGCATGGGGTCATGGCTGCTGGTCAACTGGATGGGCGGGGTCCCCGTGGCCTAGCAACCACAGGAGCCCTCTGTGATGTCCTAGCCCCTGGCAATCTGTGCTGGCCACACTGGCACTGGGCAGCCCAACTGCCCTGCCACTAGGTCAGGCAACAGCGCCCAGATGCCTGGGCCCTGGCACAGAGGGTCGGAAGGATGGCAAGACAGTGCTGACCGACGAGGGACCTCAGGGCTGGCAGCCAAGAGAAGACAGGTGGAGGTGCGCCCGGGATCCAGGGAGCCCAGGCCAGAGCTGCCTGCATGCCTGCCGGCCTTCCTGGATGTCTGTATGCTGCCTTTGTCCAGGTAGGTTTCTCAGGTCCCCTCCAATCCTGTCCTCTCCTGTCCTCTCCTGTCCTCACCATCCTGTCCCCTCTCCTTTCCTCCGCACTTTGCTTCTCTCCTTTGTCTGTCCTCTCTTCCAGGTGTCCTGCTCACCAGCTCCAGCACTTGTGATGGTTCTCCAGTGACAGCTGTTCGCAACCCCTTCCACCCCCTGCCTGCCCCTAATGTGACCCAGCTCACAGGGTCTCCGGCTCACCCCACCCAAACCCACACGCCCCAACACATTCCCTGGTTCAGCCCCTCTGCCCTATTCAGCCAAACTGGGCCTTTGCAACCTACCTATGCATCGTTGTTTCTCCTCACCATTCAAGGAGAGATCTCCTTTTGTACTTAGCTTGGTTGACTGGTGGATGGATGGATGGATGGATGGATGGATGGATGGATGGATGGATGTATGGATGAATGGATGGATAGATGTATGGGTGGATGGATGGATGGATGGAAAGGTCAATGGATCGGTTTTGTAGAGGCAGATTACCATATAGGGGTACTGGAGTCCGCTGGTGTCAGATCCTTAGTCAATGTCAAATGTAAAACATTAATTCATCAATAACAAAAATGAATAAGCACCTAAATAAATAAATAAATATAAAAACTGGGTTAAAAAATACATGGCGTCGTTGCCTTTCTGCATATGGAATGCTGTGAGGATCTTAACAAGGAAAGCATTGTCCTGAGTAGCCCATTTGAAGTCGTGGAATATTTCCTTTTCCTTTTTCTTTTTTTACTTTCTATTTTCTTGATTATTCACTGGAATAAATAGACAGGAATTGAGAGGGAAGGGAGGTAGAGAGAGTTTGAGACACAGAGAGAGACAACTGCAGCACTTCCGCACCACTTGTAAAGATTTCCCCTGGCAGGTGCGAACCCGGGTGTTGAAGCCCAGTCCTCCTGCATTGTAACATGAGTGCTTAACTGGGTGTGGCACACCTGGTACCCTTGATGGGACACTTTTTTTTAGCAATGAAAAGAAATTCTCGTGGCAAGGTAATAAATAAATGAAGAAGTAAATAAAAGTGCATTTACATTATCTCAGTGGAAACACACAGGGACATATACGTCTCTGTTACCTGTATTACTTCTTCATGTATGGATTGATTGCCTCAAGAGGTTATTGCCACAGCTGAGTGCCTACACCACGAATAATCCACAGCTCCTGCACTCCATTTGTTCCCCTTTCGCTGCCCTTGTTGCTTGGTCACTGTGGTGGTTATTGTTGAGGTTGTTGTTGTTGTTGTTACTGACCTTGCATCTGACAGACACAAAAGGAGAGAGCAGAGGAAATACAGGGTGGGAGAGAAAGATAGAGCTCCTAAAGACCTGCTTCACCCCCTGTAAAGCGACTCCCCTGCAGGTGGCAGTCTGGGGGCCAGACCCCAAATCCTTCCACCTGTCCCCTCTATTCGTGATCGCCACAAGCCCTTAACCCTCTGACATACCGCCAAACCTCCCTGGATTTACTTTTGAAGGCAGTATCACCTGCCTCGTTTTGAATCCTCATTATCCTGAGGGTCAGTCCTGGAGACAGTGTCATGACACGACACATGGAGATCTCTGTTATCAGAGAGCACCTGGAACAGCAGCTGGGGCTCTAGTGCCCGGGCAGGAGCAACTCCCCATCCACCCTCCACGGAGTCCACCTGCCTGCATTTTGGTCCTTTTCCCTCCAAAAAAGATTTTTCCCTTTTTTAACTTTGAAACAGGCAGGAGACAGGTTACCCAGGCAGGGGAAAAAAAATAAAAAGCCTTTTTTTTTTTTTTTTTTTTTTTTTTTTACCAAAGTGAATGACCATCTTCTGGGAAGTATAGGTTTTGAACCTGAAAACTCTGTCTGTCTGTCTCTTAGTCCACAGAAAGAGCCACTAGCCCAGCCAGATCTCACGCTCAGATGGGGTGTTTTTGCCAGTCAAAGGTCTGCACAGCGCACTAGGGATTGGGCGGCCTGAGACCCAAATGTTACATTGTAGATGGACTGTTTGCAGTTCTTGCTCCCCAGGACATTGGACTGTCTCAACTCCCTCCCCTACAGCATGAAAAAAAGACTCTTGCCAACCTTGGAGCCACTGGAGTGGGGGCGAGGGGAGCTGTTTGCATGTCTGCACTGCTCATGCCCAGGTGTCTGTGGGGGTCCGTGGCAGAGGCTGTAAGGTGCTAGGGGGCAGAAGGAGACTGTTTGAGAGGCAGGCTGCAGGCAGGGGAACCAGGAGTGTGTGCAGGTCTGTGTGTGTGGGTGTGGTGGCAGGGGGTTAGGGCAGGTCCCCGTGCTGGATGGTGAGATGGCAGCTGGGCTGGCCCTGGGCCCTCAGGGCTGAAGGGCAGAAGCAGGGTGGCAGTAAAGTAGCGCAGGGAGGAACACAGTAGATGTTAGTTGGGAGCTGCGGGACAGAGGGTAAGGGGAAAGGGGGCATCCTTGAGGAGGGGTCAGGACTAGAGAGTGGGGGCAGCTGGAGGCATGGAAGGTCCCAGGAATCAGGGACTGACAGGAACAGATTCCTACACCCCCCCACTGGATAGAAGCTGCAGAAGCCAGAGCAGCAGCCCTGGATTGCCTAGGCCAAGGGCCCTGAGTGAGTCCCGCTGAGGATGAGGAAGAGGAGGAGGGGGTTTAGGAGGAGGAGGAGGAAGAGGAGAAAGAGGAGGAGGAAGAAGAGGAGGAGGAGGAGGCGGAGGAGGAGGAGGAGGGGCAGGAGGGCAGCTGTCAGTAGGCAACGGGATTAATAGAGGCCTCAATTACGGAGGCATGTGTCCAGGCAGGCACCCACCAACATTCAGGGGCAGCTCAGGGCACCCAGGGACTTGGTGTGGGTATCTCTGGGGCGGGGACTGTCAGTCAGTCAGCAAGACTGTGTGTCAGTGCACATGGTGGGACAGGGGCCTGGCGGACCTTGGTCCCCCGCCCTGGACTGTCAGATGCCAGCCCCATGCCCAGACACACACCAATCCGCCCATAGCCCCTTGGCCCGGCCGACCAGCACCTGCTTTGGCCTGGGGCTCTGTCTCTGGTGGCTGGCCACCACCCCTCAAGTCAAGTTCAGCATGGGGTCATGGCTGCTGGTCAACTGGATGGGCGGGGTCCCCGTGGCCTAGCAACCACAGGAGCCCTCTGTGATGTCCTAGCCCCTGGCAATCTGTGCTGGCCACACTGGCACTGGGCAGCCCAACTGCCCTGCCACTAGGTCAGGCAACAGCGCCCAGACGCCTGGGCCCTGGCACAGAGGGACGGAAGGATGGCAAGACAGTGCTGACCGACGAGGGACCTCAGGGCTGGCAGCCAAGAGAAGACAGGTGGAGGTGCGCCCCGGATCCAGGGAGCCCAGGCCAGAGCTGCCTGCATGCCTGCCGGCCTTCCTGGATGTCTGTATGCTGCCTTTGTCCAGGTAGGTTTCTCAGGTCCCCTCCAATCCTGTCCTCTCCTGTCCTCTCCTGTCCTCACCATCCTGTCCCCTCTCCTTTCCTCCGCACTTTGCTTCTCTCCTTTGTCTGTCCTCTCTTCCAGGTGTCCTGCTCACCAGCTCCAGCACTTGTGATGGTTCTCCAGTGACAGCTGTTCGCAACCCCTTCCACCCCCTGCCTGCCCCTAATGTGACCCAGCTCACAGGGTCTCCGGCTCACCCCACCCAAACCCACACGCCCCAACACATTCCCTGGTTCAGCCCCTCTGCCCTATTCAGCCAAACTGGGCCTTTGCAACCTACCTATGCATCGTTGTTTCTCCTCACCATTCAAGGAGAGATCTCCTTTTGTACTTAGCTTGGTTGACTGGTGGATGGATGGATGGATGGATGTATGTATGGATGAATGGATGGATAGATGTATGGGTGGATGGATGGATGGATGGAAAGGTCAATGGATCGGTTTTGTAGAGGCAGATTACCATATAGGGGTATTGGAGTCCGCTGGTGTCAGATCCTTAGTCAATGTCAAATGTAAAACATTAATTCATCAATAACAAAAATGAATAAGCACCTAAATAAATAAATAAATATAAAAACTGGGTTAAAAAATACATGGCGTCTTTGCCTTTCTGCATATGGAATGCTGTGAGGATCTTAACAAGGAAAGCATTGTCCTGAGTAGCCCATTTGAAGTCGTGGAATATTTCCTTTTCCTTTTTCTTTTTTTACTTTCTATTTTCTTGATTATTCACTGGAATAAATAGACAGGAATTGAGAGGGAAGGGAGGTAGAGAGAGTTTGAGACACAGAGAGAGACAACTGCAGCACTTCCGCACCACTTGTAAAGATTTCCCCTGGCAGGTGCGAACCCGGGTGTTGAAGCCCAGTCCTCCTGCATTGTAACATGAGTGCTTAACTGGGTGTGGCACACCTGGTACCCTTGATGGGACACTTTTTTTTAGCAATGAAAAGAAATTCTCGTGGCAAGGTAATAAATAAATGAAGAAGTAAATAAAAGTGCATTTACATTATCTCAGTGGAAACACACAGGGACATATACGTCTCTGTTACCTGTATTACTTCTTCATGTATGGATTGATTGCCTCAAGAGGTTATTGCCACAGCTGAGTGCCTACACCACGAATAATCCACAGCTCCTGCACTCCATTTGTTCCCCTTTCGCTGCCCTTGTTGCTTGGTCACTGTGGTGGTTATTGTTGCGGTTGTTGTTGTTGTTGTTACTGACCTTGCATCTGACAGACACAAAAGGAGAGAGCAGAGGAAATACAGGGTGGGAGAGAAAGATAGAGCTCCTAAAGACCTGCTTCACCCCCTGTAAAGCGACTCCCCTGCAGGTGGCAGTCTGGGGGCCAGACCCCAAATCCTTCCACCTGTCCCCTCTATTCGTGATCGCCACAAGCCCTTAACCCTCTGACATACCGCCAAACCTCCCTGGATTTACTTTTGAAGGCAGTATCACCTGCCTCGTTTTGAATCCTCATTATCCTGAGGGTCAGTCCTGGAGACAGTGTCATGACACGACACATGGAGATCTCTGTTATCAGAGAGCACCTGGAACAGCAGCTGGGGCTCTAGTGCCCGGGCAGGAGCAACACCCCATCCACCCTCCACGGAGTCCACCTGCCTGCATTTTGGTCCTTTTCCCTCCAAAAAAGATTTTTCCCTTTTTTAACTTTGAAACAGGCAGGAGACAGGTTACCCAGGCAGGGGAAAAAAAATAAAAAGCCTTTTTTTTTTTTTTTTTTTTTTTTACCGAAGTGAATGACCATCTTCTGGGAAGTATAGGTTTTGAACCTGAAAACTCTGTCTGTCTGTCTCTTAGTCCACAGAAAGAGCCACTAGCCCAGCCAGATCTCACGCACAGATGGGGTGTTTTTGCCAGTCAAAGGTCTGCACAGCACACTAGGGATTGGGCGGCCTGAGACCCAAATGTAACATTGTAAATGGACTGTTTGCAGTTATTGCTCCCCAGGACATTGGACTGTCTCAACTCCCTCCCCTACAGCATGAAAAAAAGACTCTTTCCAACCTTGGAGCAACTGGAGTGGGGGAGAGGGGAGCTGTTTGCATGTCTGCACTGCTCATGCCCAGGTGTCTGTGGGGGTCCGTTGCAGAGGCTGTAAGGTGCTAGGGGGCAGAAGGAGACTGTTTGAGAGGCAGGCTGCAGGCAGGGGAACCAGGAGTGTGTGCAGGTCTGTGTGTGTGGGTGTGGTGGCAGGGGGTTAGGGCAGGTCCCCGTGCTGGATGGTGAGATGGCAGCTGGGCTGGCCCTGGGCCCTCAGGGCTGAAGGGCAGAAGCAGGGTGGCAGTAAAGTAGCGCAGGGAGGAACACAGTAGATGTTAGTTGGGAGCTGCGGGACAGAGGGTAAGGGGAAAGGGGGCATCCTTGAGGAGGGGTCAGGACTAGAAAGTGGGGGCAGCTGGAGGCATGGAAGGTCCCCGGAATCAGGGACTGACAGGAACAGATTCCTACACCCCCCCACTGGATAGAAGCTGCAGAAGCCAGAGCAGCAGCCCTGGATTGCCTAGGCCAAGGGCCCTGAGTGAGTCCCGCTGAGGATGAGGAAGAGGAGGAGGGGTGTAGTAGGAGGAGGAGGAAGAGGAGGAGGAAGAGGAGAAAGAGGAGGAGGAAGAAGAGGAGGAGGAGGAGGCGGAGGAGGAGGAGGAGGGGCAGGAGGGCAGCTGTCAGTAGGCAACGGGATTAATAGAGGCCTCCATTACGGAGGCATGTGTCCAGGCAGGCACCCACCAACCCTCAGGGGCAGCTCAGGGCACCCAGGGACTTGGTGTGGGTATCTCTGGGGCGGGGACTGTCAGTCAGTCAGCAAGACTGTGTGTCAGTGCACATGGTGGGACAGGGGCCTGGCGGACCTTGGTCCCCCGCCATGGACTGTCAGATGCCAGCCCCATGCCCAGACACACACCAATCCGCCCATAGCCCCTTGGCCCGGCCGACCAGCACCTGCTTTGGCCTGAGGCTCTGTCTCTGGTGGCTGGCCACCACCCCTCAAGTCAAGTTCAGCATGGGGTCATGGCTGCTGGTCAACTGGATGGGCGGGGTCCCCGTGGCCTAGCAACCACAGGAGCCCTCTGTGATGTCCTAGCCCCTGGCAATCTGTGCTGGCCACACTGGCACTGGGCAGCCCAACTGCCCTGCCACTAGGTCAGGCAACAGCGCCCAGACGCCTGGGCCCTGGCACAGAGGGACGGAAGGATGGCAAGACAGTGCTGACCGACGAGGGACCTCAGGGCTGGCAGCCAAGAGAAGACAGGTGGAGGTGCGCCCGGTATCCAGGGAGCCCAGGCCAGAGCTGCCTGCATGCCTGCCGGCCTTCCTGGATGTCTGTATGCTGCCTTTGTCCAGGTAGGTTTCTCAGGTCCCCTCCAATCCTGTCCTCTCCTGTCCTCTCCTGTCCTCACCATCCTGTCCCCTCTCCTCTCCTCCGCACTTTGCTTCTCTCCTTTGTCTGTCCTCTCTTCCAGGTGTCCTGCTCACCAGCTCCAGCACTTGTGATGGTTCTCCAGTGACAGCTGTTCGCAACCCCTTCCACCCCCTGCCTGCCCCTAATGTGACCCAGCTCACAGGGTCTCCGGCTCACCCCACCCAAACCCACACGCCCCAACACATTCCCTGGTTCAGCCCCTCTGCCCTATTCAGCCAAACTGGGCCTTTGCAACCTACCTATGCATCGTTGTTTCTCCTCACCATTCAAGGAGAGATCTCCTTTTGTACTTAGCTTGGTTGACTGGTGGATGGATGGATGGATGGATGGATGGATGGATGGATGGATGGATGTATGGATGAATGGATGGATAGATGTATGGGTGGATGGATGGATGGATGGAAAGGTCAATGGATTGGTTTTGTAGAGGCAGATTACCATAGGGGTACTGGAGTCCGCTGGTGTCAGATCCTTAGTCAATGTCAAATGTAAAACATTAATTCATCAATAACAAAAATGAATAAGCACCTAAATAAATAAATAAATATAAAAACTGGGTTAAAAAATACATGGCGTCTTTGCCTTTCTGCATATGGAATGCTGTGAGGATCTTAACAAGGAAAGCATTGTCCTGAGTAGCCCATTTGAAGTCGTGGAATATTTCCTTTTCCTTTTTCTTTTTTTACTTTCTATTTTCTTGATTATTCACTGGAATAAATAGACAGGAATTGAGAGGGAAGGGAGGTAGAGAGAGTTTGAGACACAGAGAGAGACAACTGCAGCACTTCCGCACCACTTGTAAAGATTTCCCCTGGCAGGTGCGAACCCGGGTGTTGAAGCCCAGTCCTCCTGCATTGTAACATGAGTGCTTAACTGGGTGTGGCACACCTGGTACCCTTGATGGGACACTTTTTTTTAGCAATGAAAAGAAATTCTCGTGGCAAGGTAATAAATAAATGAAGAAGTAAATAAAAGTGCATTTACATTATCTCAGTGGAAACACACAGGGACATATACGTCTCTGTTACCTGTATTACTTCTTCATGTATGGATTGATTGCCTCAAGAGTTTATTGCCACAGCTGAGTGCCTACACCACGAATAATCCACAGCTCCTGCACTCCATTTGTTCCCCTTTCGCTGCCCTTGTTGCTTGGTCACTGTGGTGGTTATTGTTGCGGTTGTTGTTGTTGTTGTTACTGACCTTGCATCTGACAGACACAAAAGGAGAGAGCAGAGGAAATACAGGGTGGGAGAGAAAGATAGAGCTCCTAAAGACCTGCTTCACCCCCTGTAAAGCGACTCCCCTGCAGGTGGCAGTCTGGGGGCCAGACCCCAAATCCTTCCACCTGTCCCCTCTATTCGTGATCGCCACAAGCCCTTAACCCTCTGACATACCGCCAAACCTCCCTGGATTTACTTTTGAAGGCAGTATCACCTGCCTCGTTTTGAATCCTCATTATCCTGAGGGTCAGTCCTGGAGACAGTGTCATGACACGACAAATGGAGATCTCTGTTATCAGAGAGCACCTGGAACAGCAGCTGGGGCTCTAGTGCCCGGGCAGGAGCAACTCCCCATCCACCTTCCACGGAGTCCACCTGCCTGCATTTTGGTCCTTTTCCCTCCAAAAAGATTTTTCCCTTTTTTAACTTTGAAACAGGCAGGAGACAGGTTACCCAGGCAGGGGAAAAAAAATAAAAAGCCTTTTTTTTTTTTTTTTTTTTACCGAAGTGAATGACCATCTTCTGGGAAGTATAGGTTTTGAACCTGAAAACTCTGTCTGTCTGTCTCTTAGTCCACAGAAAGAGCCACTAGCCCAGCCAGATCTCACGCACAGATGGGGTGTTTTTGCCAGTCAAAGGTCTGCACAGCACACTAGGGATTGGGCGGCCTGAGACCCAAATGTTACATTGTAGATGGACTGTTTGCAGTTCTTGCTCCCCAGGACATTGGACTGTCTCAACTCCCTCCCCTACAGCATGAAAAAAAGACTCTTTCCAACCTTGGAGCAACTGGAGTGGGGGCGAGGGGAGCTGTTTGCATGTCTGCACTGCTCATGCCCAGGTGTCTGTGGGGGTCCGTGGCAGAGGCTGTAAGGTGCTAGGGGGCAGAAGGAGACTGTTTGAGAGGCAGGCTGCAGGCAGGGGAACCAGGAGTGTGTGCAGGTCTGTGTGTGTGGGTGTGGTGGCAGGGGGTTAGGGCAGGTCCCCGTGCTGGATGGTGAGATGGCAGCTGGGCTGGCCCTGGGCCCTCAGGGCTGAAGGGCAGAAGCAGGGTGGCAGTAAAGTAGCGCAGGGAGGAACACAGTAGATGTTAGTTGGGAGCTGCGGGACAGAGGGTAAGGGGAAAGGGGGCATCCTTGAGGAGGGGTCAGGACTAGAAAGTGGGGGCAGCTGGAGGCATGGAAGGTCCCAGGAATCAGGGACTGACAGGAACAGATTCCTACACCCCCCCACTGGATAGAAGCTGCAGAAGCCAGAGCAGCAGCCCTGGATTGTCTAGGCCAAGGGCCCTGAGTGAGTCCCGCTGAGGATGAGGAAGAGGAGGAGGGGGTGTAGGAGGAGGAGGAGGAAGAGGAGGAGGAAGAGGAGAAAGAGGAGGAGGAAGAAGAGGAGGAGGAGGAGGCGGAGGAGGAGGAGGAGGGGCAGGAGGGCAGCTGTCAGTAGGCAACGGGATTAATAGAGGCCTCCATTACGGAGGCATGTGTCCAGGCAGGCACCCACCAACCCTCAGGGGCAGCTCAGGGCACCCAGGGACTTGGTGTGGGTATCTCTGGGGCGGGGACTGTCAGTCAGTCAGCAAGACTGTGTGTCAGTGCACATGGTGGGACAGGGGCCTGGCGGACCTTGGTCCCCCGCCCTGGACTGTCAGATGCCAGCCCCATGCCCAGACACACACCAATCTGCCCATAGCCCCTTGGCCCGGCCGACCAGCACCTGCTTTGGCCTGAGGCTCTGTCTCTGGTGGCTGGCCACCACCCCTCAAGTCAAGTTCAGCATGGGGTCATGGCTGCTGGTCAACTGGATGGGCGGGGTCCCCGTGGCCTAGCAACCACAGGAGCCCTCTGTGATGTCCTAGCCCCTGGCAATCTGTGCTGGCCACACTGGCACTGGGCAGCCCAACTGCCCTGCCACTAGGTCAGGCAACAGCGCCCAGACGCCTGGGCCCTGGCACAAAGGGACGGAAGGATGGCAAGACAGTGCTGACCGACGAGGGACCTCAGGGCTGGCAGCCAAGAGAAGACAGGTGGAGGTGCGCCCGGTATCCAGGGAGCCCAGGCCAGAGCTGCCTGCATGCCTGCCGGCCTTCCTGGATGTCTGTATGCTGCCTTTGTCCAGGTAGGTTTCTCAGGTCCCCTCCAATCCTGTCCTCTCCTGTCCTCTCCTGTCCTCACCATCCTGTCCCCTCTCCTTTCCTCCGCACTTTGCTTCTCTCCTTTGTCTGTCCTCTCTTCCAGGTGTCCTGCTCACCAGCTCCAGCACTTGTGATGGTTCTCCAGTGACAGCTGTTCGCAACCCCTTCCACCCCCTGCCTGCCCCTAATGTGACCCAGCTCACAGGGTCTCCGGCTCACCCCACCCAAACCCACACGCCCCAACACATTCCCTGGTTCAGCCCCTCTGCCCTATTCAGCCAAACTGGGCCTTTGCAACCTACCTATGCATCGTTGTTTCTCCTCACCATTCAAGGAGAGATCTCCTTTTGTACTTAGCTTGGTTGACTGGTGGATGGATGGATGGATGGATGGATGGATGGATGAATGGATGGATAGATGTATGGGTGGATGGATGGATGGATGGAAAGGTCAATGGATCGGTTTTGTAGAGGCAGATTACCATATAGGGGTATTGGAGTCCGCTGGTGTCAGATCCTTAGTCAATGTCAAATGTAAAACATTAATTCATCAATAACAAAAATGAATAAGCACCTAAATAAATAAATAAATATAAAAACTGGGTTAAAAAATACATGGCGTCTTTGCCTTTCTGCATATGGAATGCTGTGAGGATCTTAACAAGGAAAGCATTGTCCTGAGTAGCCCATTTGAAGTCGTGGAATATTTCCTTTTCCTTTTTCTTTTTTTACTTTCTATTTTCTTGATTATTCACTGGAATAAATAGACAGGAATTGAGAGGGAAGGGAGGTAGAGAGAGTTTGAGACACAGAGAGAGACAACTGCAGCACTTCCGCACCACTTGTAAAGATTTCCCCTGGCAGGTGCGAACCCGGGTGTTGAAGCCCAGTCCTCCTGCATTGTAACATGAGTGCTTAACTGGGTGTGGCACACCTGGTACCCTTGATGGGACACTTTTTTTTAGCAATGAAAAGAAATTCTCGTGGCAAGGTAATAAATAAATGAAGAAGTAAATAAAAGTGCATTTACATTATCTCAGTGGAAACACACAGGGACATATACGTCTCTGTTACCTGTATTACTTCTTCATGTATGGATTGATTGCCTCAAGAGGTTATTGCCACAGCTGAGTGCCTACACCACGAATAATCCACAGCTCCTGCACTCCATTTGTTCCCCTTTCGCTGCCCTTGTTGCTTGGTCACTGTGGTGGTTATTGTTGCGGTTGTTGTTGTTGTTGTTACTGACCTTGCATCTGACAGACACAAAAGGAGAGAGCAGAGGAAATACAGGGTGGGAGAGAAAGATAGAGCTCCTAAAGACCTGCTTCACCCCCTGTAAAGCGACTCCCCTGCAGGTGGCAGTCTGGGGGCCAGACCCCAAATCCTTCCACCTGTCCCCTCTATTCGTGATCGCCACAAGCCCTTAACCCTCTGACATACCGCCAAACCTCCCTGGATTTACTTTTGAAGGCAGTATCACCTGCCTCGTTTTGAATCCTCATTATCCTGAGGGTCAGTCCTGGAGACAGTGTCATGACACGACACATGGAGATCTCTGTTATCAGAGAGCACCTGGAACAGCAGCTGGGGCTCTAGTGCCCGGGCAGGAGCAACTCCCCATCCACCCTCCACGGAGTCCACCTGCCTGCATTTTGGTCCTTTTCCCTCCAAAAAAGATTTTTCCCTTTTTTAACTTTGAAACAGGCAGGAGACAGGTTACCCAGGCAGGGGAAAAAAAATAAAAAGCCTTTTTTTTTTTTTTTTTTTTTTTTTTTTACCGAAGTGAATGACCATCTTCTGGGAAGTATAGGTTTTGAACCTGAAAACTCTGTCTGTCTGTCTCTTAGTCCACAGAAAGAGCCACTAGCCCAGCCAGATCTCACGCACAGATGGGGTGTTTTTGCCAGTCAAAGGTCTGCACAGCACACTAGGGATTGGGCGGCCTGAGACCCAAATGTTACATTGTAGATGGACTGTTTGCAGTTATTGCTCCCCAGGACATTGGACTGTCTCAACTCCCTCCCCTACAGCATGAAAAAAAGACTCTTGCCAACCTTGGAGCAACTGGAGTGGGGGAGAGGGGAGCTGTTTGCATGTCTGCACTGCTCATGCCCAGGTGTCTGTGGGGGTCCGTTGCAGAGGCTGTAAGGTGCTAGGGGGCAGAAGGAGACTGTTTGAGAGGCAGGCTGCAGGCAGGGGAACCAGGAGTGTGTGCAGGTCTGTGTGTGTGGGTGTGGTGGCAGGGGGTTAGGGCAGGTCCCCGTGCTGGATGGTGAGATGGCAGCTGGGCTGGCCCTGGGCCCTCAGGGCTGAAGGGCAGAAGCAGGGTGGCAGTAAAGTAGCGCAGGGAGGAACACAGTAGATGTTAGTTGGGAGCTGCGGGACAGAGGGTAAGGGGAAAGGGGGCATCCTTGAGGAGGGGTCAGGACTAGAAAGTGGGGGCAGCTGGAGGCATGGAAGGTCCCAGGAATCAGGGACTGACAGGAACAGATTCCTACACCCCCCCACTGGATAGAAGCTGCAGAAGCCAGAGCAGCAGCCCTGGATTGCCTAGGCCAAGGGCCCTGAGTGAGTCCCGCTGAGGATGAGGAAGAGGAGGAGGGGGTGTAGGAGGAGGAGGAGGAAGAGGAGGAGGAAGAGGAGAAAGAGGAGGAGGAAGAAGAGGAGGAGGAGGAGGCGGAGGAGGAGGAGGAGGGGCAGGAGGGCAGCTGTCAGTAGGCAACGGGATTAATAGAGGCCTCCATTACGGAGGCATGTGTCCAGGCAGGCACCCACCAACCCTCAGGGGCAGCTCAGGGCACCCAGGGACTTGGTGTGGGTATCTCTGGGGCGGGGACTGTCAGTCAGTCAGCAAGACTGTGTGTCAGTGCACATGGTGGGACAGGGGCCTGGCGGACCTTGGTCCCCCGCCCTGGACTGTCAGATGCCAGCCCCATGCCCAGACACACACCAATCCGCCCATAGCCCCTTGGCCCGGCCGACCAGCACCTGCTTTGGCCTGAGGCTCTGTCTCTGGTGGCTGGCCACCACCCCTCAAGTCAAGTTCAGCATGGGGTCATGGCTGCTGGTCAACTGGATGGGCGGGGTCCCCGTGGCCTAGCAACCACAGGAGCCCTCTGTGATGTCCTAGCCCCTGGCAATCTGTGCTGGCCACACTGGCACTGGGCAGCCCAACTGCCCTGCCACTAGGTCAGGCAACAGCGCCCAGACGCCTGGGCCCTGGCACAGAGGGACGGAAGGATGGCAAGACAGTGCTGACCGACGAGGGACCTCAGGGCTGGCAGCCAAGAGAAGACAGGTGGAGGTGCGCCCGGTATCCAGGGAGCCCAGGCCAGAGCTGCCTGCATGCCTGCCGGCCTTCCTGGATGTCTGTATGCTGCCTTTGTCCAGGTAGGTTTCTCAGGTCCCCTCCAATCCTGTCCTCTCCTGTCCTCTCCTGTCCTCACCATCCTGTCCCCTCTCCTCTCCTCCGCACTTTGCTTCTCTCCTTTGTCTGTCCTCTCTTCCAGGTGTCCTGCTCACCAGCTCCAGCACTTGTGATGGTTCTCCAGTGACAGCTGTTCGCAACCCCTTCCACCCCCTGCCTGCCCCTAATGTGACCCAGCTCACAGGGTCTCCGGCTCACCCCACCCAAACCCACACGCCCCAACACATTCCCTGGTTCAGCCCCTCTGCCCTATTCAGCCAAACTGGGCCTTTGCAACCTACCTATGCATCGTTGTTTCTCCTCACCATTCAAGGAGAGATCTCCTTTTGTACTTAGCTTGGTTGACTGGTGGATGGATGGATGGATGGATGGATGGATGGATGGATGGATGGATGTATGGATGAATGGATGGATAGATGTATGGGTGGATGGATGGATGGATGGAAAGGTCAATGGATTGGTTTTGTAGAGGCAGATTACCATAGGGGTACTGGAGTCCGCTGGTGTCAGATCCTTAGTCAATGTCAAATGTAAAACATTAATTCATCAATAACAAAAATGAATAAGCACCTAAATAAATAAATAAATATGAAAACTGGGTTAAAAAATACATGGCGTCTTTGCCTTTCTGCATATGGAATGCTGTGAGGATCTTAACAAGGAAAGCATTGTCCTGAGTAGCCCATTTGAAGTCGTGGAATATTTCCTTTTCCTTTTTCTTTTTTTACTTTCTATTTTCTTGATTATTCACTGGAATAAATAGACAGGAATTGAGAGGGAAGGGAGGTAGAGAGAGTTTGAGACACAGAGAGAGACAACTGCAGCACTTCCGCACCACTTGTAAAGATTTCCCCTGGCAGGTGCGAACCCGGGTGTTGAAGCCCAGTCCTCCTGCATTGTAACATGAGTGCTTAACTGGGTGTGGCACACCTGGTACCCTTGATGGGACACTTTTTTTTAGCAATGAAAAGAAATTCTCGTGGCAAGGTAATAAATAAATGAAGAAGTAAATAAAAGTGCATTTACATTATCTCAGTGGAAACACACAGGGACATATACGTCTCTGTTACCTGTATTACTTCTTCATGTATGGATTGATTGCCTCAAGAAGTTATTGCCACAGCTGAGTGCCTACACCACGAATAATCCACAGCTCCTGCACTCCATTTGTTCCCCTTTCGCTGCCCTTGTTGCTTGGTCACTGTGGTGGTTATTGTTGCGGTTGTTGTTGTTGTTGTTACTGACCTTGCATCTGACAGACACAAAAGGAGAGAGCAGAGGAAATACAGGGTGGGAGAGAAAGATAGAGCTCCTAAAGACCTGCTTCACCCCCTGTAAAGCGACTCCCCTGCAGGTGGCAGTCTGGGGGCCAGACCCCAAATCCTTCCACCTGTCCCCTCTATTCGTGATCGCCACAAGCCCTTAACCCTCTGACATACCGCCAAACCTCCCTGGATTTACTTTTGAAGGCAGTATCACCTGCCTCGTTTTGAATCCTCATTATCCTGAGGGTCAGTCCTGGAGACAGTGTCATGACACGACACATGGAGATCTCTGTTATCAGAGAGCACCTGGAACAGCAGCTGGGGCTCTAGTGCCCGGGCAGGAGCAACTCCCCATCCACCCTCCACGGAGTCCACCTGCCTGCATTTTGGTCCTTTTCCCTCCAAAAAAGATTTTTCCCTTTTTTAACTTTGAAACAGGCAGGAGACAGGTTACCCAGGCAGGGGAAAAAAAATAAAAAGCCTTTTTTTTTTTTTTTTTTTTTTTTTTTTACCGAAGTGAATGACCATCTTCTGGGAAGTATAGGTTTTGAACCTGAAAACTCTGTCTGTCTGTCTCTTAGTCCACAGAAAGAGCCACTAGCCCAGCCAGATCTCACGCACAGATGGGGTGTTTTTGCCAGTCAAAGGTCTGCACAGCACACTAGGGATTGGGCGGCCTGAGACCCAAATGTTACATTGTAGATGGACTGTTTGCAGTTATTGCTCCCCAGGACATTGGACTGTCTCAACTCCCTCCCCTACAGCATGAAAAAAAGACTCTTGCCAACCTTGGAGCAACTGGAGTGGGGGAGAGGGGAGCTGTTTGCATGTCTGCACTGCTCATGCCCAGGTGTCTGTGGGGGTCCGTTGCAGAGGCTGTAAGGTGCTAGGGGGCAGAAGGAGACTGTTTGAGAGGCAGGCTGCAGGCAGGGGAACCAGGAGTGTGTGCAGGTCTGTGTGTGTGGGTGTGGTGGCAGGGGGTTAGGGCAGGTCCCCGTGCTGGATGGTGAGATGGCAGCTGGGCTGGCCCTGGGCCCTCAGGGCTGAAGGGCAGAAGCAGGGTGGCAGTAAAGTAGCGCAGGGAGGAACACAGTAGATGTTAGTTGGGAGCTGCGGGACAGAGGGTAAGGGGAAAGGGGGCATCCTTGAGGAGGGGTCAGGACTAGAAAGTGGGGGCAGCTGGAGGCATGGAAGGTCCCAGGAATCAGGGACTGACAGGAACAGATTCCTACACCCCCCCACTGGATAGAAGCTGCAGAAGCCAGAGCAGCAGCCCTGGATTGCCTAGGCCAAGGGCCCTGAGTGAGTCCCGCTGAGGATGAGGAAGAGGAGGAGGGGGTGTAGGAGGAGGAGGAGGAAGAGGAGGAGGAAGAGGAGAAAGAGGAGGAGGAAGAAGAGGAGGAGGAGGAGGCGGAGGAGGAGGAGGAGGGGCAGGAGGGCAGCTGTCAGTAGGCAACGGGATTAATAGAGGCCTCCATTACGGAGGCATGTGTCCAGGCAGGCACCCACCAACCCTCAGGGGCAGCTCAGGGCACCCAGGGACTTGGTGTGGGTATCTCTGGGGCGGGGACTGTCAGTCAGTCAGCAAGACTGTGTGTCAGTGCACATGGTGGGACAGGGGCCTGGCGGACCTTGGTCCCCCGCCCTGGACTGTCAGATGCCAGCCCCATGCCCAGACACACACCAATCCGCCCATAGCCCCTTGGCCCGGCCGACCAGCACCTGCTTTGGCCTGAGGCTCTGTCTCTGGTGGCTGGCCACCACCCCTCAAGTCAAGTTCAGCATGGGGTCATGGCTGCTGGTCAACTGGATGGGCGGGGTCCCCGTGGCCTAGCAACCACAGGAGCCCTCTGTGATGTCCTAGCCCCTGGCAATCTGTGCTGGCCACACTGGCACTGGGCAGCCCAACTGCCCTGCCACTAGGTCAGGCAACAGCGCCCAGACGCCTGGGCCCTGGCACAGAGGGACGGAAGGATGGCAAGACAGTGCTGACCGACGAGGGACCTCAGGGCTGGCAGCCAAGAGAAGACAGGTGGAGGTGCGCCCGGTATCCAGGGAGCCCAGGCCAGAGCTGCCTGCATGCCTGCCGGCCTTCCTGGATGTCTGTATGCTGCCTTTGTCCAGGTAGGTTTCTCAGGTCCCCTCCAATCCTGTCCTCTCCTGTCCTCTCCTGTCCTCACCATCCTGTCCCCTCTCCTCTCCTCCGCACTTTGCTTCTCTCCTTTGTCTGTCCTCTCTTCCAGGTGTCCTGCTCACCAGCTCCAGCACTTGTGATGGTTCTCCAGTGACAGCTGTTCGCAACCCCTTCCACCCCCTGCCTGCCCCTAATGTGACCCAGCTCACAGGGTCTCCGGCTCACCCCACCCAAACCCACACGCCCCAACACATTCCCTGGTTCAGCCCCTCTGCCCTATTCAGCCAAACTGGGCCTTTGCAACCTACCTATGCATCGTTGTTTCTCCTCACCATTCAAGGAGAGATCTCCTTTTGTACTTAGCTTGGTTGACTGGTGGATGGATGGATGGATGGATGGATGGATGGATGGATGTATGGATGAATGGATGGATAGATGTATGGGTGGATGGATGGATGGATGGAAAGGTCAATGGATTGGTTTTGTAGAGGCAGATTACCATAGGGGTACTGGAGTCCGCTGGTGTCAGATCCTTAGTCAATGTCAAATGTAAAACATTAATTCATCAATAACAAAAATGAATAAGCACCTAAATAAATAAATAAATATAAAAACTGGGTTAAAAAATACATGGCGTCTTTGCCTTTCTGCATATGGAATGCTGTGAGGATCTTAACAAGGAAAGCATTGTCCTGAGTAGCCCATTTGAAGTCGTGGAATATTTCCTTTTCCTTTTTCTTTTTTTACTTTCTATTTTCTTGATTATTCACTGGAATAAATAGACAGGAATTGAGAGGGAAGGGAGGTAGAGAGAGTTTGAGACACAGAGAGAGACAACTGCAGCACTTCCGCACCACTTGTAAAGATTTCCCCTGGCAGGTGCGAACCCGGGTGTTGAAGCCCAGTCCTCCTGCATTGTAACATGAGTGCTTAACTGGGTGTGGCACACCTGGTACCCTTGATGGGACACTTTTTTTTAGCAATGAAAAGAAATTCTCGTGGCAAGGTAATAAATAAATGAAGAAGTAAATAAAAGTGCATTTACATTATCTCAGTGGAAACACACAGGGACATATACGTCTCTGTTACCTGTATTACTTCTTCATGTATGGATTGATTGCCTCAAGAGTTTATTGCCACAGCTGAGTGCCTACACCACGAATAATCCACAGCTCCTGCACTCCATTTGTTCCCCTTTCGCTGCCCTTGTTGCTTGGTCACTGTGGTGGTTATTGTTGCGGTTGTTGTTGTTGTTGTTACTGACCTTGCATCTGACAGACACAAAAGGAGAGAGCAGAGGAAATACAGGGTGGGAGAGAAAGATAGAGCTCCTAAAGACCTGCTTCACCCCCTGTAAAGCGACTCCCCTGCAGGTGGCAGTCTGGGGGCCAGACCCCAAATCCTTCCACCTGTCCCCTCTATTCGTGATCGCCACAAGCCCTTAACCCTCTGACATACCGCCAAACCTCCCTAGATTTACTTTTGAAGGCAGTATCACCTGCCTCGTTTTGAATCCTCATTATCCTGAGGGTCAGTCCTGGAGACAGTGTCATGACACGACAAATGGAGATCTCTGTTATCAGAGAGCACCTGGAACAGCAGCTGGGGCTCTAGTGCCCGGGCAGGAGCAACTCCCCATCCACCTTCCACGGAGTCCACCTGCCTGCATTTTGGTCCTTTTCCCTCCAAAAAAGATTTTTCCCTTTTTTAACTTTGAAACAGGCAGGAGACAGGTTACCCAGGCAGGGGAAAAAAAATAAAAAGCCTTTTTTTTTTTTTTTTTTTTTACCAAAGTGAATGACCATCTTCTGGGAAGTATAGGTTTTGAACCTGAAAACTCTGTCTGTCTGTCTCTTAGTCCACAGAAAGAGCCACTAGCCCAGCCAGATCTCACGCTCAGATGGGGTGTTTTTGCCAGTCAAAGGTCTGCACAGCACACTAGGGATTGGGCGGCCTGAGACCCAAATGTTACATTGTAGATGGACTGTTTGCAGTTCTTGCTCCCCAGGACATTGGACTGTCTCAACTCCCTCCCCTACAGCATGAAAAAAAGACTCTTTCCAACCTTGGAGCAACTGGAGTGGGGGCGAGGGGAGCTGTTTGCATGTCTGCACTGCTCATGCCCAGGTGTCTGTGGGGGTCCGTGGCAGAGGCTGTAAGGTGCTAGGGGGCAGAAGGAGACTGTTTGAGAGGCAGGCTGCAGGCAGGGGAACCAGGAGTGTGTGCAGGTCTGTGTGTGTGGGTGTGGTGGCAGGGGGTTAGGGCAGGTCCCCGTGCTGGATGGTGAGATGGCAGCTGGGCTGGCCCTGGGCCCTCAGGGCTGAAGGGCAGAAGCAGGGTGGCAGTAAAGTAGCGCAGGGAGGAACACAGTAGATGTTAGTTGGGAGCTGCGGGACAGAGGGTAAGGGGAAAGGGGGCATCCTTGAGGAGGGGTCAGGACTAGAAAGTGGGGGCAGCTGGAGGCATGGAAGGTCCCAGGAATCAGGGACTGACAGGAACAGATTCCTACACCCCCCCACTGGATAGAAGCTGCAGAAGCCAGAGCAGCAGCCCTGGATTGCCTAGGCCAAGGGCCCTGAGTGAGTCCCGCTGAGGATGAGGAAGAGGAGGAGGGGGTGTAGGAGGAGGAGGAGGAAGAGGAGGAGGAAGAGGAGAAAGAGGAGGAGGAAGAAGAGGAGGAGGAGGAGGCGGAGGAGGAGGAGGAGGGGCAGGAGGGCAGCTGTCAGTAGGCAACGGGATTAATAGAGGCCTCCATTACGGAGGCATGTGTCCAGGCAGGCACCCACCAACCCTCAGGGGCAGCTCAGGGCACCCAGGGACTTGGTGTGGGTATCTCTGGGGCGGGGACTGTCAGTCAGTCAGCAAGACTGTGTGTCAGTGCACATGGTGGGACAGGGGCCTGGCGGACCTTGGTCCCCCGCCCTGGACTGTCAGATGCCAGCCCCATGCCCAGACACACACCAATCCGCCCATAGCCCCTTGGCCCGGCCGACCAGCACCTGCTTTGGCCTGAGGCTCTGTCTCTGGTGGCTGGCCACCACCCCTCAAGTCAAGTTCAGCATGGGGTCATGGCTGCTGGTCAACTGGATGGGCGGGGTCCCCGTGGCCTAGCAACCACAGGAGCCCTCTGTGATGTCCTAGCCCCTGGCAATCTGTGCTGGCCACACTGGCACTGGGCAGCCCAACTGCCCTGCCACTAGGTCAGGCAACAGCGCCCAGACGCCTGGGCCCTGGCACAAAGGGACGGAAGGATGGCAAGACAGTGCTGACCGACGAGGGACCTCAGGGCTGGCAGCCAAGAGAAGACAGGTGGAGGTGCGCCCGGGATCCAGGGAGCCCAGGCCAGAGCTGCCTGCATGCCTGCCGGCCTTCCTGGATGTCTGTATGCTGCCTTTGTCCAGGTAGGTTTCTCAGGTCCCCTCCAATCCTGTCCTCTCCTGTCCTCTCCTGTCCTCACCATCCTGTCCCCTCTCCTTTCCTCCGCACTTTGCTTCTCTCCTTTGTCTGTCCTCTCTTCCAGGTGTCCTGCTCACCAGCTCCAGCACTTGTGATGGTTCTCCAGTGACAGCTGTTCGCAACCCCTTCCACCCCCTGCCTGCCCCTAATGTGACCCAGCTCACAGGGTCTCCGGCTCACCCCACCCAAACCCACACGCCCCAACACATTCCCTGGTTCAGCCCCTCTGCCCTATTCAGCCAAACTGGGCCTTTGCAACCTACCTATGCATCGTTGTTTCTCCTCACCATTCAAGGAGAGATCTCCTTTTGTACTTAGCTTGGTTGACTGGTGGATGGATGGATGGATGGATGGATGTATGGATGAATGGATGGATAGATGTATGGGTGGATGGATGGATGGATGGAAAGGTCAATGGATCGGTTTT
This sequence comes from Erinaceus europaeus, assembly GCF_950295315.1. Classification (NCBI taxonomy): domain Eukaryota; kingdom Metazoa; phylum Chordata; class Mammalia; order Eulipotyphla; family Erinaceidae; genus Erinaceus; species Erinaceus europaeus. Next base: position 2,489,413 of record NW_026647125.1, on the reverse strand, counting down.
GTAGAGGCAGATTACCATATAGGGGTATTGGAGTCCGCTGGTGTCAGATCCTTAGTCAATGTCAAATGTAAAACATTAATTCATCAATAACAAAAATGAATAAGCACCTAAATAAATAAATAAATATAAAAACTGGGTTAAAAAATACATGGCGTCTTTGCCTTTCTGCATATGGAATGCTGTGAGGATCTTAACAAGGAAAGCATTGTCCTGAGTAGCCCATTTGAAGTCGTGGAATATTTCCTTTTCCTTTTTCTTTTTTTACTTTCTATTTTCTTGATTATTCACTGGAATAAATAGACAGGAATTGAGAGGGAAGGGAGGTAGAGAGAGTTTGAGACACAGAGAGAGACAACTGCAGCACTTCCGCACCACTTGTAAAGATTTCCCCTGGCAGGTGCGAACCCGGGTGTTGAAGCCCAGTCCTCCTGCATTGTAACATGAGTGCTTAACTGGGTGTGGCACACCTGGTACCCTTGATGGGACACTTTTTTTTAGCAATGAAAAGAAATTCTCGTGGCAAGGTAATAAATAAATGAAGAAGTAAATAAAAGTGCATTTACATTATCTCAGTGGAAACACACAGGGACATATACGTCTCTGTTACCTGTATTACTTCTTCATGTATGGATTGATTGCCTCAAGAGGTTATTGCCACAGCTGAGTGCCTACACCACGAATAATCCACAGCTCCTGCACTCCATTTGTTCCCCTTTCGCTGCCCTTGTTGCTTGGTCACTGTGGTGGTTATTGTTGCGGTTGTTGTTGTTGTTGTTACTGACCTTGCATCTGACAGACACAAAAGGAGAGAGCAGAGGAAATACAGGGTGGGAGAGAAAGATAGAGCTCCTAAAGACCTGCTTCACCCCCTGTAAAGCGACTCCCCTGCAGGTGGCAGTCTGGGGGCCAGACCCCAAATCCTTCCACCTGTCCCCTCTATTCGTGATCGCCACAAGCCCTTAACCCTCTGACATACCGCCAAACCTCCCTGGATTTACTTTTGAAGGCAGTATCACCTGCCTCGTTTTGAATCCTCATTATCCTGAGGGTCAGTCCTGGAGACAGTGTCATGACACGACACATGGAGATCTCTGTTATCAGAGAGCACCTGGAACAGCAGCTGGGGCTCTAGTGCCCGGGCAGGAGCAACTCCCCATCCACCCTCCACGGAGTCCACCTGCCTGCATTTTGGTCCTTTTCCCTCCAAAAAAGATTTTTCCCTTTTTTAACTTTGAAACAGGCAGGAGACAGGTTACCCAGGCAGGGGAAAAAAAATAAAAAGCCTTTTTTTTTTTTTTTTTTTTTTTTTTTTACCGAAGTGAATGACCATCTTCTGGGAAGTATAGGTTTTGAACCTGAAAACTCTGTCTGTCTGTCTCTTAGTCCACAGAAAGAGCCACTAGCCCAGCCAGATCTCACGCACAGATGGGGTGTTTTTGCCAGTCAAAGGTCTGCACAGCACACTAGGGATTGGGCGGCCTGAGACCCAAATGTTACATTGTAGATGGACTGTTTGCAGTTCTTGCTCCCCAGGACATTGGACTGTCTCAACTCCCTCCCCTACAGCATGAAAAAAAGACTCTTTCCAACCTTGGAGCAACTGGAGTGGGGGCGAGGGGAGCTGTTTGCATGTCTGCACTGCTCATGCCCAGGTGTCTGTGGGGGTCCGTGGCAGAGGCTGTAAGGTGCTAGGGGGCAGAAGGAGACTGTTTGAGAGGCAGGCTGCAGGCAGGGGAACCAGGAGTGTGTGCAGGTCTGTGTGTGTGGGTGTGGTGGCAGGGGGTTAGGGCAGGTCCCCGTGCTGGATGGTGAGATGGCAGCTGGGCTGGCCCTGGGCCCTCAGGGCTGAAGGGCAGAAGCAGGGTGGCAGTAAAGTAGCGCAGGGAGGAACACAGTAGATGTTAGTTGGGAGCTGCGGGACAGAGGGTAAGGGGAAAGGGGGCATCCTTGAGGAGGGGTCAGGACTAGAAAGTGGGGGCAGCTGGAGGCATGGAAGGTCCCAGGAATCAGGGACTGACAGGAACAGATTCCTACACCCCCCCACTGGATAGAAGCTGCAGAAGCCAGAGCAGCAGCCCTGGATTGCCTAGGCCAAGGGCCCTGAGTGAGTCCCGCTGAGGATGAGGAAGAGGAGGGGGGGGTGTAGGAGGAGGAGAAGGAAGAGGAGGAGGAAGAGGAGAAAGAGGAGGAGGAAGAAGAGGAGGAGGAGGAGGCGGAGGAGGAGGAGGAGGGGCAGGAGGGCAGCTGTCAGTAGGCAACGGGATTAATAGAGGCCTCCATTACGGAGGCATGTGTCCAGGCAGGCACCCACCAACCCTCAGGGGCAGCTCAGGGCACCCAGGGACTTGGTGTGGGTATCTCTGGGGCGGGGACTGTCAGTCAGTCAGCAAGACTGTGTGTCAGTGCACATGGTGGGACAGGGGCCTGGCGGACCTTGGTCCCCCGCCATGGACTGTCAGATGCCAGCCCCATGCCCAGACACACACCAATCCGCCCATAGCCCCTTGGCCCGGCCGACCAGCACCTGCTTTGGCCTGAGGCTCTGTCTCTGGTGGCTGGCCACCACCCCTCAAGTCAAGTTCAGCATGGGGTCATGGCTGCTGGTCAACTGGATGGGCGGGGTCCCCGTGGCCTAGCAACCACAGGAGCCCTCTGTGATGTCCTAGCCCCTGGCAATCTGTGCTGGCCACACTGGCACTGGGCAGCCCAACTGCCCTGCCACTAGGTCAGGCAACAGCGCCCAGACGCCTGGGCCCTGGCACAGAGGGACGGAAGGATGGCAAGACAGTGCTGACCGACGAGGGACCTCAGGGCTGGCAGCCAAGAGAAGACAGGTGGAGGTGTGCCCGGTATCCAGGGAGCCCAGGCCAGAGCTGCCTGCATGCCTGCCGGCCTTCCTGGATGTCTGTATGCTGCCTTTGTCCAGGTAGGTTTCTCAGGTCCCCTCCAATCCTGTCCTCTCCTGTCCTCTCCTGTCCTCACCATCCTGTCCCCTCTCCTCTCCTCCGCACTTTGCTTCTCTCCTTTGTCTGTCCTCTCTTCCAGGTGTCCTGCTCACCAGCTCCAGCACTTGTGATGGTTCTCCAGTGACAGCTGTTCGCAACCCCTTCCACCCCCTGCCTGCCCCTAATGTGACCCAGCTCACAGGGTCTCCGGCTCACCCCACCCAAACCCACACGCCCCAACACATTCCCTGGTTCAGCCCCTCTGCCCTATTCAGCCAAACTGGGCCTTTGCAACCTACCTATGCATCGTTGTTTCTCCTCACCATTCAAGGAGAGATCTCCTTTTGTACTTAGCTTGGTTGACTGGTGGATGGATGGATGGATGGATGGATGGATGGATGGATGGATGTATGGATGAATGGATGGATAGATGTATGGGTGGATGGATGGATGGATGGAAAGGTCAATGGATTGGTTTTGTAGAGGCAGATTACCATAGGGGTACTGGAGTCCGCTGGTGTCAGATCCTTAGTCAATGTCAAATGTAAAACATTAATTCATCAATAACAAAAATGAATAAGCACCTAAATAAATAAATAAATATAAAAACTGGGTTAAAAAATACATGGCGTCTTTGCCTTTCTGCATATGGAATGCTGTGAGGATCTTAACAAGGAAAGCATTGTCCTGAGTAGCCCATTTGAAGTCGTGGAATATTTCCTTTTCCTTTTTCTTTTTTTACTTTCTATTTTCTTGATTATTCACTGGAATAAATAGACAGGAATTGAGAGGGAAGGGAGGTAGAGAGAGTTTGAGACACAGAGAGAGACAACTGCAGCACTTCCGCACCACTTGTAAAGATTTCCCCTGGCAGGTGCGAACCCGGGTGTTGAAGCCCAGTCCTCCTGCATTGTAACATGAGTGCTTAACTGGGTGTGGCACACCTGGTACCCTTGATGGGACACTTTTTTTTAGCAATGAAAAGAAATTCTCGTGGCAAGGTAATAAATAAATGAAGAAGTAAATAAAAGTGCATTTACATTATCTCAGTGGAAACACACAGGGACATATACGTCTCTGTTACCTGTATTACTTCTTCATGTATGGATTGATTGCCTCAAGAGGTTATTGCCACAGCTGAGTGCCTACACCACGAATAATCCACAGCTCCTGCACTCCATTTGTTCCCCTTTCGCTGCCCTTGTTGCTTGGTCACTGTGGTGGTTATTGTTGCGGTTGTTGTTGTTGTTGTTACTGACCTTGCATCTGACAGACACAAAAGGAGAGAGCAGAGGAAATACAGGGTGGGAGAGAAAGATAGAGCTCCTAAAGACCTGCTTCACCCCCTGTAAAGCGACTCCCCTGCAGGTGGCAGTCTGGGGGCCAGACCCCAAATCCTTCCACCTGTCCCCTCTATTCGTGATCGCCACAAGCCCTTAACCCTCTGACATACCGCCAAACCTCCCTGGATTTACTTTTGAAGGCAGTATCACCTGCCTCGTTTTGAATCCTCATTATCCTGAGGGTCAGTCCTGGAGACAGTGTCATGACACGACACATGGAGATCTCTGTTATCAGAGAGCACCTGGAACAGCAGCTGGGGCTCTAGTGCCCGGGCAGGAGCAACTCCCCATCCAACCTCCACGGAGTCCACCTGCCTGCATTTTGGTCCTTTTCCCTCCAAAAAAGATTTTTCCCTTTTTTAACTTTGAAACAGGCAGGAGACAGGTTACCCAGGCAGGGGAAAAAAAATAAAAAGCCTTTTTTTTTTTTTTTTTTTTTTTTTTTTACCGAAGTGAATGACCATCTTCTGGGAAGTATAGGTTTTGAACCTGAAAACTCTGTCTGTCTGTCTCTTAGTCCACAGAAAGAGCCACTAGCCCAGCCAGATCTCACGCACAGATGGGGTGTTTTTGCCAGTCAAAGGTCTGCACAGCACACTAGGGATTGGGCGGCCTGAGACCCAAATGTTACATTGTAGATGGACTGTTTGCAGTTATTGCTCCCCAGGACATTGGACTGTCTCAACTCCCTCCCCTACAGCATGAAAAAAAGACTCTTGCCAACCTTGGAGCAACTGGAGTGGGGGAGAGGGGAGCTGTTTGCATGTCTGCACTGCTCATGCCCAGGTGTCTGTGGGGGTCCGTTGCAGAGGCTGTAAGGTGCTAGGGGGCAGAAGGAGACTGTTTGAGAGGCAGGCTGCAGGCAGGGGAACCAGGAGTGTGTGCAGGTCTGTGTGTGTGGGTGTGGTGGCAGGGGGTTAGGGCAGGTCCCCGTGCTGGATGGTGAGATGGCAGCTGGGCTGGCCCTGGGCCCTCAGGGCTGAAGGGCAGAAGCAGGGTGGCAGTAAAGTAGCGCAGGGAGGAACACAGTAGATGTTAGTTGGGAGCTGCGGGACAGAGGGTAAGGGGAAAGGGGGCATCCTTGAGGAGGGGTCAGGACTAGAAAGTGGGGGCAGCTGGAGGCATGGAAGGTCCCAGGAATCAGGGACTGACAGGAACAGATTCCTACACCCCCCCACTGGATAGAAGCTGCAGAAGCCAGAGCAGCAGCCCTGGATTGCCTAGGCCAAGGGCCCTGAGTGAGTCCCGCTGAGGATGAGGAAGAGGAGGAGGGGGTGTAGGAGGAGGAGGAGGAAGAGGAGGAGGAAGAGGAGAAAGAGGAGGAGGAAGAAGAGGAGGAGGAGGAGGCGGAGGAGGAGGAGGAGGGGCAGGAGGGCAGCTGTCAGTAGGCAACGGGATTAATAGAGGCCTCCATTACGGAGGCATGTGTCCAGGCAGGCACCCACCAACCCTCAGGGGCAGCTCAGGGCACCCAGGGACTTGGTGTGGGTATCTCTGGGGCGGGGACTGTCAGTCAGTCAGCAAGACTGTGTGTCAGTGCACATGGTGGGACAGGGGCCTGGCGGACCTTGGTCCCCCGCCATGGACTGTCAGATGCCAGCCCCATGCCCAGACACACACCAATCCGCCCATAGCCCCTTGACCCGGCCGACCAGCACCTGCTTTGGCCTGAGGCTCTGTCTCTGGTGGCTGGCCACCACCCCTCAAGTCAAGTTCAGCATGGGGTCATGGCTGCTGGTCAACTGGATGGGCGGGGTCCCCGTGGCCTAGCAACCACAGGAGCCCTCTGTGATGTCCTAGCCCCTGGCAATCTGTGCTGGCCACACTGGCACTGGGCAGCCCAACTGCCCTGCCACTAGGTCAGGCAACAGCGCCCAGACGCCTGGGCCCTGGCACAGAGGGACGGAAGGATGGCAAGACAGTGCTGACCGACGAGGGACCTCAGGGCTGGCAGCCAAGAGAAGACAGGTGGAGGTGCGCCCGGTATCCAGGGAGCCCAGGCCAGAGCTGCCTGCATGCCTGCCGGCCTTCCTGGATGTCTGTATGCTGCCTTTGTCCAGGTAGGTTTCTCAGGTCCCCTCCAATCCTGTCCTCTCCTGTCCTCTCCTGTCCTCACCATCCTGTCCCCTCTCCTCTCCTCCGCACTTTGCTTCTCTCCTTTGTCTGTCCTCTCTTCCAGGTGTCCTGCTCACCAGCTCCAGCACTTGTGATGGTTCTCCAGTGACAGCTGTTCGCAACCCCTTCCACCCCCTGCCTGCCCCTAATGTGACCCAGCTCACAGGGTCTCCGGCTCACCCCACCCAAACCCACACGCCCCAACACATTCCCTGGTTCAGCCCCTCTGCCCTATTCAGCCAAACTGGGCCTTTGCAACCTACCTATGCATCGTTGTTTCTCCTCACCATTCAAGGAGAGATCTCCTTTTGTACTTAGCTTGGTTGACTGGTGGATGGATGGATGGATGGATGGATGGATGGATGGATGTATGGATGAATGGATGGATAGATGTATGGGTGGATGGATGGATGGATGGAAAGGTCAATGGATTGGTTTTGTAGAGGCAGATTACCATAGGGGTACTGGAGTCCGCTGGTGTCAGATCCTTAGTCAATGTCAAATGTAAAACATTAATTCATCAATAACAAAAATGAATAAGCACCTAAATAAATAAATAAATATAAAAACTGGGTTAAAAAATACATGGCGTCTTTGCCTTTCTGCATATGGAATGCTGTGAGGATCTTAACAAGGAAAGCATTGTCCTGAGTAGCCCATTTGAAGTCGTGGAATATTTCCTTTTCCTTTTTCTTTTTTTACTTTCTATTTTCTTGATTATTCACTGGAATAAATAGACAGGAATTGAGAGGGAAGGGAGGTAGAGAGAGTTTGAGACACAGAGAGAGACAACTGCAGCACTTCCGCACCACTTGTAAAGATTTCCCCTGGCAGGTGCGAACCCGGGTGTTGAAGCCCAGTCCTCCTGCATTGTAACATGAGTGCTTAACTGGGTGTGGCACACCTGGTACCCTTGATGGGACACTTTTTTTTAGCAATGAAAAGAAATTCTCGTGGCAAGGTAATAAATAAATGAAGAAGTAAATAAAAGTGCATTTACATTATCTCAGTGGAAACACACAGGGACATATACGTCTCTGTTACCTGTATTACTTCTTCATGTATGGATTGATTGCCTCAAGAGTTTATTGCCACAGCTGAGTGCCTACACCACGAATAATCCACAGCTCCTGCACTCCATTTGTTCCCCTTTCGCTGCCCTTGTTGCTTGGTCACTGTGGTGGTTATTGTTGCGGTTGTTGTTGTTGTTGTTACTGACCTTGCATCTGACAGACACAAAAGGAGAGAGCAGAGGAAATACAGGGTGGGAGAGAAAGATAGAGCTCCTAAAGACCTGCTTCACCCCCTGTAAAGCGACTCCCCTGCAGGTGGCAGTCTGGGGGCCAGACCCCAAATCCTTCCACCTGTCCCCTCTATTCGTGATCGCCACAAGCCCTTAACCCTCTGACATACCGCCAAACCTCCCTGGATTTACTTTTGAAGGCAGTATCACCTGCCTCGTTTTGAATCCTCATTATCCTGAGGGTCAGTCCTGGAGACAGTGTCATGACACGACAAATGGAGATCTCTGTTATCAGAGAGCACCTGGAACAGCAGCTGGGGCTCTAGTGCCCGGGCAGGAGCAACTCCCCATCCACCTTCCACGGAGTCCACCTGCCTGCATTTTGGTCCTTTTCCCTCCAAAAAAGATTTTTCCCTTTTTTAACTTTGAAACAGGCAGGAGACAGGTTACCCAGGCAGGGGAAAAAAAATAAAAAGCCTTTTTTTTTTTTTTTTTTTTTACCAAAGTGAATGACCATCTTCTGGGAAGTATAGGTTTTGAACCTGAAAACTCTGTCTGTCTGTCTCTTAGTCCACAGAAAGAGCCACTAGCCCAGCCAGATCTCACGCACAGATGGGGTGTTTTTGCCAGTCAAAGGTCTGCACAGCACACTAGGGATTGGGCGGCCTGAGACCCAAATGTTACATTGTAGATGGACTGTTTGCAGTTCTTGCTCCCCAGGACATTGGACTGTCTCAACTCCCTCCCCTACAGCATGAAAAAAAGACTCTTTCCAACCTTGGAGCAACTGGAGTGGGGGCGAGGGGAGCTGTTTGCATGTCTGCACTGCTCATGCCCAGGTGTCTGTGGGGGTCCGTGGCAGAGGCTGTAAGGTGCTAGGGGGCAGAAGGAGACTGTTTGAGAGGCAGGCTGCAGGCAGGGGAACCAGGAGTGTGTGCAGGTCTGTGTGTGTGGGTGTGGTGGCAGGGGGTTAGGGCAGGTCCCCGTGCTGGATGGTGAGATGGCAGCTGGGCTGGCCCTGGGCCCTCAGGGCTGAAGGGCAGAAGCAGGGTGGCAGTAAAGTAGCGCAGGGAGGAACACAGTAGATGTTAGTTGGGAGCTGCGGGACAGAGGGTAAGGGGAAAGGGGGCATCCTTGAGGAGGGGTCAGGACTAGAAAGTGGGGGCAGCTGGAGGCATGGAAGGTCCCAGGAATCAGGGACTGACAGGAACAGATTCCTACACCCCCCCACTGGATAGAAGCTGCAGAAGCCAGAGCAGCAGCCCTGGATTGCCTAGGCCAAGGGCCCTGAGTGAGTCCCGCTGAGGATGAGGAAGAGGAGGAGGGGGTGTAGGAGGAGGAGGAGGAAGAGGAGGAGGAAGAGGAGAAAGAGGAGAAGGAAGAAGAGGAGGAGGAGGAGGCGGAGGAGGAGGAGGAGGGGCAGGAGGGCAGCTGTCAGTAGGCAACGGGATTAATAGAGGCCTCCATTACGGAGGCATGTGTCCAGGCAGGCACCCACCAACCCTCAGGGGCAGCTCAGGGCACCCAGGGACTTGGTGTGGGTATCTCTGGGGCGGGGACTGTCAGTCAGTCAGCAAGACTGTGTGTCAGTGCACATGGTGGGACAGGGGCCTGGCGGACCTTGGTCCCCCGCCCTGGACTGTCAGATGCCAGCCCCATGCCCAGACACACACCAATCCGCCCATAGCCCCTTGGCCCGGCCGACCAGCACCTGCTTTGGCCTGAGGCTCTGTCTCTGGTGGCTGGCCACCACCCCTCAAGTCAAGTTCAGCATGGGGTCATGGCTGCTGGTCAACTGGATGGGCGGGGTCCCCGTGGCCTAGCAACCACAGGAGCCCTCTGTGATGTCCTAGCCCCTGGCAATCTGTGCTGGCCACACTGGCACTGGGCAGCCCAACTGCCCTGCCACTAGGTCAGGCAACAGCGCCCAGACGCCTGGGCCCTGGCACAAAGTGACGGAAGGATGGCAAGACAGTGCTGACCGACGAGGGACCTCAGGGCTGGCAGCCAAGAGAAGACAGGTGGAGGTGCGCCCGGTATCCAGGGAGCCCAGGCCAGAGCTGCCTGCATGCCTGCCGGCCTTCCTGGATGTCTGTATGCTGCCTTTGTCCAGGTAGGTTTCTCAGGTCCCCTCCAATCCTGTCCTCTCCTGTCCTCTCCTGTCCTCACCATCCTGTCCCCTCTCCTTTCCTCCGCACTTTGCTTCTCTCCTTTGTCTGTCCTCTCTTCCAGGTGTCCTGCTCACCAGCTCCAGCACTTGTGATGGTTCTCCAGTGACAGCTGTTCGCAACCCCTTCCACCCCCTGCCTGCCCCTAATGTGACCCAGCTCACAGGGTCTCCGGCTCACCCCACCCAAACCCACACGCCCCAACACATTCCCTGGTTCAGCCCCTCTGCCCTATTCAGCCAAACTGGGCCTTTGCAACCTACCTATGCATCGTTGTTTCTCCTCACCATTCAAGGAGAGATCTCCTTTTGTACTTAGCTTGGTTGACTGGTGGATGGATGGATGGATGGATGGATGGATGTATGGATGAATGGATGGATAGATGTATGGGTGGATGGATGGATGGATGGAAAGGTCAATGGATCGGTTTTGTAGAGGCAGATTACCATATAGGGGTATTGGAGTCCGCTGGTGTCAGATCCTTAGTCAATGTCAAATGTAAAACATTAATTCATCAATAACAAAAATGAATAAGCACCTAAATAAATAAATAAATATAAAAACTGGGTTAAAAAATACATGGCGTCTTTGCCTTTCTGCATATGGAATGCTGTGAGGATCTTAACAAGGAAAGCATTGTCCTGAGTAGCCCATTTGAAGTCGTGGAATATTTCCTTTTCCTTTTTCTTTTTTTACTTTCTATTTTCTTGATTATTCACTGGAATAAATAGACAGGAATTGAGAGGGAAGGGAGGTAGAGAGAGTTTGAGACACAGAGAGAGACAACTGCAGCACTTCCGCACCACTTGTAAAGATTTCCCCTGGCAGGTGCGAACCCGGGTGTTGAAGCCCAGTCCTCCTGCATTGTAACATGAGTGCTTAACTGGGTGTGGCACACCTGGTACCCTTGATGGGACACTTTTTTTTAGCAATGAAAAGAAATTCTCGTGGCAAGGTAATAAATAAATGAAGAAGTAAATAAAAGTGCATTTACATTATCTCAGTGGAAACACACAGGGACATATACGTCTCTGTTACCTGTATTACTTCTTCATGTATGGATTGATTGCCTCAAGAGGTTATTGCCACAGCTGAGTGCCTACACCACGAATAATCCACAGCTCCTGCACTCCATTTGTTCCCCTTTCGCTGCCCTTGTTGCTTGGTCACTGTGGTGGTTATTGTTGCGGTTGTTGTTGTTGTTGTTACTGACCTTGCATCTGACAGACACAAAAGGAGAGAGCAGAGGAAATACAGGGTGGGAGAGAAAGATAGAGCTCCTAAAGACCTGCTTCACCCCCTGTAAAGCGACTCCCCTGCAGGTGGCAGTCTGGGGGCCAGACCCCAAATCCTTCCACCTGTCCCCTCTATTCGTGATCGCCACAAGCCCTTAACCCTCTGACATACCGCCAAACCTCCCTGGATTTATTTTTGAAGGCAGTATCACCTGCCTCGTTTTGAATCCTCATTATCCTGAGGGTCAGCCCTGGAGACAGTGTCATGACACGACACATGGAGATCTCTGTTATCAGAGAGCACCTGGAACAGCAGCTGGGGCTCTAGTGCCCGGGCAGGAGCAACTCCCCATCCACCTTCCACGGAGTCCACCTGCCTGCATTTTGGTCCTTTTCCCTCCAAAAAAGATTTTTCCCTTTTTTAACTTTGAAACAGGCAGGAGACAGGTTACCCAGGCAGGGGAAAAAAAATAAAAAGCCTTTTTTTTTTTTTTTTTTTTTACCAAAGTGAATGACCATCTTCTGGGAAGTATAGGTTTTGAACCTGAAAACTCTGTCTGTCTGTCTCTTAGTCCACAGAAAGAGCCACTAGCCCAGCCAGATCTCACGCTCAGATGGGGTGTTTTTGCCAGTCAAAGGTCTGCACAGCACACTAGGGATTGGGCGGCCTGAGACCCAAATGTTACATTGTATATGGACTGTTTGCAGTTCTTGCTCCCCAGGACATTGGACTGTCTCAACTCCCTCCCCAACAGCATGAAAAAAAGACTCTTTCCAACCTTGGAGCAACTGGAGTGGGGGCGAGGGGAGCTGTTTGCATGTCTGCACTGCTCATGCCCAGGTGTCTGTGGGGGTCCGTGGCAGAGGCTGTAAGGTGCTAGGGGGCAGAAGGAGACTGTTTGAGAGGCAGGCTGCAGGCAGGGGAACCAGGAGTGTGTGCAGGTCTGTGTGTGTGGGTGTGGTGGCAGGGGGTTAGGGCAGGTCCCCGTGCTGGATGGTGAGATGGCAGCTGGGCTGGCCCTGGGCCCTCAGGGCTGAAGGGCAGAAGCAGGGTGGCAGTAAAGTAGCGCAGGGAGGAACACAGTAGATGTTAGTTGGGAGCTGCGGGACAGAGGGTAAGGGGAAAGGGGGCATCCTTGAGGAGGGGTCAGGACTAGAGAGTGGGGGCAGCTGGAGGCATGGAAGGTCCCAGGAATCAGGGACTGACAGGAACAGATTCCTACACCCCCCCACTGGATAGAAGCTGCAGAAGCCAGAGCAGCAGCCCTGGATTGCCTAGGCCAAGGGCCCTGAGTGAGTCCCGCTGAGGATGAGGAAGAGGAGGAGGGGGTGTAGGAGGAGGAGGAGGAAGAGGAGGAGGAAGAGGAGGAGGAAGAAGAGGAGGAGGAGGAGGAGGAGGAGGGGCAGGAGGGCAGCTGTCAGTAGGCAACGGGATTAATAGAGGCCTCCATTACGGAGGCATGTGTCCAGGCAGGCACCCACCAACACTCAGGGGCAGCTCAGGGCACCCAGGGACTTGGTGTGGGTATCTCTGGGGCGGGGACTGTCAGTCAGTCAGCAAGACTGTGTGTCAGTGCACATGGTGGGACAGGGGCCTGGCGGACCTTGGTCCCCCGCCCTGGACTGTCAGATGCCAGCCCCATGCCCAGACACACACCAATCCGCCCATAGCCCCTTGGCCCGGCCGACCAGCACCTGCTTTGGCCTGGGGCTCTGTCTCTGGTGGCTGGCCACCACCCCTCAAGTCAAGTTCAGCATGGGGTCATGGCTGCTGGTCAACTGGATGGGCGGGGTCCCCGTGGCCTAGCAACCACAGGAGCCCTCTGTGATGTCCTAGCCCCTGGCAATCTGTGCTGGCCACACTGGCACTGGGCAGCCCAACTGCCCTGCCACTAGGTCAGGCAACAGCGCCCAGACGCCTGGGCCCTGGCACAGAGGGACGGAAGGATGGCAAGACAGTGCTGACCGACGAGGGACCTCAGGGCTGGCAGCCAAGAGAAGACAGGTGGAGGTGCGCCGGGGATCCAGGGAGCCCAGGCCAGAGCTGCCTGCATGCCTGCCGGCCTTCCTGGATGTCTGTATGCTGCCTTTGTCCAGGTAGGTTTCTCAGGTCCCCTCCAATCCTGTCCTCTCCTGTCCTCTCCTGTCCTCACCATCCTGTCCCCTCTCCTTTCCTCCGCACTTTGCTTCTCTCCTTTGTCTGTCCTCTCTTCCAGGTGTCCTGCTCACCAGCTCCAGCACTTGTGATGGTTCTCCAGTGACAGCTGTTCGCAACCCCTTCCACCCCCTGCCTGCCCCTAATGTGACCCAGCTCACAGGGTCTCCGGCTCACCCCACCCAAACCCACACGCCCCAACACATTCCCTGGTTCAGCCCCTCTGCCCTATTCAGCCAAACTGGGCCTTTGCAACCTACCTATGCATCGTTGTTTCTCCTCACCATTCAAGGAGAGATCTCCTTTTGTACTTAGCTTGGTTGACTGGTGGATGGATGGATGGATGGATGGATGGATGGATGTATGGATGAATGGATGGATAGATGTATGGGTGGATGGATGGATGGATGGAAAGGTCAATGGATTGGTTTTGTAGAGGCAGATTACCATAGGGGTACTGGAGTCCGCTGGTGTCAGATCCTTAGTCAATGTCAAATGTAAAACATTAATTCATCAATAACAAAAATGAATAAGCACCTAAATAAATAAATAAATATAAAAACTGGGTTAAAAAATACATGGCGTCTTTGCCTTTCTGCATATGGAATGCTGTGAGGATCTTAACAAGGAAAGCATTGTCCTGAGTAGCCCATTTGAAGTCGTGGAATATTTCCTTTTCCTTTTTCTTTTTTTACTTTCTATTTTCTTGATTATTCACTGGAATAAATAGACAGGAATTGAGAGGGAAGGGAGGTAGAGAGAGTTTGAGACACAGAGAGAGACAACTGCAGCACTTCCGCACCACTTGTAAAGATTTCCCCTGGCAGGTGCGAACCCGGGTGTTGAAGCCCAGTCCTCCTGCATTGTAACATGAGTGCTTAACTGGGTGTGGCACACCTGGTACCCTTGATGGGACACTTTTTTTTAGCAATGAAAAGAAATTCTCGTGGCAAGGTAATAAATAAATGAAGAAGTAAATAAAAGTGCATTTACATTATCTCAGTGGAAACACACAGGGACATATACGTCTCTGTTACCTGTATTACTTCTTCATGTATGGATTGATTGCCTCAAGAAGTTATTGCCACAGCTGAGTGCCTACACCACGAATAATCCACAGCTCCTGCACTCCATTTGTTCCCCTTTCGCTGCCCTTGTTGCTTGGTCACTGTGGTGGTTATTGTTTTTGTTGTTGTTGTTGTTACTGACCTTGCATCTGACAGACACAAAAGGAGAGAGCAGAGGAAATACAGGGTGGGAGAGAAAGATAGAGCTCCTAAAGACCTGCTTCACCCCCTGTAAAGCGACTCCCCTGCAGGTGACAGTCTGGGGGCCAGACCCCAAATCCTTCCACCTGTCCCCTCTATTCGTGATCGCCACAAGCCCTTAACCCTCTGACATACCGCCAAACCTCCCTGGATTTATTTTTGAAGGCAGTATCACCTGCCTCGTTTTGAATCCTCATTATCCTGAGGGTCAGCCCTGGAGACAGTGTCATGACACGACACATGGAGATCTCTGTTATCAGAGAGCACCTGGAACAGCAGCTGGGGCTCTAGTGCCCGGGCAGGAGCAACTCCCCATCCACCTTCCACGGAGTCCACCTGCCTGCATTTTGGTCCTTTTCCCTCCAAAAAAGATTTTTCCCTTTTTTAACTTTGAAACAGGCAGGAGACAGGTTACCCAGGCAGGGGAAAAAAAATAAAAAGCCTTTTTTTTTTTTTTTTACCGAAGTGAATGACCATCTTCTGGGAAGTATAGGTTTTGAACCTGAAAATTCTGTCTGTCTGTCTCTTAGTCCACAGAAAGAGCCACTAGCCCAGCCAGATCTCACGCACAGATGGGGTGTTTTTGCCAGTCAAAGGTCTGCACAGCACACTAGGGATTGGGCGGCCTGAGACCCAAATGTTACATTGTAGATGGACTGTTTGCAGTTCTTGCTCCCCAGGACATTGGACTGTCTCAACTCCCTCCCCTACAGCATGAAAAAAAGACTCTTTCCAACCTTGGAGCAACTGGAGTGGGGGCGAGGGGAGCTGTTTGCATGTCTACACTGCTCATGCCCAGGTGTCTGTGGGGGTCCGTGGCAGAGGCTGTAAGGTGCTAGGGGGCAGAAGGAGACTGTTTGAGAGGCAGGCTGCAGGCAGGGGAACCAGGAGTGTGTGCAGGTCTGTGTGTGTGGGTGTGGTGGCAGGGGGTTAGGGCAGGTCCCCGTGCTGGATGGTGAGATGGCAGCTGGGCTGGCCCTGGGCCCTCAGGGCTGAAGGGCAGAAGCAGGGTGGCAGTAAAGTAGCGCAGGGAGGAACACAGTAGATGTTAGTTGGGAGCTGCGGGACAGAGGGTAAGGGGAAAGGGGGCATCCTTGAGGAGGGGTCAGGACTAGAGAGTGGGGGCAGCTGGAGGCATGGAAGGTCCCAGGAATCAGGGACTGACAGGAACAGATTCCTACACCCCCCCACTGGATAGAAGCTGCAGAAGCCAGAGCAGCAGCCCTGGATTGCCTAGGCCAAGGGCCCTGAGTGAGTCCCGCTGAGGATGAGGAAGAGGAGGAGGGGGTGTAGGAGGAGGAGGAGGAAGAGGAGGAGGAAGAGGAGGAGGAAGAAGAGGAGGAGGAGGAGGAGGAGGAGGGGCAGGAGGGCAGCTGTCAGTAGGCAACGGGATTAATAGAGGCCTCCATTACGGAGGCATGTGTCCAGGCAGGCACCCACCAACCCTCAGGGGCAGCTCAGGGCACCCAGGGACTTGGTGTGGGTATCTCTGGGGCGGGGACTGTCAGTCAGTCAGCAAGACTGTGTGTCAGTGCACATGGTGGGACAGGGGCCTGGCGGACCTTGGTCCCCCGCCCTGGACTGTCAGATGCCAGCCCCATGCCCAGACACACACCAATCCGCCCATAGCCCCTTGGCCCGGCCGACCAGCACCTGCTTTGGCCTGGGGCTCTGTCTCTGGTGGCTGGCCACCACCCCTCAAGTCAAGTTCAGCATGGGGTCATGGCTGCTGGTCAACTGGATGGGCGGGGTCCCCGTGGCCTAGCAACCACAGGAGCCCTCTGTGATGTCCTAGCCCCTGGCAATCTGTGCTGGCCACACTGGCACTGGGCAGCCCAACTGCCCTGCCACTAGGTCAGGCAACAGCGCCCAGACGCCTGGGCCCTGGCACAGAGGGACGGAAGGATGGCAAGACAGTGCTGACCGACGAGGGACCTCAGGGCTGGCAGCCAAGAGAAGACAGGTGGAGGTGCGCCGGGGATCCAGGGAGCCCAGGCCAGAGCTGCCTGCATGCCTGCCGGCCTTCCTGGATGTCTGTATGCTGCCTTTGTCCAGGTAGGTTTCTCAGGTCCCCTCCAATCCTGTCCTCTCCTGTCCTCTCCTGTCCTCACCATCCTGTCCCCTCTCCTTTCCTCCGCACTTTGCTTCTCTCCTTTGTCTGTCCTCTCTTCCAGGTGTCCTGCTCACCAGCTCCAGCACTTGTGATGGTTCTCCAGTGACAGCTGTTCGCAACCCCTTCCACCCCCTGCCTGCCCCTAATGTGACCCAGCTCACAGGGTCTCCGGCTCACCGCACCCAAACCCACACGCCCCAACACATTCCCTGGTTCAGCCCCTCTGCCCTATTCAGCCAAACTGGGCCTTTGCAACCTACCTATGCATCGTTGTTTCTCCTCACCATTCAAGGAGAGATCTCCTTTTGTACTTAGCTTGGTTGACTGGTGGATGGATGGATGGATGGATGGATGGATGGATGTATGGATGAATGGATGGATAGATGTATGGGTGGATGGATGGATGGATGGAAAGGTCAATGGATCGGTTTTTTAGAGGCAGATTACCATATAGGGTTACTGGAGTCCGCTGGTGTCAGATCCTTAGTCAATGTCAAATGTAAAACATTAATTCATCAATAACAAAAATGAATAAGCACCTAAATAAATAAATAAATATAAAAACTGGGTTAAAAAATACATGGCGTCTTTGCCTTTCTGCATATGGAATGCTGTGAGGATCTTAACAAGGAAAGCATTGTCCTGAGTAGCCCATTTGAAGTCGTGGAATATTTCCTTTTCCTTTTTCTTTTTTTACTTTCTATTTTCCTGATTATTCACTGGAATAAATAGACAGGAATTGAGAGGGAAGGGAGGTAGAGAGAGTTTGAGACACAGAGAGAGACAACTGCAGCACTTCCGCACCACTTGTAAAGATTTCCCCTGGCAGGTGCGAACCCGGGTGTTGAAGCCCAGTCCTCCTGCATTGTAACATGAGTGCTTAACTGGGTGTGGCACACCTGGTACCCTTGATGGGACACTTTTTTTTAGCAATGAAAAGAAATTCTCGTGGCAAGGTAATAAATAAATGAAGAAGTAAATAAAAGTGCATTTACATTATCTCAGTGGAAACACACAGGGACATATACGTCTCTGTTACCTGTATTACTTCTTCATGTATGGATTGATTGCCTCAAGAAGTTATTGCCACAGCTGAGTGCCTACACCACGAATAATCCACAGCTCCTGCACTCCATTTGTTCCCCTTTCGCTGCCCTTGTTGCTTGGTCACTGTGGTGGTTATTGTTTTTGTTGTTGTTGTTGTTACTGACCTTGCATCTGACAGACACAAAAGGAGAGAGCAGAGGAAATACAGGGTGGGAGAGAAAGATAGAGCTCCTAAAGACCTGCTTCACCCCCTGTAAAGCGACTCCCCTGCAGATGACAGTCTGGGGGCCAGACCCCAAATCCTTCCACCTGTCCCCTCTATTCGTGATCGCCACAAGCCCTTAACCCTCTGACATACCGCCAAACCTCCCTGGATTTATTTTTGAAGGCAGTATCACCTGCCTCGTTTTGAATCCTCATTATCCTGAGGGTCAGCCCTGGAGACAGTGTCATGACACGACACATGGAGATCTCTGTTATCAGAGAGCACCTGGAACAGCAGCTGGGGCTCTAGTGCCCGGGCAGGAGCAACTCCCCATCCACCTTCCACGGAGTCCACCTGCCTGCATTTTGGTCCTTTTCCCTCCAAAAAAGATTTTTCCCTTTTTTAACTTTGAAACAGGCAGGAGACAGGTTACCCAGGCAGGGGAAAAAAAATAAAAAGCCTTTTTTTTTTTTTTTTTTTTTACCGAAGTGAATGACCATCTTCTGGGAAGTATAGGTTTTGAACCTGAAAATTCTGTCTGTCTGTCTCTTAGTCCACAGAAAGAGCCACTAGCCCAGCCAGATCTCACGCACAGATGGGGTGTTTTTGCCAGTCAAAGGTCTGCACAGCACACTAGGGATTGGGCGGCCTGAGACCCAAATGTTACATTGTAGATGGACTGTTTGCAGTTCTTGCTCCCCAGGACATTGGACTGTCTCAACTCCCTCCCCTACAGCATGAAAAAAAGACTCTTTCCAACCTTGGAGCAACTGGAGTGGGGGCGAGGGGAGCTGTTTGCATGTCTGCACTGCTCATGCTCAGGTGTCTGTGGGGGTCCGTGGCAGAGGCTGTAAGGTGCTAGGGGGCAGAAGGAGACTGTTTGAGAGGCAGGCTGCAGGCAGGGGAACCAGGAGTGTGTGCAGGTCTGTGTGTGTGGGTGTGGTGGCAGGGGGTTAGGGCAGGTCCCCGTGCTGGATGGTGAGATGGCAGCTGGGCTGGCCCTGGGCCCTCAGGGCTGAAGGGCAGAAGCAGGGTGGCAGTAAAGTAGCGCAGGGAGGAACACAGTAGATGTTAGTTGGGAGCTGCGGGACAGAGGGTAAGGGGAAAGGGGGCATCCTTGAGGAGGGGTCAGGACTAGAGAGTGGGGGCAGCTGGAGGCATGGAAGGTCCCAGGAATCAGGGACTGACAGGAACAGATTCCTACACCCCCCCACTGGATAGAAGCTGCAGAAGCCAGAGCAGCAGCCCTGGATTGCCTAGGCCAAGGGCCCTGAGTGAGTCCCGCTGAGGATGAGGAAGAGGAGGAGGGGGTGTAGGAGGAGGAGGAGGAAGAGGAGGAGGAAGAGGAGAAAGAGGAGGAGGAAGAAGAGGAGGAGGAGGAGGCGGAGGAGGAGGAGGAGGGGCAGGAGGGCAGCTGTCAGTAGGCAACGGGATTAATAGAGGCCTCCATTACGGAGGCATGTGTCCAGGCAGGCACCCACCAACACTCAGGGGCAGCTCAGGGCACCCAGGGACTTGGTGTGGGTATCTCTGGGGCGGGGACTGTCAGTCAGTCAGCAAGACTGTGTGTCAGTGCACATGGTGGGACAGGGGCCTGGCGGACCTTGGTCCCCCGCCCTGGACTGTCAGATGCCAGCCCCATGCCCAGACACACACCAATCCGCCCATAGCCCCTTGGCCCAGCCGACCAGCACCTGCTTTGGCCTGGGGCTCTGTCTCTGGTGGCTGGCCACCACCCCTCAAGTCAAGTTCAGCATGGGGTCATGGCTGCTGGTCAACTGGATGGGCGGGGTCCCCGTGGCCTAGCAACCACAGGAGCCCTCTGTGATGTCCTAGCCCCTGGCAATCTGTGCTGGCCACACTGGCACTGGGCAGCCCAACTGCCCTGCCACTAGGTCAGGCAACAGCGCCCAGACGCCTGGGCCCTGGCACAGAGGGACGGAAGGATGGCAAGACAGTGCTGACCGACGAGGGACCTCAGGGCTGGCAGCCAAGAGAAGACAGGTGGAGGTGCGCCCGGGATCCAGGGAGCCCAGGCCAGAGCTGCCTGCATGCCTGCCGGCCTTCCTGGATGTCTGTATGCTGCCTTTGTCCAGGTAGGTTTCTCAGGTCCCCTCCAATCCTGTCCTCTCCTGTCCTCTCCTGTCCTCACCATCCTGTCCCCTCTCCTTTCCTCCGCACTTTGCTTCTCTCCTTTGTCTGTCCTCTCTTCCAGGTGTCCTGCTCACCAGCTCCAGCACTTGTGATGGTTCTCCAGTGACAGCTGTTCGCAACCCCTTCCACCCCCTGCCTGCCCCTAATGTGACCCAGCTCACAGGGTCTCCGGCTCACCGCACCCAAACCCACACGCCCCAACACATTCCCTGGTTCAGCCCCTCTGCCCTATTCAGCCAAACTGGGCCTTTGCAACCTACCTATGCATCGTTGTTTCTCCTCACCATTCAAGGAGAGATCTCCTTTTGTACTTAGCTTGGTTGACTGGTGGATGGATGGATGGATGGATGGATGGATGGATGGATGGATGGATGGATGTATGGATGAATGGATGGATAGATGTATGGGTGGATGGATGGATGGATGGAAAGGTCAATGGATCGGTTTTGTAGAGGCAGATTACCATATAGGGGTACTGGAGTCCGCTGGTGTCAGATCCTTAGTCAATGTCAAATGTAAAACATTAATTCATCAATAACAAAAATGAATAAGCACCTAAATAAATAAATAAATATAAAAACTGGGTTAAAAAATACATGGCGTCTTTGCCTTTCTGCATATGGAATGCTGTGAGGATCTTAACAAGGAAAGCATTGTCCTGAGTAGCCCATTTGAAGTCGTGGAATATTTCCTTTTCCTTTTTCTTTTTTTACTTTCTATTTTCTTGATTATTCACTGGAATAAATAGACAGGAATTGAGAGGGAAGGGAGGTAGAGAGAGTTTGAGACACAGAGAGAGACAACTGCAGCACTTCCGCACCACTTGTAAAGATTTCCCCTGGCAGGTGCGAACCCGGGTGTTGAAGCCCAGTCCTCCTGCATTGTAACATGAGTGCTTAACTGGGTGTGGCACACCTGGTACCCTTGATGGGACACTTTTTTTTAGCAATGAAAAGAAATTCTCGTGGCAAGGTAATAAATAAATGAAGAAGTAAATAAAAGTGCATTTACATTATCTCAGTGGAAACACACAGGGACATATACGTCTCTGTTACCTGTATTACTTCTTCATGTATGGATTGATTGCCTCAAGAGGTTATTGCCACAGCTGAGTGCCTACACCACGAATAATCCACAGCTCCTGCACTCCATTTGTTCCCCTTTCGCTGCCCTTGTTGCTTGGTCACTGTGGTGGTTATTGTTGCGGTTGTTGTTGTTGTTGTTACTGACCTTGCATCTGACAGACACAAAAGGAGAGAGCAGAGGAAATACAGGGTGGGAGAGAAAGATAGAGCTCCTAAAGACCTGCTTCACCCCCTGTAAAGCGACTCCCCTGCAGGTGACAGTCTGGGGGCCAGACCCCAAATCCTTCCACCTGTCCCCTCTATTCGTGATCGCCACAAGCCCTTAACCCTCTGACATACCGCCAAACCTCCCTAGATTTATTTTTGAAGGCAGTATCACCTGCCTCGTTTTGAATCCTCATTATCCTGAGGGTCAGCCCTGGAGACAGTGTCATGACACGACACATGGAGATCTCTGTTATCAGAGAGCACCTGGAACAGCAGCTGGGGCTCTAGTGCCCGGGCAGGAGCAACTCCCCATCCACCTTCCACGGAGTCCACCTGCCTGCATTTTGGTCCTTTTCCCTCCAAAAAAGATTTTTCCCTTTTTTAACTTTGAAACAGGCAGGAGACAGGTTACCCAGGCAGGGGAAAAAAAATAAAAAGCCTTTTTTTTTTTTTTTTTTTTACCAAAGTGAATGACCATCTTCTGGGAAGTATAGGTTTTGAACCTGAAAACTCTGTCTGTCTGTCTCTTAGTCCACAGAAAGAGCCACTAGCCCAGCCAGATCTCACGCTCAGATGGGGTGTTTTTGCCAGTCAAAGGTCTGCACAGCACACTAGGGATTGGGCGGCCTGAGACCCAAATGTTACATTGTAGATGGACTGTTTGCAGTTCTTGCTCCCCAGGACATTGGACTGTCTCAACTCCCTCCCCTACAGCATGAAAAAAAGACTCTTTCCAACCTTGGAGCAACTGGAGTGGGGGCTAGGGGAGCTGTTTGCATGTCTGCACTGCGCATGCCCAGGTGTCTGTGGGGGTCCGTGGCAGAGGCTGTAAGGTGCTAGGGGGCAGAAGGAGACTGTTTGAGAGGCAGGCTGCAGGCAGGGGAACCAGGAGTGTGTGCAGGTCTGTGTGTGTGGGTGTGGTGGCAGGGGGTTAGGGCAGGTCCCCGTGCTGGATGGTGAGATGGCAGCTGGGCTGGCCCTGGGCCCTCAGGGCTGAAGGGCAGAAGCAGGGTGGCAGTAAAGTAGCGCAGGGAGGAACACAGTAGATGTTAGTTGGGAGCTGCGGGACAGAGGGTAAGGGGAAAGGGGGCATCCTTGAGGAGGGGTCAGGACTAGAGAGTGGGGGCAGCTGGAGGCATGGAAGGTCCCAGGAATCAGGGACTGACAGGAACAGATTCCTACACCCCCCCACTGGATAGAAGCTGCAGAAGCCAGAGCAGCAGCCCTGGATTGCCTAGGCCAAGGGCCCTGAGTGAGTCCCGCTGAGGATGAGGAAGAGGAGGAGGGGGTGTAGGAGGAGGAGGAGGAAGAGGAGGAGGAAGAGGAGAAAGAGGATGAGGAAGAAGAGGAGGAGGAGGAGGCGGAGGAGGAGGAGGAGGGGCAGGAGGGCAGCTGTCAGTAGGCAACGGGATTAATAGAGGCCTCCATTACGGAGGCATGTGTCCAGGCAGGCACCCACCAACACTCAGGGGCAGCTCAGGGCACCCAGGGACTTGGTGTGGGTATCTCTGGGGCGGGGACTGTCAGTCAGTCAGCAAGACTGTGTGTCAGTGCACATGGTGGGACAGGGGCCTGGCGGACCTTGGTCCCCCGCCCTGGACTGTCAGATGCCAGCCCCATGCCCAGACACACACCAATCCGCCCATAGCCCCTTGGCCCGGCCGACCAGCACCTGCTTTGGCCTGGGGCTCTGTCTCTGGTGGCTGGCCACCACCCCTCAAGTCAAGTTCAGCATGGGGTCATGGCTGCTGGTCAACTGGATGGGCGGGGTCCCCGTGGCCTAGCAACCACAGGAGCCCTCTGTGATGTCCTAGCCCCTGGCAATCTGTGCTGGCCACACTGGCACTGGGCAGCCCAACTGCCCTGCCACTAGGTCAGGCAACAGCGCCCAGACGCCTGGGCCCTGGCACAGAGGGACGGAAGGATGGCAAGACAGTGCTGACCGACGAGGGACCTCAGGGCTGGCAGCCAAGAGAAGACAGGTGGAGGTGCGCCCGGGATCCAGGGAGCCCAGGCCAGAGCTGCCTGCATGCCTGCCGGCCTTCCTGGATGTCTGTATGCTGCCTTTGTCCAGGTAGGTTTCTCAGGTCCCCTCCAATCCTGTCCTCTCCTGTCCTCTCCTGTCCTCACCATCCTGTCCCCTCTCCTTTCCTCCGCACTTTGCTTCTCTCCTTTGTCTGTCCTCTCTTCCAGGTGTCCTGCTCACCAGCTCCAGCACTTGTGATGGTTCTCCAGTGACAGCTGTTCACAACCCCTTCCACCCCCTGCCTGCCCCTAATGTGACCCAGCTCACAGGGTCTCCGGCTCACCCCACCCAAACCCACACGCCCCAACACATTCCCTGGTTCAGCCCCTCTGCCCTATTCAGCCAAACTGGGCCTTTGCAACCTACCTATGCATCGTTGTTTCTCCTCACCATTCAAGGAGAGATCTCCTTTTGTACTTAGCTTGGTTGACTGGTGGATGGATGGATGGATGGATGGATGGATGTATGGATGAATGGATGGATAGATGTATGGGTGGATGGATGGATGGATGGAAAGGTCAATGGATCGGTTTTTTAGAGGCAGATTACCATATAGGGTTACTGGAGTCCGCTGGTGTCAGATCCTTAGTCAATGTCAAATGTAAAACATTAATTCATCAATAACAAAAATGAATAAGCACCTAAATAAATAAATAAATATAAAAACTGGGTTAAAAAATACATGGCGTCTTTGCCTTTCTGCATATGGAATGCTGTGAGGATCTTAACAAGGAAAGCATTGTCCTGAGTAGCCCATTTGAAGTCGTGGAATATTTCCTTTTCCTTTTTCTTTTTTTACTTTCTATTTTCTTGATTATTCACTGGAATAAATAGACAGGAATTGAGAGGGAAGGGAGGTAGAGAGAGTTTGAGACACAGAGAGAGACAACTGCAGCACTTCCGCACCACTTGTAAAGATTTCCCCTGGCAGGTGCGAACCCGGGTGTTGAAGCCCAGTCCTCCTGCATTGTAACATGAGTGCTTAACTGGGTGTGGCACACCTGGTACCCTTGATGGGACACTTTTTTTTAGCAATGAAAAGAAATTCTCGTGGCAAGGTAATAAATAAATGAAGAAGTAAATAAAAGTGCATTTACATTATCTCAGTGGAAACACACAGGGACATATACGTCTCTGTTACCTGTATTACTTCTTCATGTATGGATTGATTGCCTCAAGAGGTTATTGCCACAGCTGAGTGCCTACACCACGAATAATCCACAGCTCCTGCACTCCATTTGTTCCCCTTTCGCTGCCCTTGTTGCTTGGTCACTGTGGTGGTTATTGTTGCGGTTGTTGTTGTTGTTGTTACTGACCTTGCATCTGACAGACACAAAAGGAGAGAGCAGAGGAAATACAGGGTGGGAGAGAAAGATAGAGCTCCTAAAGACCTGCTTCACCCCCTGTAAAGCGACTCCCCTGCAGGTGGCAGTCTGGTGGCCAGACCCCAAATCCTTCCACCTGTCCCCTCTATTCGTGATCGCCACAAGCCCTTAACCCTCTGACATACCGCCAAACCTCCCTGGATTTATTTTTGAAGGCAGTATCACCCGCCTCGTTTTGAATCCTCATTATCCTGAGGGTCAGTCCTGGAGACAGTGTCATGACACGACACATGGAGATCTCTGTTATCAGAGAGCACCTGGAACAGCAGCTGGGGCTCTAGTGCCCGGGCAGGAGCAACTCCCCATCCACCTTCCACGGAGTCCACCTGCCTGCATTTTGGTCCTTTTCCCTCCAAAAAAGATTTTTCCCTTTTTTAACTTTGAAACAGGCAGGAGACAGGTTACCCAGGCAGGGGAAAAAAAATAAAAAGCCTTTTTTTTTTTTTTTTTTTTTTTACCGAAATGAATGACCATCTTCTGGGAAGTATAGGTTTTGAACCTGAAAACTCTGTCTGTCTGTCTCTTAGTCCACAGAAAGAGCCACTAGCCCAGCCAGATCTCACGCACAGATGGGGTGTTTTTGCCAGTCAAAGGTCTGCACAGCACACTAGGGATTGGGCGGCCTGAGACCCAAATGTTACATTGTAGATGGACTGTTTGCAGTTCTTTCTCCCCAGGACATTGGACTGTCTCAACTCCCTCCCCTACAGCATGAAAAAAAGACTCTTTCCAACCTTGGAGCAACTGGAGTGGGGGCGAGGGGAGCTGTTTGCATGTCTGCACTGCTCATGCCCAGGTGTCTGTGGGGGTCCGTGGCAGAGGCTGTAAGGTGCTAGGGGGCAGAAGGAGACTGTTTGAGAGGCAGGCTGCAGGCAGGGGAACCAGGAGTGTGTGCAGGTCTGTGTGTGTGGGTGTGGTGGCAGGGGGTTAGGGCAGGTCCCCGTGCTGGATGGTGAGATGGCAGCTGGGCTGGCCCTGGGCCCTCAGGGCTGAAGGGCAGAAGCAGGGTGGCAGTAAAGTAGCGCAGGGAGGAACACAGTAGATGTTAGTTGGGAGCTGCGGGACAGAGGGTAAGGGGAAAGGGCGCATCCTTGAGGAGGGGTCAGGACTAGAGAGTGGGGCAGCTGGAGGCATGGAAGGTCCCAGGAATCAGGGACTGACAGGAACAGATTCCTACACCCCCCCACTGGATAGAAGCTGCAGAAGCCAGAGCAGCAGCCCTGGATGGCCTAGGCCAAGGGCCCTGAGTGAGTCCCGCTGAGGATGAGGAAGAGGAGGAGGGGGTGTAGGAGGAGGAGGAGGAAGAGGAGGAGGAAGAGGAGGAGGAAGAAGAGGAGGAGGAGGAGGCGGAGGAGGAGGAGGAGGGGCAGGAGGGCAGCTGTCAGTAGGCAACGGGATTAATAGAGTCCTCCATTACTGAGGCATGTGTCCAGGCAGGCACCCACCAACACTCAGGGGCAGCTCAGGGCACCCAGGGACTTGGTGTGGGTATCTCTGGGGCGGGGACTGTCAGTCAGTCAGCAAGACTGTGTGTCAGTGCACATGGTGGGACAGGGGCCTGGTGGACCTTGGTCCCCCGCCCTGGACTGTCAGATGCCAGCCCCATGCCCAGACACACACCAATCCGCCCATAGCCCCTTGGCCCGGCCGACCAGCACCTGCTTTGGCCTGGGGCTCTGTCTCTGGTGGCTGGCCACCACCCCTCAAGTCAAGTTCAGCATGGGGTCATGGCTGCTGGTCAACTGGATGGGCGGGGTCCCCGTGGCCTAGCAACCACAGGAGCCCTCTGTGATGTCCTAGCCCCTGGCAATCTGTGCTGGCCACACTGGCACTGGGCAGCCCAACTGCCCTGCCACTAGGTCAGGCAACAGCGCCCAGACGCCTGGGCCCTGGCACAGATGGACGGAAGGATGGCAAGACAGTGCTGACCGACGAGGGACCTCAGGGCTGGCAGCCAAGAGAAGACAGGTGGAGGTGCGCCGGGGATCCAGGGAGCCCAGGCCAGAGCTGCCTGCATGCCTGCCGGCCTTCCTGGATGTCTGTATGCTGCCTTTGTCCAGGTAGGTTTCTCAGGTCCCCTCCAATCCTGTCCTCTCCTGTCCTCTCCTGTCCTCACCATCCTGTCCCCTCTCCTTTCCTCCGCACTTTGCTTCTCTCCTTTGTCTGTCCTCTCTTCCAGGTGTCCTGCTCACCAGCTCCAGCACTTGTGATGGTTCTCCAGTGACAGCTGTTCGCAACCCCTTCCACCCCCTGCCTGCCCCTAATGTGACCCAGCTCACAGGGTCTCCGGCTCACCCCACCCAAACCCACACGCCCCAACACATTCCCTGGTTCAGCCCCTCTGCCCTATTCAGCCAAACTGGGCCTTTGCAACCTACCTATGCATCGTTGTTTCTCCTCACCATTCAAGGAGAGATCTCCTTTTGTACTTAGCTTGGTTGACTGGTGGATGGATGGATGGATGGATGGATGGATGGATGGATGTATGGATGAATGGATGGATAGATGTATGGGTGGATGGATGGATGGATGGAAAGGTCAATGGATCGGTTTTGTAGAGGCAGATTACCATATAGGGGTACTGGAGTCCGCTGGTGTCAGATCCTTAGTCAATGTCAAATGTAAAACATTAATTCATCAATAACAAAAATGAATAAGCACCTAAATAAATAAATAAATATAAAAACTGGGTTAAAAAATACATGGCGTCTTTGCCTTTCTGCATATGGAATGCTGTGAGGATCTTAACAAGGAAAGCATTGTCCTGAGTAGCCCATTTGAAGTCGTGGAATATTTCCTTTTCCTTTTTCTTTTTTTACTTTCTATTTTCTTGATTATTCACTGGAATAAATAGACAGGAATTGAGAGGGAAGGGAGGTAGAGAGAGTTTGAGACACAGAGAGAGACAACTGCAGCACTTCCGCACCACTTGTAAAGATTTCCCCTGGCAGGTGCGAACCCGGGTGTTGAAGCCCAGTCCTCCTGCATTGTAACATGAGTGCTTAACTGGGTGTGGCACACCTGGTACCCTTGATGGGACACTTTTTTTTAGCAATGAAAAGAAATTCTCGTGGCAAGGTAATAAATAAATGAAGAAGTAAATAAAAGTGCATTTACATTATCTCAGTGGAAACACACAGGGACATATACGTCTCTGTTACCTGTATTACTTCTTCATGTATGGATTGATTGCAAGAGGTTATTGCCACAGCTGAGTGCCTACACCACGAATAATCCACAGCTCCTGCACTCCATTTGTTCCCCTTTCGCTGCCCTTGTTGCTTGGTCACTGTGGTGGTTTTTGTTGCGGTTGTTGTTGTTGTTGTTACTGACCTTGCATCTGACAGACACAAAAGGAGAGAGCAGAGGAAATACAGGGTGGGAGAGAAAGATAGAGCTCCTAAAGACCTGCTTCACCCCCTGTAAAGCGACTCCCCTGCAGGTGGCAGTCTGGGGGCCAGACCCCAAATCCTTCCACCTGTCCCCTCTATTCGTGATCGCCACAAGCCCTTAACCCTCTGACATACCGCCAAACCTCCCTGGATTTACTTTTGAAGGCAGTATCACCTGCCTCGTTTTGAATCCTCATTATCCTGAGGGTCAGTCCTGGAGACAGTGTCATGACACGACACATGGAGATCTCTGTTATCAGAGAGCACCTGGAACAGCAGCTGGGGCTCTAGTGCCCGGGCAGGAGCAACTCCCCATCCACCTTCCACGGAGTCCCCCTGCCTGCATTTTGGTCCTTTTCCCTCCAAAAAAGATTTTTCCCTTTTTTCACTTTGAAACAGGCAGCAGACAGGTTACCCAGGCAGGGGAAAAAAAATAAAAAGCCTTTTTTTTTTTTTTTTTTTTTTTTTTTTTTACCGAAGTGAATGACCATCTTCTGGGAAGTATAGGTTTTGAACCTGAAAACTCTGTCTGTCTGTCTCTTAGTCCACAGAAAGAGCCACTAGCCCAGCCAGATCTCAAGCTCAGATGGGGTGTTTTTGCCAGTCAAAGGTCTGCACAGCACACTAGGGATTGGGCGGCCTGAGACCCAAATGTTACATTGTAGATGGACTGTTTGCAGTTCTTGCTCCCCAGGACATTGGACTGTCTCAACTCCCTCCCCTACAGCATGAAAAAAAGACTCTTTCCAACCTTGGAGCAACTGGAGTGGGGGCGAGGGGAGCTGTTTGCATGTCTGCACTGCTCATGCCCAGGTGTCTGTGGGGGTCCGTGGCAGAGGCTGTAAGGTGCTAGGGGGCAGAAGGAGACTGTTTGAGAGGCAGGCTGCAGGCAGGGGAACCAGGAGTGTGTGCAGGTCTGTGTGTGTGGGTGTGGTGGCAGGGGGTTAGGGCAGGTCCCCGTGCTGGATGGTGAGATGGCAGCTGGGCTGGCCCTGGCCCTCAGGGCAGAAGGGCAGAAGCAGGGTGGCAGTAAAGTAGCGCAGGGAGGAACACAGTAGATGTTAGTTGGGAGCTGCGGGACAGAGGGTAAGGGGAAAGGGCGCATCCTTGAGGAGGGGTCAGGACTAGAGAGTGGGGGCAGCTGGAGGCATGGAAGGTCCCAGGAATCAGGGACTGACAGGAACAGATTCCTACACCCCCCCACTGGATAGAAGCTGCAGAAGCCAGAGCAGCAGCCCTGGATTGCCTAGGCCAAGGGCCCTGAGTGAGTCCCGCTGAGGATGAGGAAGAGGAGGAGGGGGTGTAGGAGGAGGAGGAGGAAGAGGAGGAGGAAGAGGAGAAAGAGGAGGAGGAAGAAGAGGAGGAGGAGGAGGCGGAGGAGGAGGAGGAGGGGCAGGAGGGCAGCTGTCAGTAGGCAACGGGATTAATAGAGGCCTCCATTACGGAGGCATGTGTCCAGGCAGGCACCCACCAACACTCAGGGGCAGCTCAGGGCACCCAGGGACTTGGTGTGGGTATCTCTGGGGCGGGGACTGTCAGTCAGTCAGCAAGACTGTGTGTCAGTGCACATGGTGGGACAGGGGCCTGGCGGACCTTGGTCCCCCGCCCTGGACTGTCAGATGCCAGCCCCATGCCCAGACACACACCAATCCGCCCATAGTCCCTTGGCCCGGCCGAACAGCACCTGCTTTGGCCTGGGGCTCTGTCTCTGGTGGCTGGCCACCACCCCTCAAGTCAAGTTCAGCATGGGGTCATGGCTGCTGGTCAACTGGATGGGCGGGGTCCCCGTGGCCTAGCAACCACAGGAGCCCTCTGTGATGTCCTAGCCCCTGGCAATCTGTGCTGGCCACACTGGCACTGGGCAGCCCAACTGCCCTGCCACTAGGTCAGGCAACAGCGCCCAGACGCCTTGGC
Source organism: Erinaceus europaeus (assembly GCF_950295315.1). Classification (NCBI taxonomy): domain Eukaryota; kingdom Metazoa; phylum Chordata; class Mammalia; order Eulipotyphla; family Erinaceidae; genus Erinaceus; species Erinaceus europaeus. Next base: position 2,459,413 of record NW_026647125.1, on the reverse strand, counting down.
CCTGGCACAGATGGACGGAAGGATGGCAAGACAGTGCTGACCGACGAGGGACCTCAGGGCTGGCAGCCAAGAGAAGACAGGTGGAGGTGCGCCCGGGATCCAGGGAGCCCAGGCCAGAGCTGCCTGCATGCCTGCCGGCCTTCCTGGATGTCTGTATGCTGCCTTTGTCCAGGTAGGTTTCTCAGGTCCCCTCCAATCCTGTCCTCTCCTGTCCTCTCCTGTCCTCACCATCCTGTCACCTCTCCTTTCCTCCGCACTTTGCTTCTCTACTTTGTCTGTCCTCTCTTCCAGGTGTCCTGCTCACCAGCTCCAGCACTTGTGATGGTTCTCCAGTGACAGCTGTTCGCAACCCCTTCCACCCCCTGCCTGCCCCTAATGTGACCCAGCTCACAGGGTCTCCGGCTCACCCCACCCAAACCCACACGCCCCAACACATTCCCTGGTTCAGCCCCTCTGCCCTATTCAGCCAAACTGGGCCTTTGCAACCTACCTATGCATCGTTGTTTTTCCTCACCATTCAAGGAGAAATCTCCTTTTGTACTTAGCTTGGTTGACTGGTGGATGGATGGATGGATGGATGGATGGATGAATGGATGGATAGATGTATGGGTGGATGGATGGATGGATGGAAAGGTCAATGGATCGGTTTTGTAGAGGCAGATTACCATATAGGGGTACTGGTGTCTGCTGGTGTCAGATCCTTAGTCAATGTCAAATGTAAAACATTAATTCATCAATAACAAAAATGAATAAGCACCTAAATAAATAAATAAATATAAAAACTGGGTTAAAAAATACATGGCGTCTTTGCCTTTCTGCATATGGAATGCTGTGAGGATCTTAACAAGGAAAGCATTGGTACCCTTGAAGGGGTACCCACACGCCCCAACACATTCCCTGGTTCAGCCTCTCTGCCCTATTCAGCCAAACTGGCCCCTTTGCAACCTACCTGTGCATCGTTGATTCTCTTCACCATTCAAGGAGAGATCTCCTTTTGTACTTAGCTTGGTTGACTGCTGGATGGATGGATGGATGGATGGATGGGTGGATGGGGGGATGGATGGATGGACAGGTCAATGGAACGGTTTTGTAGAGGGAGAGTACCATCTAGGGGTACTGGAGACCCCTGGTGTCAGATCCTTAGTCAATGTCAAATGTAAAACATTAATTCATCAATAACAAAAATGAGTAAGCACCTAAATAAATAAATAAATAAATAAATAAATATAAAATCTGTGTTAAAAAATACATGGTGTCTTTGCCTTTCTGCATATGGAATGCTGTGAGGATCTTAAGAAGGAAAGCATTTTCCTGAGTAGCCCTATTGAAGTCGTGGAATATTTTATTTTCCTTTTTCTTTTTTTACTTTCTATTTTCTTGATTATTCACTGGAATAAATAGACAGGAATTGAGAGGGAAGGGAGGGAGAGAGAGTTTGAGACACAGAGAGAAACACCTGCAGCACTTCTGCACCACTTGTAAAGATTTCCCCTGGCAGGTGGGGACCAGGGTGTTGAAGCCCAGTCCTCCTGCATTGTAACGTGAGTGCTTAACTGGGTGTAGCACCACCTGGTACCCTTGATGGGGCACTTTTTTTTAGCAATGAAAAGAAATTCTCGTGGCAAGGTAATAAATAAATGAAGAAGTAATTAAAAGTGCATTTACATTAACTCAGTGGAAACACACAGGGACATATACATCTCTGTTACCTGTATTACTTCTTCATTTATGGATTGATTGCCTCAAGGGGTTATTGCCACAGCTGAGTGCCTGCGCCACGAATAATCCACAGCTCCTGCACTCCATTTGTTCCCCTTTCGCTGCCCTTGTTGCTTGGTCACTGTGGTGGTTATTGTTGTTGTTGTTGTTATTGTTGTTGTTGTTACTGACCTTGCATCTGAAAGACACAAAAGGAGAGAGCAGAGGAAATACAGGGTGGGAGAGAAAGATAGAACTCCTAAAGACCTGCTTCACCCCCTGTAAAGCGACTCCCCGGCAGGTGGCGGTCTGGGGGCCAGACCCCAGATCCTTCCACCTGTCCCCTTTTCGTGAGCGCCACAAGCCCTTAACCCTCTGACATACCGCCAAACCTCCCTGGATTTACTTTTGAAGGCAATATGACCTGCCTCGTTTTGAATCCTCATTATCCTGAGGGTCAGTCCTGGAGACAGTGTCATGACACGACACACGGAGATCTCTGGTATCAGAGAGCACCGGGAACAGCAGCTGGGGCTCTAGTGCCAGGGCAGGAGCAACTCCTCATCCACCCTCCACGGAGTCCACCTGCCTGCATTTTGGTCCATTTCCCTCCAAAAAAGATTTTTCCCTTTTTTCACTTTGAAACAGGCAGCAGACAGGTTACCCAGGCAGGGCGAAAAAAATAAAAAGCCTTTTTTTTTTTTTTTTTTTTTAAACCGAAGTGAATGACCATCTTCTGGAAAGTATAGGTTTTGAACCTGAAAACTCTGTCTGTCTGTCTCTTAGTCCACAGAAAGAGTCACTAGCCCAGCCAGATCTCACGCTCAGATGGGGTGTTTTTGCCAGTCAAAGGTCTGCACAGCACACTAGGGATTGGGCGGCAGGAGACCCAAATGTTACATTGTAGATGGACTGTTTGCAGTTCTTGCTCCCCAGGACATTGGACTGTCTCAACTCCCTCCCCTACAGCATGAAAAAAAGACTCTTGACAACCTTGGAGCAAATGGAGTGGGGGTGAGGGGAGCTGATTGCATGTCTGTGCTGCTGATGCCCAGGTGTCTGTGGGGGGCCGTGGCACAAGCTGTAAGGGGGCTAGGGGGCAGAAGGAGACTGTTTGAGAGGCAGGCTACAGGCAGGGGAGCCCGTGAGTGTGTGCAGGGCTGTATGTGTGGGTGTGGTGGCAGGGGTTAGGGCAGGTCCCCCTCTGGATGCTGAGATGGCAGCTGGGCTGGCCCTGGGCCCTCAGGGCTGAAGGGCAGAAGCAGGGTGGCAGTAAAGTAGCAGAGGGAAGCACACAGTAGATGTTAGTTGGGGAGCTGGGGGACAGAGAGCAAGGGGAAAGGGGGCATCCTTGAGGAGGGGTCTGGACTAGAGAGTGGGGGGAGCTGGAGGCATGGAAGGTCCCAGGAATCAGGGACTGACAGGAACAGATTCCTGCACCCACCCACTGGACAGAAGCTGCAGCAGCCAGAGCAGCAGCCCTGGCTTGCCTAGGCCAAGGGCCCTGATTGAGTCCCTCTGAGGATGAGGAAGAAGAGGAGGAGGTGGAGGAGGAGGAGGAGGAGGAGGAGAAGGAGGAGGAGGAGGAGGAGGAGGAGGAAGAAGGGAGGAAGAAGAGGAGGAGGAGGAGGAGGGGCAGGAGGGCAGCTGTCAGTAGGCAACGGGATTAATAGAGGCCTCCATTACGGAGGCATGTGTCCAGGCAGGCACCCACCAACCCTCAGGGGCAGCTTCGGGCACCCAGGGACCTGGTGTGGGTATCTCTGTGGCGGGAACTGTCAGTCAGTCAGCAAGACTGTGTGTCAGTGCACATGGTGGGACAGGGGCCTGGCGGACCTTGTTCCCCAGCCCTGGGCTGTCAGATGCCAGCCCCATGCCCAGACACACACCAATCTGCCCATAGCCCCTTGGCCCGGCCGACCAGCACCTGCTTTGCCCTGGGGCTCTGGCTCTGGTGGCTGGCCACCACCCCTCAGGTCAAGTTCAGCGTGGAGGTCATGGCTGCTGGTCAACTGGATGGGCAGGGTCCCCGTAGCCTAGCAACCACAGGAGCCCTCTGTGATGTCCTAGCCCCTGGCAATCTGTGCTGGCCACACTGGCACTGGGTAGCCCAACTGCCCTGCCTCTAGGTCAGGCAACAGCGCCCAGACGCCTGGGCCCTGGCACAGAGGGACGGAAGGATGGGAAGACAGTGCTGAACAAAGAGGGACCTCAGGGCTGGCAGCCAAGAGAAGACAGGTGGAGGTGTGCCCTGGATCCAGGGAGCCCAGGCCAGAGCTGCCTGCATGCCTGCCTGCCTTCCTGGATGTCTGTATGCTGCCTTTGTCTAGGTAGGTTTCTCAGGTCCCCTCCACTCCTGTCCTCTCCTGTCCTCTCCTGTCCTCACCATCCTCTCCCCTCTCCTCTCCTCTGCACTTTGCTTCTCTCCTTTGTCTGTCCTCTCATCCAGGAGCCCTGCTCACCAGCTCCAGCACTTGTGATGGTTCTCCAGTGACAGCTGTTCGCATCCCCTTCCACCCCCTGCCTGCCCCTAATGTGACCCAGCTCACAGGGTCTCCGGCTCACTCCACCCAAACCCACACGCCCCAACACATCCCCTGGTTCAGCCTCTCTGCCCTATTCAGCCTAACTGGCCCCTTTGCAACCTACCTGTGCATCGTTGATTCTCTTCACCATTCAAGGAGAGATCTCCTTTTGTACTTAGCTTGGTTGACTGCTGGATGGATGGATGGATGGATGGATGGATGGATGGGTGGATGGATGGATGGACAGGTCAATGGATCGGTTTTGTAGAGGGAGAGTACCATCTAGGGGTACTGGAGACCCCTGGTGTCAGATCCTTAGTCAATGTCAAATGTAAAACATTAATTCATCAATAACAAAAATGAGTAAGCACCTAAATAAATAAATAAATAAATAAATAAATAAATAAATAAATATAAAATCTGTGTTAAAAAATACATGGTGTCTTTGCCTTTCTGCATATGGAATGCTGTGAGGATCTTAACAAGGAAAGCATTTTCCTGAGTAGCCCTATTGAAGTCGTGGAATATTTTCTTTTCCTTTTTCTTTTTTTACTTTCTATTTTCTTGATTATTCACTGGAATAAATAGACAGGAATTGAGAGGGAAGGGAGGGAGAGAGAGTTTGAGACACAGAGAGAAACACCTGCAGCACTTCTGCACCACTTGTAAAGATTTACCCTGGCAGGTGGGGACCAGGGTGTTGAAGCCCAGGCCTCCTGCATTGTAACATGAGTGCTTAACTGGGTGTAGCACCACCTGGTACCCTTGATGGGGCACTTTTTTTTAGCAATGAAAATTAATTCTCGTTGCAAGGTAATAAATAAATGAAGAAGTAATTAAAAGTGCATTTACATTAACTCAGTGGAAACACACAGGGACATATACGTCTCTGTTACCTGTATTACTTCTTCATTTATGGATTGATTGCCTCAAGGGGTTATTGCCACAGCTGAGTGCCTGCGCCACGAATAATCCACAGCTCCTGCACTCCATTTGTTCCCCTTTCGCTGCCCTTGTTGCTTGGTCACTGTGGTGGTTATTGTTGTTGTTGTTGTTGTTCTTGTTGTTGTTACTGACCTTGCATCTGACAGACACAAAAGGAGAGAGCAGAGGAAATACAGGGTGGGAGAGAAAGATAGAGCTCCTAAAGACCTGCTTCACCCCCTGTAAAGTGACTCCCCGGCAGGTGGCGGTCTGGGGGCCAGACCCCAGATCCTTCCACCTGTCCCCTTTTCGTGAGCGCCACAAGCCCTTAACCCTCTGACATACCGCCAAACCTCCCTGGATTTACTTTTGAAGGCAATATGACCTGCCTCGTTTTGAATCCTCATTATCCTGAGGGTCAGTCCTGGAGACAGTGTCATGACACGACACACGGAGATCTCTGGTATCAGAGAGCACCTGGAACAGCAGCTGGGGCTCTAGTGCCACGGCAGGAGCAACTCCTCATCCACCCTCCACGGAGTCCACCTGCCTGCATTTTGGTCCTTTTCCCTCCAAAAAAGATTTTTCCCTTTTTTCACTTTGAAACAGGCAGCAGACAGGTTACCCAGGCAGGGCGAAAAAAATAAAAAGCCTTTTTTTTTTTTTTTTTTTTTTAAACCGAAGTGAATGACCATCTTCTGGAAAGTATAGGTTTTGAACCTGAAAACTCTGTCTGTCTGTCTCTTAGTCCACAGAAAGAGCCACTAGCCCAGCCAGATCTCACGCTCAGATGGGGTGTTTTTGCCAGTCAAAGGTCTGCACAGCACACTAGGGATTGGGCGGCAGGAGACCCAAATGTTACATTGTAGATGGACTGTTTGCAGTTCTTGCTCCCCAGGACATTGGACTGTCTCAACTCCCTCCCCTACAGCATGAAAAAAAGACTCTTGACAACCTTGGAGCAAATGGAGTGGGGGTGAGGGGAGCTGATTGCATGTCTGTGCTGCTGATGCCCAGGTGTCTGTGGGGGTCCATGGCACAGGCTGTAAGGGGGCTAGGGGGCAGAAGGAGACTGTTTGAGAGGCAGGCTACAGGCAGGGGAGCCCGTGAGTGTGTGCAGGGCTGTGTGTGTGGGTGTGGTGGCAGGGGGTTAGGGCAGGTCCCCCTCTGGATGGTGAGATGGCAGCTAGGCTGGCCCTAGGCCCTCAGGGCTGAAGGGCAGAAGCAGGGTGGCAGTAAAGTAGCAGAGGGAAGCACACAGTAGATGTTAGTTGGGGAGCTGGGGGACAGAGGGCAAGGGGAAAGGGGGCATCCTTGAGGAGGGATCTGGACTAGAGAGTGGGGGGAGCTGGAGGCATGGAAGGTCCCAGGAATCAGGGACTGACAGGAACAGATTCCTGCACCCACCCACTGGATAGAAGCTGCAGCAGCCAGAGCAGCAGCCCTGGCTTGCCTAGGCCAAGGGCCCTGATTGAGTCCCTCTGAGGATGAGGAAGAAGAGGAGGAGGTGGAGGAGGAGGAGGAGGAGGAGGAGAAGGAGGAGGAGGAGGAGGAGGAGGAGGAAGAGGAGGAGGAAGAAGAGGAGGAGGAGGAGGAGGGGCAGGAGGGCAGCTGTCAGTAGGCAACGGGATTAATAGAGGCCTCCATTATGGAGGCATGTGTCCAGACAGGCACCCACCAACCCTCAGGGGCAGCTCAGGGCACCCAGGGACCTGGTGTGGGTATCTCTGGGGCGGGAACTGTCAGTCAGTCAGCAAGACTGTGTGTCAGTGCACATGGTGGGACAGGGGCCTGGCGGACCTTGGTCCCCAGCCCTGGGCTGTCAGATGCCAGCCCCATGCCCAGACACACACCAATCTGCCCATAGCCCCTTGGCCCGGCCGACCAGCACCTGCTTTGCCCTGGGGCTCTGGCTCTGGTGGCTGGCCACCACCCCTCAGGTCAAGTTCAGCGTGGGGGTCATGGCTGCTGGTCAACTGGATGGGCAGGGTCCCCGTAGCCTAGCAACCACAGGAGCCCTCTGTGATGTCCTAGCCCCTGGCAATCTGTGCTGGCCACACTGGCACTGGGTAGCCCAACTGCCCTGCCACTAGGTCAGGCAACAGCGCCCAGACGCCTGGGCCCTGGCACAGAGGGACGGAAGGATGGGAAGACAGTGCTGACCGAAGAGGGACCTCAGGGCTGGCAGCCAAGAGAAGACAGGTGGAGGTGTGCCCGGGATTCAGGGAGCCCAGGCCAGAGCTGCCTGCATGCCTGCCTGCCTTCCTGGATGTCTGTATGCTGCCTTTGTCTAGGTAGGTTTCTCAGGTCCCCTCCACTCCTGTCCTCTCCTGTCCTCTCCTGTCCTCACCATCCTCTCCCCTCTCCTCTCCTCTGCACTTTGCTTCTCTCCTTTGTCTGTCCTCTCTTCCAGGTGCCCTGCTCACCAGCTCCAGCACTTGTGATGGTTCTCCAGTGACAGCTGTTCGCATCCCCTTCCACCCCCTGCCTGCCCCTAATGTGACCCAGCTCACAGGGTCTCCGGCTCACTCCACCCAAACCCACACGCCCCAACACATCCCCTGGTTCAGCCTCTCTGCCCTATTCAGCCAAACTGGCCCCTTTGCAACCTGCCTGTGCATCGTTGATTCTCTTCACCATTCAAGGAGAGATCTCCTTTTGTACTTAGCTTGGTTGACTGCTGGATGGATGGATGGATGGATGGATGGGTGGATGGGTGGATGGATGGACAGGTCAATGGATCGGTTTTGTAGAGGGAGAATACCATCTAGGGGTACTGGAGACCCCTGGTGTCAGATCCTTAGTCAATGTCAAATGTAAAACATTAATTCATCAATAACAAAAATGAGTAAGCACCTAAATAAATAAATAAATAAATAAATAAATATAAAATCTGTGTTAAAAAATACATGGTGTCTTTGCCTTTCTGCATATGGAATGCTGTGAGGATCTTAAGAAGGAAAGCATTTTCCTGAGTAGCCCTATTGAAGTCGTGGAATATTTTCTTTTCCTTTTTCTTATTTTACTTTCTATTTTCTTGATTATTCACTGGAATAAATAGACAGGAATTGAGAGGGAAGGGAGGGAGAGAGAGTTTGAGACACAGAGAGAAACACCTGCAGCACTTCTGCACCACTTGTAAAGATTTCCCCTGGCAGGTGGGGACCAGGGTGTTGAAGCCCAGTCCTCCTGCATTGTAACATGAGTGCTTAACTGGGTGTGGCACCACCTGGTACCCTTGATGGGGCACTTTTTTTTAGCAATGAAAAGAAATTCTCGTGGCAAGGTAATAAATAAATGAAGAAGTAATTAAAAGTGCATTTACATTAACTCAGTGGAAACACACAGGGACGTATACGTCTCTGTTACCTGTATTACTTCTTCATTTATGGATTGATTGCCTCAAGGGGTTATTGCCACAGCTGAGTGCCTGCGCCACGAATAATCCACAGCTCCTGCACTCCATTTGTTCCCCTTTCGCTGCCCTTGTTGCTTGGTCACTGTGGTGGTTATTGTTGTTGTTGTTGTTGTTGTTGTTGTTGTTGTTGTTACTGACCTTGCATCTGACAGACACAAAAGGAGAGAGCAGAGGAAATACAGGGTGGGAGAGAAAGATAGAACTCCTAAAGACCTGCTTCACCCCCTGTAAAGCGACTCCCCGGCAGGTGGCGGTCTGGGGGCCAGACCCCAAATCCTTCCACCTGTCCCCTTTTCGTGAGCGCCACAAGCCCTTAACCCTCTGACATACCGCCAAACCTCCCTGGATTTACTTTTGAAGGCAATATGACCTGCCTCGTTTTGAATCCTCATTATCCTGAGGGTCAGTCCTGGAGACAGTGTCATGACACGACACACGGAGATCTCTGGTATCAGAGAGCACCTGGAACAGCAGCTGGGGCTCTAGTGCCAGGGCAGGAGCAACTCCTCATCCACCCTCCACGGAGTCCACCTGCCTGCATTTTGGTCCTTTTCCCTCCAAAAAAGATTTTTCCCTTTTTTCACTTTGAAACAGGCAGCAGACAGGTTACCCAGGCAGGGCGAAAAAAATAAAAAGCCTTTTTTTTTTTTTTTAAACCGAAGTGAATGACCATCTTCTGGAAAGTATAGGTTTTGAACCTGAAAACTCTGTCTGTCTGTCTCTTAGTCCACAGAAAGAGCCACTAGCCCAGCCAGATCTCACGCTCAGATTGGGTGTTTTTGCCAGTCAAAGGTCTGCACAGCACACTAGGGATTGGGCGGCAGGAGACCCAAATGTTACATTGTAGATGGACTGTTTGCAGTTCCTGCTCCCCAGGACATTGGACTGTCTCAACTCCCTCCCCTACAGCATGAAAAAAAGACTCACTCTTGACAACCTTGGAGCAAATGGAGTGGGGGTGAGGGGAGCTGATTGCATGTCTGTGCTGCTGATGCCCAGGTGTCTGTGGGGGGCCGTGGCACAGGCTGTAAGGGGGCTAGGGGGCAGAAGGAGACTGTTTGAGAGGCAGGCTACAGGCAGGGGAGCCCGTGAGTGTGTGCAGGGCTGTGTGTGTGGGTGTGGTGGCAGGGGTTAGGGCAGGTCCCCCTCTGGATGGGGAGATGGCAGCTGGGCTGGCCCTGGGCCCTCAGGGCTGAAGGGCAGAAGCAGGGTGGCAGTAAAGTAGCAGAGGGAAGCACACAGTAGATGTTAGTTGGGGAGCTGGGGGACAGAGGGCAAGGGGAAAGGGAGCATCCTTGAGGAGGGGTCTGGACTAGATAGTGGGGGGATCTGGAGGCATGGAAGGTCCCAGGAATCAGGGACTGACAGGAACAGATTCCTGCACCCACCCACTGCATAGAAGCTGCAGCAGCCAGAGCAGCAGCCCTGGCTTGCCTAGGCCAAGGGCCCTGATTGAGTCCCTCTGAGGATGAGGAAGAAGAGGAGGAGGTGGAGGAGGAGGAGGAGGAGGAGGAGGAGGAAGAGGAGGAGGAAGAAGAGGAGGAGGAGGATGAGGGGCAGGAGGGCAGCTGTCAGTAGGCAACGGGATTAATAGAGGCCTCCATTACGGAGGCATGTGTCCAGGCAGGCACCCACCAACCCTCAGGGGCAGCTCAGGGCACCCAGGGACCTGGTGTGGGTATCTCTGGGGCGGGAACTGTCAGTCAGTCAGCAAGACTGTGTGTCAGTGCACATGGTGGGACAGGGGCCTGGCGGACCTTGGTCCCCAGCCCTGGGCTGTCAGATGCCAGCCTCATGCCCAGACACACACCAATCTGCCCATAGCCCCTTGGCCCGGCCGACCAGCACCTGCTTTGCCCTGGGGCTCTGGCTCTGGTGGCTGGCCACCACCCCTCAGGTCAAGTTCAGCGTGGGGGTCATGGCTGCTGGTCAACTGGATGGGCAGGGTCCCCGTAGCCCAGCAACCACAGGAGCCCTCTGTGATGTCCTAGCCCCTGGCAATCTGTGCTGGCCACACTGGCACTGGGTAGCCCAACTGCCCTGCCACTAGGTCAGGCAACAGCGCCCAGACGCCTGGGCCCTGGCACAGAGGGACGGAAGGATGGGAAGACAGTGCTGACCGAAGAGGGACCTCAGGGCTGGCAGCCAAGAGAAGACAGGTGGAGGTGTGCCCGGGATTCAGGGAGCCCAGGCCAGAGCTGCCTGCATGCCTGCCTGCCTTCCTGGATGTCTGTATGCTGCCTTTGTCTAGGTAGGTTTCTCAGGTCCCCTCCACTCCTGTCCTCTCCTGTCCTCTCCTGTCCTCACCATCCTCTCCCCTCTCCTCTCCTCTGCACTTTGCTTCTCTCCTTTGTCTGTCCTCTCTTCCAGGTGCCCTGCTCACCAGCTCCAGCACTTGTGATGGTTCTCCAGTGACAGCTGTTCGCATCCCCTTCCACCCCCTGCCTGCCCCTAATGTGACCCAGCTCACAGGGTCTCCGGCTCACTCCACCCAAACCCACACGCCCCAACACATCCCCTGGTTCAGCCTCTCTGCCCTATTCAGCCAAACTGGCCCCTTTGCAACCTGCCTGTGCATCGTTGATTCTCTTCACCATTCAAGGAGAGATCTCCTTTTGTACTTAGCTTGGTTGACTGCTGGATGGATGGATGGATGCATGGATGGGTGGATGGGTGGATGGATGGACAGGTCAATGGATCGGTTTTGTAGAGGGAGAGTACCATCTAGGGGTACTGGAGACCCCTGGTGTCAGATCCTTAGTCAATGTCAAATGTAAAACATTAATTCATCAATAACAAAAATGAGTAAGCACCTAAATAAATAAATAAATAAATAAATATAAAATCTGTGTTAAAAAATACATGGTGTCTTTGCCTTTCTGCATATGGAATGCTGTGAGGATCTTAAGAAGGAAAGCATTTTCCTGAGTAGCCCTATTGAAGTCGTGGAATATTTTATTTTCCTTTTTCTTTTTTTACTTTCTATTTTCTTGATTATTCACTGGAATAAATAGACAGGAATTGAGAGGGAAGGGAGGGAGAGAGAGTTTGAGACACAGAGAGAAACACCTGCAGCACTTCTGCACCACTTGTAAAGATTTCCCCTGGCAGGTGGGGACCAGGGTGTTGAAGCCCAGTCCTCCTGCATTGTAACATGAGTGCTTAACTGGGTGTGGCACCACCTGGTACCCTTGATGGGGCACTTTTTTTTAGCAATGAAAAGAAATTCTCGTGGCAAGGTAATAAATAAATGAAGAAGTAATTAAAAGTGCATTTACATTAACTCAGTGGAAACACACAGGGACGTATACGTCTCTGTTACCTGTATTACTTCTTCATTTATGGATTGATTGCCTCAAGGGGTTATTGCCACAGCTGAGTGCCTGCGCCACGAATAATCCACAGCTCCTGCACTCCATTTGTTCCCCTTTCGCTGCCCTTGTTGCTTGGTCACTGTGGTGGTTATTGTTGTTGTTGTTGTTGTTGTTGTTGTTGTTACTGACCTTGCATCTGACAGACACAAAAGGAGAGAGCAGAGGAAATACAGGGTGGGAGAGAAAGATAGAACTCCTAAAGACCTGCTTCACCCCCTGTAAAGCGACTCCCCGGCAGGTGGCGGTCTGGTGGCCAGACCCCAAATCCTTCCACCTGTCCCCTTTTCGTGAGCGCCACAAGCCCTTAACCCTCTGACATACCGCCAAACCTCCCTGGATTTACTTTTGAAGGCAATATGACCTGCCTCGTTTTGAATCCTCATTATCCTGAGGGTCAGTCTTGGAGACAGTGTCATGACACGACACACGGAGATCTCTGGTATCAGAGAGCACCTGGAACAGCAGCTGGGGCTCTAGTGCCAGGGCAGGAGCAACTCCTCATCCACCCTCCACGGAGTCCACCTGCCTGCATTTTGGTCCTTTTCCCTCCAAAAAAGATTTTTCCCTTTTTTCACTTTGAAACAGGCAGCAGACAGGTTACCCAGGCAGGGCGAAAAAAATAAAAAGCCTTTTTTTTTTTTTTTTTTTTTTTTAAACCGAAGTGAATGACCATCTTCTGGAAAGTATAGGTTTTGAACCTGAAAACTCTGTCTGTCTGTCTCTTAGTCCACAGAAAGAGCCACTAGCCCAGCCAGATCTCACGCTCAGATGGGGTGTTTTTGCCAGTCAAAGGTCTGCACAGCACACTAGGGATTGGGCGGCAGGAGACCCAAATGTTACATTGTAGATGGACTGTTTGCAGTTCTTGCTCCCCAGGACATTGGACTGTCTCAACTCCCTCCCCTACAGCATGAAAAAAAGACTCTTGACAACCTTGGAGCAAATGGAGTGGGGGTGAGGGGAGCTGATTGCATGTCTGTGCTGCTGATGCCCAGGTGTCTGTGGGGGGCCGTGGCACAGGCTGTAAGGGGGCTAGGGGGCAGAAGGAGACTGTTTGAGAGGCAGGCTACAGGCAGGGGAGCCCGTGAGTGTGTGCAGGGCTGTGTGTGTGGGTGTGGTGGCAGGGGTTAGGGCAGGTCCCCCTCTGGATGGGGAGATGGCAGCTGGGCTGGCCCTGGGCCCTCAGGGCTGAAGGGCAGAAGCAGGGTGGCAGTAAAGTAGCAGAGGGAAGCACACAGTAGATGTTAGTTGGGGAGCTGGGGGACAGAGGGCAAGGGGAAAGGGAGCATCCTTGAGGAGGGGTCTGGACTAGATAGTGGGGGGATCTGGAGGCATGGAAGGTCCCAGGAATCAGGGACTGACAGGAACAGATTCCTGCACCCACCCACTGCATAGAAGCTGCAGCAGCCAGAGCAGCAGCCCTGGCTTGCCTAGGCCAAGGGCCCTGATTGAGTCCCTCTGAGGATGAGGAAGAAGAGGAGGAGGTGGAGGAGGAGGAGGAGGAGGAGGAGGAGGAAGAGGAGGAGGAAGAAGAGGAGGAGGAGGAGGAGGGGCAGGAGGGCAGCTGTCAGTAGGCAACGGGATTAATAGAGGCCTCCATTACGGAGGCATGTGTCCAGGCAGGCACCCACCAACCCTCAGGGGCAGCTCAGGGCACCCAGGGACCTGGTGTGGGTATCTCTGGGGCGGGAACTGTCAGTCAGTCAGCAAGACTGTGTGTCAGTGCACATGGTGGGACAGGGGCCTGGCGGACCTTGGTCCCCAGCCCTGGGCTGTCAGATGCCAGCCCCATGCCCAGACACACACCAATCTGCCCATAGCCCCTTGGCCCGGCCGACCAGCACCTGCTTTGCCCTGGGGCTCTGGCTCTGGTGGCTGGCCACCACCCCTCAGGTCAAGTTCAGCGTGGGGGTCATGGCTGCTGGTCAACTGGATGGGCAGGGTCCCCGTAGCCCAGCAACCACAGTAGCCCTCTGTGATGTCCTAGCCCCTGGCAATCTGTGCTGGCCACACTGGCACTGGGTAGCCCAACTGCCCTGCCACTAGGTCAGGCAACAGCGCCCAGACGCCTGGGCCCTGGCACAGAGGGACGGAACGATGGGAAGACAGTGCTGACCGAAGAGGGACCTCAGGGCTGGCAGCCAAGAGAAGACAGGTGGAGGTGTGCCCAGGATTCAGGGAGCCCAGGCCAGAGCTGCCTGCATGCCTGCCTGCCTTCCTGGATGTCTGTATGCTGCCTTTGTCTAGGTAGGTTTCTCAGGTCCCCTCCACTCCTGTCCTCTCCTGTCCTCTCCTGTCCTCACCATCCTCTCCCCTCTCCTCTCCTCTGCACTTTGCTTCTCTCCTTTGTCTGTCCTCTCTTCCAGGTGCCCTGCTCACCAGCTCCAGCACTTGTGATGGTTCTCCAGTGACAGCTGTTCGCATCCCCTTCCACCCCCTGCCTGCCCCTAATGTGACCCAGCTCACAGGGTCTCCGGCTCACTCCACCCAAACCCACACGCCCCAACACATCCCCTGGTTCAGCCTCTCTGCCCTATTCAGCCAAACTGGCCCCTTTGCAACCTACCTGTGCATCGTTGATTCTCTTCACCATTCAAGGAGAGATCTCCTTTTGTACTTAGCTTGGTTGACTGCTGGATGGATGTATGGATGGATGGATGGATGGATGGGTGGATGGGTGGATGGATGGACAGGTCAATGGATCGGTTTTGTAGAGGGAGAGTACCATCTAGGGGTACTGGAGACCCCTGGTGTCAGATCCTTAGTCAATGTCAAATGTAAAACATTAATTCATCAATAACAAAAATGAGTAAGCACCTAAATAAATAAATAAATAAATAAATATAAAATCTGTGTTAAAAAATACATGGTGTCTTTGCCTTTCTGCATATGGAATGCTGTGAGGATCTTAAGAAGGAAAGCATTTTCCTGAGTAGCCCTATTGAAGTCGTGGAATATTTTATTTTCCTTTTTCTTTTTTTACTTTCTATTTTCTTGATTATTCACTGGAATAAATAGACAGGAATTGAGAGGGAAGGCAGGGAGAGAGAGTTTGAGACACAGAGAGAAACACCTGCAGCACTTCTGCACCACTTGTAAAGATTTCCCCTGGCAGGTGGGGACCAGGGTGTTGAAGCCCAGTCCTCCTGCATTGTAACATGAGTGCTTAACTGGGTGTAGCACCACCTGGTACCCTTGATGGGGCACTTTTTTTTAGCAATGAAAAGAAATTCTCGTGGCAAGGTAATAAATAAATGAAGAAGTAATTAAAAGTGCATTTACATTAACTCAGTGGAAACACACAGGGACATATACGTCTCTGTTACCTGTATTACTTCTTCATTTATGGATTGATTGCCTCAAGGGGTTATTGCCACAGCTGAGTGCCTGCGCCACGAATAATCCACAGCTCCTGCACTCCATTTGTTCCCCTTTCGCTGCCCTTGTTGCTTGGTCACTGTGGTGGTTATTGTTGTTGTTGTTGTTGTTGTTGTTGTTGTTACTGACCTTGCATCTGAAAGACACAAAAGGAGAGAGCAGAGGAAATACAGGGTGGGAGAGAAAGATAGAACTCCTAAAGACCTGCTTCACCCCCTGTAAAGCGACTCCCCGGCAGGTGGCGGTCTGGGGGCCAGACCCCAGATCCTTCCACCTGTCCCCTTTTCGTGAGCGCCACAAGCCCTTAACCCTCTGACATACCGCCAAACCTCCCTGGATTTACTTTTGAAGGCAATATGACCTGCCTCGTTTTGAATCCTCATTATCCTGAGAGTCAGTCCTGGAGACAGTGTCATGACACGACACACGGAGATCTCTGGTATCAGAGAGCACCTGGAACAGCAGCTGGGGCTCTAGTGCCAGGGCAGGAGCAACTCCTCATCCACACTCCACGGAGTCCACCTGCCTGCATTTTGGTCCTTTTCCCTCCAAAAAAGATTTTTCCCTTTTTTCACTTTGAAACAGGCAGCAGACAGGTTACCCAGGCAGGGCGAAAAAAATAAAAAGCCTTTTTTTTTTTTTTTTTTTTTTTTAAACCGTAGTGAATGACCATCTTCTGGAAAGTATAGGTTTTGAACCTGAAAACTCTGTCTGTCTGTCTCTTAGTCCACAGAAAGAGCCACTAGCCCAGCCAGATCTCACGCTCAGATGGGGTGTTTTTGCCAGTCAAAGGTCTGCACAGCACACTAGGGATTGGGCGGCAGGAGACCCAAATGTTACATTGTAGATGGACTGTTTGCAGTTCCTGCTCCCCAGGACATTGGACTGTCTCAACTCCCTCCCCTACAGCATGAAAAAAAGACTCACTCTTGACAACCTTGGAGCAAATGGAGTGGGGGTGAGGGGAGCTGATTGCATGTCTGTGCTGCTGATGCCCAGGTGTCTGTGGGGGGCCGTGGCACAGGCTGTAAGGGGGCTAGGGGGCAGAAGGAGACTGTTTGAGAGGCAGGCTACAGGCAGGGGAGCCCGTGAGTGTGTGCAGGGCTGTGTGTGTGGGTGTGGTGGCAGGGGTTAGGGCAGGTCCCCCTCTGGATGGGGAGATGGCAGCTGGGCTGGCCCTGGGCCCTCAGGGCTGAAGGGCAGAAGCAGGGTGGCAGTAAAGTAGCAGAGGGAAGCACACAGTAGATGTTAGTTGGGGAGCTGGGGGACAGAGGGCAAGGGGAAAGGGAGCATCCTTGAGGAGGGGTCTGGACTAGATAGTGGGGGGATCTGGAGGCATGGAAGGTCCCAGGAATCAGGGACTGACAGGAACAGATTCCTGCACCCACCCACTGCATAGAAGCTGCAGCAGCCAGAGCAGCAGCCCTGGCTTGCCTAGGCCAAGGGCCCTGATTGAGTCCCTCTGAGGATGAGGAAGAAGAGGAGGAGGTGGAGGAGGAGGAGGAGGAGGAGGAGGAGGAGGAGGAAGAGGAGGAGGAAGAAGAGGAGGAGGAGGAGGAGGGGCAGGAGGGCAGCTGTCAGTAGGCAACGGGATTAATAGAGGCCTCCATTACGGAGGCATGTGTCCAGGCAGGCACCCACCAACCCTCAGGGGCAGCTCAGGGCACCCAGGGACCTGGTGTGGGTATCTCTGGGGCGGGAACTGTCAGTCAGTCAGCAAGACTGTGTGTCAGTGCACATGGTGGGACAGGGGCCTGGCGGACCTTGGTCCCCAGCCCTGGGCTGTCAGATGCCAGCCCCATGCCCAGACACACACCAATCTGCCCATAGCCCCTTGGCCCGGCCGACCAGCACCTGCTTTGCCCTGGGGCTCTGGCTCTGGTGGCTGGCCACCACCCCTCAGGTCAAGTTCAGCGTGGGGGTCATGGCTGCTGGTCAACTGGATGGGCAGGGTCCCCGTAGCCCAGCAACCACAGGAGCCCTCTGTGATGTCCTAGCCCCTGGCAATCTGTGCTGGCCACACTGGCACTGGGTAGCCCAACTGCCCTGCCACTAGGTCAGGCAACAGCGCCCAGACGCCTGGGCCCTGGCACAGAGGGACGGAAGGATGGGAAGACAGTGCTGACCGAAGAGGGACCTCAGGGCTGGCAGCCAAGAGAAGACAGGTGGAGGTGTGCCCAGGATTCAGGGAGCCCAGGCCAGAGCTGCCTGCATGCCTGCCTGCCTTCCTGGATGTCTGTATGCTGCCTTTGTCTAGGTAGGTTTCTCAGGTCCCCTCCACTCCTGTCCTCTCCTGTCCTCTCCTGTCCTCACCATCCTCTCCCCTCTCCTCTCCTCTGCACTTTGCTTCTCTCCTTTGTCTGTCCTCTCTTCCAGGTGCCCTGCTCACCAGCTCCAGCACTTGTGATGGTTCTCCAGTGACAGCTGTTCGCATCCCCTTCCACCCCCTGCCTGCCCCTAATGTGACCCAGCTCACAGGGTCTCCGGCTCACTCCACCCAAACCCACACGCCCCAACACATCCCCTGGTTCAGCCTCTCTGCCCTATTCAGCCAAACTGGCCCCTTTGCAACCTACCTGTGCATCGTTGATTCTCTTCACCATTCAAGGAGAGATCTCCTTTTGTACTTAGCTTGGTTGACTGCTGGATGGATGTATGGATGGATGGATGGATGGATGGGTGGATGGGTGGATGGATGGACAGGTCAATGGATCGGTTTTGTAGAGGGAGAGTACCATCTAGGGGTACTGGAGACCCCTGGTGTCAGATCCTTAGTCAATGTCAAATGTAAAACATTAATTCATCAATAACAAAAATGAGTAAGCACCTAAATAAATAAATAAATAAATAAATATAAAATCTGTGTTAAAAAATACATGGTGTCTTTGCCTTTCTGCATATGGAATGCTGTGAGGATCTTAAGAAGGAAAGCATTTTCCTGAGTAGCCCTATTGAAGTCGTGGAATATTTTATTTTCCTTTTTCTTTTTTTACTTTCTATTTTCTTGATTATTCACTGGAATAAATAGACAGGAATTGAGAGGGAAGGGAGGGAGAGAGAGTTTGAGACACAGAGAGAAACACCTGCAGCACTTCTGCACCACTTGTAAAGATTTCCCCTGGCAGGTGGGGACCAGGGTGTTGAAGCCCAGTCCTCCTGCATTGTAACATGAGTGCTTAACTGGGTGTAGCACCACCTGGTACCCTTGATGGGGCACTTTTTTTTAGCAATGAAAAGAAATTCTCGTGGCAAGGTAATAAATAAATGAAGAAGTAATTAAAAGTGCATTTACATTAACTCAGTGGAAACACACAGGGACATATACGTCTCTGTTACCTGTATTACTTCTTCATTTATGGATTGATTGCCTCAAGGGGTTATTGCCACAGCTGAGTGCCTGCGCCACGAATAATCCACAGCTCCTGCACTCCATTTGTTCCCCTTTCGCTGCCCTTGTTGCTTGGTCACTGTGGTGGTTATTGTTGTTGTTGTTGTTGTTGTTGTTGTTGTTACTGACCTTGCATCTGAAAGACACAAAAGGAGAGAGCAGAGGAAATACAGGGTGGGAGAGAAAGATAGAACTCCTAAAGACCTGCTTCACCCCCTGTAAAGCGACTCCCCGGCAGGTGGCGGTCTGGGGGCCAGACCCCAGATCCTTCCACCTGTCCCCTTTTCGTGAGCGCCACAAGCCCTTAACCCTCTGACATACCGCCAAACCTCCCTGGATTTACTTTTGAAGGCAATATGACCTGCCTCGTTTTGAATCCTCATTATCCTGAGAGTCAGTCCTGGAGACAGTGTCATGACACGACACACGGAGATCTCTGGTATCAGAGAGCACCTGGAACAGCAGCTGGGGCTCTAGTGCCAGGGCAGGAGCAACTCCTCATCCACACTCCACGGAGTCCACCTGCCTGCATTTTGGTCCTTTTCCCTCCAAAAAAGATTTTTCCCTTTTTTCACTTTGAAACAGGCAGCAGACAGGTTACCCAGGCAGGGCGAAAAAAATAAAAAGCCTTTTTTTTTTTTTTTAAACCGTAGTGAATGACCATCTTCTGGAAAGTATAGGTTTTGAACCTGAAAACTCTGTCTGTCTGTCTCTTAGTCCACAGAAAGAGCCACTAGCCCAGCCAGATCTCACGCTCAGATGGGGTGTTTTTGCCAGTCAAAGGTCTGCACAGCACACTAGGGATTGGGCGGCAGGAGACCCAAATGTTACATTGTAGATGGACTGTTTGCAGTTCCTGCTCCCCAGGACATTGGACTGTCTCAACTCCCTCCCCTACAGCATGAAAAAAAGACTCACTCTTGACAACCTTGGAGCAAATGGAGTGGGGGTGAGGGGAGCTGATTGCATGTCTGTGCTGCTGATGCCCAGGTGTCTGTGGGGGGCCGTGGCACAGGCTGTAAGGGGGCTAGGGGGCAGAAGGAGACTGTTTGAGAGGCAGGCTACAGGCAGGGGAGCCCGTGAGTGTGTGCAGGGCTGTGTGTGTGGGTGTGGTGGCAGGGGTTAGGGCAGGTCCCCCTCTGGATGGGGAGATGGCAGCTGGGCTGGCCCTGGGCCCTCAGGGCTGAAGGGCAGAAGCAGGGTGGCAGTAAAGTAGCAGAGGGAAGCACACAGTAGATGTTAGTTGGGGAGCTGGGGGACAGAGGGCAAGGGGAAAGGGAGCATCCTTGAGGAGGGGTCTGGACTAGATAGTGGGGGGATCTGGAGGCATGGAAGGTCCCAGGAATCAGGGACTGACAGGAACAGATTCCTGCACCCACCCACTGCATAGAAGCTGCAGCAGCCAGAGCAGCAGCCCTGGCTTGCCTAGGCCAAGGGCCCTGATTGAGTCCCTCTGAGGATGAGGAAGAAGAGGAGGAGGTGGAGGAGGAGGAGGAGGAGGAGGAGGAGGAGGAAGAGGAGGAGGAAGAAGAGGAGGAGGAGGAGGAGGGGCAGGAGGGCAGCTGTCAGTAGGCAACGGGATTAATAGAGGCCTCCATTACGGAGGCATGTGTCCAGGCAGGCACCCACCAACCCTCAGGGGCAGCTCAGGGCACCCAGGGACCTGGTGTGGGTATCTCTGGGGCGGGAACTGTCAGTCAGTCAGCAAGACTGTGTGTCAGTGCACATGGTGGGACAGGGGCCTGGCGGACCTTGGTCCCCAGCCCTGGGCTGTCAGATGCCAGCCCCATGCCCAGACACACACCAATCTGCCCATAGCCCCTTGGCCCGGCCGACCAGCACCTGCTTTGCCCTGGGGCTCTGGCTCTGGTGGCTGGCCACCACCCCTCAGGTCAAGTTCAGCGTGGGGGTCATGGCTGCTGGTCAACTGGATGGGCAGGGTCCCCGTAGCCCAGCAACCACAGGAGCCCTCTGTGATGTCCTAGCCCCTGGCAATCTGTGCTGGCCACACTGGCACTGGGTAGCCCAACTGCCCTGCCACTAGGTCAGGCAACAGCGCCCAGACGCCTGGGCCCTGGCACAGAGGGACGGAAGGATGGGAAGACAGTGCTGACCGAAGAGGGACCTCAGGGCTGGCAGCCAAGAGAAGACAGGTGGAGGTGTGCCCAGGATTCAGGGAGCCCAGGCCAGAGCTGCCTGCATGCCTGCCTGCCTTCCTGGATGTCTGTATGCTGCCTTTGTCTAGGTAGGTTTCTCAGGTCCCCTCCACTCCTGTCCTCTCCTGTCCTCTCCTGTCCTCACCATCCTCTCCCCTCTCCTCTCCTCTGCACTTTGCTTCTCTCCTTTGTCTGTCCTCTCTTCCAGGTGCCCTGCTCACCAGCTCCAGCACTTGTGATGGTTCTCCAGTGACAGCTGTTCGCATCCCCTTCCACCCCCTGCCTGCCCCTAATGTGACCCAGCTCACAGGGTCTCCGGCTCACTCCACCCAAACCCACACGCCCCAACACATCCCCTGGTTCAGCCTCTCTGCCCTATTCAGCCAAACTGGCCCCTTTGCAACCTACCTGTGCATCGTTGATTCTCTTCACCATTCAAGGAGAGATCTCCTTTTGTACTTAGCTTGGTTGACTGCTGGATGGATGTATGGATGGATGGATGGATGGATGGGTGGATGGGTGGATGGATGGACAGGTCAATGGATCGGTTTTGTAGAGGGAGAGTACCATCTAGGGGTACTGGAGACCCCTGGTGTCAGATCCTTAGTCAATGTCAAATGTAAAACATTAATTCATCAATAACAAAAATGAGTAAGCACCTAAATAAATAAATAAATAAATAAATAAATATAAAATCTGTGTTAAAAAATACATGGTGTCTTTGCCTTTCTGCATATGGAATGCTGTGAGGATCTTAAGAAGGAAAGCATTTTCCTGAGTAGCCCTATTGAAGTCGTGGAATATTTTATTTTCCTTTTTCTTTTTTTACTTTCTATTTTCTTGATTATTCACTGGAATAAATAGACAGGAATTGAGAGGGAAGGGAGGGAGAGAGAGTTTGAGACACAGAGAGAAACACCTGCAGCACTTCTGCACCACTTGTAAAGATTTCCCCTGGCAGGTGGGGACCAGGGTGTTGAAGCCCAGTCCTCCTGCATTGTAACATGAGTGCTTAACTGGGTGTAGCACCACCTGGTACCCTTGATGGGGCACTTTTTTTTAGCAATGAAAAGAAATTCTCGTGGCAAGGTAATAAATAAATGAAGAAGTAATTAAAAGTGCATTTACATTAACTCAGTGGAAACACACAGGGACATATACGTCTCTGTTACCTGTATTACTTCTTCATTTATGGATTGATTGCCTCAAGGGGTTATTGCCACAGCTGAGTGCCTGCGCCACGAATAATCCACAGCTCCTGCACTCCATTTGTTCCCCTTTCGCTGCCCTTGTTGCTTGGTCACTGTGGTGGTTATTGTTGTTGTTGTTGTTGTTGTTACTGACCTTGCATCTGAAAGACACAAAAGGAGAGAGCAGAGGAAATACAGGGTGGGAGAGAAAGATAGAACTCCTAAAGACCTGCTTCACCCCCTGTAAAGCGACTCCCCGGCAGGTGGCGGTCTGGGGGCCAGACCCCAGATCCTTCCACCTGTCCCCTTTTCGTGAGCGCCACAAGCCCTTAACCCTCTGACATACCGCCAAACCTCCCTGGATTTACTTTTGAAGGCAATATGACCTGCCTCGTTTTGAATCCTCATTATCCTGAGAGTCAGTCCTGGAGACAGTGTCATGACACGACACACGGAGATCTCTGGTATCAGAGAGCACCTGGAACAGCAGCTGGGGCTCTAGTGCCAGGGCAGGAGCAACTCCTCATCCACACTCCACGGAGTCCACCTGCCTGCATTTTGGTCCTTTTCCCTCCAAAAAAGATTTTTCCCTTTTTTCACTTTGAAACAGGCAGCAGACAGGTTACCCAGGCAGGGCGAAAAAAATAAAAAGCCTTTTTTTTTTTTTTTTTTTTTTTTTAAACCGTAGTGAATGACCATCTTCTGGAAAGTATAGGTTTTGAACCTGAAAACTCTGTCTGTCTGTCTCTTAGTCCACAGAAAGAGCCACTAGCCCAGCCAGATCTCACGCTCAGATGGGGTGTTTTTGCCAGTCAAAGGTCTGCACAGCACACTAGGGATTGGGCGGCAGGAGACCCAAATGTTACATTGTAGATGGACTGTTTGCAGTTCCTGCTCCCCAGGACATTGGACTGTCTCAACTCCCTCCCCTACAGCATGAAAAAAAGACTCACTCTTGACAACCTTGGAGCAAATGGAGTGGGGGTGAGGGGAGCTGATTGCATGTCTGTGCTGCTGATGCCCAGGTGTCTGTGGGGGGCCGTGGCACAGGCTGTAAGGGGGCTAGGGGGCAGAAGGAGACTGTTTGAGAGGCAGGCTACAGGCAGGGGAGCCCGTGAGTGTGTGCAGGGCTGTGTGTGTGGGTGTGGTGGCAGGGGTTAGGGCAGGTCCCCCTCTGGATGGGGAGATGGCAGCTGGGCTGGCCCTGGGCCCTCAGGGCTGAAGGGCAGAAGCAGGGTGGCAGTAAAGTAGCAGAGGGAAGCACACAGTAGATGTTAGTTGGGGAGCTGGGGGACAGAGGGCAAGGGGAAAGGGAGCATCCTTGAGGAGGGGTCTGGACTAGATAGTGGGGGGATCTGGAGGCATGGAAGGTCCCAGGAATCAGGGACTGACAGGAACAGATTCCTGCACCCACCCACTGCATAGAAGCTGCAGCAGCCAGAGCAGCAGCCCTGGCTTGCCTAGGCCAAGGGCCCTGATTGAGTCCCTCTGAGGATGAGGAAGAAGAGGAGGAGGTGGAGGAGGAGGAGGAGGAGGAGGAGGAGGAGGAAGAGGAGGAGGAAGAAGAGGAGGAGGAGGAGGAGGGGCAGGAGGGCAGCTGTCAGTAGGCAACGGGATTAATAGAGGCCTCCATTACGGAGGCATGTGTCCAGGCAGGCACCCACCAACCCTCAGGGGCAGCTCAGGGCACCCAGGGACCTGGTGTGGGTATCTCTGGGGCGGGAACTGTCAGTCAGTCAGCAAGACTGTGTGTCAGTGCACATGGTGGGACAGGGGCCTGGCGGACCTTGGTCCCCAGCCCTGGGCTGTCAGATGCCAGCCCCATGCCCAGACACACACCAATCTGCCCATAGCCCCTTGGCCCGGCCGACCAGCACCTGCTTTGCCCTGGGGCTCTGGCTCTGGTGGCTGGCCACCACCCCTCAGGTCAAGTTCAGCGTGGGGGTCATGGCTGCTGGTCAACTGGATGGGCAGGGTCCCCGTAGCCCAGCAACCACAGGAGCCCTCTGTGATGTCCTAGCCCCTGGCAATCTGTGCTGGCCACACTGGCACTGGGTAGCCCAACTGCCCTGCCACTAGGTCAGGCAACAGCGCCCAGACGCCTGGGCCCTGGCACAGAGGGACGGAAGGATGGGAAGACAGTGCTGACCGAAGAGGGACCTCAGGGCTGGCAGCCAAGAGAAGACAGGTGGAGGTGTGCCCAGGATTCAGGGAGCCCAGGCCAGAGCTGCCTGCATGCCTGCCTGCCTTCCTGGATGTCTGTATGCTGCCTTTGTCTAGGTAGGTTTCTCAGGTCCCCTCCACTCCTGTCCTCTCCTGTCCTCTCCTGTCCTCACCATCCTCTCCCCTCTCCTCTCCTCTGCACTTTGCTTCTCTCCTTTGTCTGTCCTCTCTTCCAGGTGCCCTGCTCACCAGCTCCAGCACTTGTGATGGTTCTCCAGTGACAGCTGTTCGCATCCCCTTCCACCCCCTGCCTGCCCCTAATGTGACCCAGCTCACAGGGTCTCCGGCTCACTCCACCCAAACCCACACGCCCCAACACATCCCCTGGTTCAGCCTCTCTGCCCTATTCAGCCAAACTGGCCCCTTTGCAACCTACCTGTGCATCGTTGATTCTCTTCACCATTCAAGGAGAGATCTCCTTTTGTACTTAGCTTGGTTGACTGCTGGATGGATGTATGGATGGATGGATGGATGGATGGGTGGATGGGTGGATGGATGGACAGGTCAATGGATCGGTTTTGTAGAGGGAGAGTACCATCTAGGGGTACTGGAGACCCCTGGTGTCAGATCCTTAGTCAATGTCAAATGTAAAACATTAATTCATCAATAACAAAAATGAGTAAGCACCTAAATAAATAAATAAATAAATAAATAAATATAAAATCTGTGTTAAAAAATACATGGTGTCTTTGCCTTTCTGCATATGGAATGCTGTGAGGATCTTAAGAAGGAAAGCATTTTCCTGAGTAGCCCTATTGAAGTCGTGGAATATTTTATTTTCCTTTTTCTTTTTTTACTTTCTATTTTCTTGATTATTCACTGGAATAAATAGACAGGAATTGAGAGGGAAGGGAGGGAGAGAGAGTTTGAGACACAGAGAGAAACACCTGCAGCACTTCTGCACCACTTGTAAAGATTTCCCCTGGCAGGTGGGGACCAGGGTGTTGAAGCCCAGTCCTCCTGCATTGTAACATGAGTGCTTAACTGGGTGTGGCACCACCTGGTACCCTTGATGGGGCACTTTTTTTTAGCAATGAAAAGAAATTCTCGTGGCAAGGTAATAAATAAATGAAGAAGTAATTAAAAGTGCATTTACATTAACTCAGTGGAAACACACAGGGACGTATACGTCTCTGTTACCTGTATTACTTCTTCATTTATGGATTGATTGCCTCAAGGGGTTATTGCCACAGCTGAGTGCCTGCGCCACGAATAATCCACAGCTCCTGCACTCCATTTGTTCCCCTTTCGCTGCCCTTGTTGCTTGGTCACTGTGGTGGTTATTGTTGTTGTTGTTGTTGTTGTTGTTGTTGTTACTGACCTTGCATCTGACAGACACAAAAGGAGAGAGCAGAGGAAATACAGGGTGGGAGAGAAAGATAGAACTCCTAAAGACCTGCTTCACCCCCTGTAAAGCGACTCCCCGGCAGGTGGCGGTCTGGTGGCCAGACCCCAAATCCTTCCACCTGTCCCCTTTTCGTGAGCGCCACAAGCCCTTAACCCTCTGACATACCGCCAAACCTCCCTGGATTTACTTTTGAAGGCAATATGACCTGCCTCGTTTTGAATCCTCATTATCCTGAGGGTCAGTCTTGGAGACAGTGTCATGACACGACACACGGAGATCTCTGGTATCAGAGAGCACCTGGAACAGCAGCTGGGGCTCTAGTGCCAGGGCAGGAGCAACTCCTCATCCACCCTCCACGGAGTCCACCTGCCTGCATTTTGGTCCTTTTCCCTCCAAAAAAGATTTTTCCCTTTTTTCACTTTGAAACAGGCAGCAGACAGGTTACCCAGGCAGGGCGAAAAAAATAAAAAGCCTTTTTTTTTTTTTTTTTTTTTTTTTAAACCGAAGTGAATGACCATCTTCTGGAAAGTATAGGTTTTGAACCTGAAAACTCTGTCTGTCTGTCTCTTAGTCCACAGAAAGAGCCACTAGCCCAGCCAGATCTCACGCTCAGATGGGGTGTTTTTGCCAGTCAAAGGTCTGCACAGCACACTAGGGATTGGGCGGCAGGAGACCCAAATGTTACATTGTAGATGGACTGTTTGCAGTTCTTGCTCCCCAGGACATTGGACTGTCTCAACTCCCTCCCCTACAGCATGAAAAAAAGACTCTTGACAACCTTGGAGCAAATGGAGTGGGGGTGAGGGGAGCTGATTGCATGTCTGTGCTGCTGATGCCCAGGTGTCTGTGGGGGGCCGTGGCACAGGCTGTAAGGGGGCTAGGGGGCAGAAGGAGACTGTTTGAGAGGCAGGCTACAGGCAGGGGAGCCCGTGAGTGTGTGCAGGGCTGTGTGTGTGGGTGTGGTGGCAGGGGTTAGGGCAGGTCCCCCTCTGGATGGGGAGATGGCAGCTGGGCTGGCCCTGGGCCCTCAGGGCTGAAGGGCAGAAGCAGGGTGGCAGTAAAGTAGCAGAGGGAAGCACACAGTAGATGTTAGTTGGGGAGCTGGGGGACAGAGGGCAAGGGGAAAGGGAGCATCCTTGAGGAGGGGTCTGGACTAGATAGTGGGGGGATCTGGAGGCATGGAAGGTCCCAGGAATCAGGGACTGACAGGAACAGATTCCTGCACCCACCCACTGCATAGAAGCTGCAGCAGCCAGAGCAGCAGCCCTGGCTTGCCTAGGCCAAGGGCCCTGATTGAGTCCCTCTGAGGATGAGGAAGAAGAGGAGGAGGTGGAGGAGGAGGAGGAGGAGGAGGAGGAGGAAGAGGAGGAGGAAGAAGAGGAGGAGGAGGAGGAGGGGCAGGAGGGCAGCTGTCAGTAGGCAACGGGATTAATAGAGGCCTCCATTACGGAGGCATGTGTCCAGGCAGGCACCCACCAACCCTCAGGGGCAGCTCAGGGCACCCAGGGACCTGGTGTGGGTATCTCTGGGGCGGGAACTGTCAGTCAGTCAGCAAGACTGTGTGTCAGTGCACATGGTGGGACAGGGGCCTGGCGGACCTTGGTCCCCAGCCCTGGGCTGTCAGATGCCAGCCCCATGCCCAGACACACACCAATCTGCCCATAGCCCCTTGGCCCGGCCGACCAGCACCTGCTTTGCCCTGGGGCTCTGGCTCTGGTGGCTGGCCACCACCCCTCAGGTCAAGTTCAGCGTGGGGGTCATGGCTGCTGGTCAACTGGATGGGCAGGGTCCCCGTAGCCCAGCAACCACAGTAGCCCTCTGTGATGTCCTAGCCCCTGGCAATCTGTGCTGGCCACACTGGCACTGGGTAGCCCAACTGCCCTGCCACTAGGTCAGGCAACAGCGCCCAGACGCCTGGGCCCTGGCACAGAGGGACGGAACGATGGGAAGACAGTGCTG
This sequence comes from Erinaceus europaeus, assembly GCF_950295315.1. NCBI lineage: Eukaryota > Metazoa > Chordata > Mammalia > Eulipotyphla > Erinaceidae > Erinaceus > Erinaceus europaeus. Next base: position 2,431,832 of record NW_026647125.1, on the reverse strand, counting down.
ACCGAAGAGGGACCTCAGGGCTGGCAGCCAAGAGAAGACAGGTGGAGGTGTGCCCAGGATTCAGGGAGCCCAGGCCAGAGCTGCCTGCATGCCTGCCTGCCTTCCTGGATGTCTGTATGCTGCCTTTGTCTAGGTAGGTTTCTCAGGTCCCCTCCACTCCTGTCCTCTCCTGTCCTCTCCTGTCCTCACCATCCTCTCCCCTCTCCTCTCCTCTGCACTTTGCTTCTCTCCTTTGTCTGTCCTCTCTTCCAGGTGCCCTGCTCACCAGCTCCAGCACTTGTGATGGTTCTCCAGTGACAGCTGTTCGCATCCCCTTCCACCCCCTGCCTGCCCCTAATGTGACCCAGCTCACAGGGTCTCCGGCTCACTCCACCCAAACCCACACGCCCCAACACATCCCCTGGTTCAGCCTCTCTGCCCTATTCAGCCAAACTGGCCCCTTTGCAACCTACCTGTGCATCGTTGATTCTCTTCACCATTCAAGGAGAGATCTCCTTTTGTACTTAGCTTGGTTGACTGCTGGATGGATGTATGGATGGATGGATGGATGGATGGGTGGATGGGTGGATGGATGGACAGGTCAATGGATCGGTTTTGTAGAGGGAGAGTACCATCTAGGGGTACTGGAGACCCCTGGTGTCAGATCCTTAGTCAATGTCAAATGTAAAACATTAATTCATCAATAACAAAAATGAGTAAGCACCTAAATAAATAAATAAATAAATAAATATAAAATCTGTGTTAAAAAATACATGGTGTCTTTGCCTTTCTGCATATGGAATGCTGTGAGGATCTTAAGAAGGAAAGCATTTTCCTGAGTAGCCCTATTGAAGTCGTGGAATATTTTATTTTCCTTTTTCTTTTTTTACTTTCTATTTTCTTGATTATTCACTGGAATAAATAGACAGGAATTGAGAGGGAAGGCAGGGAGAGAGAGTTTGAGACACAGAGAGAAACACCTGCAGCACTTCTGCACCACTTGTAAAGATTTCCCCTGGCAGGTGGGGACCAGGGTGTTGAAGCCCAGTCCTCCTGCATTGTAACATGAGTGCTTAACTGGGTGTAGCACCACCTGGTACCCTTGATGGGGCACTTTTTTTTAGCAATGAAAAGAAATTCTCGTGGCAAGGTAATAAATAAATGAAGAAGTAATTAAAAGTGCATTTACATTAACTCAGTGGAAACACACAGGGACATATACGTCTCTGTTACCTGTATTACTTCTTCATTTATGGATTGATTGCCTCAAGGGGTTATTGCCACAGCTGAGTGCCTGCGCCACGAATAATCCACAGCTCCTGCACTCCATTTGTTCCCCTTTCGCTGCCCTTGTTGCTTGGTCACTGTGGTGGTTATTGTTGTTGTTGTTGTTGTTGTTGTTGTTGTTACTGACCTTGCATCTGAAAGACACAAAAGGAGAGAGCAGAGGAAATACAGGGTGGGAGAGAAAGATAGAACTCCTAAAGACCTGCTTCACCCCCTGTAAAGCGACTCCCCGGCAGGTGGCGGTCTGGGGGCCAGACCCCAGATCCTTCCACCTGTCCCCTTTTCGTGAGCGCCACAAGCCCTTAACCCTCTGACATACCGCCAAACCTCCCTGGATTTACTTTTGAAGGCAATATGACCTGCCTCGTTTTGAATCCTCATTATCCTGAGAGTCAGTCCTGGAGACAGTGTCATGACACGACACACGGAGATCTCTGGTATCAGAGAGCACCTGGAACAGCAGCTGGGGCTCTAGTGCCAGGGCAGGAGCAACTCCTCATCCACACTCCACGGAGTCCACCTGCCTGCATTTTGGTCCTTTTCCCTCCAAAAAAGATTTTTCCCTTTTTTCACTTTGAAACAGGCAGCAGACAGGTTACCCAGGCAGGGCGAAAAAAATAAAAAGCCTTTTTTTTTTTTTTTTTTTTTTTTAAACCGTAGTGAATGACCATCTTCTGGAAAGTATAGGTTTTGAACCTGAAAACTCTGTCTGTCTGTCTCTTAGTCCACAGAAAGAGCCACTAGCCCAGCCAGATCTCACGCTCAGATGGGGTGTTTTTGCCAGTCAAAGGTCTGCACAGCACACTAGGGATTGGGCGGCAGGAGACCCAAATGTTACATTGTAGATGGACTGTTTGCAGTTCCTGCTCCCCAGGACATTGGACTGTCTCAACTCCCTCCCCTACAGCATGAAAAAAAGACTCACTCTTGACAACCTTGGAGCAAATGGAGTGGGGGTGAGGGGAGCTGATTGCATGTCTGTGCTGCTGATGCCCAGGTGTCTGTGGGGGGCCGTGGCACAGGCTGTAAGGGGGCTAGGGGGCAGAAGGAGACTGTTTGAGAGGCAGGCTACAGGCAGGGGAGCCCGTGAGTGTGTGCAGGGCTGTGTGTGTGGGTGTGGTGGCAGGGGTTAGGGCAGGTCCCCCTCTGGATGGGGAGATGGCAGCTGGGCTGGCCCTGGGCCCTCAGGGCTGAAGGGCAGAAGCAGGGTGGCAGTAAAGTAGCAGAGGGAAGCACACAGTAGATGTTAGTTGGGGAGCTGGGGGACAGAGGGCAAGGGGAAAGGGAGCATCCTTGAGGAGGGGTCTGGACTAGATAGTGGGGGGATCTGGAGGCATGGAAGGTCCCAGGAATCAGGGACTGACAGGAACAGATTCCTGCACCCACCCACTGCATAGAAGCTGCAGCAGCCAGAGCAGCAGCCCTGGCTTGCCTAGGCCAAGGGCCCTGATTGAGTCCCTCTGAGGATGAGGAAGAAGAGGAGGAGGTGGAGGAGGAGGAGGAGGAGGAGGAGGAGGAGGAGGAAGAGGAGGAGGAAGAAGAGGAGGAGGAGGAGGAGGGGCAGGAGGGCAGCTGTCAGTAGGCAACGGGATTAATAGAGGCCTCCATTACGGAGGCATGTGTCCAGGCAGGCACCCACCAACCCTCAGGGGCAGCTCAGGGCACCCAGGGACCTGGTGTGGGTATCTCTGGGGCGGGAACTGTCAGTCAGTCAGCAAGACTGTGTGTCAGTGCACATGGTGGGACAGGGGCCTGGCGGACCTTGGTCCCCAGCCCTGGGCTGTCAGATGCCAGCCCCATGCCCAGACACACACCAATCTGCCCATAGCCCCTTGGCCCGGCCGACCAGCACCTGCTTTGCCCTGGGGCTCTGGCTCTGGTGGCTGGCCACCACCCCTCAGGTCAAGTTCAGCGTGGGGGTCATGGCTGCTGGTCAACTGGATGGGCAGGGTCCCCGTAGCCCAGCAACCACAGGAGCCCTCTGTGATGTCCTAGCCCCTGGCAATCTGTGCTGGCCACACTGGCACTGGGTAGCCCAACTGCCCTGCCACTAGGTCAGGCAACAGCGCCCAGACGCCTGGGCCCTGGCACAGAGGGACGGAAGGATGGGAAGACAGTGCTGACCGAAGAGGGACCTCAGGGCTGGCAGCCAAGAGAAGACAGGTGGAGGTGTGCCCAGGATTCAGGGAGCCCAGGCCAGAGCTGCCTGCATGCCTGCCTGCCTTCCTGGATGTCTGTATGCTGCCTTTGTCTAGGTAGGTTTCTCAGGTCCCCTCCACTCCTGTCCTCTCCTGTCCTCTCCTGTCCTCACCATCCTCTCCCCTCTCCTCTCCTCTGCACTTTGCTTCTCTCCTTTGTCTGTCCTCTCTTCCAGGTGCCCTGCTCACCAGCTCCAGCACTTGTGATGGTTCTCCAGTGACAGCTGTTCGCATCCCCTTCCACCCCCTGCCTGCCCCTAATGTGACCCAGCTCACAGGGTCTCCGGCTCACTCCACCCAAACCCACACGCCCCAACACATCCCCTGGTTCAGCCTCTCTGCCCTATTCAGCCAAACTGGCCCCTTTGCAACCTACCTGTGCATCGTTGATTCTCTTCACCATTCAAGGAGAGATCTCCTTTTGTACTTAGCTTGGTTGACTGCTGGATGGATGTATGGATGGATGGATGGATGGATGGGTGGATGGGTGGATGGATGGACAGGTCAATGGATCGGTTTTGTAGAGGGAGAGTACCATCTAGGGGTACTGGAGACCCCTGGTGTCAGATCCTTAGTCAATGTCAAATGTAAAACATTAATTCATCAATAACAAAAATGAGTAAGCACCTAAATAAATAAATAAATAAATAAATATAAAATCTGTGTTAAAAAATACATGGTGTCTTTGCCTTTCTGCATATGGAATGCTGTGAGGATCTTAAGAAGGAAAGCATTTTCCTGAGTAGCCCTATTGAAGTCGTGGAATATTTTATTTTCCTTTTTCTTTTTTTACTTTCTATTTTCTTGATTATTCACTGGAATAAATAGACAGGAATTGAGAGGGAAGGGAGGGAGAGAGAGTTTGAGACACAGAGAGAAACACCTGCAGCACTTCTGCACCACTTGTAAAGATTTCCCCTGGCAGGTGGGGACCAGGGTGTTGAAGCCCAGTCCTCCTGCATTGTAACATGAGTGCTTAACTGGGTGTAGCACCACCTGGTACCCTTGATGGGGCACTTTTTTTTAGCAATGAAAAGAAATTCTCGTGGCAAGGTAATAAATAAATGAAGAAGTAATTAAAAGTGCATTTACATTAACTCAGTGGAAACACACAGGGACATATACGTCTCTGTTACCTGTATTACTTCTTCATTTATGGATTGATTGCCTCAAGGGGTTATTGCCACAGCTGAGTGCCTGCGCCACGAATAATCCACAGCTCCTGCACTCCATTTGTTCCCCTTTCGCTGCCCTTGTTGCTTGGTCACTGTGGTGGTTATTGTTGTTGTTGTTGTTGTTGTTGTTGTTGTTACTGACCTTGCATCTGAAAGACACAAAAGGAGAGAGCAGAGGAAATACAGGGTGGGAGAGAAAGATAGAACTCCTAAAGACCTGCTTCACCCCCTGTAAAGCGACTCCCCGGCAGGTGGCGGTCTGGGGGCCAGACCCCAGATCCTTCCACCTGTCCCCTTTTCGTGAGCGCCACAAGCCCTTAACCCTCTGACATACCGCCAAACCTCCCTGGATTTACTTTTGAAGGCAATATGACCTGCCTCGTTTTGAATCCTCATTATCCTGAGAGTCAGTCCTGGAGACAGTGTCATGACACGACACACGGAGATCTCTGGTATCAGAGAGCACCTGGAACAGCAGCTGGGGCTCTAGTGCCAGGGCAGGAGCAACTCCTCATCCACACTCCACGGAGTCCACCTGCCTGCATTTTGGTCCTTTTCCCTCCAAAAAAGATTTTTCCCTTTTTTCACTTTGAAACAGGCAGCAGACAGGTTACCCAGGCAGGGCGAAAAAAATAAAAAGCCTTTTTTTTTTTTTTTAAACCGTAGTGAATGACCATCTTCTGGAAAGTATAGGTTTTGAACCTGAAAACTCTGTCTGTCTGTCTCTTAGTCCACAGAAAGAGCCACTAGCCCAGCCAGATCTCACGCTCAGATGGGGTGTTTTTGCCAGTCAAAGGTCTGCACAGCACACTAGGGATTGGGCGGCAGGAGACCCAAATGTTACATTGTAGATGGACTGTTTGCAGTTCCTGCTCCCCAGGACATTGGACTGTCTCAACTCCCTCCCCTACAGCATGAAAAAAAGACTCACTCTTGACAACCTTGGAGCAAATGGAGTGGGGGTGAGGGGAGCTGATTGCATGTCTGTGCTGCTGATGCCCAGGTGTCTGTGGGGGGCCGTGGCACAGGCTGTAAGGGGGCTAGGGGGCAGAAGGAGACTGTTTGAGAGGCAGGCTACAGGCAGGGGAGCCCGTGAGTGTGTGCAGGGCTGTGTGTGTGGGTGTGGTGGCAGGGGTTAGGGCAGGTCCCCCTCTGGATGGGGAGATGGCAGCTGGGCTGGCCCTGGGCCCTCAGGGCTGAAGGGCAGAAGCAGGGTGGCAGTAAAGTAGCAGAGGGAAGCACACAGTAGATGTTAGTTGGGGAGCTGGGGGACAGAGGGCAAGGGGAAAGGGAGCATCCTTGAGGAGGGGTCTGGACTAGATAGTGGGGGGATCTGGAGGCATGGAAGGTCCCAGGAATCAGGGACTGACAGGAACAGATTCCTGCACCCACCCACTGCATAGAAGCTGCAGCAGCCAGAGCAGCAGCCCTGGCTTGCCTAGGCCAAGGGCCCTGATTGAGTCCCTCTGAGGATGAGGAAGAAGAGGAGGAGGTGGAGGAGGAGGAGGAGGAGGAGGAGGAGGAGGAAGAGGAGGAGGAAGAAGAGGAGGAGGAGGAGGAGGGGCAGGAGGGCAGCTGTCAGTAGGCAACGGGATTAATAGAGGCCTCCATTACGGAGGCATGTGTCCAGGCAGGCACCCACCAACCCTCAGGGGCAGCTCAGGGCACCCAGGGACCTGGTGTGGGTATCTCTGGGGCGGGAACTGTCAGTCAGTCAGCAAGACTGTGTGTCAGTGCACATGGTGGGACAGGGGCCTGGCGGACCTTGGTCCCCAGCCCTGGGCTGTCAGATGCCAGCCCCATGCCCAGACACACACCAATCTGCCCATAGCCCCTTGGCCCGGCCGACCAGCACCTGCTTTGCCCTGGGGCTCTGGCTCTGGTGGCTGGCCACCACCCCTCAGGTCAAGTTCAGCGTGGGGGTCATGGCTGCTGGTCAACTGGATGGGCAGGGTCCCCGTAGCCCAGCAACCACAGGAGCCCTCTGTGATGTCCTAGCCCCTGGCAATCTGTGCTGGCCACACTGGCACTGGGTAGCCCAACTGCCCTGCCACTAGGTCAGGCAACAGCGCCCAGACGCCTGGGCCCTGGCACAGAGGGACGGAAGGATGGGAAGACAGTGCTGACCGAAGAGGGACCTCAGGGCTGGCAGCCAAGAGAAGACAGGTGGAGGTGTGCCCAGGATTCAGGGAGCCCAGGCCAGAGCTGCCTGCATGCCTGCCTGCCTTCCTGGATGTCTGTATGCTGCCTTTGTCTAGGTAGGTTTCTCAGGTCCCCTCCACTCCTGTCCTCTCCTGTCCTCTCCTGTCCTCACCATCCTCTCCCCTCTCCTCTCCTCTGCACTTTGCTTCTCTCCTTTGTCTGTCCTCTCTTCCAGGTGCCCTGCTCACCAGCTCCAGCACTTGTGATGGTTCTCCAGTGACAGCTGTTCGCATCCCCTTCCACCCCCTGCCTGCCCCTAATGTGACCCAGCTCACAGGGTCTCCGGCTCACTCCACCCAAACCCACACGCCCCAACACATCCCCTGGTTCAGCCTCTCTGCCCTATTCAGCCAAACTGGCCCCTTTGCAACCTACCTGTGCATCGTTGATTCTCTTCACCATTCAAGGAGAGATCTCCTTTTGTACTTAGCTTGGTTGACTGCTGGATGGATGTATGGATGGATGGATGGATGGATGGGTGGATGGGTGGATGGATGGACAGGTCAATGGATCGGTTTTGTAGAGGGAGAGTACCATCTAGGGGTACTGGAGACCCCTGGTGTCAGATCCTTAGTCAATGTCAAATGTAAAACATTAATTCATCAATAACAAAAATGAGTAAGCACCTAAATAAATAAATAAATAAATAAATAAATATAAAATCTGTGTTAAAAAATACATGGTGTCTTTGCCTTTCTGCATATGGAATGCTGTGAGGATCTTAAGAAGGAAAGCATTTTCCTGAGTAGCCCTATTGAAGTCGTGGAATATTTTATTTTCCTTTTTCTTTTTTTACTTTCTATTTTCTTGATTATTCACTGGAATAAATAGACAGGAATTGAGAGGGAAGGGAGGGAGAGAGAGTTTGAGACACAGAGAGAAACACCTGCAGCACTTCTGCACCACTTGTAAAGATTTCCCCTGGCAGGTGGGGACCAGGGTGTTGAAGCCCAGTCCTCCTGCATTGTAACATGAGTGCTTAACTGGGTGTAGCACCACCTGGTACCCTTGATGGGGCACTTTTTTTTAGCAATGAAAAGAAATTCTCGTGGCAAGGTAATAAATAAATGAAGAAGTAATTAAAAGTGCATTTACATTAACTCAGTGGAAACACACAGGGACATATACGTCTCTGTTACCTGTATTACTTCTTCATTTATGGATTGATTGCCTCAAGGGGTTATTGCCACAGCTGAGTGCCTGCGCCACGAATAATCCACAGCTCCTGCACTCCATTTGTTCCCCTTTCGCTGCCCTTGTTGCTTGGTCACTGTGGTGGTTATTGTTGTTGTTGTTGTTGTTGTTACTGACCTTGCATCTGAAAGACACAAAAGGAGAGAGCAGAGGAAATACAGGGTGGGAGAGAAAGATAGAACTCCTAAAGACCTGCTTCACCCCCTGTAAAGCGACTCCCCGGCAGGTGGCGGTCTGGGGGCCAGACCCCAGATCCTTCCACCTGTCCCCTTTTCGTGAGCGCCACAAGCCCTTAACCCTCTGACATACCGCCAAACCTCCCTGGATTTACTTTTGAAGGCAATATGACCTGCCTCGTTTTGAATCCTCATTATCCTGAGAGTCAGTCCTGGAGACAGTGTCATGACACGACACACGGAGATCTCTGGTATCAGAGAGCACCTGGAACAGCAGCTGGGGCTCTAGTGCCAGGGCAGGAGCAACTCCTCATCCACACTCCACGGAGTCCACCTGCCTGCATTTTGGTCCTTTTCCCTCCAAAAAAGATTTTTCCCTTTTTTCACTTTGAAACAGGCAGCAGACAGGTTACCCAGGCAGGGCGAAAAAAATAAAAAGCCTTTTTTTTTTTTTTTTTTTTTTTTTAAACCGTAGTGAATGACCATCTTCTGGAAAGTATAGGTTTTGAACCTGAAAACTCTGTCTGTCTGTCTCTTAGTCCACAGAAAGAGCCACTAGCCCAGCCAGATCTCACGCTCAGATGGGGTGTTTTTGCCAGTCAAAGGTCTGCACAGCACACTAGGGATTGGGCGGCAGGAGACCCAAATGTTACATTGTAGATGGACTGTTTGCAGTTCCTGCTCCCCAGGACATTGGACTGTCTCAACTCCCTCCCCTACAGCATGAAAAAAAGACTCACTCTTGACAACCTTGGAGCAAATGGAGTGGGGGTGAGGGGAGCTGATTGCATGTCTGTGCTGCTGATGCCCAGGTGTCTGTGGGGGGCCGTGGCACAGGCTGTAAGGGGGCTAGGGGGCAGAAGGAGACTGTTTGAGAGGCAGGCTACAGGCAGGGGAGCCCGTGAGTGTGTGCAGGGCTGTGTGTGTGGGTGTGGTGGCAGGGGTTAGGGCAGGTCCCCCTCTGGATGGGGAGATGGCAGCTGGGCTGGCCCTGGGCCCTCAGGGCTGAAGGGCAGAAGCAGGGTGGCAGTAAAGTAGCAGAGGGAAGCACACAGTAGATGTTAGTTGGGGAGCTGGGGGACAGAGGTCAAGGGGAAAGGGAGCATCCTTGAGGAGGGGTCTGGACTAGATAGTGGGGGGATCTGGAGGCATGGAAGGTCCCAGGAATCAGGGACTGACAGGAACAGATTCCTGCACCCACCCACTGCATAGAAGCTGCAGCAGCCAGAGCAGCAGCCCTGGCTTGCCTAGGCCAAGGGCCCTGATTGAGTCCCTCTGAGGATGAGGAAGAAGAGGAGGAGGTGGAGGAGGAGGAGGAGGAGGAGGAGGAGGAGGAAGAGGAGGAGGAAGAAGAGGAGGAGGAGGAGGAGGGGCAGGAGGGCAGCTGTCAGTAGGCAACGGGATTAATAGAGGCCTCCATTACGGAGGCATGTGTCCAGGCAGGCACCCACCAACCCTCAGGGGCAGCTCAGGGCACCCAGGGACCTGGTGTGGGTATCTCTGGGGCGGGAACTGTCAGTCAGTCAGCAAGACTGTGTGTCAGTGCACATGGTGGGACAGGGGCCTGGCGGACCTTGGTCCCCAGCCCTGGGCTGTCAGATGCCAGCCCCATGCCCAGACACACACCAATCTGCCCATAGCCCCTTGGCCCGGCCGACCAGCACCTGCTTTGCCCTGGGGCTCTGGCTCTGGTGGCTGGCCACCACCCCTCAGGTCAAGTTCAGCGTGGGGGTCATGGCTGCTGGTCAACTGGATGGGCAGGGTCCCCGTAGCCCAGCAACCACAGGAGCCCTCTGTGATGTCCTAGCCCCTGGCAATCTGTGCTGGCCACACTGGCACTGGGTAGCCCAACTGCCCTGCCACTAGGTCAGGCAACAGCGCCCAGACGCCTGGGCCCTGGCACAGAGGGACGGAAGGATGGGAAGACAGTGCTGACCGAAGAGGGACCTCAGGGCTGGCAGCCAAGAGAAGACAGGTGGAGGTGTGCCCAGGATTCAGGGAGCCCAGGCCAGAGCTGCCTGCATGCCTGCCTGCCTTCCTGGATGTCTGTATGCTGCCTTTGTCTAGGTAGGTTTCTCAGGTCCCCTCCACTCCTGTCCTCTCCTGTCCTCTCCTGTCCTCACCATCCTCTCCCCTCTCCTCTCCTCTGCACTTTGCTTCTCTCCTTTGTCTGTCCTCTCTTCCAGGTGCCCTGCTCACCAGCTCCAGCACTTGTGATGGTTCTCCAGTGACAGCTGTTCGCATCCCCTTCCACCCCCTGCCTGCCCCTAATGTGACCCAGCTCACAGGGTCTCCGGCTCACTCCACCCAAACCCACACGCCCCAACACATCCCCTGGTTCAGCCTCTCTGCCCTATTCAGCCAAACTGGCCCCTTTGCAACCTGCCTGTGCATCGTTGATTCTCTTCACCATTCAAGGAGAGATCTCCTTTTGTACTTAGCTTGGTTGACTGCTGGATGGATGGATGGATGCATGGATGGGTGGATGGGTGGATGGATGGACAGGTCAATGGATCGGTTTTGTAGAGGGAGAGTACCATCTAGGGGTACTGGAGACCCCTGGTGTCAGATCCTTAGTCAATGTCAAATGTAAAACATTAATTCATCAATAACAAAAATGAGTAAGCACCTAAATAAATAAATAAATAAATAAATAAATATAAAATCTGTGTTAAAAAATACATGGTGTCTTTGCCTTTCTGCATATGGAATGCTGTGAGGATCTTAAGAAGGAAAGCATTTTCCTGAGTAGCCCTATTGAAGTCGTGGAATATTTTCTTTTCCTTTTTCTTTTTTTACTTTCTATTTTCTTGATTATTCACTGGAATAAATAGACAGGAATTGAGAGGGAAGGGAGGGAGAGAGAGTTTGAGACACAAAGAGAAACACCTGCAGCACTTCTGCACCACTTGTAAAGATTTCCCCTGGCAGGTGGGGACCAGGGTGTTGAAGCCCAGTCCTCCTGCATTGTAACATGAGTGCTTAACTGGGTGTAGCACCACCTGGTACCCTTGATGGGGCACTTTTTTTTAGCAATGAAAAGAAATTCTCGTGGCAAGGTAATAAATAAATGAAGAAGTAATTAAAAGTGCATTTACATTAACTCAGTGGAAACACACAGGGACATATAAGTCTCTGTTACCTGTATTACTTCTTCATGTATGGATTGATTGCCTCAAGGTGTTATTGCCACAGCTGAGTGCCTGCGCCACGAATAATCCACAGCTCCTGCACTCCATTTGTTCCCCTTTCGCTGCCCTTGTTGCTTGGTCACTGTGGTGGTTATTGTTGTTGTTGTTGTTGTTCTTGTTGTTGTTACTGACCTTGCATCTGACAGACACAAAAGGAGAGAGCAGAGGAAATACAGGGTGGGAGAGAAAGATAGAACTCCAAAAGACCTGCTTCACCCCCTGTAAAGCGACTCCCCGGCAGGTGGCGGTCTGGGGGCCAGACCCCAGATCCTTCCACCTGTCCCCTTTTCGTGAGCGCCACAAGCCCTTAACCCTTTGACATACCGCCAAACCTCCCTGGATTTACTTTTGAAGGCAATATGACCTGCCTCGTTTTGAATCCTCATTATCCTGAGGGTCAGTCCTGGAGACAGTGTCATGACACGACACACGGAGATCTCTGGTATCAGAGAGCACCTGGAACAGCAGCTGGGGCTCTAGTGCCAGGGCAGGAGCAACTCCTCATCCACCCTCCACGGAGTCCACCTGCCTGCATTTTGGTCCTTTTCCCTCCAAAAAAGATTTTTCCCTTTTTTCACTTTGAAACAGGCAGCAGACAGGTTACCCAGGCAGGGCGAAAAAAATAAAAAGCCTTTTTTTTTTTTTTTTTTTTTTTTTTTTAACCGAAGTGAATGACCATCTTCTGGAAAGTATAGGTTTTGAACCTGAAAACTCTGTCTGTCTGTCTCTTAGTCCACAGAAAGAGCCACTAGCCCAGCCAGATCTCATGCTCAGATGGGGTGTTTTTGCCAGTCAAAGGTCTGCACAGCACACTAGGGATTGGGCGGCAGGAGACCCAAATGTTACATTGTAGATGGACTGTTTGCAGTTCTTGCTCCCCAGGACATTGGACTGTCTCAACTCCCTCCCCTACAGCATGAAAAAAAGACTCTTGACAACCTTGGAGCAAATGGAGTGGGGGTGAGGGGAGCTGATTGCATGTCTGTGCTGCTGATGCCCAGGTGTCTGTGGGGGGCCGTGGCACAGGCTGTAAGGGGGCTAGGGGGCAGAAGGAGACTGTTTGAGAGGCAGGCTACAGGCAGGGGAGCCCGTGAGTGTGTGCAGGGCTGTGTGTGTGGGTGTGGTGGCAGGGGTTAGGGCAGGTCCCCCTCTGGATGGTGAGATGGCAGCTGGGCTGGCCCTGGGCCCTCAGGGCTGAAGGGCAGAAGCAGGGTGGCAGTAAAGTAGCAGAGGGAAGCACACAGTAGATGTTAGTTGGGGAGCTGGGGGACAGAGGGCAAGGGGAAAGGGGGCATCCTTGAGGAGGGGTCTGGACTAGAGAGTGGGGGGAGCTGGAGGCATGGAAGGTCCCAGGAATCAGGGACTGACAGGAACAGATTCCTGCACCCACCCACTGCATAGAAGCTGCAGCAGCCAGAGCAGCAGCCCTGGCTTGCCTAGGCCAAGGGCCCTGATTGAGTCCCTCTGAGGATGAGGAAGAAGAGGAGGAGGTGGAGGAGGAGGAGGAGGAGGAGGAGGAGAAGGAGGAGGAGGAGGAGGAGGAGGAGGAGGAAGAGGAGGAGGAAGAAGAGGAGGAGGAGGAGGAGGGGCAGGAGGGCAGCTGTCAGTAGGCAACGGGATTATTAGAGGCCTCCATTACGGAGGCATGTGTCCAGGCAGGCACCCACCAACCCTCAGGGGCAGCTCAGGGCACCCAGGGACCTGGTGTGGGTATCTCTGGGGCGGGAACTGTCAGTCAGTCAGCAAGACTGTGTGTCAGTGCACATGGTGGGACAGGGGCCTGGCGGACCTTGGTCCCCAGCCCTGGGCTGTCAGATGCCAGCCCCATGCCCAGACACACACCAATCTGCCCATAGCCCCTTGGCCCGGCCGACCAGCACCTGCTTTGCCCTGGGGCTCTGGCTCTGGTGGCTGGCCACCACCCCTCAGGTCAAGTTCAGCGTGGGGGTCATGGCTGCTGGTCAACTGGATGTGCAGGGTCCCCGTAGCCTAGCAACCACAGGAGCCCTCTGTGATGTCCTAGCCCCTGGCAATCTGTGCTGGCCACACTGGCACTGGGTAGCCCAACTGCCCTGCCACAAGGTCAGGCAACAGCGCCCAGACGCCTGGGCCCTGGCACAGAGGGACGGAAGGATGGGAAGACAGTGCTGACCGAAGAGGGACCTCAGGGCTGGCAGCCAAGAGAAGACAGGTGGAGGTGTGCCCGGGATCCAGGGAGCCCAGGCCAGAGCTGCCTGCATGCCTGCCTGCCTTCCTGGATGTCTGTATGCTGCCTTTGTCTAGGTAGGTTTCTCAGGTCCCCTCCACTCCTGTCCTCTCCTGTCCTCTCCTGTCCTCACCATCCTCTCCCCTCTCCTCTCCTCTGCACTTTGCTTCTCTCCTTTGTCTGTCATCTCTTCCAGGTGCCCTGCTCACCAGCTCCAGCACTTGTGATGGTTCTCCAGTGACAGCTGTTCGCATCCCCTTCCACCCCCTGCCTGCCCCTAATGTGACCCAGCTCACAGGGTCTCCGGCTCACTCCACCCAAACCCACACGCCCCAACACTTCCCCTGGTTCAGCCTCTCTGCCCTATTCAGCCAAACTGGCCCCTTTGCAACCTACCTGTGCATCGTTGATTCTCTTCACCATTCAAGGAGAGATCTCCTTTTGTACTTAGCTTGGTTGACTGCTGGATGGATGGATGGATGGATGGGTGGATGTGTGGATGGATGGATGGACAGGTCAATGGATCGGTTTTGTAGAGGGAGAGTACCATCTAGGGGTACTGGAGACCCCTGGTGTCAGATCCTTAGTCAATGTCAAATGTAAAACATTAATTCATCAATAACAAAAATGAGTAAGCACCTAAATAAATAAATAAATAAATAAATAAATAAATATAAAATCTGTGTTAAAAAATACATGGTGTCTTTGCCTTTCTGCATATGGAATGCTGTGAGGATCTTAACAAGGAAAGCATTTTCCTGAGTAGCCCTATTGAAGTCGTGGAATATTTTCTTTTCCTTTTTCTTTTTTTACTTTCTATTTTCTTGATTATTCACTGGAATAAATAGACAGGAATTGAGAGGGAAGGGAGGGAGAGAGAGTTTGAGACACAGAGAGAAACACCTGCAGCACTTCTGCACCACTTGTAAAGATTTCCCCTGGCAGGTGGGGACCAGGGTGTTGAAGCCCAGTCCTCCTGCATTGTAACATGAGTGCTTAACTGGGTGTGGCACCACCTGGTACCCTTGATGGGGCACTTTTTTTAGCAATGAAAAGAATTTCTCGTGGCAAGGTAATAAATAAATGAAGAAGTAATTAAAAGTGCATTTACATTAACTCAGTGGAAACACACAGGGACATATACGTCTCTGTTACCTGTATTACTTCTTCATTTATGGATTGATTGCCTCAAGGGGTTATTGCCACAGCTGAGTGCCTGCGCCACGAATAATCCACAGCTCCTGCACTCCATTTGTTCCCCTTTCGCTGCCCTTGTTGCTTGGTCACTGTGGTGGTTATTGTTGTTGTTGTTGTTGTTCTTGTTGTTGTTACTGACCTTGCATCTGACAGACACAAAAGGAGAGAGCAGAGGAAATACAGGGTGGGAGAGAAAGATAGAACTCCTAAAGACCTGCTTCACCCCCTGTAAAGCGACTCCCCGGCAGGTGGCGGTCTGGGGGCCAGACCCCAGATCCTTCCACCTGTCCCCTTTTCGTGAGCGCCACAAGCCCTTAACCCTTTGACATACCGCCAAACCTCCCTGGATTTACTTTTGAAGGCAATATGACCTGCCTCGTTTTGAATCCTCATTATCCTGAGGGTCAGTCCTGGAGACAGTGTCATGACACGACACACGGAGATCTCTGGTATCAGAGAGCACCTGGAACAGCAGCTGGGGCTCTAGTGCCAGGGCAGGAGCAACTCCTCATCCACCCTCCACGGAGTCCACCTGCCTGCATTTTGGTCCTTTTCCCTCCAAAAAAGATTTTTCCCTTTTTTCACTTTGAAACAGGCAGCAGACAGGTTACCCAGGCAGGGCGAAAAAAATAAAAAGCCTTTTTTTTTTTTTTTTTAAACCGAAGTGAATGACCATCTTCTGGAAAGTATAGGTTTTGAACCTGAAAACTCTGTCTGTCTGTCTCTTAGTCCACAGAAAGAGCCACTAGCCCAGCCAGATCTCATGCTCAGATGGGGTGTTTTTGCCAGTCAAAGGTCTGCACAGCACACTAGGGATTGGGCGGCAGGAGACCCAAATGTTACATTGTAGATGGACTGTTTGCAGTTCTTGCTCCCCAGGACATTGGACTGTCTCAACTCCCTCCCCTACAGCATGAAAAAAAGACTCTTGACAACCTTGGAGCAAATGGAGTGGGGGTGAGGGGAGCTGATTGCATGTCTGTGCTGCTGATGCCCAGGTGTCTGTGGGGGGCCGTGGCACAGGCTGTAAGGGGGCTAGGGGGCAGAAGGAGACTGTTTGAGAGGCAGGCTACAGGCAGGGGAGCCCGTGAGTGTGTGCAGGGCTGTGTGTGTGGGTGTGGTGGCAGGGGTTAGGGCAGGTCCCCCTCTGGATGGTGAGATGGCAGCTGGGCTGGCCCTGGGCCCTCAGGGCTGAAGGGCAGAAGCAGGGTGGCAGTAAAGTAGCAGAGGGAAGCACACAGTAGATGTTAGTTGGGGAGCTGGGGGACAGAGGGCAAGGGGAAAGGGAGCATCCTTGAGTAGGGGTCTGGACTAGATAGTGGGGGAATCTGGAGGCATGGAAGGTCCCAGGAATCAGGGACTGACAGGAACAGATTCCTGCACCCACCCACTGCATAGAAGCTGCAGCAGCCAGAGCAGCAGCCCTGGCTTGCCTAGGCCAAGGGCCCTGATTGAGTCCCTCTGAGGATGAGGAAGAAGAGGAGGAGGTGGAGGAGGAGGAGGAGGAGGAGGAGGAGAAGGAGGAGGAGGAGGAGGAGGAGGAGGAGGAAGAGGAGGAGGAAGAAGAGGAGGAGGAGGAGGAGGGGCAGGAGGGCAGCTGTCAGTAGGCAACGGGATTAATAGAGGCCTCCATTACGGAGGCATGTGTCCAGGCAGGCACCCACCAACCCTCAGGGGCAGCTCAGGGCACCCAGGGACCTGGTGTGGGTATCTCTGGGGCGGGAACTGTCAGTCAGTCAGCAAGACTGTGTGTCAGTGCACATGGTGGGACAGGGGCCTGGCGGACCTTGGTCCCCAGCCCTGGGCTGTCAGATGCCAGCCCCATGCCCAGACACACACCAATCTGCCCATAGCCCCTTGGCCCGGCCGACCAGCACCTGCTTTGCCCTGGGGCTCTGGCTCTGGTGGCTGGCCACCACCCCTCAGGTCAAGTTCAGCGTGGGGGTCATGGCTGCTGGTCAACTGGATGTGCAGGGTCCCCGTAGCCTAGCAACCACAGGAGCCCTCTGTGATGTCCTAGCCCCTGGCAATCTGTGCTGGCCACACTGGCACTGGGTAGCCCAACTGCCCTGCCACAAGGTCAGGCAACAGCGCCCAGACGCCTGGGCCCTGGCACAGAGGGACGGAAGGATGGGAAGACAGTGCTGACCGAAGAGGGACCTCAGGGCTGGCAGCCAAGAGAAGACAGGTGGAGGTGTGCCCGGGATCCAGGGAGCCCAGGCCAGAGCTGCCTGCATGCCTGCCTGCCTTCCTGGATGTCTGTATGCTGCCTTTGTCTAGGTAGGTTTCTCAGGTCCCCTCCACTCCTGTCCTCTCCTGTCCTCACCATCCTCTCCCCTCTCCTCTCCTCTGCACTTTGCTTCTCTCCTTTGTCTGTCATCTCTTCCAGGTGCCCTGCTCACCAGCTCCAGCACTTGTGATGGTTCTCCAGTGACAGCTGTTCGCATCCCCTTCCACCCCCTGCCTGCCCCTAATGTGACCCAGCTCACAGGGTCTCCGGCTCACTCCACCCAAACCCACACGCCCCAACACTTCCCCTGGTTCAGCCTCTCTGCCCTATTCAGCCAAACTGGCCCCTTTGCAACCTACCTGTGCATCGTTGATTCTCTTCACCATTCAAGGAGAGATCTCCTTTTGTACTTAGCTTGGTTGACTGCTGGATGGATGGATGGATGGATGGATGGATGGGTGGATGTGTGGATGGATGGATGGACAGGTCAATGGATCGGTTTTGTAGAGGGAGAGTACCATCTAGGGGTACTGGAGACCCCTGGTGTCAGATCCTTAGTCAATGTCAAATGTAAAACATTAATTCATCAATAACAAAAATGAGTAAGCACCTAAATAAATAAATAAATAAATAAATAAATAAATATAAAATCTGTGTTAAAAAATACATGGTGTCTTTGCCTTTCTGCATATGGAATGCTGTGAGGATCTTAACAAGGAAAGCATTTTCCTGAGTAGCCCTATTGAAGTCGTGGAATATTTTCTTTTCCTTTTTCTTTTTTTACTTTCTATTTTCTTGATTATTCACTGGAATAAATAGACAGGAATTGAGAGGGAAGGGAGGGAGAGAGAGTTTGAGACACAGAGAGAAACACCTGCAGCACTTCTGCACCACTTGTAAAGATTTCCCCTGGCAGGTGGGGACCAGGGTGTTGAAGCCCAGTCCTCCTGCATTGTAACATGAGTGCTTAACTGGGTGTGGCACCACCTGGTACCCTTGATGGGGCACTTTTTTTTAGCAATGAAAAGAATTTCTCGTGGCAAGGTAATAAATAAATGAAGAAGTAATTAAAAGTGCATTTACATTAACTCAGTGGAAACACACAGGGACATATACGTCTCTGTTACCTGTATTACTTCTTCATGTATGGATTGATTGCCTCAAGGGGTTATTGCCACAGCTGAGTGCCTGCGCCACGAATAATCCACAGCTCCTGCACTCCATTTGTTCCCCTTTCGCTGCCCTTGTTGCTTGGTCACTGTGGTGGTTATTGTTGTTGTTGTTGTTGTTCTTGTTGTTGTTACTGACCTTGCATCTGACAGACACAAAAGGAGAGAGCAGAGGAAATACAGGGTGGGAGAGAAAGATAGAACTCCAAAAGACCTGCTTCACCCCCTGTAAAGCGACTCCCCGGCAGGTGGCGGTCTGGGGGCCAGACCCCAGATCCTTCCACCTGTCCCCTTTTCGTGAGCGCCACAAGCCCTTAACCCTTTGACATACCGCCAAACCTCCCTGGATTTACTTTTGAAGGCAATATGACCTGCCTCGTTTTGAATCCTCATTATCCTGAGGGTCAGTCCTGGAGACAGTGTCATGAAACGACACACGGAGATCTCTGGTATCAGAGAGCACCTGGAACAGCAGCTGGGGCTCTAGTGCCAGGGCAGGAGCAACTCCTCATCCACCCTCCACGGAGTCCACCTGCCTGCATTTTGGTCCTTTTCCCTCCAAAAAAGATTTTTCCCTTTTTTCACTTTGAAACAGGCAGCAGACAGGTTACCCAGGCAGGGCGAAAAAAATAAAAAGCCTTTTTTTTTTTTTTTTTTTTTTTTTTTAAACCGAAGTGAATGACCATCTTCTGGAAAGTATAGGTTTTGAACCTGAAAACTCTGTCTGTCTGTCTCTTAGTCCACAGAAAGAGCCACTAGCCCAGCCAGATCTCATGCTCAGATGGGGTGTTTTTGCCAGTCAAAGGTCTGCACAGCACACTAGGGATTGGGCGGCAGGAGACCCAAATGTTACATTGTAGATGGACTGTTTGCAGTTCTTGCTCCCCAGGACATTGGACTGTCTCAACTCCCTCCCCTACAGCATGAAAAAAAGACTCTTGACAACCTTGGAGCAAATGGAGTGGGGGTGAGGGGAGCTGATTGCATGTCTGTGCTGCTGATGCCCAGGTGTCTGTGGGGGGCCGTGGCACAGGCTGTAAGGGGGCTAGGGGGCAGAAGGAGACTGTTTGAGAGGCAGGCTACAGGCAGGGGAGCCCGTGAGTGTGTGCAGGGCTGTGTGTGTGGGTGTGGTGGCAGGGGTTAGGGCAGGTCCCCCTCTGGATGGTGAGATGGCAGCTGGGCTGGCCCTGGGCCCTCAGGGCTGAAGGGCAGAAGCAGGGTGGCAGTAAAGTAGCAGAGGGAAGCACACAGTAGATGTTAGTTGGGGAGCTGGGGGACAGAGGGCAAGGGGAAAGGTAGCATCCTTGAGTAGGGGTCTGGACTAGATAGTGGGGGAATCTGGAGGCATGGAAGGTCCCAGGAATCAGGGACTGACAGGAACAGATTCCTGCACCCACCCACTGCATAGAAGCTGCAGCAGCCAGAGCAGCAGCCCTGGCTTGCCTAGGCCAAGGGCCCTGATTGAGTCCCTCTGAGGATGAGGAAGAAGAGGAGGAGGTGGAGGAGGAGGAGGAGGAGGAGGAGGAGAAGGAGGAGGAGGAGGAGGAGGAGGAAGAGGAGGAGGAAGAAGAGGAGGAGGAGGAGGAGGGGCAGGAGGGCAGCTGTCAGTAGGCAACGGGATTAATAGAGGCCTCCATTACGGAGGCATGTGTCCAGGCAGGCACCCACCAACCCTCAGGGGCAGCTCAGGGCACCCAGGGACCTGGTGTGGGTATCTCTGGGGCGGGAACTGTCAGTCAGTCAGCAAGACTGTGTGTCGGTGCACATGGTGGGACAGGGGCCTGGCGGACCTTGGTCCCCAGCCCTGGGCTGTCAGATGCCAGCCCCATGCCCAGACACACACCAATCTGCCCATAGCCCCTTGGCCCGGCCGACCAGCACCTGCTTTGCCCTGGGGCTCTGGCTCTGGTGGCTGGCCACCACCCCTCAGGTCAAGTTCAGCGTGGGGGTCATGGCTGCTGGTCAACTGGATGTGCAGGGTCCCCGTAGCCTAGCAACCACAGGAGCCCTCTGTGATGTCCTAGCCCCTGGCAATCTGTGCTGGCCACACTGGCACTGGGTAGCCCAACTGCCCTGCCACAAGGTCAGGCAACAGCGCCCAGACGCCTGGGCCCTGGCACAGAGGGACGGAAGGATGGGAAGACAGTGCTGACCGAAGAGGGACCTCAGGGCTGGCAGCCAAGAGAAGACAGGTGGAGGTGTGCCCGGGATCCAGGGAGCCCAGGCCAGAGCTGCCTGCATGCCTGCCTGCCTTCCTGGATGTCTGTATGCTGCCTTTGTCTAGGTAGGTTTCTCAGGTCCCCTCCACTCCTGTCCTCTCCTGTCCTCTCCTGTCCTCACCATCCTCTCCCCTCTCCTCTCCTCTGCACTTTGCTTCTCTCCTTTGTCTGTCATCTCTTCCAGGTGCCCTGCTCACCAGCTCCAGCACTTGTGATGGTTCTCCAGTGACAGCTGTTCGCATCCCCTTCCACCCCCTGCCTGCCCCTAATGTGACCCAGCTCACAGGGTCTCCGGCTCACTCCACCCAAACCCACACGCCCCAACACATCCCCTGGTTCAGCCTCTCTGCCCTATTCAGCCAAACTGGCCCCTTTGCAACCTACCTGTGCATCGTTGATTCTCTTCACCATTCAAGGAGAGATCTCCTTTTGTACTTAGCTTGGTTGACTGCTGGATGGATGGATGGATGGATGGATGGATGGGTGGATGTGTGGATGGATGGATGGACAGGTCAATGGATCGGTTTTGTAGAGGGAGAGTACCATCTAGGGGTACTGGAGACCCCTGGTGTCAGATCCTTAGTCAATGTCAAATGTAAAACATTAATTCATCAATAACAAAAATGAGTAAGCACCTAAATAAATAAATAAATAAATAAATAAATAAATAAATATAAAATCTGTGTTAAAAAATACATGGTGTCTTTGCCTTTCTGCATATGGAATGCTGTGAGGATCTTAACAAGGAAAGCATTTTCCTGAGTAGCCCTATTGAAGTCGTGGAATATTTTCTTTTCCTTTTTCTTTTTTTACTTTCTATTTTCTTGATTATTCACTGGAATAAATAGACAGGAATTGAGAGGGAAGGGAGGGAGAGAGAGTTTGAGACACAAAGAGAAACACCTGCAGCACTTCTGCACCACTTGTAAAGATTTCCCCTGGCAGGTGGGGACCAGGGTGTTGAAGCCCAGTCCTCCTGCATTGTAACATGAGTGCTTAACTGGGTGTGGCACCACCTGGTACCCTTGATGGGGCACTTTTTTTTAGCAATGAAAAGAAATTCTCGTGGCAAGGTAATAAATAAATGAAGAAGTAATTAAAAGTGCATTTACATTAACTCAGTGGAAACACACAGGGACATATACGTCTCTGTTACCTGTATTACTTCTTCATTTATGGATTGATTGCCTCAAGGGGTTATTGCCACAGCTGAGTGCCTGCGCCACGAATAATCCACAGCTCCTGCACTCCATTTGTTCCCCTTTCGCTGCCCTTGTTGCTTGGTCACTGTGGTGGTTATTGTTGTTGTTGTTGTTGTTGTTCTTGTTGTTGTTACTGACCTTGCATCTGACAGACACAAAAGGAGAGAGCAGAGGAAATACAGGGTGGGAGAGAAAGATAGAACTCCTAAAGACCTGCTTCACCCCCTGTAAAGCGACTCCCCGGCAGGTGGCGGTCTGGGGGCCAGACCCCAGATCCTTCCACCTGTCCCCTTTTCGTGAGCGCCACAAGCCCTTAACCCTCTGACATACCGCCAAACCTCCCTGGATTTACTTTTGAAGGCAATATGACCTGCCTCGTTTTGAATCCTCATTATCCTGAGAGTCAGTCCTGGAGACAGTGTCATGACACGACACACGGAGATCTCTGGTATCAGAGAGCACCTGGAACAGCAGCTGGGGCTCTAGTGCCAGGGCAGGAGCAACTCCTCATCCACACTCCACGGAGTCCACCTGCCTGCATTTTGGTCCTTTTCCCTCCAAAAAAGATTTTTCCCTTTTTTCACTTTGAAACAGGCAGCAGACAGGTTACCCAGGCAGGGCGAAAAAAATAAAAAGCCTTTTTTTTTTTTTTTAAACCGTAGTGAATGACCATCTTCTGGAAAGTATAGGTTTTGAACCTGAAAACTCTGTCTGTCTGTCTCTTAGTCCACAGAAAGAGCCACTAGCCCAGCCAGATCTCACGCTCAGATGGGGTGTTTTTGCCAGTCAAAGGTCTGCACAGCACACTAGGGATTGGGCGGCAGGAGACCCAAATGTTACATTGTAGATGGACTGTTTGCAGTTCCTGCTCCCCAGGACATTGGACTGTCTCAACTCCCTCCCCTACAGCATGAAAAAAAGACTCACTCTTGACAACCTTGGAGCAAATGGAGTGGGGGTGAGGGGAGCTGATTGCATGTCTGTGCTGCTGATGCCCAGGTGTCTGTGGGGGGCCGTGGCACAGGCTGTAAGGGGGCTAGGGGGCAGAAGGAGACTGTTTGAGAGGCAGGCTACAGGCAGGGGAGCCCGTGAGTGTGTGCAGGGCTGTGTGTGTGGGTGTGGTGGCAGGGGTTAGGGCAGGTCCCCCTCTGGATGGGGAGATGGCAGCTGGGCTGGCCCTGGGCCCTCAGGGCTGAAGGGCAGAAGCAGGGTGGCAGTAAAGTAGCAGAGGGAAGCACACAGTAGATGTTAGTTGGGGAGCTGGGGGACAGAGGGCAAGGGGAAAGGGAGCATCCTTGAGGAGGGGTCTGGACTAGATAGTGGGGGGATCTGGAGGCATGGAAGGTCCCAGGAATCAGGGACTGACAGGAACAGATTCCTGCACCCACCCACTGCATAGAAGCTGCAGCAGCCAGAGCAGCAGCCCTGGCTTGCCTAGGCCAAGGGCCCTGATTGAGTCCCTCTGAGGATGAGGAAGAAGAGGAGGAGGTGGAGGAGGAGGAGGAGGAGGAGGAGGAGAAGGAGGAGGAGGAGGAGGAGGAGGAGGAGGAGGAAGAGGAGGAGGAAGAAGAGGAGGAGGAGGAGGAGGGGCAGGAGGGCAGCTGTCAGTAGGCAACGGGATTAATAGAGGCCTCCATTACGGAGGCATGTGTCCAGGCAGGCACCCACCAACCCTCAGGGGCAGCTCAGGGCACCCAGGGACCTGGTGTGGGTATCTCTGGGGCGGGAACTGTCAGTCAGTCAGCAAGACTGTGTGTCAGTGCACATGGTGGGACAGGGGCCTGGCGGACCTTGGTCCCCAGCCCTGGGCTGTCAGATGCCAGCCCCATGCCCAGACACACACCAATCTGCCCATAGCCCCTTGGCCCGGCCGACCAGCACCTGCTTTGCCCTGGGGCTCTGGCTCTGGTGGCTGGCCACCACCCCTCAGGTCAAGTTCAGCGTGGGGGTCATGGCTGCTGGTCAACTGGATGGGCAGGGTCCCCGTAGCCCAGCAACCACAGGAGCCCTCTGTGATGTCCTAGCCCCTGGCAATCTGTGCTGGCCACACTGGCACTGGGTAGCCCAACTGCCCTGCCACTAGGTCAGGCAACAGCGCCCAGACGCCTGGGCCCTGGCACAGAGGGACGGAAGGATGGGAAGACAGTGCTGACCGAAGAGGGACCTCAGGGCTGGCAGCCAAGAGAAGACAGGTGGAGGTGTGCCCAGGATTCAGGGAGCCCAGGCCAGAGCTGCCTGCATGCCTGCCTGCCTTCCTGGATGTCTGTATGCTGCCTTTGTCTAGGTAGGTTTCTCAGGTCCCCTCCACTCCTGTCCTCTCCTGTCCTCTCCTGTCCTCACCATCCTCTCCCCTCTCCTCTCCTCTGCACTTTGCTTCTCTCCTTTGTCTGTCCTCTCTTCCAGGTGCCCTGCTCACCAGCTCCAGCACTTGTGATGGTTCTCCAGTGACAGCTGTTCGCATCCCCTTCCACCCCCTGCCTGCCCCTAATGTGACCCAGCTCACAGGGTCTCCGGCTCACTCCACCCAAACCCACACGCCCCAACACATCCCCTGGTTCAGCCTCTCTGCCCTATTCAGCCAAACTGGCCCCTTTGCAACCTACCTGTGCATCGTTGATTCTCTTCACCATTCAAGGAGAGATCTCCTTTTGTACTTAGCTTGGTTGACTGCTGGATGGATGTATGGATGGATGGATGGATGGATGGGTGGATGGGTGGATGGATGGACAGGTCAATGGATCGGTTTTGTAGAGGGAGAGTACCATCTAGGGGTACTGGAGACCCCTGGTGTCAGATCCTTAGTCAATGTCAAATGTAAAACATTAATTCATCAATAACAAAAATGAGTAAGCACCTAAATAAATAAATAAATAAATAAATATAAAATCTGTGTTAAAAAATACATGGTGTCTTTGCCTTTCTGCATATGGAATGCTGTGTGGATCTTAAGAAGGAAAGCATTTTCCTGAGTAGCCCTATTGAAGTCGTGGAATATTTTATTTTCCTTTTTCTTTTTTTACTTTCTATTTTCTTGATTATTCACTGGAATAAATAGACAGGAATTGAGAGGGAAGGGAGGGAGAGAGAGTTTGAGACACAGAGAGAAACACCTGCAGCACTTCTGCACCACTTGTAAAGATTTCCCCTGGCAGGTGGGGACCAGGGTGTTGAAGCCCAGTCCTCCTGCATTGTAACATGAGTGCTTAACTGGGTGTAGCACCACCTGGTACCCTTGATGGGGCACTTTTTTTTAGCAATGAAAAGAAATTCTCGTGGCAAGGTAATAAATAAATGAAGAAGTAATTAAAAGTGCATTTACATTAACTCAGTGGAAACACACAGGGACATATACGTCTCTGTTACCTGTATTACTTCTTCATTTATGGATTGATTGCCTCAAGGGGTTATTGCCACAGCTGAGTGCCTGCGCCACGAATAATCCACAGCTCCTGCACTCCATTTGTTCCCCTTTCGCTGCCCTTGTTGCTTGGTCACTGTGGTGGTTATTGTTGTTGTTGTTGTTGTTGTTGTTACTGACCTTGCATCTGAAAGACACAAAAGGAGAGAGCAGAGGAAATACAGGGTGGGAGAGAAAGATAGAACTCCTAAAGACCTGCTTCACCCCCTGTAAAGCGACTCCCCGGCAGGTGGCGGTCTGGGGGCCAGACCCCAGATCCTTCCACCTGTCCCCTTTTCGTGAGCGCCACAAGCCCTTAACCCTCTGACATACCGCCAAACCTCCCTGGATTTACTTTTGAAGGCAATATGACCTGCCTCGTTTTGAATCCTCATTATCCTGAGAGTCAGTCCTGGAGACAGTGTCATGACACGACACACGGAGATCTCTGGTATCAGAGAGCACCTGGAACAGCAGCTGGGGCTCTAGTGCCAGGGCAGGAGCAACTCCTCATCCACACTCCACGGAGTCCACCTGCCTGCATTTTGGTCCTTTTCCCTCCAAAAAAGATTTTTCCCTTTTTTCACTTTGAAACAGGCAGCAGACAGGTTACCCAGGCAGGGCGAAAAAAATAAAAAGCCTTTTTTTTTTTTTTTTTTTTTTTTTAAACCGTAGTGAATGACCATCTTCTGGAAAGTATAGGTTTTGAACCTGAAAACTCTGTCTGTCTGTCTCTTAGTCCACAGAAAGAGCCACTAGCCCAGCCAGATCTCACGCTCAGATGGGGTGTTTTTGCCAGTCAAAGGTCTGCACAGCACACTAGGGATTGGGCGGCAGGAGACCCAAATGTTACATTGTAGATGGACTGTTTGCAGTTCCTGCTCCCCAGGACATTGGACTGTCTCAACTCCCTCCCCTACAGCATGAAAAAAAGACTCACTCTTGACAACCTTGGAGCAAATGGAGTGGGGGTGAGGGGAGCTGATTGCATGTCTGTGCTGCTGATGCCCAGGTGTCTGTGGGGGGCCGTGGCACAGGCTGTAAGGGGGCTAGGGGGCAGAAGGAGACTGTTTGAGAGGCAGGCTACAGGCAGGGGAGCCCGTGAGTGTGTGCAGGGCTGTGTGTGTGGGTGTGGTGGCAGGGGTTAGGGCAGGTCCCCCTCTGGATGGGGAGATGGCAGCTGGGCTGGCCCTGGGCCCTCAGGGCTGAAGGGCAGAAGCAGGGTGGCAGTAAAGTAGCAGAGGGAAGCACACAGTAGATGTTAGTTGGGGAGCTGGGGGACAGAGGGCAAGGGGAAAGGGAGCATCCTTGAGGAGGGGTCTGGACTAGATAGTGGGGGGATCTGGAGGCATGGAAGGTCCCAGGAATCAGGGACTGACAGGAACAGATTCCTGCACCCACCCACTGCATAGAAGCTGCAGCAGCCAGAGCAGCAGCCCTGGCTTGCCTAGGCCAAGGGCCCTGATTGAGTCCCTCTGAGGATGAGGAAGAAGAGGAGGAGGTGGAGGAGGAGGAGGAGGAGGAGGAGGAGGAGGAAGAGGAGGAGGAAGAAGAGGAGGAGGAGGAGGAGGGGCAGGAGGGCAGCTGTCAGTAGGCAACGGGATTAATAGAGGCCTCCATTACGGAGGCATGTGTCCAGGCAGGCACCCACCAACCCTCAGGGGCAGCTCAGGGCACCCAGGGACCTGGTGTGGGTATCTCTGGGGCGGGAACTGTCAGTCAGTCAGCAAGACTGTGTGTCAGTGCACATGGTGGGACAGGGGCCTGGCGGACCTTGGTCCCCAGCCCTGGGCTGTCAGATGCCAGCCCCATGCCCAGACACACACCAATCTGCCCATAGCCCCTTGGCCCGGCCGACCAGCACCTGCTTTGCCCTGGGGCTCTGGCTCTGGTGGCTGGCCACCACCCCTCAGGTCAAGTTCAGCGTGGGGGTCATGGCTGCTGGTCAACTGGATGGGCAGGGTCCCCGTAGCCCAGCAACCACAGGAGCCCTCTGTGATGTCCTAGCCCCTGGCAATCTGTGCTGGCCACACTGGCACTGGGTAGCCCAACTGCCCTGCCACTAGGTCAGGCAACAGCGCCCAGACGCCTGGGCCCTGGCACAGAGGGACGGAAGGATGGGAAGACAGTGCTGACCGAAGAGGGACCTCAGGGCTGGCAGCCAAGAGAAGACAGGTGGAGGTGTGCCCAGGATTCAGGGAGCCCAGGCCAGAGCTGCCTGCATGCCTGCCTGCCTTCCTGGATGTCTGTATGCTGCCTTTGTCTAGGTAGGTTTCTCAGGTCCCCTCCACTCCTGTCCTCTCCTGTCCTCTCCTGTCCTCACCATCCTCTCCCCTCTCCTCTCCTCTGCACTTTGCTTCTCTCCTTTGTCTGTCCTCTCTTCCAGGTGCCCTGCTCACCAGCTCCAGCACTTGTGATGGTTCTCCAGTGACAGCTGTTCGCATCCCCTTCCACCCCCTGCCTGCCCCTAATGTGACCCAGCTCACAGGGTCTCCGGCTCACTCCACCCAAACCCACACGCCCCAACACATCCCCTGGTTCAGCCTCTCTGCCCTATTCAGCCAAACTGGCCCCTTTGCAACCTACCTGTGCATCGTTGATTCTCTTCACCATTCAAGGAGAGATCTCCTTTTGTACTTAGCTTGGTTGACTGCTGGATGGATGTATGGATGGATGGATGGATGGATGGGTGGATGGGTGGATGGATGGACAGGTCAATGGATCGGTTTTGTAGAGGGAGAGTACCATCTAGGGGTACTGGAGACCCCTGGTGTCAGATCCTTAGTCAATGTCAAATGTAAAACATTAATTCATCAATAACAAAAATGAGTAAGCACCTAAATAAATAAATAAATAAATAAATATAAAATCTGTGTTAAAAAATACATGGTGTCTTTGCCTTTCTGCATATGGAATGCTGTGAGGATCTTAAGAAGGAAAGCATTTTCCTGAGTAGCCCTATTGAAGTCGTGGAATATTTTATTTTCCTTTTTCTTTTTTTACTTTCTATTTTCTTGATTATTCACTGGAATAAATAGACAGGAATTGAGAGGGAAGGGAGGGAGAGAGAGTTTGAGACACAGAGAGAAACACCTGCAGCACTTCTGCACCACTTGTAAAGATTTCCCCTGGCAGGTGGGGACCAGGGTGTTGAAGCCCAGTCCTCCTGCATTGTAACATGAGTGCTTAACTGGGTGTAGCACCACCTGGTACCCTTGATGGGGCACTTTTTTTTAGCAATGAAAAGAAATTCTCGTGGCAAGGTAATAAATAAATGAAGAAGTAATTAAAAGTGCATTTACATTAACTCAGTGGAAACACACAGGGACATATACGTCTCTGTTACCTGTATTACTTCTTCATTTATGGATTGATTGCCTCAAGGGGTTATTGCCACAGCTGAGTGCCTGCGCCACGAATAATCCACAGCTCCTGCACTCCATTTGTTCCCCTTTCGCTGCCCTTGTTGCTTGGTCACTGTGGTGGTTATTGTTGTTGTTGTTGTTGTTGTTACTGACCTTGCATCTGAAAGACACAAAAGGAGAGAGCAGAGGAAATACAGGGTGGGAGAGAAAGATAGAACTCCTAAAGACCTGCTTCACCCCCTGTAAAGCGACTCCCCGGCAGGTGGCGGTCTGGGGGCCAGACCCCAGATCCTTCCACCTGTCCCCTTTTCGTGAGCGCCACAAGCCCTTAACCCTCTGACATACCGCCAAACCTCCCTGGATTTACTTTTGAAGGCAATATGACCTGCCTCGTTTTGAATCCTCATTATCCTGAGAGTCAGTCCTGGAGACAGTGTCATGACACGACACACGGAGATCTCTGGTATCAGAGAGCACCTGGAACAGCAGCTGGGGCTCTAGTGCCAGGGCAGGAGCAACTCCTCATCCACACTCCACGGAGTCCACCTGCCTGCATTTTGGTCCTTTTCCCTCCAAAAAAGATTTTTCCCTTTTTTCACTTTGAAACAGGCAGCAGACAGGTTACCCAGGCAGGGCGAAAAAAATAAAAAGCCTTTTTTTTTTTTTTAAACCGTAGTGAATGACCATCTTCTGGAAAGTATAGGTTTTGAACCTGAAAACTCTGTCTGTCTGTCTCTTAGTCCACAGAAAGAGCCACTAGCCCAGCCAGATCTCACGCTCAGATGGGGTGTTTTTGCCAGTCAAAGGTCTGCACAGCACACTAGGGATTGGGCGGCAGGAGACCCAAATGTTACATTGTAGATGGACTGTTTGCAGTTCCTGCTCCCCAGGACATTGGACTGTCTCAACTCCCTCCCCTACAGCATGAAAAAAAGACTCACTCTTGACAACCTTGGAGCAAATGGAGTGGGGGTGAGGGGAGCTGATTGCATGTCTGTGCTGCTGATGCCCAGGTGTCTGTGGGGGGCCGTGGCACAGGCTGTAAGGGGGCTAGGGGGCAGAAGGAGACTGTTTGAGAGGCAGGCTACAGGCAGGGGAGCCCGTGAGTGTGTGCAGGGCTGTGTGTGTGGGTGTGGTGGCAGGGGTTAGGGCAGGTCCCCCTCTGGATGGGGAGATGGCAGCTGGGCTGGCCCTGGGCCCTCAGGGCTGAAGGGCAGAAGCAGGGTGGCAGTAAAGTAGCAGAGGGAAGCACACAGTAGATGTTAGTTGGGGAGCTGGGGGACAGAGGGCAAGGGGAAAGGGAGCATCCTTGAGGAGGGGTCTGGACTAGATAGTGGGGGGATCTGGAGGCATGGAAGGTCCCAGGAATCAGGGACTGACAGGAACAGATTCCTGCACCCACCCACTGCATAGAAGCTGCAGCAGCCAGAGCAGCAGCCCTGGCTTGCCTAGGCCAAGGGCCCTGATTGAGTCCCTCTGAGGATGAGGAAGAAGAGGAGGAGGTGGAGGAGGAGGAGGAGGAGGAGGAGGAGGAGGAAGAGGAGGAGGAAGAAGAGGAGGAGGAGGAGGAGGGGCAGGAGGGCAGCTGTCAGTAGGCAACGGGATTAATAGAGGCCTCCATTACGGAGGCATGTGTCCAGGCAGGCACCCACCAACCCTCAGGGGCAGCTCAGGGCACCCAGGGACCTGGTGTGGGTATCTCTGGGGCGGGAACTGTCAGTCAGTCAGCAAGACTGTGTGTCAGTGCACATGGTGGGACAGGGGCCTGGCGGACCTTGGTCCCCAGCCCTGGGCTGTCAGATGCCAGCCCCATGCCCAGACACACACCAATCTGCCCATAGCCCCTTGGCCCGGCCGACCAGCACCTGCTTTGCCCTGGGGCTCTGGCTCTGGTGGCTGGCCACCACCCCTCAGGTCAAGTTCAGCGTGGGGGTCATGGCTGCTGGTCAACTGGATGGGCAGGGTCCCCGTAGACCAGCAACCACAGGAGCCCTCTGTGATGTCCTAGCCCCTGGCAATCTGTGCTGGCCACACTGGCACTGGGTAGCCCAACTGCCCTGCCACTAGGTCAGGCAACAGCGCCCAGACGCCTGGGCCCTGGCACAGAGGGACGGAAGGATGGGAAGACAGTGCTGACCGAAGAGGGACCTCAGGGCTGGCAGCCAAGAGAAGACAGGTGGAGGTGTGCCCAGGATTCAGGGAGCCCAGGCCAGAGCTGCCTGCATGCCTGCCTGCCTTCCTGGATGTCTGTATGCTGCCTTTGTCTAGGTAGGTTTCTCAGGTCCCCTCCACTCCTGTCCTCTCCTGTCCTCTCCTGTCCTCACCATCCTCTCCCCTCTCCTCTCCTCTGCACTTTGCTTCTCTCCTTTGTCTGTCCTCTCTTCCAGGTGCCCTGCTCACCAGCTCCAGCACTTGTGATGGTTCTCCAGTGACAGCTGTTCGCATCCCCTTCCACCCCCTGCCTGCCCCTAATGTGACCCAGCTCACAGGGTCTCCGGCTCACTCCACCCAAACCCACACGCCCCAACACATCCCCTGGTTCAGCCTCTCTGCCCTATTCAGCCAAACTGGCCCCTTTGCAACCTGCCTGTGCATCGTTGATTCTCTTCACCATTCAAGGAGAGATCTCCTTTTGTACTTAGCTTGGTTGACTGCTGGATGGATGGATGGATGCATGGATGGGTGGATGGGTGGATGGATGGACAGGTCAATGGATCGGTTTTGTAGAGGGAGAGTACCATCTAGGGGTACTGGAGACCCCTGGTGTCAGATCCTTAGTCAATGTCAAATGTAAAACATTAATTCATCAATAACAAAAATGAGTAAGCACCTAAATAAATAAATAAATAAATAAATAAATAAATAAATATAAAATCTGTGTTAAAAAATACATGGTGTCTTTGCCTTTCTGCATATGGAATGCTGTGAGGATCTTAAGAAGGAAAGCATTTTCCTGAGTAGCCCTATTGAAGTCGTGGAATATTTTCTTTTCCTTTTTCTTTTTTTACTTTCTATTTTCTTGATTATTCACTGGAATAAATAGACAGGAATTGAGAGGGAAGGGAGGGAGAGAGAGTTTGAGACACAAAGAGAAACACCTGCAGCACTTCTGCACCACTTGTAAAGATTTCCCCTGGCAGGTGGGGACCAGGGTGTTGAAGCCCAGTCCTCCTGCATTGTAACATGAGTGCTTAACTGGGTGTAGCACCACCTGGTACCCTTGATGGGGCACTTTTTTTTAGCAATGAAAAGAAATTCTCGTGGCAAGGTAATAAATAAATGAAGAAGTAATTAAAAGTGCATTTACATTAACTCAGTGGAAACACACAGGGACATATAAGTCTCTGTTACCTGTATTACTTCTTCATGTATGGATTGATTGCCTCAAGGGGTTATTGCCACAGCTGAGTGCCTGCGCCACGAATAATCCACAGCTCCTGCACTCCATTTGTTCCCCTTTCGCTGCCCTTGTTGCTTGGTCACTGTGGTGGTTATTGTTGTTGTTGTTGTTGTTCTTGTTGTTGTTACTGACCTTGCATCTGACAGACACAAAAGGAGAGAGCAGAGGAAATACAGGGTGGGAGAGAAAGATAGAACTCCAAAAGACCTGCTTCACCCCCTGTAAAGCGACTCCCCGGCAGGTGGCGGTCTGGGGGCCAGACCCCAGATCCTTCCACCTGTCCCCTTTTCGTGAGCGCCACAAGCCCTTAACCCTTTGACATACCGCCAAACCTCCCTGGATTTACTTTTGAAGGCAATATGACCTGCCTCGTTTTGAATCCTCATTATCCTGAGGGTCAGTCCTGGAGACAGTGTCATGACACGACACACGGAGATCTCTGGTATCAGAGAGCACCTGGAACAGCAGCTGGGGCTCTAGTGCCAGGGCAGGAGCAACTCCTCATCCACCCTCCACGGAGTCCACCTGCCTGCATTTTGGTCCTTTTCCCTCCAAAAAAGATTTTTCCCTTTTTTCACTTTGAAACAGGCAGCAGACAGGTTACCCAGGCAGGGCGAAAAAAATAAAAAGCCTTTTTTTTTTTTTTTTTTTTTTTTTTTTAAACCGAAGTGAATGACCATCTTCTGGAAAGTATAGGTTTTGAACCTGAAAACTCTGTCTGTCTGTCTCTTAGTCCACAGAAAGAGCCACTAGCCCAGCCAGATCTCATGCTCAGATGGGGTGTTTTTGCCAGTCAAAGGTCTGCACAGCACACTAGGGATTGGGCGGCAGGAGACCCAAATGTTACATTGTAGATGGACTGTTTGCAGTTCTTGCTCCCCAGGACATTGGACTGTCTCAACTCCCTCCCCTACAGCATGAAAAAAAGACTCTTGACAACCTTGGAGCAAATGGAGTGGGGGTGAGGGGAGCTGATTGCATGTCTGTGCTGCTGATGCCCAGGTGTCTGTGGGGGGCCGTGGCACAGGCTGTAAGGGGGCTAGGGGGCAGAAGGAGACTGTTTGAGAGGCAGGCTACAGGCAGGGGAGCCCGTGAGTGTGTGCAGGGCTGTGTGTGTGGGTGTGGTGGCAGGGGTTAGGGCAGGTCCCCCTCTGGATGGTGAGATGGCAGCTGGGCTGGCCCTGGGCCCTCAGGGCTGAAGGGCAGAAGCAGGGTGGCAGTAAAGTAGCAGAGGGAAGCACACAGTAGATGTTAGTTGGGGAGCTGGGGGACAGAGGGCAAGGGGAAAGGGGGCATCCTTGAGGAGGGGTCTGGACTAGAGAGTGGGGGGAGCTGGAGGCATGGAAGGTCCCAGGAATCAGGGACTGACAGGAACAGATTCCTGCACCCACCCACTGCATAGAAGCTGCAGCAGCCAGAGCAGCAGCCCTGGCTTGCCTAGGCCAAGGGCCCTGATTGAGTCCCTCTGAGGATGAGGAAGAAGAGGAGGAGGTGGAGGAGGAGGAGGAGGAGGAGGAGGAGAAGGAGGAGGAGGAGGAGGAGGAGGAGGAGGAAGAGGAGGAGGAAGAAGAGGAGGAGGAGGAGGAGGGGCAGGAGGGCAGCTGTCAGTAGGCAACGGGATTATTAGAGGCCTCCATTACGGAGGCATGTGTCCAGGCAGGCACCCACCAACCCTCAGGGGCAGCTCAGGGCACCCAGGGACCTGGTGTGGGTATCTCTGGGGCGGGAACTGTCAGTCAGTCAGCAAGACTGTGTGTCAGTGCACATGGTGGGACAGGGGCCTGGCGGACCTTGGTCCCCAGCCCTGGGCTGTCAGATGCCAGCCCCATGCCCAGACACACACCAATCTGCCCATAGCCCCTTGGCCCGGCCGACCAGCACCTGCTTTGCCCTGGGGCTCTGGCTCTGGTGGCTGGCCACCACCCCTCAGGTCAAGTTCAGCGTGGGGGTCATGGCTGCTGGTCAACTGGATGTGCAGGGTCCCCGTAGCCTAGCAACCACAGGAGCCCTCTGTGATGTCCTAGCCCCTGGCAATCTGTGCTGGCCACACTGGCACTGGGTAGCCCAACTGCCCTGCCACAAGGTCAGGCAACAGCGCCCAGACGCCTGGGCCCTGGCACAGAGGGACGGAAGGATGGGAAGACAGTGCTGACCGAAGAGGGACCTCAGGGCTGGCAGCCAAGAGAAGACAGGTGGAGGTGTGCCCGGGATCCAGGGAGCCCAGGCCAGAGCTGCCTGCATGCCTGCCTGCCTTCCTGGATGTCTGTATGCTGCCTTTGTCTAGGTAGGTTTCTCAGGTCCCCTCCACTCCTGTCCTCTCCTGTCCTCTCCTGTCCTCACCATCCTCTCCCCTCTCCTCTCCTCTGCACTTTGCTTCTCTCCTTTGTCTGTCATCTCTTCCAGGTGCCCTGCTCACCAGCTCCAGCACTTGTGATGGTTCTCCAGTGACAGCTGTTCGCATCCCCTTCCACCCCCTGCCTGCCCCTAATGTGACCCAGCTCACAGGGTCTCCGGCTCACTCCACCCAAACCCACACGCCCCAACACTTCCCCTGGTTCAGCCTCTCTGCCCTATTCAGCCAAACTGGCCCCTTTGCAACCTACCTGTGCATCGTTGATTCTCTTCACCATTCAAGGAGAGATCTCCTTTTGTACTTAGCTTGGTTGACTGCTGGATGGATGGATGGATGGATGGGTGGATGTGTGGATGGATGGATGGACAGGTCAATGGATCGGTTTTGTAGAGGGAGAGTACCATCTAGGGGTACTGGAGACCCCTGGTGTCAGATCCTTAGTCAATGTCAAATGTAAAACATTAATTCATCAATAACAAAAATGAGTAAGCACCTAAATAAATAAATAAATAAATAAATAAATAAATATAAAATCTGTGTTAAAAAATACATGGTGTCTTTGCCTTTCTGCATATGGAATGCTGTGAGGATCTTAACAAGGAAAGCATTTTCCTGAGTAGCCCTATTGAAGTCGTGGAATATTTTCTTTTCCTTTTTCTTATTTTACTTTCTATTTTCTTGATTATTCACTGGAATAAATAGACAGGAATTGAGAGGGAAGGGAGGGAGAGAGAGTTTGAGACACAGAGAGAAACACCTGCAGCACTTCTGCACCACTTGTAAAGATTTCCCCTGGCAGGTGGGGACCAGGGTGTTGAAGCCCAGTCCTCCTGCATTGTAACATGAGTGCTTAACTGGGTGTGGCACCACCTGGTACCCTTGATGGGGCACTTTTTTTTAGCAATGAAAAGAATTTCTCGTGTCAAGGTAATAAATAAATGAAGAAGTAATTAAAAGTGCATTTACATTAACTCAGTGGAAACACACAGGGACATATACGTCTCTGTTACCTGTATTACTTCTTCATTTATGGATTGATTGCCTCAAGGGGTTATTGCCACAGCTGAGTGCCTGCGCCACGAATAATCCACAGCTCCTGCACTCCATTTGTTCCCCTTTCGCTGCCCTTGTTGCTTGGTCACTGTGGTGGTTATTGTTGTTGTTGTTGTTGTTCTTGTTGTTGTTACTGACCTTGCATCTGACAGACACAAAAGGAGAGAGCAGAGGAAATACAGGGTGGGAGAGAAAGATAGAACTCCAAAAGACCTGCTTCACCCCCTGTAAAGCGACTCCCCGGCAGGTGGCGGTCTGGGGGCCAGACCCCAGATCCTTCCACCTGTCCCCTTTTCGTGAGCGCCACAAGCCCTTAACCCTTTGACATACCGCCAAACCTCCCTGGATTTACTTTTGAAGGCAATATGACCTGCCTCGTTTTGAATCCTCATTATCCTGAGGGTCAGTCCTGGAGACAGTGTCATGACACGACACACGGAGATCTCTGGTATCAGAGAGCACCTGGAACAGCAGCTGGGGCTCTAGTGCCAGGGCAGGAGCAACTCCTCATCCACCCTCCACGGAGTCCACCTGCCTGCATTTTGGTCCTTTTCCCTCCAAAAAAGATTTTTCCCTTTTTTCACTTTGAAACAGGCAGCAGACAGGTTACCCAGGCAGGGCGAAAAAAATAAAAAGCCTTTTTTTTTTTTTTTTTTTAAACCGAAGTGAATGACCATCTTCTGGAAAGTATAGGTTTTGAACCTGAAAACTCTGTCTGTCTGTCTCTTAGTCCACAGAAAGAGCCACTAGCCCAGCCAGATCTCATGCTCAGATGGGGTGTTTTTGCCAGTCAAAGGTCTGCACAGCACACTAGGGATTGGGCGGCAGGAGACCCAAATGTTACATTGTAGATGGACTGTTTGCAGTTCTTGCTCCCCAGGACATTGGACTGTCTCAACTCCCTCCCCTACAGCATGAAAAAAAGACTCTTGACAACCTTGGAGCAAATGGAGTGGGGGTGAGGGGAGCTGATTGCATGTCTGTGCTGCTGATGCCCAGGTGTCTGTGGGGGGCCGTGGCACAGGCTGTAAGGGGGCTAGGGGGCAGAAGGAGACTGTTTGAGAGGCAGGCTACAGGCAGGGGAGCCCGTGAGTGTGTGCAGGGCTGTGTGTGTGGGTGTGGTGGCAGGGGTTAGGGCAGGTCCCCCTCTGGATGGTGAGATGGCAGCTGGGCTGGCCCTGGGCCCTCAGGGCTGAAGGGCAGAAGCAGGGTGGCAGTAAAGTAGCAGAGGGAAGCACACAGTAGATGTTAGTTGGGGAGCTGGGGGACAGAGGGCAAGGGGAAAGGGAGCATCCTTGAGTAGGGGTCTGGACTAGATAGTGGGGGAATCTGGAGGCATGGAAGGTCCCAGGAATCAGGGACTGACAGGAACAGATTCCTGCACCCACCCACTGCATAGAAGCTGCAGCAGCCAGAGCAGCAGCCCTGGCTTGCCTAGGCCAAGGGCCCTGATTGAGTCCCTCTGAGGATGAGGAAGAAGAGGAGGAGGTGGAGGAGGAGGAGGAGGAGGAGGAGGAGAAGGAGGAGGAGGAGGAGGAGGAGGAGGAGGAAGAGGAGGAGGAAGAAGAGGAGGAGGAGGAGGAGGGGCAGGAGGGCAGCTGTCAGTAGGCAACGGGATTAATAGAGGCCTCCATTACGGAGGCATGTGTCCAGGCAGGCACCCACCAACCCTCAGGGGCAGCTCAGGGCACCCAGGGACCTGGTGTGGGTATCTCTGGGGCGGGAACTGTCAGTCAGTCAGCAAGACTGTGTGTCAGTGCACATGGTGGGACAGGGGCCTGGCGGACCTTGGTCCCCAGCCCTGGGCTGTCAGATGCCAGCCCCATGCCCAGACACACACCAATCTGCCCATAGCCCCTTGGCCCGGCCGACCAGCACCTGCTTTGCCCTGGGGCTCTGGCTCTGGTGGCTGGCCACCACCCCTCAGGTCAAGTTCAGCGTGGGGGTCATGGCTGCTGGTCAACTGGATGTGCAGGGTCCCCGTAGCCTAGCAACCACAGGAGCCCTCTGTGATGTCCTAGCCCCTGGCAATCTGTGCTGGCCACACTGGCACTGGGTAGCCCAACTGCCCTGCCACAAGGTCAGGCAACAGCGCCCAGACGCCTGGGCCCTGGCACAGAGGGACGGAAGGATGGGAAGACAGTGCTGACCGAAGAGGGACCTCAGGGCTGGCAGCCAAGAGAAGACAGGTGGAGGTGTGCCCGGGATCCAGGGAGCCCAGGCCAGAGCTGCCTGCATGCCTGCCTGCCTTCCTGGATGTCTGTATGCTGCCTTTGTCTAGGTAGGTTTCTCAGGTCCCCTCCACTCCTGTCCTCTCCTGTCCTCTCCTGTCCTCACCATCCTCTCCCCTCTCCTCTCCTCTGCACTTTGCTTCTCTCCTTTGTCTGTCATCTCTTCCAGGTGCCCTGCTCACCAGCTCCAGCACTTGTGATGGTTCTCCAGTGACAGCTGTTCGCATCCCCTTCCACCCCCTGCCTGCCCCTAATGTGACCCAGCTCACAGGGTCTCCGGCTCACTCCACCCAAACCCACACGCCCCAACACTTCCCCTGGTTCAGCCTCTCTGCCCTATTCAGCCAAACTGGCCCCTTTGCAACCTACCTGTGCATCGTTGATTCTCTTCACCATTCAAGGAGAGATCTCCTTTTGTACTTAGCTTGGTTGACTGCTGGATGGATGGATGGATGGATGGGTGGATGTGTGGATGGATGGATGGACAGGTCAATGGATCGGTTTTGTAGAGGGAGAGTACCATCTAGGGGTACTGGAGACCCCTGGTGTCAGATCCTTAGTCAATGTCAAATGTAAAACATTAATTCATCAATAACAAAAATGAGTAAGCACCTAAATAAATAAATAAATAAATAAATAAATAAATATAAAATCTGTGTTAAAAAATACATGGTGTCTTTGCCTTTCTGCATATGGAATGCTGTGAGGATCTTAACAAGGAAAGCATTTTCCTGAGTAGCCCTATTGAAGTCGTGGAATATTTTCTTTTCCTTTTTCTTTTTTTACTTTCTATTTTCTTGATTATTCACTGGAATAAATAGACAGGAATTGAGAGGGAAGGGAGGGAGAGAGAGTTTGAGACACAGAGAGAAACACCTGCAGCACTTCTGCACCACTTGTAAAGATTTCCCCTGGCAGGTGGGGACCAGGGTGTTGAAGCCCAGTCCTCCTGCATTGTAACATGAGTGCTTAACTGGGTGTGGCACCACCTGGTACCCTTGATGGGGCACTTTTTTTTAGCAATGAAAAGAATTTCTCGTGTCAAGGTAATAAATAAATGAAGAAGTAATTAAAAGTGCATTTACATTAACTCAGTGGAAACACACAGGGACATATACGTCTCTGTTACCTGTATTACTTCTTCATTTATGGATTGATTGCCTCAAGGGGTTATTGCCACAGCTGAGTGCCTGCGCCACGAATAATCCACAGCTCCTGCACTCCATTTGTTCCCCTTTCGCTGCCCTTGTTGCTTGGTCACTGTGGTGGTTATTGTTGTTGTTGTTGTTGTTCTTGTTGTTGTTACTGACCTTGCATCTGACAGACACAAAAGGAGAGAGCAGAGGAAATACAGGGTGGGAGAGAAAGATAGAACTCCAAAAGACCTGCTTCACCCCCTGTAAAGCGACTCCCCGGCAGGTGGCGGTCTGGGGGCCAGACCCCAGATCCTTCCACCTGTCCCCTTTTCGTGAGCGCCACAAGCCCTTAACCCTTTGACATACCGCCAAACCTCCCTGGATTTACTTTTGAAGGCAATATGACCTGCCTCGTTTTGAATCCTCATTATCCTGAGGGTCAGTCCTGGAGACAGTGTCATGACACGACACACGGAGATCTCTGGTATCAGAGAGCACCTGGAACAGCAGCTGGGGCTCTAGTGCCAGGGCAGGAGCAACTCCTCATCCACCCTCCACGGAGTCCACCTGCCTGCATTTTGGTCCTTTTCCCTCCAAAAAAGATTTTTCCCTTTTTTCACTTTGAAACAGGCAGCAGACAGGTTACCCAGGCAGGGCGAAAAAAATAAAAAGCCTTTTTTTTTTTTTTTTTTTAAACCGAAGTGAATGACCATCTTCTGGAAAGTATAGGTTTTGAACCTGAAAACTCTGTCTGTCTGTCTCTTAGTCCACAGAAAGAGCCACTAGCCCAGCCAGATCTCATGCTCAGATGGGGTGTTTTTGCCAGTCAAAGGTCTGCACAGCACACTAGGGATTGGGCGGCAGGAGACCCAAATGTTACATTGTAGATGGACTGTTTGCAGTTCTTGCTCCCCAGGACATTGGACTGTCTCAACTCCCTCCCCTACAGCATGAAAAAAAGACTCTTGACAACCTTGGAGCAAATGGAGTGGGGGTGAGGGGAGCTGATTGCATGTCTGTGCTGCTGATGCCCAGGTGTCTGTGGGGGGCCGTGGCACAGGCTGTAAGGGGGCTAGGGGGCAGAAGGAGACTGTTTGAGAGGCAGGCTACAGGCAGGGGAGCCCGTGAGTGTGTGCAGGGCTGTGTGTGTGGGTGTGGTGGCAGGGGTTAGGGCAGGTCCCCCTCTGGATGGTGAGATGGCAGCTGGGCTGGCCCTGGGCCCTCAGGGCTGAAGGGCAGAAGCAGGGTGGCAGTAAAGTAGCAGAGGGAAGCACACAGTAGATGTTAGTTGGGGAGCTGGGGGACAGAGGGCAAGGGGAAAGGGAGCATCCTTGAGTAGGGGTCTGGACTAGATAGTGGGGGAATCTGGAGGCATGGAAGGTCCCAGGAATCAGGGACTGACAGGAACAGATTCCTGCACCCACCCACTGCATAGAAGCTGCAGCAGCCAGAGCAGCAGCCCTGGCTTGCCTAGGCCAAGGGCCCTGATTGAGTCCCTCTGAGGATGAGGAAGAAGAGGAGGAGGTGGAGGAGGAGGAGGAGGAGGAGGAGGAGAAGGAGGAGGAGGAGGAGGAGGAGGAGGAGGAAGAGGAGGAGGAAGAAGAGGAGGAGGAGGAGGAGGGGCAGGAGGGCAGCTGTCAGTAGGCAACGGGATTAATAGAGGCCTCCATTACGGAGGCATGTGTCCAGGCAGGCACCCACCAACCCTCAGGGGCAGCTCAGGGCACCCAGGGACCTGGTGTGGGTATCTCTGGGGCGGGAACTGTCAGTCAGTCAGCAAGACTGTGTGTCAGTGCACATGGTGGGACAGGGGCCTGGCGGACCTTGGTCCCCAGCCCTGGGCTGTCAGATGCCAGCCCCATGCCCAGACACACACCAATCTGCCCATAGCCCCTTGGCCCGGCCGACCAGCACCTGCTTTGCCCTGGGGCTCTGGCTCTGGTGGCTGGCCACCACCCCTCAGGTCAAGTTCAGCGTGGGGGTCATGGCTGCTGGTCAACTGGATGTGCAGGGTCCCCGTAGCCTAGCAACCACAGGAGCCCTCTGTGATGTCCTAGCCCCTGGCAATCTGTGCTGGCCACACTGGCACTGGGTAGCCCAACTGCCCTGCCACAAGGTCAGGCAACAGCGCCCAGACGCCTGGGCCCTGGCACAGAGGGACGGAAGGATGGGAAGACAGTGCTGACCGAAGAGGGACCTCAGGGCTGGCAGCCAAGAGAAGACAGGTGGAGGTGTGCCCGGGATCCAGGGAGCCCAGGCCAGAGCTGCCTGCATGCCTGCCTGCCTTCCTGGATGTCTGTATGCTGCCTTTGTCTAGGTAGGTTTCTCAGGTCCCCTCCACTCCTGTCCTCTCCTGTCCTCACCATCCTCTCCCCTCTCCTCTCCTCTGCACTTTGCTTCTCTCCTTTGTCTGTCATCTCTTCCAGGTGCCCTGCTCACCAGCTCCAGCACTTGTGATGGTTCTCCAGTGACAGCTGTTCGCATCCCCTTCCACCCCCTGCCTGCCCCTAATGTGACCCAGCTCACAGGGTCTCCGGCTCACTCCACCCAAACCCACACGCCCCAACACTTCCCCTGGTTCAGCCTCTCTGCCCTATTCAGCCAAACTGGCCCCTTTGCAACCTACCTGTGCATCGTTGATTCTCTTCACCATTCAAGGAGAGATCTCCTTTTGTACTTAGCTTGGTTGACTGCTGGATGGATGGATGGATGGATGGATGGATGGGTGGATGTGTGGATGGATGGATGGACAGGTCAATGGATCGGTTTTGTAGAGGGAGAGTACCATCTAGGGGTACTGGAGACCCCTGGTGTCAGATCCTTAGTCAATGTCAAATGTAAAACATTAATTCATCAATAACAAAAATGAGTAAGCACCTAAATAAATAAATAAATAAATAAATAAATAAATATAAAATCTGTGTTAAAAAATACATGGTGTCTTTGCCTTTCTGCATATGGAATGCTGTGAGGATCTTAACAAGGAAAGCATTTTCCTGAGTAGCCCTATTGAAGTCGTGGAATATTTTCTTTTCCTTTTTCTTTTTTTACTTTCTATTTTCTTGATTATTCACTGGAATAAATAGACAGGAATTGAGAGGGAAGGGAGGGAGAGAGAGTTTGAGACACAGAGAGAAACACCTGCAGCACTTCTGCACCACTTGTAAAGATTTCCCCTGGCAGGTGGGGACCAGGGTGTTGAAGCCCAGTCCTCCTGCATTGTAACATGAGTGCTTAACTGGGTGTGGCACCACCTGGTACCCTTGATGGGGCACTTTTTTTTAGCAATGAAAAGAATTTCTCGTGGCAAGGTAATAAATAAATGAAGAAGTAATTAAAAGTGCATTTACATTAACTCAGTGGAAACACACAGGGACATATACGTCTCTGTTACCTGTATTACTTCTTCATTTATGGATTGATTGCCTCAAGGGGTTATTGCCACAGCTGAGTGCCTGCGCCACGAATAATCCACAGCTCCTGCACTCCATTTGTTCCCCTTTCGCTGCCCTTGTTGCTTGGTCACTGTGGTGGTTATTGTTGTTGTTGTTGTTGTTCTTGTTGTTGTTACTGACCTTGCATCTGACAGACACAAAAGGAGAGAGCAGAGGAAATACAGGGTGGGAGAGAAAGATAGAACTCCAAAAGACCTGCTTCACCCCCTGTAAAGCGACTCCCCGGCAGGTGGCGGTCTGGGGGCCAGACCCCAGATCCTTCCACCTGTCCCCTTTTCGTGAGCGCCACAAGCCCTTAACCCTTTGACATACCGCCAAACCTCCCTGGATTTACTTTTGAAGGCAATATGACCTGCCTCGTTTTGAATCCTCATTATCCTGAGGGTCAGTCCTGGAGACAGTGTCATGACACGACACACGGAGATCTCTGGTATCAGAGAGCACCTGGAACAGCAGCTGGGGCTCTAGTGCCAGGGCAGGAGCAACTCCTCATCCACCCTCCACGGAGTCCACCTGCCTGCATTTTGGTCCTTTTCCCTCCAAAAAAGATTTTTCCCTTTTTTCACTTTGAAACAGGCAGCAGACAGGTTACCCAGGCAGGGCGAAAAAAATAAAAAGCCTTTTTTTTTTTTTTTTTTTAAACCGAAGTGAATGACCATCTTCTGGAAAGTATAGGTTTTGAACCTGAAAACTCTGTCTGTCTGTCTCTTAGTCCACAGAAAGAGCCACTAGCCCAGCCAGATCTCATGCTCAGATGGGGTGTTTTTGCCAGTCAAAGGTCTGCACAGCACACTAGGGATTGGGCGGCAGGAGACCCAAATGTTACATTGTAGATGGACTGTTTGCAGTTCTTGCTCCCCAGGACATTGGACTGTCTCAACTCCCTCCCCTACAGCATGAAAAAAAGACTCTTGACAACCTTGGAGCAAATGGAGTGGGGGTGAGGGGAGCTGATTGCATGTCTGTGCTGCTGATGCCCAGGTGTCTGTGGGGGGCCGTGGCACAGGCTGTAAGGGGGCTAGGGGGCAGAAGGAGACTGTTTGAGAGGCAGGCTACAGGCAGGGGAGCCCGTGAGTGTGTGCAGGGCTGTGTGTGTGGGTGTGGTGGCAGGGGTTAGGGCAGGTCCCCCTCTGGATGGTGAGATGGCAGCTGGGCTGGCCCTGGGCCCTCAGGGCTGAAGGGCAGAAGCAGGGTGGCAGTAAAGTAGCAGAGGGAAGCACACAGTAGATGTTAGTTGGGGAGCTGGGGGACAGAGGGCAAGGGGAAAGGGAGCATCCTTGAGTAGGGGTCTGGACTAGATAGTGGGGGAATCTGGAGGCATGGAAGGTCCCAGGAATCAGGGACTGACAGGAACAGATTCCTGCACCCACCCACTGCATAGAAGCTGCAGCAGCCAGAGCAGCAGCCCTGGCTTGCCTAGGCCAAGGGCCCTGATTGAGTCCCTCTGAGGATGAGGAAGAAGAGGAGGAGGTGGAGGAGGAGGAGGAGGAGGAGGAGGAGAAGGAGGAGGAGGAGGAGGAGGAGGAAGAGGAGGAGGAAGAAGAGGAGGAGGAGGAGGAGGGGCAGGAGGGCAGCTGTCAGTAGGCAACGGGATTAATAGAGGCCTCCATTACGGAGGCATGTGTCCAGGCAGGCACCCACCAACCCTCAGGGGCAGCTCAGGGCACCCAGGGACCTGGTGTGGGTATCTCTGGGGCGGGAACTGTCAGTCAGTCAGCAAGACTGTGTGTCAGTGCACATGGTGGGACAGGGGCCTGGCGGACCTTGGTCCCCAGCCCTGGGCTGTCAGATGCCAGCCCCATGCCCAGACACACACCAATCTGCCCATAGCCCCTTGGCCCGGCCGACCAGCACCTGCTTTGCCCTGGGGCTCTGGCTCTGGTGGCTGGCCACCACCCCTCAGGTCAAGTTCAGCGTGGGGGTCATGGCTGCTGGTCAACTGGATGTGCAGGGTCCCCGTAGCCTAGCAACCACAGGAGCCCTCTGTGATGTCCTAGCCCCTGGCAATCTGTGCTGGCCACACTGGCACTGGGTAGCCCAACTGCCCTGCCACAAGGTCAGGCAACAGCGCCCAGACGCCTGGGCCCTGGCACAGAGGGACGGAAGGATGGGAAGACAGTGCTGACCGAAGAGGGACCTCAGGGCTGGCAGCCAAGAGAAGACAGGTGGAGGTGTGCCCGGGATCCAGGGAGCCCAGGCCAGAGCTGCCTGCATGCCTGCCTGCCTTCCTGGATGTCTGTATGCTGCCTTTGTCTAGGTAGGTTTCTCAGGTCCCCTCCACTCCTGTCCTCTCCTGTCCTCTCCTGTCCTCACCATCCTCTCCCCTCTCCTCTCCTCTGCACTTTGCTTCTCTCCTTTGTCTGTCATCTCTTCCAGGTGCCCTGCTCACCAGCTCCAGCACTTGTGATGGTTCTCCAGTGACAGCTGTTCGCATCCCCTTCCACCCCCTGCCTGCCCCTAATGTGACCCAGCTCACAGGGTCTCCGGCTCACTCCACCCAA
The DNA here is from genome assembly GCF_950295315.1 of Erinaceus europaeus. Classification (NCBI taxonomy): domain Eukaryota; kingdom Metazoa; phylum Chordata; class Mammalia; order Eulipotyphla; family Erinaceidae; genus Erinaceus; species Erinaceus europaeus. Next base: position 2,387,316 of record NW_026647125.1, on the reverse strand, counting down.
ACCCACACGCCCCAACACATCCCCTGGTTCAGCCTCTCTGCCCTATTCAGCCAAACTGGCCCCTTTGCAACCTACCTGTGCATCGTTGATTCTCTTCACCATTCAAGGAGAGATCTCCTTTTGTACTTAGCTTGGTTGACTGCTGGATGGATGGATGGATGGATGGATGGATGGGTGGATGTGTGGATGGATGGATGGACAGGTCAATGGATCGGTTTTGTAGAGGGAGAGTACCATCTAGGGGTACTGGAGACCCCTGGTGTCAGATCCTTAGTCAATGTCAAATGTAAAACATTAATTCATCAATAACAAAAATGAGTAAGCACCTAAATAAATAAATAAATAAATAAATAAATAAATATAAAATCTGTGTTAAAAAATACATGGTGTCTTTGCCTTTCTGCATATGGAATGCTGTGAGGATCTTAACAAGGAAAGCATTTTCCTGAGTAGCCCTATTGAAGTCGTGGAATATTTTCTTTTCCTTTTTCTTTTTTTACTTTCTATTTTCTTGATTATTCACTGGAATAAATAGACAGGAATTGAGAGGGAAGGGAGGGAGAGAGAGTTTGAGACACAAAGAGAAACACCTGCAGCACTTCTGCACCACTTGTAAAGATTTCCCCTGGCAGGTGGGGACCAGGGTGTTGAAGCCCAGTCCTCCTGCATTGTAACATGAGTGCTTAACTGGGTGTGGCACCACCTGGTACCCTTGATGGGGCACTTTTTTTTAGCAATGAAAAGAAATTCTCGTGGCAAGGTAATAAATAAATGAAGAAGTAATTAAAAGTGCATTTACATTAACTCAGTGGAAACACACAGGGACATATACGTCTCTGTTACCTGTATTACTTCTTCATTTATGGATTGATTGCCTCAAGGGGTTATTGCCACAGCTGAGTGCCTGCGCCACGAATAATCCACAGCTCCTGCACTCCATTTGTTCCCCTTTCGCTGCCCTTGTTGCTTGGTCACTGTGGTGGTTATTGTTGTTGTTGTTGTTGTTGTTCTTGTTGTTGTTACTGACCTTGCATCTGACAGACACAAAAGGAGAGAGCAGAGGAAATACAGGGTGGGAGAGAAAGATAGAACTCCTAAAGACCTGCTTCACCCCCTGTAAAGCGACTCCCCGGCAGGTGGCGGTCTGGGGGCCAGACCCCAGATCCTTCCACCTGTCCCCTTTTCGTGAGCGCCACAAGCCCTTAACCCTCTGACATACCGCCAAACCTCCCTGGATTTACTTTTGAAGGCAATATGACCTGCCTCGTTTTGAATCCTCATTATCCTGAGAGTCAGTCCTGGAGACAGTGTCATGACACGACACACGGAGATCTCTGGTATCAGAGAGCACCTGGAACAGCAGCTGGGGCTCTAGTGCCAGGGCAGGAGCAACTCCTCATCCACACTCCACGGAGTCCACCTGCCTGCATTTTGGTCCTTTTCCCTCCAAAAAAGATTTTTCCCTTTTTTCACTTTGAAACAGGCAGCAGACAGGTTACCCAGGCAGGGCGAAAAAAATAAAAAGCCTTTTTTTTTTTTTTTTTTTTTTTTAAACCGTAGTGAATGACCATCTTCTGGAAAGTATAGGTTTTGAACCTGAAAACTCTGTCTGTCTGTCTCTTAGTCCACAGAAAGAGCCACTAGCCCAGCCAGATCTCACGCTCAGATGGGGTGTTTTTGCCAGTCAAAGGTCTGCACAGCACACTAGGGATTGGGCGGCAGGAGACCCAAATGTTACATTGTAGATGGACTGTTTGCAGTTCCTGCTCCCCAGGACATTGGACTGTCTCAACTCCCTCCCCTACAGCATGAAAAAAAGACTCACTCTTGACAACCTTGGAGCAAATGGAGTGGGGGTGAGGGGAGCTGATTGCATGTCTGTGCTGCTGATGCCCAGGTGTCTGTGGGGGGCCGTGGCACAGGCTGTAAGGGGGCTAGGGGGCAGAAGGAGACTGTTTGAGAGGCAGGCTACAGGCAGGGGAGCCCGTGAGTGTGTGCAGGGCTGTGTGTGTGGGTGTGGTGGCAGGGGTTAGGGCAGGTCCCCCTCTGGATGGGGAGATGGCAGCTGGGCTGGCCCTGGGCCCTCAGGGCTGAAGGGCAGAAGCAGGGTGGCAGTAAAGTAGCAGAGGGAAGCACACAGTAGATGTTAGTTGGGGAGCTGGGGGACAGAGGGCAAGGGGAAAGGGAGCATCCTTGAGGAGGGGTCTGGACTAGATAGTGGGGGGATCTGGAGGCATGGAAGGTCCCAGGAATCAGGGACTGACAGGAACAGATTCCTGCACCCACCCACTGCATAGAAGCTGCAGCAGCCAGAGCAGCAGCCCTGGCTTGCCTAGGCCAAGGGCCCTGATTGAGTCCCTCTGAGGATGAGGAAGAAGAGGAGGAGGTGGAGGAGGAGGAGGAGGAGGAGGAGGAGAAGGAGGAGGAGGAGGAGGAGGAGGAGGAGGAGGAAGAGGAGGAGGAAGAAGAGGAGGAGGAGGAGGAGGGGCAGGAGGGCAGCTGTCAGTAGGCAACGGGATTAATAGAGGCCTCCATTACGGAGGCATGTGTCCAGGCAGGCACCCACCAACCCTCAGGGGCAGCTCAGGGCACCCAGGGACCTGGTGTGGGTATCTCTGGGGCGGGAACTGTCAGTCAGTCAGCAAGACTGTGTGTCAGTGCACATGGTGGGACAGGGGCCTGGCGGACCTTGGTCCCCAGCCCTGGGCTGTCAGATGCCAGCCCCATGCCCAGACACACACCAATCTGCCCATAGCCCCTTGGCCCGGCCGACCAGCACCTGCTTTGCCCTGGGGCTCTGGCTCTGGTGGCTGGCCACCACCCCTCAGGTCAAGTTCAGCGTGGGGGTCATGGCTGCTGGTCAACTGGATGGGCAGGGTCCCCGTAGCCCAGCAACCACAGGAGCCCTCTGTGATGTCCTAGCCCCTGGCAATCTGTGCTGGCCACACTGGCACTGGGTAGCCCAACTGCCCTGCCACTAGGTCAGGCAACAGCGCCCAGACGCCTGGGCCCTGGCACAGAGGGACGGAAGGATGGGAAGACAGTGCTGACCGAAGAGGGACCTCAGGGCTGGCAGCCAAGAGAAGACAGGTGGAGGTGTGCCCAGGATTCAGGGAGCCCAGGCCAGAGCTGCCTGCATGCCTGCCTGCCTTCCTGGATGTCTGTATGCTGCCTTTGTCTAGGTAGGTTTCTCAGGTCCCCTCCACTCCTGTCCTCTCCTGTCCTCTCCTGTCCTCACCATCCTCTCCCCTCTCCTCTCCTCTGCACTTTGCTTCTCTCCTTTGTCTGTCCTCTCTTCCAGGTGCCCTGCTCACCAGCTCCAGCACTTGTGATGGTTCTCCAGTGACAGCTGTTCGCATCCCCTTCCACCCCCTGCCTGCCCCTAATGTGACCCAGCTCACAGGGTCTCCGGCTCACTCCACCCAAACCCACACGCCCCAACACATCCCCTGGTTCAGCCTCTCTGCCCTATTCAGCCAAACTGGCCCCTTTGCAACCTACCTGTGCATCGTTGATTCTCTTCACCATTCAAGGAGAGATCTCCTTTTGTACTTAGCTTGGTTGACTGCTGGATGGATGTATGGATGGATGGATGGATGGATGGGTGGATGGGTGGATGGATGGACAGGTCAATGGATCGGTTTTGTAGAGGGAGAGTACCATCTAGGGGTACTGGAGACCCCTGGTGTCAGATCCTTAGTCAATGTCAAATGTAAAACATTAATTCATCAATAACAAAAATGAGTAAGCACCTAAATAAATAAATAAATAAATAAATATAAAATCTGTGTTAAAAAATACATGGTGTCTTTGCCTTTCTGCATATGGAATGCTGTGTGGATCTTAAGAAGGAAAGCATTTTCCTGAGTAGCCCTATTGAAGTCGTGGAATATTTTATTTTCCTTTTTCTTTTTTTACTTTCTATTTTCTTGATTATTCACTGGAATAAATAGACAGGAATTGAGAGGGAAGGGAGGGAGAGAGAGTTTGAGACACAGAGAGAAACACCTGCAGCACTTCTGCACCACTTGTAAAGATTTCCCCTGGCAGGTGGGGACCAGGGTGTTGAAGCCCAGTCCTCCTGCATTGTAACATGAGTGCTTAACTGGGTGTAGCACCACCTGGTACCCTTGATGGGGCACTTTTTTTTAGCAATGAAAAGAAATTCTCGTGGCAAGGTAATAAATAAATGAAGAAGTAATTAAAAGTGCATTTACATTAACTCAGTGGAAACACACAGGGACATATACGTCTCTGTTACCTGTATTACTTCTTCATTTATGGATTGATTGCCTCAAGGGGTTATTGCCACAGCTGAGTGCCTACGCCACGAATAATCCACAGCTCCTGCACTCCATTTGTTCCCCTTTCGCTGCCCTTGTTGCTTGGTCACTGTGGTGGTTATTGTTGTTGTTGTTGTTGTTGTTGTTACTGACCTTGCATCTGAAAGACACAAAAGGAGAGAGCAGAGGAAATACAGGGTGGGAGAGAAAGATAGAACTCCTAAAGACCTGCTTCACCCCCTGTAAAGCGACTCCCCGGCAGGTGGCGGTCTGGGGGCCAGACCCCAGATCCTTCCACCTGTCCCCTTTTCGTGAGCGCCACAAGCCCTTAACCCTCTGACATACCGCCAAACCTCCCTGGATTTACTTTTGAAGGCAATATGACCTGCCTCGTTTTGAATCCTCATTATCCTGAGAGTCAGTCCTGGAGACAGTGTCATGACACGACACACGGAGATCTCTGGTATCAGAGAGCACCTGGAACAGCAGCTGGGGCTCTAGTGCCAGGGCAGGAGCAACTCCTCATCCACACTCCACGGAGTCCACCTGCCTGCATTTTGGTCCTTTTCCCTCCAAAAAAGATTTTTCCCTTTTTTCACTTTGAAACAGGCAGCAGACAGGTTACCCAGGCAGGGCGAAAAAAATAAAAAGCCTTTTTTTTTTTTTTTTTTTTTTTTTAAACCGTAGTGAATGACCATCTTCTGGAAAGTATAGGTTTTGAACCTGAAAACTCTGTCTGTCTGTCTCTTAGTCCACAGAAAGAGCCACTAGCCCAGCCAGATCTCACGCTCAGATGGGGTGTTTTTGCCAGTCAAAGGTCTGCACAGCACACTAGGGATTGGGCGGCAGGAGACCCAAATGTTACATTGTAGATGGACTGTTTGCAGTTCCTGCTCCCCAGGACATTGGACTGTCTCAACTCCCTCCCCTACAGCATGAAAAAAAGACTCACTCTTGACAACCTTGGAGCAAATGGAGTGGGGGTGAGGGGAGCTGATTGCATGTCTGTGCTGCTGATGCCCAGGTGTCTGTGGGGGGCCGTGGCACAGGCTGTAAGGGGGCTAGGGGGCAGAAGGAGACTGTTTGAGAGGCAGGCTACAGGCAGGGGAGCCCGTGAGTGTGTGCAGGGCTGTGTGTGTGGGTGTGGTGGCAGGGGTTAGGGCAGGTCCCCCTCTGGATGGGGAGATGGCAGCTGGGCTGGCCCTGGGCCCTCAGGGCTGAAGGGCAGAAGCAGGGTGGCAGTAAAGTAGCAGAGGGAAGCACACAGTAGATGTTAGTTGGGGAGCTGGGGGACAGAGGGCAAGGGGAAAGGGAGCATCCTTGAGGAGGGGTCTGGACTAGATAGTGGGGGGATCTGGAGGCATGGAAGGTCCCAGGAATCAGGGACTGACAGGAACAGATTCCTGCACCCACCCACTGCATAGAAGCTGCAGCAGCCAGAGCAGCAGCCCTGGCTTGCCTAGGCCAAGGGCCCTGATTGAGTCCCTCTGAGGATGAGGAAGAAGAGGAGGAGGTGGAGGAGGAGGAGGAGGAGGAGGAGGAGGAGGAAGAGGAGGAGGAAGAAGAGGAGGAGGAGGAGGAGGGGCAGGAGGGCAGCTGTCAGTAGGCAACGGGATTAATAGAGGCCTCCATTACGGAGGCATGTGTCCAGGCAGGCACCCACCAACCCTCAGGGGCAGCTCAGGGCACCCAGGGACCTGGTGTGGGTATCTCTGGGGCGGGAACTGTCAGTCAGTCAGCAAGACTGTGTGTCAGTGCACATGGTGGGACAGGGGCCTGGCGGACCTTGGTCCCCAGCCCTGGGCTGTCAGATGCCAGCCCCATGCCCAGACACACACCAATCTGCCCATAGCCCCTTGGCCCGGCCGACCAGCACCTGCTTTGCCCTGGGGCTCTGGCTCTGGTGGCTGGCCACCACCCCTCAGGTCAAGTTCAGCGTGGGGGTCATGGCTGCTGGTCAACTGGATGGGCAGGGTCCCCGTAGCCCAGCAACCACAGGAGCCCTCTGTGATGTCCTAGCCCCTGGCAATCTGTGCTGGCCACACTGGCACTGGGTAGCCCAACTGCCCTGCCACTAGGTCAGGCAACAGCGCCCAGACGCCTGGGCCCTGGCACAGAGGGACGGAAGGATGGGAAGACAGTGCTGACCGAAGAGGGACCTCAGGGCTGGCAGCCAAGAGAAGACAGGTGGAGGTGTGCCCAGGATTCAGGGAGCCCAGGCCAGAGCTGCCTGCATGCCTGCCTGCCTTCCTGGATGTCTGTATGCTGCCTTTGTCTAGGTAGGTTTCTCAGGTCCCCTCCACTTCTGTCCTCTCCTGTCCTCTCCTGTCCTCACCATCCTCTCCCCTCTCCTCTCCTCTGCACTTTGCTTCTCTCCTTTGTCTGTCCTCTCTTCCAGGTGCCCTGCTCACCAGCTCCAGCACTTGTGATGGTTCTCCAGTGACAGCTGTTCGCATCCCCTTCCACCCCCTGCCTGCCCCTAATGTGACCCAGCTCACAGGGTCTCCGGCTCACTCCACCCAAACCCACACGCCCCAACACATCCCCTGGTTCAGCCTCTCTGCCCTATTCAGCCAAACTGGCCCCTTTGCAACCTACCTGTGCATCGTTGATTCTCTTCACCATTCAAGGAGAGATCTCCTTTTGTACTTAGCTTGGTTGACTGCTGGATGGATGTATGGATGGATGGATGGATGGATGGGTGGATGGGTGGATGGATGGACAGGTCAATGGATCGGTTTTGTAGAGGGAGAGTACCATCTAGGGGTACTGGAGACCCCTGGTGTCAGATCCTTAGTCAATGTCAAATGTAAAACATTAATTCATCAATAACAAAAATGAGTAAGCACCTAAATAAATAAATAAATAAATAAATATAAAATCTGTGTTAAAAAATACATGGTGTCTTTGCCTTTCTGCATATGGAATGCTGTGAGGATCTTAAGAAGGAAAGCATTTTCCTGAGTAGCCCTATTGAAGTCGTGGAATATTTTATTTTCCTTTTTCTTTTTTTACTTTCTATTTTCTTGATTATTCACTGGAATAAATAGACAGGAATTGAGAGGGAAGGGAGGGAGAGAGAGTTTGAGACACAGAGAGAAACACCTGCAGCACTTCTGCACCACTTGTAAAGATTTCCCCTGGCAGGTGGGGACCAGGGTGTTGAAGCCCAGTCCTCCTGCATTGTAACATGAGTGCTTAACTGGGTGTAGCACCACCTGGTACCCTTGATGGGGCACTTTTTTTTAGCAATGAAAAGAAATTCTCGTGGCAAGGTAATAAATAAATGAAGAAGTAATTAAAAGTGCATTTACATTAACTCAGTGGAAACACACAGGGACATATACGTCTCTGTTACCTGTATTACTTCTTCATTTATGGATTGATTGCCTCAAGGGGTTATTGCCACAGCTGAGTGCCTGCGCCACGAATAATCCACAGCTCCTGCACTCCATTTGTTCCCCTTTCGCTGCCCTTGTTGCTTGGTCACTGTGGTGGTTATTGTTGTTGTTGTTGTTGTTGTTACTGACCTTGCATCTGAAAGACACAAAAGGAGAGAGCAGAGGAAATACAGGGTGGGAGAGAAAGATAGAACTCCTAAAGACCTGCTTCACCCCCTGTAAAGCGACTCCCCGGCAGGTGGCGGTCTGGGGGCCAGACCCCAGATCCTTCCACCTGTCCCCTTTTCGTGAGCGCCACAAGCCCTTAACCCTCTGACATACCGCCAAACCTCCCTGGATTTACTTTTGAAGGCAATATGACCTGCCTCGTTTTGAATCCTCATTATCCTGAGAGTCAGTCCTGGAGACAGTGTCATGACACGACACACGGAGATCTCTGGTATCAGAGAGCACCTGGAACAGCAGCTGGGGCTCTAGTGCCAGGGCAGGAGCAACTCCTCATCCACACTCCACGGAGTCCACCTGCCTGCATTTTGGTCCTTTTCCCTCCAAAAAAGATTTTTCCCTTTTTTCACTTTGAAACAGGCAGCAGACAGGTTACCCAGGCAGGGCGAAAAAAATAAAAAGCCTTTTTTTTTTTTTTTTTTTTTTTTTTAAACCGTAGTGAATGACCATCTTCTGGAAAGTATAGGTTTTGAACCTGAAAACTCTGTCTGTCTGTCTCTTAGTCCACAGAAAGAGCCACTAGCCCAGCCAGATCTCACGCTCAGATGGGGTGTTTTTGCCAGTCAAAGGTCTGCACAGCACACTAGGGATTGGGCGGCAGGAGACCCAAATGTTACATTGTAGATGGACTGTTTGCAGTTCCTGCTCCCCAGGACATTGGACTGTCTCAACTCCCTCCCCTACAGCATGAAAAAAAGACTCACTCTTGACAACCTTGGAGCAAATGGAGTGGGGGTGAGGGGAGCTGATTGCATGTCTGTGCTGCTGATGCCCAGGTGTCTGTGGGGGGCCGTGGCACAGGCTGTAAGGGGGCTAGGGGGCAGAAGGAGACTGTTTGAGAGGCAGGCTACAGGCAGGGGAGCCCGTGAGTGTGTGCAGGGCTGTGTGTGTGGGTGTGGTGGCAGGGGTTAGGGCAGGTCCCCCTCTGGATGGGGAGATGGCAGCTGGGCTGGCCCTGGGCCCTCAGGGCTGAAGGGCAGAAGCAGGGTGGCAGTAAAGTAGCAGAGGGAAGCACACAGTAGATGTTAGTTGGGGAGCTGGGGGACAGAGGGCAAGGGGAAAGGGAGCATCCTTGAGGAGGGGTCTGGACTAGATAGTGGGGGGATCTGGAGGCATGGAAGGTCCCAGGAATCAGGGACTGACAGGAACAGATTCCTGCACCCACCCACTGCATAGAAGCTGCAGCAGCCAGAGCAGCAGCCCTGGCTTGCCTAGGCCAAGGGCCCTGATTGAGTCCCTCTGAGGATGAGGAAGAAGAGGAGGAGGTGGAGGAGGAGGAGGAGGAGGAGGAGGAGGAAGAGGAGGAGGAAGAAGAGGAGGAGGAGGAGGAGGGGCAGGAGGGCAGCTGTCAGTAGGCAACGGGATTAATAGAGGCCTCCATTACGGAGGCATGTGTCCAGGCAGGCACCCACCAACCCTCAGGGGCAGCTCAGGGCACCCAGGGACCTGGTGTGGGTATCTCTGGGGCGGGAACTGTCAGTCAGTCAGCAAGACTGTGTGTCAGTGCACATGGTGGGACAGGGGCCTGGCGGACCTTGGTCCCCAGCCCTGGGCTGTCAGATGCCAGCCCCATGCCCAGACACACACCAATCTGCCCATAGCCCCTTGGCCCGGCCGACCAGCACCTGCTTTGCCCTGGGGCTCTGGCTCTGGTGGCTGGCCACCACCCCTCAGGTCAAGTTCAGCGTGGGGGTCATGGCTGCTGGTCAACTGGATGGGCAGGGTCCCCGTAGCCCAGCAACCACAGGAGCCCTCTGTGATGTCCTAGCCCCTGGCAATCTGTGCTGGCCACACTGGCACTGGGTAGCCCAACTGCCCTGCCACTAGGTCAGGCAACAGCGCCCAGACGCCTGGGCCCTGGCACAGAGGGACGGAAGGATGGGAAGACAGTGCTGACCGAAGAGGGACCTCAGGGCTGGCAGCCAAGAGAAGACAGGTGGAGGTGTGCCCAGGATTCAGGGAGCCCAGGCCAGAGCTGCCTGCATGCCTGCCTGCCTTCCTGGATGTCTGTATGCTGCCTTTGTCTAGGTAGGTTTCTCAGGTCCCCTCCACTCCTGTCCTCTCCTGTCCTCTCCTGTCCTCACCATCCTCTCCCCTCTCCTCTCCTCTGCACTTTGCTTCTCTCCTTTGTCTGTCCTCTCTTCCAGGTGCCCTGCTCACCAGCTCCAGCACTTGTGATGGTTCTCCAGTGACAGCTGTTCGCATCCCCTTCCACCCCCTGCCTGCCCCTAATGTGACCCAGCTCACAGGGTCTCCGGCTCACTCCACCCAAACCCACACGCCCCAACACATCCCCTGGTTCAGCCTCTCTGCCCTATTCAGCCAAACTGGCCCCTTTGCAACCTGCCTGTGCATCGTTGATTCTCTTCACCATTCAAGGAGAGATCTCCTTTTGTACTTAGCTTGGTTGACTGCTGGATGGATGGATGGATGCATGGATGGGTGGATGGGTGGATGGATGGACAGGTCAATGGATCGGTTTTGTAGAGGGAGAGTACCATCTAGGGGTACTGGAGACCCCTGGTGTCAGATCCTTAGTCAATGTCAAATGTAAAACATTAATTCATCAATAACAAAAATGAGTAAGCACCTAAATAAATAAATAAATAAATAAATAAATAAATATAAAATCTGTGTTAAAAAATACATGGTGTCTTTGCCTTTCTGCATATGGAATGCTGTGAGGATCTTAAGAAGGAAAGCATTTTCCTGAGTAGCCCTATTGAAGTCGTGGAATATTTTCTTTTCCTTTTTCTTTTTTTACTTTCTATTTTCTTGATTATTCACTGGAATAAATAGACAGGAATTGAGAGGGAAGGGAGGGAGAGAGAGTTTGAGACACAAAGAGAAACACCTGCAGCACTTCTGCACCACTTGTAAAGATTTCCCCTGGCAGGTGGGGACCAGGGTGTTGAAGCCCAGTCCTCCTGCATTGTAACATGAGTGCTTAACTGGGTGTAGCACCACCTGGTACCCTTGATGGGGCACTTTTTTTTAGCAATGAAAAGAAATTCTCGTGGCAAGGTAATAAATAAATGAAGAAGTAATTAAAAGTGCATTTACATTAACTCAGTGGAAACACACAGGGACATATAAGTCTCTGTTACCTGTATTACTTCTTCATGTATGGATTGATTGCCTCAAGGGGTTATTGCCACAGCTGAGTGCCTGCGCCACGAATAATCCACAGCTCCTGCACTCCATTTGTTCCCCTTTCGCTGCCCTTGTTGCTTGGTCACTGTGGTGGTTATTGTTGTTGTTGTTGTTGTTCTTGTTGTTGTTACTGACCTTGCATCTGACAGACACAAAAGGAGAGAGCAGAGGAAATACAGGGTGGGAGAGAAAGATAGAACTCCTAAAGACCTGCTTCACCCCCTGTAAAGCGACTCCCCGGCAGGTGGCGGTCTGGGGGCCAGACCCCAGATCCTTCCACCTGTCCCCTTTTCGTGAGCGCCACAAGCCCTTAACCCTTTGACATACCGCCAAACCTCCCTGGATTTACTTTTGAAGGCAATATGACCTGCCTCGTTTTGAATCCTCATTATCCTGAGGGTCAGTCCTGGAGACAGTGTCATGACACGACACACGGAGATCTCTGGTATCAGAGAGCACCTGGAACAGCAGCTGGGGCTCTAGTGCCAGGGCAGGAGCAACTCCTCATCCACCCTACACGGAGTCCACCTGCCTGCATTTTGGTCCTTTTCCCTCCAAAAAAGATTTTTCCCTTTTTTCACTTTGAAACAGGCAGCAGACAGGTTACCCAGGCAGGGCGAAAAAAATAAAAAGCCTTTTTTTTTTTTTTTTTTTTTTTTTTAAACCGAAGTGAATGACCATCTTCTGGAAAGTATAGGTTTTGAACCTGAAAACTCTGTCTGTCTGTCTCTTAGTCCACAGAAAGAGCCACTAGCCCAGCCAGATCTCATGCTCAGATGGGGTGTTTTTGCCAGTCAAAGGTCTGCACAGCACACTAGGGATTGGGCGGCAGGAGACCCAAATGTTACATTGTAGATGGACTGTTTGCAGTTCTTGCTCCCCAGGACATTGGACTGTCTCAACTCCCTCCCCTACAGCATGAAAAAAAGACTCTTGACAACCTTGGAGCAAATGGAGTGGGGGTGAGGGGAGCTGATTGCATGTCTGTGCTGCTGATGCCCAGGTGTCTGTGGGGGGCCGTGGCACAGGCTGTAAGGGGGCTAGGGGGCAGAAGGAGACTGTTTGAGAGGCAGGCTACAGGCAGGGGAGCCCGTGAGTGTGTGCAGGGCTGTGTGTGTGGGTGTGGTGGCAGGGGTTAGGGCAGGTCCCCCTCTGGATGGTGAGATGGCAGCTGGGCTGGCCCTGGGCCCTCAGGGCTGAAGGGCAGAAGCAGGGTGGCAGTAAAGTAGCAGAGGGAAGCACACAGTAGATGTTAGTTGGGGAGCTGGGGGACAGAGGGCAAGGGGAAAGGGGGCATCCTTGAGGAGGGGTCTGGACTAGAGAGTGGGGGGAGCTGGAGGCATGGAAGGTCCCAGGAATCAGGGACTGACAGGAACAGATTCCTGCACCCACCCACTGGATAGAAGCTGCAGCAGCCAGAGCAGCAGCCCTGGCTTGCCTAGGCCAAGGGCCCTGATTGAGTCCCTCTGAGGATGAGGAAGAAGAGGAGGAGGTGGAGGAGGAGGAGGAGGAGGAGGAGGAGGAGAAGGAGGAGGAGGAGGAGTAGGAGGAGGAGGAAGAGGAGGAGGAAGAAGAGGAGGAGGAGGAGGAGGGGCAGGAGGGCAGCTGTCAGTAGGCAACGGGATTAATAGAGGCCTCCATTACGGAGGCATGTGTCCAGGCAGGCACCCACCAACCCTCAGGGGCAGCTCAGGGCACCCAGGGACCTGGTGTGGGTATCTCTGGGGCGGGAACTGTCAGTCAGTCAGCAAGACTGTGTGTCAGTGCACATGGTGGGACAGGGGCCTGGCGGAACTTGGTCCCCAGCCCTGGGCTGTCAGATGCCAGCCCCATGCCCAGACACACACCAATCTGCCCATAGCCCCTTGGCCCGGCCGACCAGCACCTGCTTTGCCCTGGGGCTCTGGCTCTGGTGGCTGGCCACCACCCCTCAGGTCAAGTTCAGTGTGGGGGTCATGGCTGCTGGTCAACTGGATGGGCAGGGTCCCCGTAGCCTAGCAACCACAGGAGCCCTCTGTGATGTCCTAGCCCCTGGCAATCTGTGCTGGCCACACTGGCACTGGGTAGCCCAACTGCCCTGCCACTAGGTCAAGCAACAGCGCCCAGACGCCTGGGCCCTGGCACAGAGGGACGGAAGGATGGGAAGACAGTGCTGACCGAAGAGGGACCTCAGGGCTGGCAGCCAAGAGAAGACAGGTGCAGGTGTGCCCGGGATCCAGGGAGCCCAGGCCAGAGCTGCCTGCATGCCTGCCTGCCTTCCTGGATGTCTGTATGCTGCCTTTGTCTAGGTAGGTTTCTCAGGTCCCCTCCACTCCTGTCCTCTCCTGTCCTCACCATCCTCTCCCCTCTCCTCTCCTCTGCACTTTGCTTCTCTCCTTTGTCTGTCATCTCTTCCAGGTGCCCTGCTCACCAGCTCCAGCACTTGTGATGGTTCTCCAGTGACAGCTGTTCGCATCCCCTTCCACCCCCTGCCTGCCCCTAATGTGACCCAGCTCACAGGGTCTCCGGCTCACTCCACCCAAACCCACACGCCCCAACACATCCCCTGGTTCAGCCTCTCTGCCCTATTCAGCCAAACTGGCCCCTTTGCAACCTACCTGTGCATCGTTGATTCTCTTCACCATTCAAGGAGAGATCTCCTTTTGTACTTAGCTTGGTTGACTGCTGGATGGATGGATGGATGGATGGATGGATGGGTGGATGTGTGGATGGATGGATGGACAGGTCAATGGATCGGTTTTGTAGAGGGAGAGTACCATCTAGGGGTACTGGAGACCCCTGGTGTCAGATCCTTAGTCAATGTCAAATGTAAAACATTAATTCATCAATAACAAAAATGAGTAAGCACCTAAATAAATAAATAAATAAATAAATACAAAATCTGTGTTAAAAAATACATGGTGTCTTTGCCTTTATGCATATGGAATGCTGTGAGGATCTTAAGAAGGAAAGCATTTTCCTGAGTAGCCCTATTGAAGTCGTGGAATATTTTCTTTTCCTTTTTCTTTTTTTACTTTCTATTTTCTTGATTATTCACTGGAATAAATAGACAGGAATTGAGAGGGAAGGGAGGGAGAGAGAGTTTGAGACACAGAGAGAAACACCTGCAGCACTTCTGCACCACTTGTAAAGATTTCCCCTGGCAGGTGGGGACCAGGGTGTTGAAGCCCAGTCCTCCTGCATTGTAACATGAGTGCTTAACTGGGTGTAGCACCACCTGGTACCCTTGATGGGGCACTTTTTTTTAGCAATGAAAAGAAATTCTCGTGGCAAGGTAATAAATAAATGAAGAAGTAATTAAAAGTGCATTTACATTAACTCAGTGGAAACACACAGGGACATATACGTCTCTGTTACCTGTATTACTTCTTCATTTATGGATTGATTGCCTCAAGGGGTTATTGCCACAGCTGAGTGCCTGCGCCACGAATAATCCACAGCTCCTGCACTCCATTTGTTCCCCTTTCGCTGCCCTTGTTGCTTGGTCACTGTGGTGGTTATTGTTGTTGTTGTTGTTGTTGTTCTTGTTGTTGTTACTGACCTTGCATCTGACAGACACAAAAGGAGAGAGCAGAGGAAATACAGGGTGGGAGAGAAAGATAGAACTCCTAAAGACCTGCTTCACCCCCTGTAAAGCGACTCCCCGGCAGGTGGCGGTCTGGGGGCCAGACCCCAGATCCTTCCACCTGTCCCCTTTTCGTGAGCGCCACAAGCCCTTAACCCTCTGACATACCGCCAAACCTCCCTGGATTTACTTTTGAAGGCAATATGACCTGCCTCGTTTTGAATCCTCATTATCCTGAGAGTCAGTCCTGGAGACAGTGTCATGACACGACACACGGAGATCTCTGGTATCAGAGAGCACCTGGAACAGCAACTGGGGCTCTAGTGCCAGGGCAGGAGCAACTCCTCATCCACACTCCACGGAGTCCACCTGCCTGCATTTTGGTCCTTTTCCCTCCAAAAAAGATTTTTCCCTTTTTTCACTTTGAAACAGGCAGCAGACAGGTTACCCAGGCAGGGCGAAAAAAATAAAAAGCCTTTTTTTTTTTTTTTTTTAAACCGAAGTGAATGACCATCTTCTGGAAAGTATAGGTTTTGAACCTGAAAACTCTGTCTGTCTGTCTCTTAGTCCACAGAAAGAGCCACTAGCCCAGCCAGATCTCACGCTCAGATGGGGTGTTTTTGCCAGTCAAAGGTCTGCACAGCACACTAGGGATTGGGCGGCAGGACACCCAAATGTTACATTGTAGATGGACTGTTTGCAGTTCCTGCTCCCCAGGACATTGGACTGTCTCAACTCCCTCCCCTACAGCATGAAAAAAAGACTCACTCTTGACAACCTTGGAGCAAATGGAGTGGGGGTGCGGGGAGCTGATTGCATGTCTGTGCTGCTGATGCCCAGGTGTCTGTGGGGGGCCGTGGCACAGGCTGTAAGGGGGCTAGGGGGCAGAAGGAGACTGTTTGAGAGGCAGGCTACAGGCAGGGGAGCCCGTGAGTGAGTGCAGGGCTGTGTGTGTGGGTGTGGTGGCAGGGGGTTAGGGCAGGTCCCCCTCTGGATGGTGAGATGGCAGCTGGGCTGGCCCTGGGCCCTCAGGGCTGAAGGGCAGAAGCAGGGTGGCAGTAAAGTAGCAGAGGGAAGCACACAGTAGATGTTAATTGGGGAGCTGGGGGACAGAGGGCAAGGGGAAAGGGGGCATCCTAGAGGAGGGGTCTGGACTAGAGAGTGGGGGGAGCTGGAGGCATGGAAGGTCCCAGGAATCAGGGACTGAGAGGAACAGATTCCTGCACCCACCCACTGGATAGAAGCTGCAGCAGCCAGAGCAGCAGCCCTGGCTTGCCTAGGCCAAGGGCCCTGATTGAGTCCCTCTGGGGATGAGGAAGAAGAGGAGGAGGTGGAGGAGGAGGAGGAGGAGGAGAAGGAGGAGGAGGAGGAGGAGGAGGAGGAAGAGGAGGAGGAAGAAGAGGAGGAGGAGGAGGAGGGGCAGGAGGGCAGCTGTCAGTAGGCAACGGGATTAATAGAGGCCTCCATTACGGAGGCATGTGTCCAGGCAGGCACCCACCAACCCTCAGGGGCAGCTCAGGGCACCCAGGGACCTGGTGTGGGTATCTCTGGGGCGGGAACTGTCAGTCAGTCAGCAAGACTGTGTGTCAGTGCACATGGTGGGACAGGGGCCTGGCGGACCTTGGTCCCCAGCCCTGGGCTGTCAGATGCCAGCCCCATGCCCAGACACACACCAATCTGCCCATAGCCCCTTGGCCCGGCCGACCAGCACCTGCTTTGCCCTGGGGCTCTGGCTCTGGTGGCTGGCCACCACCCCTCAGGTCAAGTTCAGCGTGGGGGTCATGGCTGCTGGTCAACTGGATGGGCAGGGTCCCCGTAGCCTAGCAACCACAGGAGCCCTCTGTGATGTCCTAGCCCCTGGCAATCTGTGCTGGCCACACTGGCACTGGGTAGCCCAACTGCCCTGCCTCTAGGTCAGGCAACAGCGCCCAGACGCCTGGGCCCTGGCACAGAGGGACGGAAGGATGGGAAGACAGTGCTGACCGAAGAGGGACCTCAGGGCTGGCAGCCAAGAGAAGACAGGTGGAGGTGTGCCCTGGATCCAGGGAGCCCAGGCCAGAGCTGCCTGCATGCCTGCCTGCCTTCCTGGATGTCTGTATGCTGCCTTTGTCTAGGTAGGTTTCTCAGGTCCCCTCCACTCCTGTCCTCTCCTGTCCTCTCCTGTCCTCACCATCCTCTCCCCTCTCCTCTCCTCTGCACTTTGCTTCTCTCCTTTGTCTGTCCTCTCTTCCAGGTGCCCTGCTCACCAGCTCCAGCACTTGTGATGGTTCTCCAGTGACAGCTGTTCGCATCCCCTTCCACCCCCTGCCTGCCCCTAATGTGACCCAGCTCACAGGGTCTCCGGCTCACTCCACCCAAACCCACATGCCCCAACACATCCCCTGGTTCAGCCTCTCTGCCCTATTCAGCCTAACTGGCCCCTTTGCAACCTACCTGTGCATCGTTGATTCTCTTCACCATTCAAGGAGAGATCTCCTTTTGTACTTAGCTTGGTTGACTGCTGGATGGATGGATGGATGGATGGATGGGTGGATGGATGGATGGACAGGTCAATGGATCGGTTTTGTAGAGGGAGAGTACCATCTAGGGGTACTGGAGACCCCTGGTGTCAGATCCTTAGTCAATGTCAAATGTAAAACATTAATTCATCAATAACAAAAATGAGTAAGCACCTAAATAAATAAATAAATAAATAAATAAATATAAAATCTGTGTTAAAAATACATGGTGTCTTTGCCTTTCTGCATATGGAATGCTGTGAGGATCTTAAGAAGGAAACCTTTTTCCTGAGTAGCCCTATTGAAGTCGTGGAATATTTTCTTTTCCTTTTTCTTTTTTTACTTTCTATTTTCTTGATTATTCACTGGAATAAATAGACAGGAATTGAGAGGGAATTGAGGGAGAGAGAGTTTGAGACACAGAGAGAAACACCTGCAGCACTTCTGCACCACTTGTAAAGATTTCCCCTGGCAGGTGGGGACCAGGGTGTTGAAGCCCAGTCCTCCTGCATTGTAACATGAGTGCTTAACTGGGTGTGGCACCACCTGGTACCCTTGATGGGGCACTTTTTTTTAGCAATGAAAAGAAATTCTCGTGGCAAGGTAATAAATAAATGAAGAAGTAATTAAAAGTGCATTTACATTAACTCAGTGGAAACACACAGGGACGTATACGTCTCTGTTACCTGTATTACTTCTTCATTTTTGGATTGATTGCCTCAAGGGGTTATTGCCACAGCTGAGTGCCTGAGCCACGAATAATCCACAGCTCCTGCACTCCATTTGTTCCCCTTTCGCTGCCCTTGTTGCTTGGTCACTGTGGTGGTTATTGTTGTTGTTGTTGTTGTTGTTGTTGTTACTGACCTTGCATCTGACAGACACAAAAGGAGAGAGCAGAGGAAATACAGGGTGGGAGAGAAAGATAGAACTCCTAAAGACCTGCTTCACCCCCTGTAAAGCGACTCCCCGGCAGGTGGCGGTCTGGGGGCCAGACCCCAAATCCTTCCACCTGTCCCCTTTTCGTGAGCGCCACAAGCCCTTAACCCTCTGACATACCGCCAAACCTCCCTGGATTTACTTTTGAAGGCAATATGACCTGCCTCGTTTTGAATCCTCATTATCCTGAGGGTCAGTCCTGGAGACAGTGTCATGACACGACACACGGAGATCTCTGGTATCAGAGAGCACCTGGAACAGCAGCTGGGGCTCTAGTGCCAGGGCAGGAGCAACTCCTCATCCACCCTCCACGGAGTCCACCTGCCTGCATTTTGGTCCTTTTCCCTCCAAAAAAGATTTTTCCCTTTTTTCACTTTGAAACAGGCAGCAGACAGGTTACCCAGGCAGGGCGAAAAAAATAAAAAGGCTTTTTTTTTTTTTTTTTTTTAAACCGAAGTGAATGACCATCTTCTGGAAAGTATAGGTTTTGAACCTGAAAACTCTGTCTTTCTGTCTCTTAGTCCACAGAAAGAGCCACTAGCCCAGCCAGATCTCACGCTCAGATGGGGTGTTTTTGCCAGTCAAAGGTCTGCACAGCACACTAGGGATTGGGCGGCAGGAGACCCAAATGTTACATTGTAGATGGACTGTTTGCAGTTCTTGCTCCCCAGGACATTGGACTGTCTCAACTCCCTCCCCTACAGCATGAAAAAAGACTCTTGACAACCTTGGAGCAAATGGAGTGGGGGTGAGGGGAGCTGATTGCATGTCTGTGCTGCTGATGCCCAGGTGTCTGTGGGGGGCCGTGGCACAGGCTGTAAGGGGGCTAGGGGGCAGAAGGAGACTGTTTGAGAGGCAGGCTACAGGCAGGGGAGCCCGTGAGTGTGTGCAGGGCTGTGTGTGTGGGTGTGGTGGAAGGGGGTTAGGGCAGGTCCCCCTCTGGATGGTGAGATGGCAGCTGGGCTGGCCCTGGGCCCTCAGGGCTGAAGGTCAGAAGCAGGGTGGCAGTAAAGTAGCAGAGGGAAGCACACAGTAGATGTTAGTTGGGGAGCTGGGGGACAGAGGGCAAGGGGAAAGGGGGCATCCTTGAGGAGGGGTCTGGACTAGAGAGTGGGGGGAGCTGGAGGCATGGAAGGTCCCAGGAATCAGGGACTGACAGGAACTGATTCCTGCACCCACCCACTGGATAGAAGCTGCAGCAGCCAGAGCAGCAGCCCTGGCTTGCCAAGGCCAAGGGCCCTGATTGAGTCCCTCTGAGGATGAGGAAGAAGAGGAGGAGGTGGAGGAGGAGGAGGAGGAGGATGAGAAGGAGGAGGAGGAGGAAGAGGAGGAGGAAGAAGAGGAGGAGGAGGAGGAGGGGCAGGAGGGCAGCTGTCAGTAGGCAACGGGATTAATAGAGGCCTCCATTACGGAGGCATGTGTCCAGGCAGGCACCCACCAACCCTCAGGGGCAGCTCAGGGCACCCAGGGACCTGGTGTGGGTATCTCTGGGGCGGGAACTGTCAGTCAGTCAGCAAGACTGTGTGTCAGTGCACATGGTGGGACAGGGGCCTGGCGGACCTTGGTCCCCAGCCCTGGGCTGTCAGATGCCAGCCCCATGCCCAGACACACACCAATCTGCCCATAGCCCCTTGGCCCGGCCGACCAGCACCTGCTTTGCCCTGGGGCTCTGGCTCTGGTGGCTGGCCACCACCCCTCAGGTCAAGTTCAGCGTGGGGGTCATGGCTGCTGGTCAACTGGATGGGCAGGGTCCCCGTAGCCCAGCAACCACAGGAGCCCTCTGTGATGTCCTAGCCCCTGGCAATCTGTGCTGGCCACACTGGCACTGGGTAGCCCAACTGCCCTGCCACTAGGTCAGGCAACAGCGCCCAGACGCCTGGGCCCTGGCACAGAGGGACGGAAGGATGGGAAGACAGTGCTGACCGAAGAGGGACCTCAGGGCTGGCAGCCAAGAGAAGACAGGTGGAGGTGTGCCCAGGATTCAGGGAGCCCAGGCCAGAGCTGCCTGCATGCCTGCCTGCCTTCCTGGATGTCTGTATGCTGCCTTTGTCTAGGTAGGTTTCTCAGGTCCCCTCCACTTCTGTCCTCTCCTGTCCTCTCCTGTCCTCACCATCCTCTCCCCTCTCCTCTCCTCTGCACTTTGCTTCTCTCCTTTGTCTGTCCTCTCTTCCAGGTGCCCTGCTCACCAGCTCCAGCACTTGTGATGGTTCTCCAGTGACAGCTGTTCGCATCCCCTTCCACCCCCTGCCTGCCCCTAATGTGACCCAGCTCACAGGGTCTCCGGCTCACTCCACCCAAACCCACACGCCCCAACACATCCCCTGGTTCAGCCTCTCTGCCCTATTCAGCCAAACTGGCCCCTTTGCAACCTACCTGTGCATCGTTGATTCTCTTCACCATTCAAGGAGAGATCTCCTTTTGTACTTAGCTTGGTTGACTGCTGGATGGATGTATGGATGGATGGATGGATGGATGGGTGGATGGGTGGATGGATGGACAGGTCAATGGATCGGTTTTGTAGAGGGAGAGTACCATCTAGGGGTACTGGAGACCCCTGGTGTCAGATCCTTAGTCAATGTCAAATGTAAAACATTAATTCATCAATAACAAAAATGAGTAAGCACCTAAATAAATAAATAAATAAATAAATATAAAATCTGTGTTAAAAAATACATGGTGTCTTTGCCTTTCTGCATATGGAATGCTGTGAGGATCTTAAGAAGGAAAGCATTTTCCTGAGTAGCCCTATTGAAGTCGTGGAATATTTTATTTTCCTTTTTCTTTTTTTACTTTCTATTTTCTTGATTATTCACTGGAATAAATAGACAGGAATTGAGAGGGAAGGGAGGGAGAGAGAGTTTGAGACACAGAGAGAAACACCTGCAGCACTTCTGCACCACTTGTAAAGATTTCCCCTGGCAGGTGGGGACCAGGGTGTTGAAGCCCAGTCCTCCTGCATTGTAACATGAGTGCTTAACTGGGTGTAGCACCACCTGGTACCCTTGATGGGGCACTTTTTTTTAGCAATGAAAAGAAATTCTCGTGGCAAGGTAATAAATAAATGAAGAAGTAATTAAAAGTGCATTTACATTAACTCAGTGGAAACACACAGGGACATATACGTCTCTGTTACCTGTATTACTTCTTCATTTATGGATTGATTGCCTCAAGGGGTTATTGCCACAGCTGAGTGCCTGCGCCACGAATAATCCACAGCTCCTGCACTCCATTTGTTCCCCTTTCGCTGCCCTTGTTGCTTGGTCACTGTGGTGGTTATTGTTGTTGTTGTTGTTGTTGTTACTGACCTTGCATCTGAAAGACACAAAAGGAGAGAGCAGAGGAAATACAGGGTGGGAGAGAAAGATAGAACTCCTAAAGACCTGCTTCACCCCCTGTAAAGCGACTCCCCGGCAGGTGGCGGTCTGGGGGCCAGACCCCAGATCCTTCCACCTGTCCCCTTTTCGTGAGCGCCACAAGCCCTTAACCCTCTGACATACCGCCAAACCTCCCTGGATTTACTTTTGAAGGCAATATGACCTGCCTCGTTTTGAATCCTCATTATCCTGAGAGTCAGTCCTGGAGACAGTGTCATGACACGACACACGGAGATCTCTGGTATCAGAGAGCACCTGGAACAGCAGCTGGGGCTCTAGTGCCAGGGCAGGAGCAACTCCTCATCCACACTCCACGGAGTCCACCTGCCTGCATTTTGGTCCTTTTCCCTCCAAAAAAGATTTTTCCCTTTTTTCACTTTGAAACAGGCAGCAGACAGGTTACCCAGGCAGGGCGAAAAAAATAAAAAGCCTTTTTTTTTTTTTTTTTTTTTTTTTTAAACCGTAGTGAATGACCATCTTCTGGAAAGTATAGGTTTTGAACCTGAAAACTCTGTCTGTCTGTCTCTTAGTCCACAGAAAGAGCCACTAGCCCAGCCAGATCTCACGCTCAGATGGGGTGTTTTTGCCAGTCAAAGGTCTGCACAGCACACTAGGGATTGGGCGGCAGGAGACCCAAATGTTACATTGTAGATGGACTGTTTGCAGTTCCTGCTCCCCAGGACATTGGACTGTCTCAACTCCCTCCCCTACAGCATGAAAAAAAGACTCACTCTTGACAACCTTGGAGCAAATGGAGTGGGGGTGAGGGGAGCTGATTGCATGTCTGTGCTGCTGATGCCCAGGTGTCTGTGGGGGGCCGTGGCACAGGCTGTAAGGGGGCTAGGGGGCAGAAGGAGACTGTTTGAGAGGCAGGCTACAGGCAGGGGAGCCCGTGAGTGTGTGCAGGGCTGTGTGTGTGGGTGTGGTGGCAGGGGTTAGGGCAGGTCCCCCTCTGGATGGGGAGATGGCAGCTGGGCTGGCCCTGGGCCCTCAGGGCTGAAGGGCAGAAGCAGGGTGGCAGTAAAGTAGCAGAGGGAAGCACACAGTAGATGTTAGTTGGGGAGCTGGGGGACAGAGGGCAAGGGGAAAGGGAGCATCCTTGAGGAGGGGTCTGGACTAGATAGTGGGGGGATCTGGAGGCATGGAAGGTCCCAGGAATCAGGGACTGACAGGAACAGATTCCTGCACCCACCCACTGCATAGAAGCTGCAGCAGCCAGAGCAGCAGCCCTGGCTTGCCTAGGCCAAGGGCCCTGATTGAGTCCCTCTGAGGATGAGGAAGAAGAGGAGGAGGTGGAGGAGGAGGAGGAGGAGGAGGAGGAGGAAGAGGAGGAGGAAGAAGAGGAGGAGGAGGAGGAGGGGCAGGAGGGCAGCTGTCAGTAGGCAACGGGATTAATAGAGGCCTCCATTACGGAGGCATGTGTCCAGGCAGGCACCCACCAACCCTCAGGGGCAGCTCAGGGCACCCAGGGACCTGGTGTGGGTATCTCTGGGGCGGGAACTGTCAGTCAGTCAGCAAGACTGTGTGTCAGTGCACATGGTGGGACAGGGGCCTGGCGGACCTTGGTCCCCAGCCCTGGGCTGTCAGATGCCAGCCCCATGCCCAGACACACACCAATCTGCCCATAGCCCCTTGGCCCGGCCGACCAGCACCTGCTTTGCCCTGGGGCTCTGGCTCTGGTGGCTGGCCACCACCCCTCAGGTCAAGTTCAGCGTGGGGGTCATGGCTGCTGGTCAACTGGATGGGCAGGGTCCCCGTAGCCCAGCAACCACAGGAGCCCTCTGTGATGTCCTAGCCCCTGGCAATCTGTGCTGGCCACACTGGCACTGGGTAGCCCAACTGCCCTGCCACTAGGTCAGGCAACAGCGCCCAGACGCCTGGGCCCTGGCACAGAGGGACGGAAGGATGGGAAGACAGTGCTGACCGAAGAGGGACCTCAGGGCTGGCAGCCAAGAGAAGACAGGTGGAGGTGTGCCCAGGATTCAGGGAGCCCAGGCCAGAGCTGCCTGCATGCCTGCCTGCCTTCCTGGATGTCTGTATGCTGCCTTTGTCTAGGTAGGTTTCTCAGGTCCCCTCCACTCCTGTCCTCTCCTGTCCTCTCCTGTCCTCACCATCCTCTCCCCTCTCCTCTCCTCTGCACTTTGCTTCTCTCCTTTGTCTGTCCTCTCTTCCAGGTGCCCTGCTCACCAGCTCCAGCACTTGTGATGGTTCTCCAGTGACAGCTGTTCGCATCCCCTTCCACCCCCTGCCTGCCCCTAATGTGACCCAGCTCACAGGGTCTCCGGCTCACTCCACCCAAACCCACACGCCCCAACACATCCCCTGGTTCAGCCTCTCTGCCCTATTCAGCCAAACTGGCCCCTTTGCAACCTGCCTGTGCATCGTTGATTCTCTTCACCATTCAAGGAGAGATCTCCTTTTGTACTTAGCTTGGTTGACTGCTGGATGGATGGATGGATGCATGGATGGGTGGATGGGTGGATGGATGGACAGGTCAATGGATCGGTTTTGTAGAGGGAGAGTACCATCTAGGGGTACTGGAGACCCCTGGTGTCAGATCCTTAGTCAATGTCAAATGTAAAACATTAATTCATCAATAACAAAAATGAGTAAGCACCTAAATAAATAAATAAATAAATAAATAAATAAATATAAAATCTGTGTTAAAAAATACATGGTGTCTTTGCCTTTCTGCATATGGAATGCTGTGAGGATCTTAAGAAGGAAAGCATTTTCCTGAGTAGCCCTATTGAAGTCGTGGAATATTTTCTTTTCCTTTTTCTTTTTTTACTTTCTATTTTCTTGATTATTCACTGGAATAAATAGACAGGAATTGAGAGGGAAGGGAGGGAGAGAGAGTTTGAGACACAAAGAGAAACACCTGCAGCACTTCTGCACCACTTGTAAAGATTTCCCCTGGCAGGTGGGGACCAGGGTGTTGAAGCCCAGTCCTCCTGCATTGTAACATGAGTGCTTAACTGGGTGTAGCACCACCTGGTACCCTTGATGGGGCACTTTTTTTTAGCAATGAAAAGAAATTCTCGTGGCAAGGTAATAAATAAATGAAGAAGTAATTAAAAGTGCATTTACATTAACTCAGTGGAAACACACAGGGACATATAAGTCTCTGTTACCTGTATTACTTCTTCATGTATGGATTGATTGCCTCAAGGGGTTATTGCCACAGCTGAGTGCCTGCGCCACGAATAATCCACAGCTCCTGCACTCCATTTGTTCCCCTTTCGCTGCCCTTGTTGCTTGGTCACTGTGGTGGTTATTGTTGTTGTTGTTGTTGTTCTTGTTGTTGTTACTGACCTTGCATCTGACAGACACAAAAGGAGAGAGCAGAGGAAATACAGGGTGGGAGAGAAAGATAGAACTCCTAAAGACCTGCTTCACCCCCTGTAAAGCGACTCCCCGGCAGGTGGCGGTCTGGGGGCCAGACCCCAGATCCTTCCACCTGTCCCCTTTTCGTGAGCGCCACAAGCCCTTAACCCTTTGACATACCGCCAAACCTCCCTGGATTTACTTTTGAAGGCAATATGACCTGCCTCGTTTTGAATCCTCATTATCCTGAGGGTCAGTCCTGGAGACAGTGTCATGACACGACACACGGAGATCTCTGGTATCAGAGAGCACCTGGAACAGCAGCTGGGGCTCTAGTGCCAGGGCAGGAGCAACTCCTCATCCACCCTCCACGGAGTCCACCTGCCTGCATTTTGGTCCTTTTCCCTCCAAAAAAGATTTTTCCCTTTTTTCACTTTGAAACAGGCAGCAGACAGGTTACCCAGGCAGGGCGAAAAAAATAAAAAGCCTTTTTTTTTTTTTTTTTTTTTTTTTTAAACCGAAGTGAATGACCATCTTCTGGAAAGTATAGGTTTTGAACCTGAAAACTCTGTCTGTCTGTCTCTTAGTCCACAGAAAGAGCCACTAGCCCAGCCAGATCTCATGCTCAGATGGGGTGTTTTTGCCAGTCAAAGGTCTGCACAGCACACTAGGGATTGGGCGGCAGGAGACCCAAATGTTACATTGTAGATGGACTGTTTGCAGTTCTTGCTCCCCAGGACATTGGACTGTCTCAACTCCCTCCCCTACAGCATGAAAAAAAGACTCTTGACAACCTTGGAGCAAATGGAGTGGGGGTGAGGGGAGCTGATTGCATGTCTGTGCTGCTGATGCCCAGGTGTCTGTGGGGGGCCGTGGCACAGGCTGTAAGGGGGCTAGGGGGCAGAAGGAGACTGTTTGAGAGGCAGGCTACAGGCAGGGGAGCCCGTGAGTGTGTGCAGGGCTGTGTGTGTGGGTGTGGTGGCAGGGGTTAGGGCAGGTCCCCCTCTGGATGGTGAGATGGCAGCTGGGCTGGCCCTGGGCCCTCAGGGCTGAAGGGCAGAAGCAGGGTGGCAGTAAAGTAGCAGAGGGAAGCACACAGTAGATGTTAGTTGGGGAGCTGGGGGACAGAGGGCAAGGGGAAAGGGGGCATCCTTGAGGAGGGGTCTGGACTAGAGAGTGGGGGGAGCTGGAGGCATGGAAGGTCCCAGGAATCAGGGACTGACAGGAACAGATTCCTGCACCCACCCACTGGATAGAAGCTGCAGCAGCCAGAGCAGCAGCCCTGGCTTGCCTAGGCCAAGGGCCCTGATTGAGTCCCTCTGAGGATGAGGAAGAAGAGGAGGAGGTGGAGGAGGAGGAGGAGGAGGAGGAGGAGGAGAAGGAGGAGGAGGAGGAGTAGGAGGAGGAGGAAGAGGAGGAGGAAGAAGAGGAGGAGGAGGAGGAGGGGCAGGAGGGCAGCTGTCAGTAGGCAACGGGATTAATAGAGGCCTCCATTACGGAGGCATGTGTCCTGGCAGGCACCCACCAACCCTCAGGGGCAGCTCAGGGCACCCAGGGACCTGGTGTGGGTATCTCTGGGGCGGGAACTGTCAGTCAGTCAGCAAGACTGTGTGTCAGTGCACATGGTGGGACAGGGGCCTGGCGGAACTTGGTCCCCAGCCCTGGGCTGTCAGATGCCAGCCCCATGCCCAGACACACACCAATCTGCCCATAGCCCCTTGGCCCGGCCGACCAGCACCTGCTTTGCCCTGGGGCTCTGGCTCTGGTGGCTGGCCACCACCCCTCAGGTCAAGTTCAGTGTGGGGGTCATGGCTGCTGGTCAACTGGATGGGCAGGGTCCCCGTAGCCTAGCAACCACAGGAGCCCTCTGTGATGTCCTAGCCCCTGGCAATCTGTGCTGGCCACACTGGCACTGGGTAGCCCAACTGCCCTGCCACTAGGTCAAGCAACAGCGCCCAGACGCCTGGGCCCTGGCACAGAGGGACGGAAGGATGGGAAGACAGTGCTGACCGAAGAGGGACCTCAGGGCTGGCAGCCAAGAGAAGACAGGTGCAGGTGTGCCCGGGATCCAGGGAGCCCAGGCCAGAGCTGCCTGCATGCCTGCCTGCCTTCCTGGATGTCTGTATGCTGCCTTTGTCTAGGTAGGTTTCTCAGGTCCCCTCCACTCCTGTCCTCTCCTGTCCTCACCATCCTCTCCCCTCTCCTCTCCTCTGCACTTTGCTTCTCTCCTTTGTCTGTCATCTCTTCCAGGTGCCCTGCTCACCAGCTCCAGCACTTGTGATGGTTCTCCAGTGACAGCTGTTCGCATCCCCTTCCACCCCCTGCCTGCCCCTAATGTGACCCAGCTCACAGGGTCTCCGGCTCACTCCACCCAAACCCACACGCCCCAACACATCCCCTGGTTCAGCCTCTCTGCCCTATTCAGCCAAACTGGCCCCTTTGCAACCTACCTGTGCATCGTTGATTCTCTTCACCATTCAAGGAGAGATCTCCTTTTGTACTTAGCTTGGTTGACTGCTGGATGGATGGATGGATGGATGGATGGATGGGTGGATGTGTGGATGGATGGATGGACAGGTCAATGGATCGGTTTTGTAGAGGGAGAGTACCATCTAGGGGTACTGGAGACCCCTGGTGTCAGATCCTTAGTCAATGTCAAATGTAAAACATTAATTCATCAATAACAAAAATGAGTAAGCACCTAAATAAATAAATAAATAAATAAATACAAAATCTGTGTTAAAAAATACATGGTGTCTTTGCCTTTATGCATATGGAATGCTGTGAGGATCTTAAGAAGGAAAGCATTTTCCTGAGTAGCCCTATTGAAGTCGTGGAATATTTTCTTTTCCTTTTTCTTTTTTTACTTTCTATTTTCTTGATTATTCACTGGAATAAATAGACAGGAATTGAGAGGGAAGGGAGGGAGAGAGAGTTTGAGACACAGAGAGAAACACCTGCAGCACTTCTGCACCACTTGTAAAGATTTCCCCTGGCAGGTGGGGACCAGGGTGTTGAAGCCCAGTCCTCCTGCATTGTAACATGAGTGCTTAACTGGGTGTAGCACCACCTGGTACCCTTGATGGGGCACTTTTTTTTAGCAATGAAAAGAAATTCTCGTGGCAAGGTAATAAATAAATGAAGAAGTAATTAAAAGTGCATTTACATTAACTCAGTGGAAACACACAGGGACATATACGTCTCTGTTACCTGTATTACTTCTTCATTTATGGATTGATTGCCTCAAGGGGTTATTGCCACAGCTGAGTGCCTGCGCCACGAATAATCCACAGCTCCTGCACTCCATTTGTTCCCCTTTCGCTGCCCTTGTTGCTTGGTCACTGTGGTGGTTATTGTTGTTGTTGTTGTTGTTGTTCTTGTTGTTGTTACTGACCTTGCATCTGACAGACACAAAAGGAGAGAGCAGAGGAAATACAGGGTGGGAGAGAAAGATAGAACTCCTAAAGACCTGCTTCACCCCCTGTAAAGCGACTCCCCGGCAGGTGGCGGTCTGGGGGCCAGACCCCAGATCCTTCCACCTGTCCCCTTTTCGTGAGCGCCACAAGCCCTTAACCCTCTGACATACCGCCAAACCTCCCTGGATTTACTTTTGAAGGCAATATGACCTGCCTCGTTTTGAATCCTCATTATCCTGAGAGTCAGTCCTGGAGACAGTGTCATGACACGACACACGGAGATCTCTGGTATCAGAGAGCACCTGGAACAGCAACTGGGGCTCTAGTGCCAGGGCAGGAGCAACTCCTCATCCACACTCCACGGAGTCCACCTGCCTGCATTTTGGTCCTTTTCCCTCCAAAAAAGATTTTTCCCTTTTTTCACTTTGAAACAGGCAGCAGACAGGTTACCCAGGCAGGGCGAAAAAAATAAAAAGCCTTTTTTTTTTTTTTTTTTAAACCGAAGTGAATGACCATCTTCTGGAAAGTATAGGTTTTGAACCTGAAAACTCTGTCTGTCTGTCTCTTAGTCCACAGAAAGAGCCACTAGCCCAGCCAGATCTCACGCTCAGATGGGGTGTTTTTGCCAGTCAAAGGTCTGCACAGCACACTAGGGATTGGGCGGCAGGACACCCAAATGTTACATTGTAGATGGACTGTTTGCAGTTCCTGCTCCCCAGGACATTGGACTGTCTCAACTCCCTCCCCTACAGCATGAAAAAAAGACTCACTCTTGACAACCTTGGAGCAAATGGAGTGGGGGTGCGGGGAGCTGATTGCATGTCTGTGCTGCTGATGCCCAGGTGTCTGTGGGGGGCCGTGGCACAGGCTGTAAGGGGGCTAGGGGGCAGAAGGAGACTGTTTGAGAGGCAGGCTACAGGCAGGGGAGCCCGTGAGTGAGTGCAGGGCTGTGTGTGTGGGTGTGGTGGCAGGGGGTTAGGGCAGGTCCCCCTCTGGATGGTGAGATGGCAGCTGGGCTGGCCCTGGGCCCTCAGGGCTGAAGGGCAGAAGCAGGGTGGCAGTAAAGTAGCAGAGGGAAGCACACAGTAGATGTTAATTGGGGAGCTGGGGGACAGAGGGCAAGGGGAAAGGGGGCATCCTAGAGGAGGGGTCTGGACTAGAGAGTGGGGGGAGCTGGAGGCATGGAAGGTCCCAGGAATCAGGGACTGAGAGGAACAGATTCCTGCACCCACCCACTGGATAGAAGCTGCAGCAGCCAGAGCAGCAGCCCTGGCTTGCCTAGGCCAAGGGCCCTGATTGAGTCCCTCTGGGGATGAGGAAGAAGAGGAGGAGGTGGAGGAGGAGGAGGAGGAGGAGAAGGAGGAGGAGGAGGAGGAGGAGGAGGAAGAGGAGGAGGAAGAAGAGGAGGAGGAGGAGGAGGGGCAGGAGGGCAGCTGTCAGTAGGCAACGGGATTAATAGAGGCCTCCATTACGGAGGCATGTGTCCAGGCAGGCACCCACCAACCCTCAGGGGCAGCTCAGGGCACCCAGGGACCTGGTGTGGGTATCTCTGGGGCGGGAACTGTCAGTCAGTCAGCAAGACTGTGTGTCAGTGCACATGGTGGGACAGGGGCCTGGCGGACCTTGGTCCCCAGCCCTGGGCTGTCAGATGCCAGCCCCATGCCCAGACACACACCAATCTGCCCATAGCCCCTTGGCCCGGCCGACCAGCACCTGCTTTGCCCTGGGGCTCTGGCTCTGGTGGCTGGCCACCACCCCTCAGGTCAAGTTCAGCGTGGGGGTCATGGCTGCTGGTCAACTGGATGGGCAGGGTCCCCGTAGCCTAGCAACCACAGGAGCCCTCTGTGATGTCCTAGCCCCTGGCAATCTGTGCTGGCCACACTGGCACTGGGTAGCCCAACTGCCCTGCCTCTAGGTCAGGCAACAGCGCCCAGACGCCTGGGCCCTGGCACAGAGGGACGGAAGGATGGGAAGACAGTGCTGACCGAAGAGGGACCTCAGGGCTGGCAGCCAAGAGAAGACAGGTGGAGGTGTGCCCTGGATCCAGGGAGCCCAGGCCAGAGCTGCCTGCATGCCTGCCTGCCTTCCTGGATGTCTGTATGCTGCCTTTGTCTAGGTAGGTTTCTCAGGTCCCCTCCACTCCTGTCCTCTCCTGTCCTCTCCTGTCCTCACCATCCTCTCCCCTCTCCTCTCCTCTGCACTTTGCTTCTCTCCTTTGTCTGTCCTCTCTTCCAGGTGCCCTGCTCACCAGCTCCAGCACTTGTGATGGTTCTCCAGTGACAGCTGTTCGCATCCCCTTCCACCCCCTGCCTGCCCCTAATGTGACCCAGCTCACAGGGTCTCCGGCTCACTCCACCCAAACCCACATGCCCCAACACATCCCCTGGTTCAGCCTCTCTGCCCTATTCAGCCTAACTGGCCCCTTTGCAACCTACCTGTGCATCGTTGATTCTCTTCACCATTCAAGGAGAGATCTCCTTTTGTACTTAGCTTGGTTGACTGCTGGATGGATGGATGGATGGATGGATGGGTGGATGGATGGATGGACAGGTCAATGGATCGGTTTTGTAGAGGGAGAGTACCATCTAGGGGTACTGGAGACCCCTGGTGTCAGATCCTTAGTCAATGTCAAATGTAAAACATTAATTCATCAATAACAAAAATGAGTAAGCACCTAAATAAATAAATAAATAAATAAATAAATATAAAATCTGTGTTAAAAATACATGGTGTCTTTGCCTTTCTGCATATGGAATGCTGTGAGGATCTTAAGAAGGAAACCTTTTTCCTGAGTAGCCCTATTGAAGTCGTGGAATATTTTCTTTTCCTTTTTCTTTTTTTACTTTCTATTTTCTTGATTATTCACTGGAATAAATAGACAGGAATTGAGAGGGAATTGAGGGAGAGAGAGTTTGAGACACAGAGAGAAACACCTGCAGCACTTCTGCACCACTTGTAAAGATTTCCCCTGGCAGGTGGGGACCAGGGTGTTGAAGCCCAGTCCTCCTGCATTGTAACATGAGTGCTTAACTGGGTGTGGCACCACCTGGTACCCTTGATGGGGCACTTTTTTTTAGCAATGAAAAGAAATTCTCGTGGCAAGGTAATAAATAAATGAAGAAGTAATTAAAAGTGCATTTACATTAACTCAGTGGAAACACACAGGGACGTATACGTCTCTGTTACCTGTATTACTTCTTCATTTTTGGATTGATTGCCTCAAGGGGTTATTGCCACAGCTGAGTGCCTGAGCCACGAATAATCCACAGCTCCTGCACTCCATTTGTTCCCCTTTCGCTGCCCTTGTTGCTTGGTCACTGTGGTGGTTATTGTTGTTGTTGTTGTTGTTGTTGTTGTTACTGACCTTGCATCTGACAGACACAAAAGGAGAGAGCAGAGGAAATACAGGGTGGGAGAGAAAGATAGAACTCCTAAAGACCTGCTTCACCCCCTGTAAAGCGACTCCCCGGCAGGTGGCGGTCTGGGGGCCAGACCCCAAATCCTTCCACCTGTCCCCTTTTCGTGAGCGCCACAAGCCCTTAACCCTCTGACATACCGCCAAACCTCCCTGGATTTACTTTTGAAGGCAATATGACCTGCCTCGTTTTGAATCCTCATTATCCTGAGGGTCAGTCCTGGAGACAGTGTCATGACACGACACACGGAGATCTCTGGTATCAGAGAGCACCTGGAACAGCAGCTGGGGCTCTAGTGCCAGGGCAGGAGCAACTCCTCATCCACCCTCCACGGAGTCCACCTGCCTGCATTTTGGTCCTTTTCCCTCCAAAAAAGATTTTTCCCTTTTTTCACTTTGAAACAGGCAGCAGACAGGTTACCCAGGCAGGGCGAAAAAAATAAAAAGGCTTTTTTTTTTTTTTTTTTTTAAACCGAAGTGAATGACCATCTTCTGGAAAGTATAGGTTTTGAACCTGAAAACTCTGTCTTTCTGTCTCTTAGTCCACAGAAAGAGCCACTAGCCCAGCCAGATCTCACGCTCAGATGGGGTGTTTTTGCCAGTCAAAGGTCTGCACAGCACACTAGGGATTGGGCGGCAGGAGACCCAAATGTTACATTGTAGATGGACTGTTTGCAGTTCTTGCTCCCCAGGACATTGGACTGTCTCAACTCCCTCCCCTACAGCATGAAAAAAGACTCTTGACAACCTTGGAGCAAATGGAGTGGGGGTGAGGGGAGCTGATTGCATGTCTGTGCTGCTGATGCCCAGGTGTCTGTGGGGGGCCGTGGCACAGGCTGTAAGGGGGCTAGGGGGCAGAAGGAGACTGTTTGAGAGGCAGGCTACAGGCAGGGGAGCCCGTGAGTGTGTGCAGGGCTGTGTGTGTGGGTGTGGTGGAAGGGGGTTAGGGCAGGTCCCCCTCTGGATGGTGAGATGGCAGCTGGGCTGGCCCTGGGCCCTCAGGGCTGAAGGTCAGAAGCAGGGTGGCAGTAAAGTAGCAGAGGGAAGCACACAGTAGATGTTAGTTGGGGAGCTGGGGGACAGAGGGCAAGGGGAAAGGGGGCATCCTTGAGGAGGGGTCTGGACTAGAGAGTGGGGGGAGCTGGAGGCATGGAAGGTCCCAGGAATCAGGGACTGACAGGAACTGATTCCTGCACCCACCCACTGGATAGAAGCTGCAGCAGCCAGAGCAGCAGCCCTGGCTTGCCAAGGCCAAGGGCCCTGATTGAGTCCCTCTGAGGATGAGGAAGAAGAGGAGGAGGTGGAGGAGGAGGAGGAGGAGGATGAGAAGGAGGAGGAGGAGGAAGAGGAGGAGGAAGAAGAGGAGGAGGAGGAGGAGGGGCAGGAGGGCAGCTGTCAGTAGGCAACGGGATTAATAGAGGCCTCCATTACGGAGGCATGTGTCCAGGCAGGCACCCACCAACCCTCAGGGGCAGCTCAGGGCACCCAGGGACCTGGTGTGGGTATCTCTGGGGCGGGAACTGTCAGTCAGTCAGCAAGACTGTGTGTCAGTGCACATGGTGGGACAGGGGCCTGGCGGACCTTGGTCCCCAGCCCTGGGCTGTCAGATGCCAGCCCCATGCCCAGACACACACCAATCTGCCCATAGCCCCTTGGCCCGGCCGACCAGCACCTGCTTTGCCCTGGGGCTTTGGCTCTGGTGGCTGGCCACCACCCCTCAGGTCAAGTTCAGCGTGGGGGTCATGGCTGCTGGTCAACTGGATGGGCAGGGTCCCCGTAGCCTAGCAACCACAGGAGCCCTCTGTGATGTCCTAGCCCCTGGCAATCTGTGCTGGCCACACTGGCACTGGGTAGCCCAACTGCCCTGCCACTAGGTGAGGCAACAGCGCCCAGACGCCTGGGCCCTGGCACAGAGGGACGGAAGGATGGGAAGACAGTGCTGACCGAAGAGGGACCTCAGGGCTGGCAGCCAAGAGAAGACAGGTGCAGGTGTGCCCGGGATCCAGGGAGCCCAGGCCAGAGCTGCCTGCATGCCTGCCTGCCTTCCTGGATGTCTGTATGCTGACTTTGTCCAGGTAGGTTTCTCAGGTCCCCTCCACTCCTGTCCTCTCCTGTCCTCTCCTGTCCTCACCATCCTCTCCCCTCTCCTCTCCTCTGCACTTTGCTTCTCTCCTTTGTCTGTCCTCTCTTCCAGGTGCCCTGCTCACCAGCTCCAGCACTTGTGATGGTTCTCCAGTGACAGCTGTTCGCATCCCCTTCCACCCCCTGCCTGCCCCTAATTTGACCCAGCTCACAGGGTCTCCGGCTCACTCCACCCAAACCCACACGCCCCAACACATTCCCTGGTTCAGCCTCTCTGCCCTATTCAGCCAAACTGGCCCCTTTGCAACCTACCTGTGCATCATTGATTCTCTTCACCATTCAAGGAGAGATCTCCTTTTGTAATTAGCTTGGTTGACTGCTGGATGGATGGATGGATGGATGGATGGATGTATGGATAGATGGATGGGTGGATGGATGGATGGACAGGTCAATGGATCGGTTTTGTAGAGGGAGAGTACCATCTAGGGGTACTGGAGACCCCTGGTGTCAGATCCTTAGTCCATGTCAAATGTAAAACATTAATTCAACAATAACAAAAATGAGTAAGCACCTAAATAAATAAACAAATAAATAAATATAAAATCTGTGTTAAAAAATACATGGTGTCTTTGCCTTTCTGCATATGGAATGCTGTGAGGATCTTAACAAGGAAAGCATTTTCCTGAGTAGCCCATTTGAAGTCGTGACATATTTCCTTTTCCTTTTTCTTTTATTACTTTCTATTTTATTGATTATTCACTGGAATACATAGACAGAAATTGAGAGGGAAGGGAGGGAGAGAGAGTTTGAGACACAGAGAGAAACACCTGCAGCACTTCTGCACCACTTGTAAAGATTTCCCCTGGCGGGTGGGGACCAGGGTGTGGAAGCCCAGTCCTCCTGCATTGTAACATGAGTGCTTAACTGGGTGTGGCACCACCTGGTACCCTTGATGGGGCACTTTCATTTAGCAATGAAAAGAAATTCTCGTGGCAAGGTAATAAATAAATGAAGAAGTAATTAAAAGTGCATTTACAGTAACTCAGTGGAAACACACAGGGACATATACATCTCTGTTACCTGTATTACTTCTTCATTTATGGATTGATTGCCTCAAGGGGTTATTGCCTCAGCTGAGTGCCTGCCCCACGAATAATCCACAGCTCCTGCACTCCATTTGTTCCCCTTTCGCTGCCCTTGTTGCTTGGTCACTGTGGTGGTTATTGTTGTAGTTGTTGTTGTTGTTGTTACTGACCTTGCATCTGACAGACACAAAAGGAGAGAGCTGAGGAAATACAGGGTGGGAGAGAAAGATAGAACTCCTCAAGACCTGCTTCACCCCCTGTAAAGTGACTCCCCGGCAGGTGGCGGTCTGGGGGCCAGACCCCAGATCCTTCTACCTGTCCACTTTTCGTGAGCGCCACAAGCCCTTAACCCTCTGACATACCGCCAAACCTCCCTGGATTTACGTTTGAAGGCAATATGACCTGCCTCGTCTTGAATCCTCATTATCCTGAGGGTCAGTGCTGGAGACAGTGTCATGACACGACACACGGAGATCTCTGGTATCAGAGAGCACCTGGAACAGCAGCTGGGGCTCTAGTGCCAGGGCAGGAGCAACTCCTCATCCACCCTCCACGGAGTCCACCTGCCTGCATTTTGGTCCTTTTCCCTCCAAAAAAGATTTTTCCCTTTTTTCACTTTGAAACTGGCAGCAGACAGGTTACCCAGGCAGGGCGAAAAAAATAAAAAGCCTTTTTTTTTTTTTTTTTTTTTTTTAAACCGAAGTGAATGACCATCTTCTGGAAAGTACAGGTTTTGAACCTGAAAACTCTGTCTGTCTGTCTCTTAGTCCACAGAAAGAGCCACTAGCCCAGCCATATCTCACGCTCAGATGGGGTGTTTTTGCCAGTCAAATGTCTGCACAGCACACTAGGGATTGGGCGGCAGGAGACCCAAATGTTACAATGTAGATGGACTGTTTGCAGTTCTTGCTCCCCAGGACATTGGACTGTCTCAACTCCCTCCCCTACAGCATGAAAAAAAGACTCTTGACAACCTTGGAGCAAATGGAGTGGGGGTGAGGGGAGCTATTTGCATGTCTGTGCTGCTGATGCCCAGGTGTCTGTGGGGGGCCGTGGCACAGGCTGTAAGGGGGCTAGGGGGCAGAAGGAGACTGTTTGAGAGGCAGGCCACAGGCAGGGGAGCCCGTGAGTGTGTGCAGGGCTGTGTGTGTGGGTGTGGTGGCAGGGGGTAATGGCAGGTCCCCCTCTGGATGGTGAGATGGCAGCTGGGCTGGCCCTGGGCCCTCAGGGCTGAAGGGCAGAAGCAGGGTGGCAGTAAAGTAGCACAGGGAAGCACACAGTAGATGTTAGTTGGGGAGCCGGGGGACAGAGGGCAAGGGGAAAGGGGGCATCCTTGAGGAGGGGTATGGACTAGAGAGTGGGGGGAGCTGGAGGCATGGAAGGTCCCAGGAATCAGCGACTGACAGGAACAGATTCCTGCACCCACCCACTGGATAGAAGCTGCAGCAGCCAGAGCAGCAGCCCTGGCTTGCCTAGGCCAAGGGCCCTGATTGAGTCCCTCTGAGGATGAGGAAGAAGAGGAGGAGGTAGAGGAGGAGGAGGAGAAGGAGGAGGAGGAGGAGGAGGAAGAGGAGGAGGAAGAAGAGGAGGAGTAGTAGGAGGGGCAGGAGGGCAGCTGTCAGTAGGCAACGGGATTAATAGAGGCCTCCATTACGGAGGCAGGTGTCCAGGCAGGCACCCACCAACCCTCAGGGGCAGCTCAGGGCACCCAGGGACTTGGTGTGGGTATCTCTGGGGCGGGAACTGTCAGTCAGTCAGCAAGACTGTGTGTCAGTGCACATGGTGGGACAGGGGCCTGGCGGACCTTGGTCCCCAGCCCTGGGCTGTCAGATGCCAGCCCCATGCCCAGACACACACCAATCTGCCCATAGGCCCTTGGCCCGGCCGACCAGCACCTGCTTTGCCCTGGGGCTCTGGCTCTGGTGGCTGGCCACCACCCCTCAGGTCAAGTTCAGCGTGGGGGTCATGGCTGCTGGTCAACTGGATGGGCAGGGTCCCCGTAGCCTAGCAACCACAGGAGCCCTCTGTGATGTCCTAGCCCCTGGCAATCTGTGCTGGCCACACTGGCACTGAGTAGCCCAACTGCCCTGCCACTAGGTGAGGCAACAGCGCCCAGACGCCTGGGCCCTGGCACAGAGGGACGGAAGGATGGGATGACAGTGCTGACCGACAAGGGACCTCAGGGCTGGCAGCCAAGAGAAGACAGGTGGAGGTGTTCCCGGGATCCAGGGAGCCCAGGCCAGAGCTGCCTGCATGCCTGCCTGCCTTCCTGGATGTCTGTATGCTGCCTTTGTCCAGGTAGGTTTCTCAGGTCCCCTCCACTCCTGTCCTCTCCTGTCCTCTCCTGTCCTCACCATCCTCTCCCCTCTCCTCTCCTCTGCACTTTGCTTCTCTCCTTTGTCTGTCCTCTCTTCCAGGTGCCCTGCTCACCAGCTCCAGCACTTGTGATGGTTCTCCAGTGACAGCTGTTCGCATCCCCTTCCACCCCCTGCCTGCCCCTAATGTGACCCAGCTCACAGGGTCTCCGGCTCACTCCACCCAAACCCACACGCCCCAACACATTCCCTGGTTCAGCCTCTCTGCCCTATTCAGCCAAACTGGCCCCTTTGCAACCTACCTGTGCATCGTTGATTCTCTTCACCATTCAAGGAGAGATCTCCTTTTGTACTTAGCTTGGCTGACTACTGGATGGATGGATGGATGGATGGATGGATGGATGGATGGATGGATGGATGGATAGATGGATGGGTGGATGGATGGATGGACAGGTCAATGGATCGGTTTTGTAGAGGGAGTGTACCATCTAGGGGTACTGGAGACCCCTGGTGTCAGATCCTTAGTCAATGTCAAATGTAAAACATTAATTCAACAATAACAAAAATGAGTAAGCACCTAAATAAATAAACAAATAAATAAATATAAAATCTGTGTTAAAAAATACATGGTGTCTTTGCCTTTCTGCATATGGAATGCTGTGAGGATCTTAACAAGGAAAGCATTTTCCTGAGTAGCCCATTTGAAGTCGTGACATATTTCCTTTTCCTTTTTCTTTTATTACTTTCTATTTTCTTGATTATTCACTGGAATAAATAGACAGGAATTGAGAGGGAAGGGAGGAAGAGAGAGTTTGAGACACAGAGAGAAACACCTGCAGCACTTCTGCACCACTTGTAAAGATTTCCCCTGGCAGGTGGGGACCAGGGTGTTGAAGCCCAGTCCTCCTGCATTGTAACATGAGTGCTTAACTGGGTGTGGCACCACCTGGTACCCTTGAAGGGGCACTTTGTTTTAGCAATGAAAAGAAATTCTCGTGGCAAGGTAATAAATAAATGAAGAAGTAATTAAAAGTGCATTTACATTAACTCAGTGGAAACACACAGGGACATAAACGTCTCTGTTACCTGTATTACTTCTTCATTTATGGATTGATTGCCACAAGGGGTTATTGCCACAGCTGAGTGCCTGCGCCACGAATAATCCACAGCTCCTGCACTCCATTTGTTCCCCTTTCGCTGCCCTTGTTGCTTGGTCACTGTGGTGGTTATTGTTGTTGTTGTTGTTGTTGTTGTTGTTACTGACCTTGCATCTGACAGACACAAAAGGAGAGAGCAGAGGAAATACAGGGTGGGAGAGAAAGATAGAACTCCTAAAGACCTGCTTCACCCCCTGTAAAGCGACTCCCCGGCAGGTGGCGGTCTGTGGGCCAGACCCCAGATCCTTCCACCTGTCCTCTTTTCGTGAGCGCCACAAGCCCTTAACCCTCTGACATACCGCCAAACCTCCCTGGATTTACTTTTGAAGGCAATATGACCTGCCTCGTTTTGAATCCTCATTATCCTGAGGGTCAGTCCTGGAGACAGTGTCATGACACGACACACGGAGATCTCTGGTATCAGAGAGCACCTGGAACAGCAGCTGGGGCTCTAGTGCCAGGGCAGGAGCAACTCCTCATCCACCCTCCACGGAGTCCACCTGCCTGCATTTTGGTCCTTTTCCCTCCAAAAAAGATTTTTCCCTTTTTTCACTTTGAAACTGGCAGCAGACAGGTTACCCAGGCAGGGCGAAAAAAATAAAAAGCCTTTTTTTTTTTTTTTTTTTAAACCGAAGTGAATGACCATCTTCTGGAAAGTATAGGTTTTGAACCTGAAAACTCTGTCTGTCTGTCTCCTAGTCCACAGAAAGAGCCACTAGCCCAGCCAGATCTCACGCTCAGATGGGGTATTTTTGCCAGTCAAAGTTCTACACAGCGCACTAGGGATTGGGCTGCCTGAGACCCAAATGTTACATTTTAGATGGACTGTTTGCAGTTCTTGCTCCCCAGGACATTGGACTGTCTCAATTCCCTTCCCTACAGCATGAAAAAAGACTCTTGACAACCTTGGAGCAAATGGAGTGGGGGCGAGGTGAGCTGTTTGCATGTCTGCGCTGCTCATGCCCAGGTGTCTGTGGGGGGCCGTGGCACAGGCTGTAAGGGGGCTAGGGGGCAGAAGGAGACTGTTTGAGAGGTAGACTGCAGGCAGGGGAGCCCTAGTGTGTGTGCAGGGCTGTGTGTGTTGGTGTGGTTGCAGGGGATTAGGGCAGGTCCCCCTGCTGGATGGTTAAATGGCAGTTGTGCTGACCCTGGGCCCCAGAGCTGAAGGGCAGAAGCAGGGTGGCAGTAAAGTAGAGCAGGGAAGGACACAGTAGATGTTAGTTGGAGAGCTGGGGGACAGAGGGCAAGGGGAATGGGGGCATCCTTGATGAGGGCTCTGGACTAGAGAGTGGGGGCAGCTGGAGCCATGGAAGGTCCCAGGAATCAGGGATTGACAGGAACAGATTCCTGCTCCCTCCCACTTGATGGAAGCTGCAGCAGCCACAGAAGCAGCCCTAGCTTGCCTAGGCCAAGGGCCCTGAGTGTGTACCTCTGAGGATGAGGAAGAGGAGGACGAGGTGGAGGAGGAGGAGGAGCACGAGGAAAAGGAGGAGGAAGAAGAGGAGGAGGAGGAGGGGCAACAGGGCAGCTGTCAGTAGGCAACGGCATTAATAGAGGCCTCCATTATGGAGGCATGTGTCCAGGCTGGCACCCACCAACCCTCAGGGGCAGCTCAGAGCACCCAGGGACTGGTGTGGGTATCTCTGGGGCGGGGACTCTCAGTCAGTCAGCAAGACTGTGTGTCAGTGCACATGGTGGGACAGGGGCCTGGCGGAACTTGGTCCCCAGCCCTGGGCTGTCAGATACCATCCCCATGCCCAGACACACACCAATCTTCTCATAGCCCCTTGGCCCGGCCGACCTGCACCTGCTTTGGCCTGGGGCTCTGGCTCTGGTGGCTGGCCAGCACCCCTCAAGGTCAAGTTCATGGTGGAGGTCATGGCTGCTGGTCAACTGGATGGGCGGGGTCCCCGTGGCCTAGCAACCACTGGAGCCCTCTGTGATGTCCTAGCCCCTGGCATTCTGTGCTGGCTACACTGGCACTGGGCAGCCCAACTGCCCTGCCACTAGGTTAGCCAGCAGCGCCCAGAGG
The DNA here is from genome assembly GCF_950295315.1 of Erinaceus europaeus. Lineage (NCBI taxonomy): Eukaryota > Metazoa > Chordata > Mammalia > Eulipotyphla > Erinaceidae > Erinaceus > Erinaceus europaeus. Next base: position 2,347,052 of record NW_026647125.1, on the reverse strand, counting down.
CCTGGGCCCTGGCACAGATGGACGGAAGGATGGGAAGACAGTGCTGACCGACAAGGGACCTCAGGGCTGGCAGCCAAGAGAAGACAGGTGGAGGTGTGCCCGGGATCCAGGGAGCCCAGGCCAGAGCTGCTTGCATGCCTGCCTGCCTTCCTGGATGTCTGTATGCTGGCTTTGTCCAGGTAGGTTTCTCAGGTCCCCTCCACTCCTGTCCTCTCCTGTTCTCACCATCCTCTCCCTTCTCTTCTCCTCTGCACTTTTCTTCTCTCCGTTGTCTGTCCTCTCTTCCGGTTGCCCTGCTCAACAGCTCCAGCACTTGTGATGGTTCTCCAGTGACAGCTGTTCGCAACCCCTTCCAACCTCTCCCTGCCCCTGACGTGACCCAGCTCACAGGGTCTCTGGCTCACCTCACCCACACCCACACCCCCCAACACATTCCCTGGTTCAGCCCCTCTACCTTATTCAGCCGAACTCGCCCCTTTGTAACCTACCTATGCATCGTTGTTTGTCTTCACCATTCAACGAGAGATCTCCTTTTGTACTTAGCTTGGTTGACTGGTGGATGGATGGATGGATGGATGGATGGATGGATGGATAGATTGATGGGTGGATGGATGGATGCATGGACAGGTCAATGGATTGGTTCTGTAGAGGCAGAGTACCATCTAGGGGTACTTGAGACCGCTGGTGTCAGAGCCAGAGTCTATGTCAAATGTAAAACATTAATTCATCAATAACAAAAATGAATAAGCTCCTAAATAAATAAATATAAAAACTGGGTTAAAAAATGCATGGTGTCTTTGCCTTTCTCCATATGGAATGCTGTGAGGATCTTAACAAGGAAAGCAATGTCCTGAGTAGCCCCATTGAAGTAGTGGAATATTTCCTTTTCCTTTTCTTTTTTTACTTTCATTTTCTTGATTATTTATTGGAATAAATAGACAGGAATTGAGAGAGAAGGGATGGATAGAGAGTTTGAGACACAGAGAGAGTCACCTGCAGCACTTCTGCACCACTTGTAAAGATTTCCAGCTGCATTGTAACATGAGTTCTTTTTTATCTTTTTTTCTTTTTTTTTAATTTTTTATTTAAGAAAGGATTAGTGAACAAAAGCATAAGGTAGGAGGGGTACAACACACAATTCCCAACACCCAATCCCCATAACCCACCCCCTCCCATCGTAGCTTTCCCATTCTCTATCCCTCTGGGACCATGGACCCAGAGTCGTTGAGGGTTGCAGAAGGTAGAAGGTCTGGCTTCTGTAATTGCTTCCCCGCTGAACATGGGCGTTGACTGGTCGGTCCATACCCCCAGTCTGCCTCTCTCTTTCCCTAGTAGGGTTTGACTCTGGGGAAGCTGAGCTCCAGGACACATTGGTGGGGTCTTCAACCCAGGGAAGCCTAGCCAGCATCCTGGTGGCATCTGGAACCTGTTGATTGAAAAGAGAGTTAACATATGAAGCCAAACAATTTGTTGAGCAATCATGGATCCCAAGCTTGGAATAGTGGAGAGGAAGTGTTAGGGAGGTACTCACTGCAAACTCTAGTGTAGTCCTGCTTTCAGGTATATATTTTGCAGTAGTTTATGAATACGTGTGCACATAAGCTCTCTCTCACAGAAACTGGTGTATATCTAGGTTATGGGACTTTGTTGGAAAGTGAACTACCTGAGATGAAATTAGAGTGTACTATTAAAGGAAAGGTCTCACCCGAGTAATGAAGCTGAAGGGTTGTCATTCCACAGGTGAAGTCTCTGGATACATTCTGAGGTGAAGCATGTTGAGGTAGCAATCGTTGCTTTGGTTCGGTTGTGATCGGTAGATGCAATGTTATTTGGTTTGGATTGGGAGATGCATACAGGAAAGTGGGCCCTATCCAAGGGTTCCAGGACTGGGGGAAGTAGGGGCTCTATAGTGAAGATGTGAGGTTCCTGCTGTCTTAGGGTTCAAAAAGACAATCAATAGTTAATATTATCATCACATTATTTGTTAATTGGGTTAACTTTGAAAAGTCCCTTTGTTATGGTTTGCTGGACAGTACCCAGTATCTTGTATATAGCTGTGCTATTGGAAGCTTCTAATCTACTTGGTCTAGGCTTTTGAGAGAGTCCGCATATCAAATACATAGCCTATATATTAAAAAGATTCAGTTTGTCTTTTGAGAAACTTTGAGACATACAATTGATTTCCCCCTCTCATATTAATTAGCTCCTGATTTATATGTCTACATTTTGCTAGGAGTGTACATAAACACCATTCCCACCACCAAAGGACTGTGACCCATCCCTCCCACCCACTCCCACCCCCCCTGGCCCAGGAAGCTACATGCCTACCCCTCACCACTGGGTTTTTACTTTGGTGCCCTACTTACAATTTGATCAGGTCCTGCTTTTAGTTTCCCTTTCAGATCTTCTTAGTCAGCTTCTGTTGATGAGTGGGATCATCCCATACTCATCTTTCTCTTTCTGACTTAGTTCACTTAACATAATTCCTTCTAGCTCTGTCCAAGATGGGTCAGAGAAGGTGGGTTCGTTGTTCTTGATAGCTGCATAGTATTCCATTGTGTATATATACCACAGCTTTCTCAGCCACTCATCTGGTGTTGGGCACCTGGGTTGCTTCCAGGTTTTAGCTATTATGAATTGTGCTGCTATGAACATAGGAGTACACACCTCTTTTTGGTTGGGTGTTATGGAGTCCTTGGGGTATAACCCCAGGAGAGGAATTATTGGGTCATATGGAAGGTCCATGTCTAGCCTTCTGAGAGTTTTCCAGACTGCTCTCCACAGAGGCTGTACCAATTTACATTCCCACCAGCAATGTAAAAGGGTTCCTCTGTCCCCACATCCTCTCCAGCATTTGTTGCTGCTGTCCTTTTTGATGTATGCCATTCTTACAGGAGTGAGGTGGTATCTTAGTGTTGTCTTGATTTGCATTTCTCTGATAATCAGTGACCTAGAGCAGTTTTTCATATGTTTGTTAGCCTTTTGGATCTCTCTGTGGTGAATGTTTTGTTCATTTCCTCTGCCCATTTTTGGATGGGGTCATTTGCTTTTTTGGTGCTAAGCTTGCTGAGCTCTTTATATATTTTGGTGATTAGTTTCTTGTCTGATGTCTGACATGTGAAGATCTTCTCCCATTATGTGAGGGGTCTCTCTGTTTGTTTAATAGTTTCGTTGGATGTGCAGAAGCTTTTCAATTTGATGTAGTCCCATTGGTTTGTTTCTGCTTTGGTCTTCCTTGCAATTGGGTTTGATTCATCAAAGATGTCCTTGAGGTGTATGTGGGAAAGTGTTTTACCAATGTTTTCCTCTAAGTATTGGATTGTTTCTGGTCTGACATCTTGGTCTTTGATCCATTTGGAGTTGATTTTTGTTTCTGGTGAGATAAAGTGGTTCAATTTCATTCTTCTGCATGTTTCAATCCAGTTTTACCAGCACCATTTATTAAAGAGAGCCTCCTTTTTCCATTTAATCCTTTGGGCCCCCTTATCAAAGATTAGATGCCCATAGGTGTTGGGATTTACTTCTGGGCTTTCAATTCTGTTCCACTGGACTGTATGCCTATTTTTGTTCCAGTACCATGCTGTTTTGATAATGATGGCTTTATAATATAGTTTAAGGTCTGGGAGTGTGATTCCTCCATTTCTGTTTCTTTTCCTTAAGATGGTTTTGGCAATTCTAGGTGTTTTCAGGTTCCAGATAAATGATTGTAGTCTTTGTTCTATTCTCTTAAAGAAGCCTGGTGGAACTTTGATGGGTATTGCATTAAATTTGTATATGGCTCTGGAGAGAATATTCATTTTGATGATATTTATTCTTCCAATCCATGAGCATGGGATATCTTTCCATTTCTTGGTATCAGTTTCTATCTCCTTGAGTAGCGACTCATAGTTTTCAGTATACAAGTCTTTCACTTCTTTGGTCAACTTTATTCCTAGGTATTTGATTGATTTTGCTGAAACAGTAAATGGGAGTGATTTCTGGATGTCTGCTTCTTCAGATTTAATGTTTGCATAAAGAAATGCCACTGATTTTTGTACATTGATTTTGTAGCCTGATACCTTGCTATATTGCCTAACAACTTCCAGTAATTTTCTACTGGATTCTTTAGGTCTTTCTATGTATACTATCATATCATCTGCAAATAGTGAGAGCTTGACTTCTTCCCTTCCAATCTGTATCCCTTTGATTTCTTTCTCTTGCCTGATTGCTATGGCAAGAACTTCCAATACTATGTTGAAGAGTAACAGTGACAGTGGACAGCCCTGTCTAGTTCCCGATCTGACGGGGAATGCTTTCAGCTTCTCTCCATTGAGTATGATGTTGGCTGTAGGTTTGCTATATGTAGACTCCACTATCTTGAGGAATTTCCCATCTATTCCCATTTTCTGTAGACTTTTGAGCATGAATGGGTGTTGGATTTTGTCAAAGGCTTTCTCTGCATCTATTGAGATAATCATGTGGTTTTTGGCTTTGCTTTTATTGATGTGATGAATGACATTGATTGATTTACGGATGTTGAACCAGCCTTGCATTCCTGGGATGAATCCCACTTGGTCATGATGAACAATCTTTTTGATGTGTTGCTGTATCCGGTTGGCCAAGATCTTGTTTAATATTTTGGCATCTGTGTTCATCAGAGATATTGGTCTGTAGTTTTCCTTTTTTGTTCTGTCCCTATCAGCTTTTGGTATCAGGGTGATGTTGGCTTCATAAAAGGTGGAAGGGAGTATTCCTGTTTCTTCAATCTTATGGAATAGCTTAAGAAGTATGGGTATTAACTGTTTCCTGAAAGTTTTGTAGAATTCATTTGTGAAGCCATCTGGTCCAGGACTTTTGTTGTTGGGGAGATTCTTAATAATGGTTTCAATTTCTTTGTCTGTGATTGGTGCATTTAGATTTTGTAGTTCTTCTTGGTTCAGTTTTGGAAGTGCATAGGTTTCTAGGAATTGTTCCATTTCTTCCAGATTCTCTAGCTTGGTGGTATATAGTTCTTTATAGAAGTTTTGCAGAATTCTCTGGATTTCTGTGCTGTCAGTTGTGATATCTCCTGCATCGTTTACAATTCTATTAATTTGAGTCTTCTCTCTTTTTTGTTTGGTGAGTCTGGCTAGGGGTTTGTCAATTTTGTTTAATCTTTCAAAGAACCAACATTTGGCTTCATTGATCTTTTGTATGGTTCTTTTATTTTCGATGTTGTTTATTTCTGCTCTAACTTTAGTGATTTCTGTCCTTCTGGTTGCTTTAGGGTTCCTTTGTTCCTCTTCCTCTAAGTCCTTGAGGTGTGTAGTAAGGTCGTTCATTTGGGCTTCTTCTTGGTGTTTAATATGTGATTGTATAGCTATAAGTTTCCCTCTCAGTACTGCTTTCGCTGTGTCCCAAATATTTTGATAGGCTGTGTCTTCATTTTCATTAGTTTCCAGGAACATTTGAATTTCCTGTTTGAGTGAGTCTCTGACCCAGTGGTTCTTAAGGAGCATGTTGTTTAGTTTCCAAATTCTATGTCTTTTAATAATTTTCCGTTTGTTGTTAAAAGTTAGTTTTACTCCACTGTGGTATGAGAAGATACTTGGGATGATTTCAATGCTCTTGAATTTATTGATGCTGTCTTTGTGGCCTAACATGTGGTCTATCCTTGAGTATGTGTTGTGTGGATTTGAAAAGAAGGTGTATTCCAGTTTTTTGGGGTGGAGGAGTCTGAAAATGTCCAAGAGGTCTAGTCTGTCAATCTCTTCATTCAATTCTCTTGTATCTTTATTGGTTCTCTGCTTTGTTGATCTGTCTAAGTGTGAGAGTGGGGTATTGAAGTCTCCCACTATTATTGTATTACTATTGATGTATTTTTGAAATTCTTTCAATAGGTGTTTAATGTATTTAGATGGTCCCTCGTTGGGTGCATAGATGTTAATAATTGTTAAGTCTTCTTGGCTGATTGATCCTCTAATCATTATGTAATGTCCTTGCCTATCTTTTATTACTTTATTTAATTTAAAATCTATCGTGTCTGAGATGAGAATGGCTGTTGCTGCCCTTTTTTGTGGACAGTTAGCCTGTATGATAGTTTTCCATCCTTTCACTTTAAGTCTGTGTTTATCTTGTTGTGACAGATGGGATTCTTGCAAGCAGAATATGGTTGGGTTATGTTTTCTGATCCATCCCCCCACCCTGTGCCTTTTGATGGGTGAGTTTAAGCCATTGACATTTATTGATATTATGGATTTAATGTATTGTAGTGCCATTATTCTAAAAAACGATTTGTTTACTCTGATATATTACAAGTATTATAGTGATGTTCTTGTATAAGAGGTCTTTTAGTACCTCTTTCAGGGCCGGCTTGGTGATAGTTGCCTCCTTTAACTTTTGTTTGTCTAAGAAGGTTTTGATCCCTCCATCTAGCTTGAATGAAAGTCTAGCAGGATATATTATCCTTGGTTGAAACCATTTTTCATTCAGGGCTCAATAGATATCTTGCCACTCCCTTCTGGCTTTTAGAGTTTGAGTTGAGAGATCTGCAGAAAGTCTTATGGGTGTTCCCCTGTATGTGACTTTTTGTTTCTCTCTTGCAGCCTTTAGGATCCTTTCTTTATCCTTACTTCTTCTCATTGTGACTATGATGTGTCTTGGTGTTTTCAGGTCTGGGTTGATTCTGTTTGGTACTCTCTGGGCCTCTTGCACCTTGATATCCTTTCTGTTATTCAGGTCTGGGAAATTTTCTTGTATTATTTCCTCTAGAATGTTTGCTTCCCCTTCCTCTCTTTCTTCCTCTGGCAGGCCAATTATACGAATGTTACTTCTTTTGAGATCATCCCATATGTCTCTGTTGTTGTTTTCAGTGTCTCTCAATCTCTTTTTAAGCTCTTTCACCTCTTTCTTAGTTTTCTCTAACTCATCCTCTGTCTGACTAATTCTGTTTTCTGCTTCTGTTAGTCTGCTTTCCCTTGCCTCAGCTTCTTTCTTCATTACAGCTATTTCAGCTTTCAGTTCTCTAATTGTCTCAAGATAATCAGCATTTTCCTTGGGGGTCTCAACTGTTGTTTCCCTAATACTGCCATTCCTTTCCTCCAATGTTGTTTTCATTTCTGTGATTAATAAGTTTATTATTGCTTGCATACTTTTCTTATCTATGGTTACTTCTGACTGATTTGTGGTTTCTTCTGGGCTCTTGTCTTCATTCATTGGGGTAGCAGTTTTATTTGTTTTTAATCTACCCATTTTTTTATTTATGTGTTTCTCTCTCTTTTTTTTAATGCTCTGTTGTTCTTCAGTTGTTGTGATTTGAGCACAAGTAACACTGTACTAAATACCTTTATGACAACTGCACTCACCAACCTCCGGAATTACAGTAGCAACTGAAGTAAGTATTGAAGGAGTTTAATCGTTACCAGTTAGCCAAACAATTTCTCCAGTTCGTGAAAAAATAGTAACCAAATCCCAGTGAAGAAAGAGAAAAGAAAGAGAGGATAGCAAGAATAGACAGTTATGCAAATCTACTATCCAGTGTATATTCTAGGGGTAACAAGAGTGTAAAGGGAACTAGAGCAGATATACACACATAGAGAGTCCACTCTGGGTCAGATTTCTTCCCCAAAGTAATTCACAAATTCAGAAAGGCAAAGAAGAAAGAAGTGTATGACAAGATAAAAATAATAATAATAAAAAAGAGATAGAAAGAGATAAGAGAGAGAAAAGGGAGAAGATAAGAAGAAGGCTTGTAATTAAAGAGCAGTGGGAGGAACTTCCCAAATGTGTATCAGTGAGTTTAAAAAAAAAAAAAAAAAACCCTGTTTGGTGGTATGGGGTATCCTGCTAGTAGCTGGTCCCAGGCACTGCTTATGGGGGGGGGGGGGCGGCGGGAAGGATGTATGCTTGAAAATTAAAAGGAAGAAAAAAGGATTTTTTTCCCCTATTCTAATTCTTAACCCAAATTAAGTTATAGACACATCCTTGGTATGACCACTATGGCCCCTTATTGGCTGGCCTGCTAAAGGCAGAAAATCCTATTGTTTACAGGAGATATGTCCGGAGCTCCAAGGCTAGCCGCTTCTCAGTCCACCATCTTCCGGGAAACCCCTCCCTCCAGACTTTTTTAAAGGATTTCTCAAAAATGAAAACTAGCTCCAAATCCTTTGATCCAATGAGAGCTATACTCAAGAAGTCTTTGGATCTGTTCTCAGGGCCGCGGTGGACCCTGCAGACTCCCAAGAGAAAGCCCCCGAGCTAAAGTGCTCTCTCCGGTTCATCTGCCCGCCGCGCTCTGCAACCGGAGGAGGAGCCGCCTTCCTGGGCAGGCGGAGAACAATGCCCGGCGCAATCACCTTGCCCGGCGCCCTGGGAATTCTGGAGCCCCGCTAGTCCGTGTCACCATTACTCTAATTCTTAACCCAAATTAAATTGTACTCACTTTTTGGTGTCATCCCTTATTAACTGGCCTGCTGAAGGCAGAAAATCCTACCGTTGCTGACGATGCGGTCAGAGCGCTCGCTGTCAGCGACTTCTCAGTCCACCATCTTCCTCCGTAACATGAGTTCTTAACTGGGTGTGGCACCACCTGGTACCTTTGATGGGACACGTTTTTTAGCAATAAAAATAAATTCCCGTGGCAAGGTAATAAATAAATGAAGAAATAAATAAAAGTGCATTTACATTACCGCTGTGGAAACACACAGGGACATATACATCTCTGTTACCTGTATTACTTATTTATTGATTGATTGATTGCCTCAAGGGGTTATTGCCTCAGCTCAGTGCCTGCGCCACGAATAATCCACAGCTCCTGCACTCCATTTGTTCCCCTTTCGCTGCCCGTGTTGCTTGGTCACTGTGGTGGTTTTGTTGCGGTTGTTGTTGTTGTTACTCACCTTGCATCAGACAGAGAGAAAAGGAGAGAGCAGGGGAAATACAGAGTGGGAGAGAAAGATAGAGCCCCTAAAGACCTGCTTCACCCCCTGTAAAGCGACTCCCCTGCAGGTGGCGGTCTGGGCGCCAGACCCCAGACCCTTCCACCTGTCCCCTCTTTATGTGAGCGCCACAAGGCCTTAACCCTCTGACATACCGTCAAACCTCCCTGGATTTACTTTTGAAGGCAATATGACCTGCCTCAATTTGAATTTCATTATCCTGAGGGTCAGTCCTGGAGACAGTGTCATGACATGACACACGGAGATCTCTGGTATCAGAGAGCACCTGGAACAGCAGCTGGGGCTCTAGTTCCAGGGCAGGAGCAACTCCCCATCCACCCTCCACGGAGTCCACCTGCCTGCATTTTGGTCCTTTTCCCTTCAAAAAAGATCTTTCCCTTTTTTCACTGAGAAACAAGCAGCAGACAGGTTACCCAGGCAGGGGGGAAAAATAAATAAAAATCCTTTTTTTTTTTTTAACTGTAGCAAATGACCATCTTCTGGGAAGTAGGGGTTTTGAACCTGAAAACTCTGTCTGTCTGTCTCCTAGTCCACAGAAAGAGCCACTAGCCCAGCCAGATCTGATGCTCAGATGGGGTGTTTTTGCCAGTCAAAAGTCTGCACAGCGCATTAGGGATTGGGCGGCCTGAGACCCAAATGTTTCATTGTAGATGGACTATTTGCAGTTCTTGCTCCCCAGGACATTGGACTTTCTCAACTCCCTCCACTACAGCATGAAAAAAAGATTCTTGACCAACCTTAGAGCAAATGGAGTGGGGGTGAGTGGAGCTTGATGCATGTCTATGCTGCTCATGCCCAGGTGTCTGTGGGGGGCCGTGGCAGAAGCTGTAAGGGGGCTAGGGGGCAGAAGGAGACTGAGAGGCAGGCTACAGGCAGGGGAGCCCGTGAGTGTGTGCAGGGCTGTGTGTGTGGGTGTGGTGGCAGGGGGTTAGGGCAGGTCCCCCTTCTGGATGGTGAGAGGTGCAGCTGGGCTGGCCCTGGTCCCCAAGGGCTGAAGGGCAGAAGCAGGGTGGCAGTAAAGTTGCGCAGGGAGGCACACAGTAGATGTTAGTTGGGGAGCTGGGGGACAGAGAGCAAGGGGAAAGGGGGCATCCTTGAGGAGGGGTCTGGACTAGAGAGTGGGGGGAGCTGGAGGCATGGAAGGTCCCAGGAATCAGGGACTGACAGGAACAGATTCCTGCACCCACCCACTGGATAGAAGCTGCAGCAGCCAGAGCAGCAGCCCTGGCTTGCCTAGGCCAAGGGCCCTGAGTGAGTCCTACTGAGGATGAGGAAGAGGAGGAGGAGGTGGAGCAGGAGGAGGAGGAAGAGGAGGAGGAAGAAGAGGAGGAGGAGGAGGAGGTGGGTCAGGAGGGCAGCTGTCAGAAGGCAATGTGATTAATAGAGGACTCCATTACAGAGGCATGTGTCCAGGCAGGCCCCCACCAACACTCAGGGGCAGCTCATGGCACCCAGGGACCTGGTGTTGCTATCGCTGGGGCAGAGACTGTCAGTCAGCCAGAATGTGTGTCAGTGCACATGGTGGGACAGAGGCGTGGCGGATCTTGGTCCCCAGCCCTGGGCTGTCAGATGCCAGCCCCTTGCCCAGACACACACCAATCTGCACATAGCCCCTTGGCCCGGCCGACCTGCACCTGCTTTAGACTGGGGCTCTGGCTCTGGTGGCTGGCCACCACCCCTCAGGTCAAGTTCAGGGTGGGGGTTATGGCTGCTGGTCAACTGGATGGGTGGGGTCCCCGTGGCCTAGCAACCACCGGAGCCCTCTGTGATGTCCTAGCCCCTGGCATTCTGTGCAGGCCACACTGGCACTGGGCAGCCCAACTGCCCTGCCAGTAGGTCAGCCAGCAGCGCCCAGATGCCTGGGCCCTGGCACAGAGGGACGGAAGGCTGGGAAGACAGTGCTGACCGACGAGGGACCTCAGGGACCTCTGGCAGCCAAGAGAAGACAGGTGGATATGTGCCCGGGATCCAGGGAGCCCAGGCCAGAGCTGCCTACATGCCTGCCTGCCATCCTGGATGTCTTTATGCTGCCTTAGTCCAGGTAGGTTTCTCAGGTCCCCTCCACTCTTGTCCTCTCCTGTCCTCACCATCCACACCCCTCTCCTCTCCTCTGCACTTTGCTTCTCTCCTTTGTCTGTCCTCTCTTCCGGGTGTCCTGCTCAACAGCTCCAGCACTTGTGGTGGTTCTCCAGTGACAGCTGTTCGCAACCCCTTCCACCCTCTCCCTGCCCCGGACGTGACCCAGGTCACAGGGTCTCCGGCTCACCGCACCCACACCCACACCCCCCAACACATTCCCTTGTTCAGCCCCTCTGCCCTGTTCAGCCGAACTGGCCCCTTTCCAACCTACTTATGCATCGTTGTTTCTCCTCACCATTCAAGGAGAGATATCCTTTTGTACTTAGCTTGGTTGACTGGTGAATGGATGGATGGATGGATGGATGGATGGATAGATGGATGGATGTATGGATAGCTGGATGGATAGCTGTATGGGTGGATTGATGGATGGACAGGTCAATGGATTGGTTTTTTAGAGGCAGAGTACCATCTAGGGGTACTTGAGACTGTTGGTGTCAGAGCCCTAGTCTATGTCAAATTGAAAAATGAATTCATCTATAACAAAAATGAATAACCACCTAAATTAATAAATAAATATAAAAACCGGGTTAAAAAATACATGGCGTCTTTGCCTTTCTGCATATGGTATGCTGTGAGGTACTTAACAAGGAAAGCATTGTCCTGAGTAGCCCCTTTGAAGTAGTGGAATATTTCATTTTCCTTTTTCTTTTTTGACTCTCTATTTTCTTGATTATTTACTTGAATAAATAGACAGGAATTGACAGGGAAGGGATGGATAGAGAGTTTGAGACACACAGAGAGACACCTGTATCACTTCTGCACCACTTGTAAAGATTTCCCCCGGCAGGTGGGGACCAGTGTCTTGAAGCCCAGTCATCCTGCATTGTAACATGAGTGCTTAACTGGGTGTGGCACCTCCGAGAAAGGTGAAATCTACAGGCCCAGGGTGGGGGTAAATAGCATAATGGTTATAGAAAGAGACTCTCATGCCTGAGGTTTCAAAAGTCTCAGGTTCAATCACTCGACACCATGACCCCCCAACCACCATCTGGTGACAGAGAGAGATTGAGAGAGAGAGAGAGAGAGGGAGAGAGAGAGAGAGAAATCTACACACAGAGACCAACCAGAGCACTACGCAGCTCTGGTTTGTGGCCTGTTGTGGAATGAATCTGGCTGGCACTTTGAGGCCTCAGGGGAAAAAGTGAAGGTCTTTTGTATAACCAAAGGTTATACAACTTCTTTTGTATAAACCAAACCCCCCCGGCCCCCCTTTCCTTCCTCCCCTTCAGGGTCTTGTTTTTTCCATAAAACAACAAGAGCTGTGACAGCTTGACAAGGATAACATTAACAACAACAACAACGGTAACAACAAGGGCAAACAAATGGGAAAAACAACCTCCAGGAGCAGTGGATTTGTAGTGCAAGCAGGCACTGAGTGCCAGCCATAATACAAACAGGCAAAAAAAGAAGAAAAATAAAGAAGAAAGAGAAAAGTAAAGAAAACAAGAGCTGAGCAGTGCTCTGGTAAAAATTAAAACATAAAATTAGTGGGAGTCCGGCAATAGCGCAGCAGGTTAAGCCTGCTTGATGCAAAGCTCAAGGACCAGAGGAAGGATCCCGGTTCGAGCCCCAGGATCCCCACCTGCAGGGGAGTCGCTTCACAGGCGGTGAACACCCTCCTAGAATGGCAACAACAGCAACAGCTACAGCAACAGCAACAGCAGTGCAGGGGGAGTGTTCTAGGAAAGGAATAGTAGACCTAAGCGTCCTTCCCCTACCCCCCTCCCCCACCCAGGTTTATGTCTGTGGTTCCTTGCCTACAGTATGAATCCACTGCACCTAGAGGCCATCCCCGCCCCCGCCCCCCGCCCCCCGCTTTGTATGGCCCTGGTTGTTCATCATTACCGTTGTTATTATTGCTGTCTTTGTTGTCGGATAGGACAGAGAGAAATCCGGAGACGAGGGGAAGACAGAGAGGGGGAGAGAAAGATAGACACCTTGGGGTGGGGGTTGGGAGGGGGCTTGACTGTAGCGCTGTGGTTTGGGAGCACAGGGTACAAAGTGCAAGGACCAGGGTGGGCATCCCATATCTAGAGCCTCTCGCATGGCGGTGGGGGTGGGGGGCGGCTCGAAGAAGCGGTGAAGCGGGTCTGCAGGTCTGCTCCCTGCCATGTGTACTTAACCATCTGCACTACCACCCGGGCCTCCCCAGTCCCTCCATTCTTTCCAGAGAGAGAGAGAGACAGAGACAGAGACAGAGAGAGAGACAGAGATAGAGTACAGGGTGTGAGAAAGACATGAAAACAACACACCACTGCCTTTGGAGTTCCATATCTTTTCTTTTTTTTTAATATTTATTTTATTTATTTATTCCCTTGTGTTGCCCTTGTTGTGTTATTGTTGTAGTTATTATTGTTGTTGTCGTTGTTGGATAGGACAGAGAGAAATGGAGAGAGGAGGGGAAGACAGAGAGGAGGAGAGAAAGATAGACACCTGCAGACCTGCTTCACCGCCTGTAAAGCGACTCCCCTGCAGGTGGGGAGCCAGGTTTCGAACCGGGATCCTTCTGCTGGTCCTTGTGCTTTGTGCCACCTGCGCTTAACCCACTGCGCTACAGCCCGACTCCCAGTTCCATCTCTTTTCATCCTCAGTGGTTCTCACTGTGGTTTCTTAGATTTCTTCCTATGAAATGAAAAGTTACATTGTGGTGGTCCAGAAGGTTGCGCAGTAGATAAATAAAGTATTGGACCTTCAAGGACGAGGAGGTCCTGAGTTCGACCCCTGGCAGCACAGTACCAGAGTGATGTCTGGCTCTTTCTCTGTCTCCCGTAGTATCTTTCTGCTTCAGAAATAAGTACAATCTTAAATAAAATAAAATTAAATGAAAATAAAGTGACAAACCTTTGTGTCCTGAACCCTATCACCATGTAAATGGATAGTTTGAGTGATGCCTACATCAGAGGGCATGTGTCACGTGGTGAGGGGACTGAAGGCAAGAAGGGAGAGAGTGAGAAAATAAATAATTTAAAAAGGGATGGTATTGGTGGTGGTAGAGGAGGAGGAGGAGGAGGAGGAAGGGGGGCCCAGTCAATGAATTAAAGTGAGGCAGTCGATTAATTAATTACTCAAAAATCAATTTTTTTCCAGGCTCTGGGTAGGTGTATTTAGGAAACTATATACCCCTCCCAAAGGGGAGAGGGGTGAATTCTTAGAAAAGAAAGGAGAGGCCTAATCCCTCCACCTTTTCTCTGTGTGTATGCCTGTGTGTGGGGGGGGGATGTGTAAATGGCCTTTATACACACATGCACACACACACACACACACGCACACACGCACCAACATCTGTGGAGTTCCACCAATTTTCATCTTTGTTGCTGTCTCGTACACTCTTAGATGTTCTCATTTTAAATGTAAAATGATGTTTTAGTCTGAACCTTTTCTGATCACATGCAAAGAAATGGCATTTTTCCGGGTTACTCTCATCCATCTCTCTCCCTCCCTCCCTCCCTGCCCCCCCCAAAGTATTTTATTAGAGATGGGACTTAGAACAAAAAAGTGTGTGTGTGTGTGTGTGTGAGAGAGAGAGAGAGAGAGAGAGAGAGAGAGTTGTGTATATGCCTGTCTTCCACAGTTTTCACCATTAACAAAGGAATAGGTTTATCATAGAGACTCTCATGCCTGAGTCTCCCAAGTACCAGGTTCGATTCTCCACCCCCCCCAACATAAAGGAGAGTTGAACAGTGCTGGGGTGGGGGGCAAGAAGGAGGATAAACAAGGGCAACAAAAGGGGGAAAAATGGACCCCAGGAGTGGAGGATTCATGGTGCAGGCATGGAGCCCAGCAATAACCCTGGAGGGATAACAAGGAGAAGAAGGAGGAGAAGGAGAAGGAGGAGAAAGATAAATAGATATAATTTATATATATATATATATATATATATATATATATATATATATATATATATATATTTCATTTCAATCATAGGAACGGAGGCACTGAAATAGGCAGATGGGAACACTGGTCTTTTCTGGTTTGCCAGTGGTGTGCTTTGCCTTGGGACATCTGGGGCCTCTAGCCAGAAAAGGCATGGTGGTATGCAGCAGGCTCACAGGAGACCTTTCTCTCTCTCTCTCTCTCTCTCTCTCTCTCTCTCTTTCTATGTTTCCTTCCTTCCTCCCTCCCTTCCTTCCTTCCTTCCTTCCTTCCTTGATGTGGGGTGTTGTTAATGGTTTACAGTCGACAGAAAAATACAAGTTTGTACATGCACAACATGTCTCATCTTTCCACATAACTCTTCAACCCCCTCTAGGTTCTCCTCTCTCATCATGTCCCAAGAGCTGAACACTCCCACCCCCCGACCCAGACCCCCACCCCAGAGTCTGTTACTTCCGTGCCATAGAGGACAGACTGACATCTTTCTCTCATTAGTATTTCAATGCTGGAAGCAAAGAGCTTGTTCATGGCTCCTCTTCCTCCGCCTTAGTCTGTAGCCTCGGGTTCCCCCTCCCCAGCGGAAGAAATTTCTTTTATTCATTAATTTTATTTTACATGGGGAAATGACCACTGACCACAATTTGGGGTGATGGAGAGCAGGAGGTGTGTGCTTTCTAGAAACTGATAGTGTTTTTGTAAGGAGAATGAATGAATGAATGAATGAATGAATGAATGAACTGGATCTTGCCAGTGTGGACCATCATTTCAAAGGTTTCACTCAGATGCAGATAGTCCCAGCTTTGGGGCAGTATGGTCTTTTTTATCTTCCTTCAACACTCAACTGTTGTTGTTGTTGTTTCCAAGCTGCAGAGAGAGGGGGGAGGGGGGGAATGAAATGTGCTTTCTTTTTTCTTTTCTTTTCTTTTTTTTTGTTTTTTATTTGTTTGTTTGTTTTGTTGTTGTTTTCAAGTTGAGGTAGCTCGAACTGTTTTCCTGAGGCCAAAGTAGTCCAGCATGAAATTTAGTGGGGGGTGGGTGTTTGTAGAGGGAGGAGAAGGAAAAAATAAAAGAGAAAGCAAGCAAGCAAGCAAGCAAGCAAGCAAAGAAAGGGTGAGTGAAAGAGCATAATGTTTATGCAAAAAGACTCAAGCACTGAGACTCCAAGGTCACAGGTTCCAGCCCCCACACCACCATAAGCCACAGCTGAGCAGTGCTGTTGGGAGAAGGAGGAGAAGGAGAAGGAGGAGGAGGAGGAGAAGGACACACCCTGCTTTCTGTATTCTTTCCTATTCTTTCACAAGTAGTGAAGCAGGGCTGCAGGTGTGTCTCTTTCTCTCCCCCACTCCCCCCACCCCTTCCCTCTCAATTTCTGGCTATCTCTATCCAAGACATAAAGATAATTTAGTGATCCGGGAGGTGGCGTGATGGATAGAGCACTGAACTCTCAAGCATGAGGCCCCCGAGTTCAACCCCCCCGGTAACATATGTACCGGGGTGATGTCTGGTTCTTTCTGTCTCCTGTCATTCTCATAAATAAATAAATAAATAAATAAATAAATAAATAAATAAATAAATATATAAGGGAGTCAGTTGGGCGTGAGCACAGCAGGTCAAGCATGCACGAGGCACAAAGGGCAAAGACCACCAGTGTGAGGATCCCGGTTCAAGCACCAGGCTCCCCACCTGCAGGGGAGTTAGTTGATTCACAAGCAAGCAGCTGTGAAGCAGGTCTGTCTGCAGATGTCTATCTTTCTCTCTGTCTTCCCCTCCTCTCTGTCCTATCCAACAACGGCGACGAAAATAAACCAAAGACAACAAAAGGGAATAAATAAGTAAATAAATAAAATATTTTTAAAAGATAATTTGTTTATCTTGAGAGAGAGAGAGAGATGCACAGCCTTCTCTTCTCCCCTGACGCCCCACCCCCCCAACACACACACACACACACACACACACACACACACACAATCCGTTAATCCTCTCTCAGGCATGTAATAGACAATGAATATACTAACATAGAATCAGCCACGAGAGAAAGGGACCCCGGTGATACCAAGATTATGCAAAAGTCTTTCATGTATTGGACTCCTCTGAGGTTACAACTTCAGTCAGTCCCTGGTGCCTTCACAAAACCTGTACGTGCAAGACAGGGAATCCTGTTCCTCAGTAGCTCTTGAGATGAACAACAGCAGAAATAAGGCTTTGTGACACACAACCCCCAGCTTTATTCATTCATACATTCAGCAAGCAAGCAAGCAAGCAATGTGTGTTGTTCCCCTCCCCCAGTTTTATTTTCTAAAGGAATGTGTGTGTGGTCTTGGACAGACATGATACATATTATATACAGACATTTCTTTTCTGCTCATATATAAAAATATATAGATATATAAATCCAGTGAATAAAAAATGGCAGGGGGGTGAGGGAAAGGAAATTGGGGTCGGTGGCTACCTACCAGGTACCCTTTCTCTGAGGAATCCCCAACACTCTGCTCACCACCACCCTCACCCTTCACTTCACTCCACTCCACTCCACCCCACCCCACCCACTCATTTACAATGCAAATTTCTGGTCAGAAAGATACAAAGTGTTGCCAAGCAGGGGTAGAGAGGATAATGGTTATGCTAAGAGACCCTCATTCCTGAGGCTCCACAACCATGGCCAGGAAGCATGCTATGATTCAAGGAGCCAGAGTGCAACATCATTCAGACTTCTGTTCCAACTCGCAAATTCTTCTGCCAGAGACTAAGTCCCAGGGGAGTGCTGGTCGACCCGCTGGCTCCACAACGAAGGCAGTCTGAGATTCGGGATCCGGGGGTGCCACGGCGGACTTCATCCAGACGCCCTGTCTACCCGCGAGCCGCTCCGCCAGCGACCAAGTCCCAAGGGACTGATGGTCGACCCACCGGCTCCACAACGAAGGCGGTCCGGGGTCCGGGGTCCCGTGTCCAGGGGTGCCACGGCGGACTTCATCCAGACGCACGGTCGAACCGCGAGCCGCTCCGCCAGCGACCAAGTCCCAAGGGACTGCTGGTCCACCTACCGGCTCCACAACGAAGGCGGTCCGGGGTCCGGGGGTGCCATGGCGGACTTCATCCAGACGCCCGGTCGACCCGCGAGCCGCTCCGCCAGCGACCAAGTCCCAAGGGACTGCTGGTCAACCCGCCGCCTCCACAACCGTGGCCCGATGATCCATCCGGTGGCCGCGCTGCGATGGCGGACTCTGCCGCCATCCGGAGTCGGGAGCGGGCTGCTGGTCGACACCACGGCCGGTCTGGGAGGACGGGCGCGAGCACCGCGCCGACACCTCGAGGCGCTTTGCCACCCCCCCACACTCGCCTCCCGGGCAGCGGGTGGGCGGGCGGGCAAGAGCGCCCGAGAGGGACCGGCGGTGGGCCGGGCGTTCGCGCGAACGCGCCGCGGCACTCGCGTAGTGCGCCGCGTCCCCCCCCCCTCCTCCTGAGCCCGGACGCCTAGGCAAAGATGGATGGGAGAAGGCAGGGCAGGGCAGGGGCCTGACGGGATGGATGGATGGACCGACCCCGCCCCTCCACCTCCCCCCCCCCCAGAGGGTGGGAGAGGGCGAGAGCGAGACAAACCCTTGTGTTGAGGGCTGACTTTCAATAGATCGCAGCGATGGAGCTGCTCTGCTACGTACGAAACCCTGACCCAGAAGCAGGTCGTCTACGAATGGTTTAGCACCAGGTTCCCCACGAACGTGCGGTGCGTGACGGCGAGGGGGCGGCCGCCTTTCCGGCAGCGCCCCGCTTCCCAGGACGTGCAGCTCTCCGCACCGGGCCTCGGTCCCGAACGCGCGGCGGCGGCGGCGACCGGCTGGCCTCAAGCCGCCCGCCCGCGTGCCTGCCAGGGCAGCGCCACGCCGCGGCTCGGCCCGGCCCGGACCGGCCCAGACCCACTTCCGCGGGCGGAGGCTCCGGCCGGCCCGACCGGCTGGCATCAAGCCGCCCACCCGCGCGCCAGCCCGGGCAGCGCCGCGGCGGTGTCGCCCGGCCACCAACACTCACTCCCCTAGTAAACTGCAGCTACGGCATACGTCCAGAGAGTGGTGTGCGCACAGGCCACCAGGGGCGCGACAGACCGGCTCGACAGCCGGGCTCCTAGAACTCTGGCCTGGCCAAGCGCAGGCAGATCTCTCCCCTCTGCCTCTGCAGCCAGAACTCGGGAGGAGGCGGCGGCAATATAAAACCGGCCCCCAGGGGGCACCCTACACATCCCCTTGAGCCGAGAAAGTGAAAGTCAGGCCTCCCGCGGCGGCGGCAGCGGCAGCGGACCCCGGCAGGACAGTGGTGGCCATGGCAGCGGACGCCCGCGGACCTGAGGAGGATCGCCTTGACGGCGGCCCCAGGCAGGATCAGGGCGCGCGCGCGCACACACACACACACACACACACACACGGCCAGTGGGCAAGCCGGACATGCATTCCTGAGTGCCTGACTGAGTGACGGAGGGAGGGAGTGCATGAAGGGCAGGGAAACGGGGAGGGGGAGGGAGGGAGGGAGCCATGTGGGGAGGGAGTCCATGAGCAAAGGTTAGTGACTGAAGCAGCAGTGCAGGCAGTGGTGGCAGGACCCAGGCAGGAACCCGGCTCCTTGCATTTCTTTCTCTGTGTGCTTAACCGGGTGCACCGCCCCCCAATCTTTCTTTCTGAACTAGGGGGAGGTGTATTTAGAAAACTGTACATCCCTACCCCTAAAGTGTGTTTGGGGGAGAGGGAACAGTAAGTGTTGGGGGGGTCGAGGTAGTTAGTCCCTCTATCCAGAGAGAGAGAAGAGGGGTGTGGGAAGGACACCTTTGGAGTTCCCTATGATTTATTGGATTTCTTTCTTTTAAAGGAAAAGTTACAGTTTATGCTGAACCCCTTACAATGTATCCGGATTGTTATATTGAAGAGTAGATTTAAAAAAACAAAAAAGGAGGGGGGAAGGCAGGAGGGACAGAATATTGCTGAGTTCTGGCAACTGGTCTTGGTCTGTGGGGATCCCACCTGAGACCTCAGCTCCCTCTCTCAAATGAAAATAGATGATAGATAGATAGATAGAGTTGGGGGTTGGGTGGTGGCATGGCACACTGGGTTAGGCACACATAGTATGCAATGGAAAAAAAATGCACACACACACACATACATTTCCCCTCCCAAATTATTGCTGGGGCTTGGTGCCTGCACCAGGATTCCACTGCTCCTGGAGGCCTTTTTTTTTCTTCCCCCCTCTCAGTTTTGTTGCCCTTGTTCATATATATTAAAAAAAAAGTCAGTCAATCAATCAAAAATAAATGCTTTTAAAAATTGTATTTATTCCATTTTATAAATAAAACTTAAGAAATTATGTATTTGTGAGAAAGGAGAAATCTACAGGGCTGGGGTGGGGGTAAATAGCATAATGGTTATAGAAAGAGACTCTCATGCCTGAGGTTTCAAAAGTCTCAGGTTCAATCACTTGACACCATACCCCCCCAGCCACCATCTGGTGACAGAGAGAGATAAAGAGAGAGAGAGACATCTACACACAGAGACCAACCAGAGCACTACTCAGCTCTGGTTTGTGACCTGTTGTGGAATGAATCTGGCACTTTGAGGCCTCAGGGGAAAAAGTGAAGGTCTTTTGTATAACCAAAGATTATACAACTTCTTTTGTATAAACCAAACCCCCACCCCTGCCCCCCTTTTCTTCTCCCCCGCCAATCAGGGTCTTGTTTTTTCCATAAAACAACAAGAGCTGAGACAGCATTGACAAGAATAACATTAACAACAACAACGACAGTAACAACAAGGGCAAAAAAATGGGAAAAAGAACCTCCAGGAGCAGTGGATTTGTAGTGCAAGCAGGCACTGAGCTCCAGCCATAATACAAACAAACAGGCAAAAGAAGAAAAAAAAAAAAAAGAAAAGAAAAAGAGAAAAGTAAAGAAAACGAGAGCTAAGCAGTGCTCTGGTAAAAATCAAAACATAGCATTAGTGGGAGTCCAGCAGTAGAGCAGCGGGTTAAGAGCGCTTGATGCAAAGCTCTAGGACTGGAGGACCCCGGTTCTAGGATCCCAGTTCCAGCCTCCAGATCCCCACCTGCAGGGGAGTTGCTTCGCAGGCTGTGAACACCCTCCTAGAATGGCAACAGCAACAGCAGCACAGGGGGAGTGTTCTAGGAAAGGAAAAGTAGACCTAAGAGTCCTTCCTCTCCCCCCCCGCCCCCCTCCCAGTTTTATGTCTGTGGTTCCCTGCCTACCATATGAATCCTAGAGGTCATCCCCACCCCCCCACCCCGCTTTGTATGGCCCTGGTTGTTCATCATTACCGTTGTTATTATTGCTGTCGTTGTTGTCGGATAGGACAGAGAGAAATCCAGAGAGGAGGGGAAGACAGAGAGGGGGAGAGAAAGATAGACACCTGGGGTGGGGGTTGGGGGAGAGGTTGACTATAGCACTGTGGTTTGGGAGCACATGGTACAAAGTGCAAGGACCAGGGTCCCCATCCCAGGTCGAGAGCCTCTCCCATGGCGGGTGGGGGTAGGGGGAGGCTCTAAGAAGCCTGTGAAGCAGGTCTGCAGGTCTGCTCCCTGCCATGTGTACTTAACCCTCTGCACTACCACCAGGGGCTACCCAGTCCCTCCATTCTTTCCAGAGAGAGAGAGAGAGACAGAGTACAGGGTGTGAGAAAGACATGAAAACAACACATCACTGCCTTTGGAGTTCCATCTCTTTTGATCCTCACTGGTTCTCACTGTGGTTTCTTAGATTTCTTCCTATGAAATGAAAAGTTACATTGTGGCAGTCGGTGGATAAATAAAGTATTGGACTTTCAAGGACAAGGAGGTCCTGAGTTTGACCCCTGGCAACACATGTACCAGAGTGATGTCTGGCTCTTTCTCTGTCTCCCATCGTATCTTTCGGCTTCAGAAATAAGTACAATCTTAAATAAAATAAAATTAAATTAAAATAAAGTGACAAACCTTTGTGTCCTGAACCCTATCACCATGTAAATGGATAGTTTGAGTGATGCCTCCATCAGAGGGCATGTGTCACGTGGTGAGGGGACTGAAGGCAAGAAGGGAGAGAGTGAGAAAATAAATAATTTAAAAAGGGATGGTAGTGGTGGTGGTAGAGGAGGAGGAGGAGGAGGAGGAAGGGGGGGCCCAGTCAATGAATTAAAGTGAGGCAGTCAATTAATTAATTACTCAAAAATCAATTTTTTTCCGGGCTCAGGGTAGGTGTATTTAGGAAATTATATACCCCTCCCAAAGGGGAGAGGGGTGAATTCTTAGAAAAGAAAGGAGAGGCCTAATCCCTCCACCTTTTCTGTGTGTGTATGCCTGTGTGGAGGGGGATGTCAATGTGTAAATGGCCTTTATACACACATGCACACACACACACACACACACACACACACGTGCACACACGCACCAACATCTGTGGAGTTCCACCTATTTTCATCTTTGTTGCTGTCTCGTACACTCTTAGATGTTCTCATTTTAAATGTAAAATGATGTTTTAGTCTGAACCTTTTCTGATCACATGCAAAGAAATGGCATTTTTTCCAGGTTACTCTCATGCATCTCTCTCCCTCCCTCCCTCCCTGCCCCCCCAAAGTATTTTATTAGAGATGGGACTTAGAACCAAAAAGTGTGTGTGTGTGTGTGTGTGTGTGTGTGTGTGTGTGTGTGTGAGAGAGAGAGAGAGAGAGAGAGAGAGAGAGGAGAGAGTTGTGTATATGCCTGTCTTTTGGTAGGTCACCCTCTTCCACACTTTTCACCATTAACAAAGGAATAGGTTTATCACAGAGACTCTCATGCCTGAGTCTCCCAAGTACCAGGTTTGATTCTCCACCCCCCCCAACATAAAGGAGAGTTGAGCAGTGCTGGGGTGGGGGGCAAGAAGGAGGATAAACAAGGGCAACAAAAGGGGGAAAAATGGACCCCAGGAGCAGTAGATTCATGGTGCAGGCATGGAGCCCAGCAATAACCCTGGAGGGATAAGAAGGAGAAGGAGAAGGAGACGGAGGAGAAAGATAGATATAATATATATATATTTCATTTCAATCATAGGAACAGAGGCACTGAAATAGGCAGATGGGAACACTGGTCTTTTCTGGTTTGACAGTGGTGTGCTTTGCCTTGGGACATCTGGGGCCTCTAGCCAGAAAAGGCATGGTGGTATGCAGCAGGCTCACAGGAGACCTCTCTCTCTCTCTCTCTCTCTCTCTCTCTCTCTCTCTCTCTCTCTCTTTCTCTGTTTCCTTCCTTCCTCCCTTCCTCCCTTCCTTCCTTCCTTCATGGGGGGTGTTAATGGTTTACAGTCGACAGAAAAATACAACAGTTTGTACATGCACAACATGTCTCATCTTTCCACATAACTCTTCAACCCCCTCTAGGTTATCCTCTCCCATCATGTCCCAAGAGCTGAACACTCCCCCCCCCTGACCCCGACACCCACCCCAGAGTCTGTTACTTCCGTGCCATAGAGGACAGACTGACATCTTTCTCTCATTAGTATTTCAATGCTGGAAGCAAAGAGCTTGTTCATGGCTCCGCCTCCTCAGCCTCCACCTCTGCCTGCCTCTGTAGCCTCAGGTTCCCCCTCCCCCGCGGAAGAAATTTCTTTTATTCATTTATTTTATTTTTCATGGGGAAATGACCACTGACCACAAGTTGGGGAGATGGAGAGCAGGAGGTGTGTCCTTTCTAGAAACAGATAGTGTTTTTGTAAGGAGAATGAATGAATGAATGAATGGATGAATGAATGAACTGGATCTCACCAGTGTGGACCATCCTTTCAAAGGCTTCATTCAGATGCAGATAGTCCCAGCTTTTGGGGGGGATGGTCTTTTTTATCTTCCCTCAACACTCAACTGTTGTTGTTGTTGTTTCCAAGCTGCAGAGAGAGGGGGGAGGGGGGGAATGAAATGTGCTTCCTTTTTTCTTTTCTTTCTTTTTTTTGTTTTTTGGTTTTTTGTTTGTTTGTTTGTTTTGTTGTTGTTTTCAAGTTGAGGTAGCTCGAACTGTTTTCCTGAGGCCAAAGTAGTCCAGCATGAAATTTCGTGGGGGGGTGGGTGTTTGTAGAGGGAGGAGAAGGAAAAATTAAAAGAGAAAGCAAGCAAGCAAGTTAGCAAAGAAAGGGTGAGTGAAAGAGCATAATGTTTATGCAAACAGACTCAAGCACTGAGACTCCAAGGTCCCAGGTTCCAGCCCCCCACACCACCATAAGCCACAGCTGAGCAGTGCTGTGGGGAGAAGGAGAAGGAGGAGGAGGAGGAGGAGGAGGAGGAGAGGAGGAGGAGGAGAAGGACACACCCTGCTTTCTGTATTCTTTCCTCTTCTTTCACAAGTAGTGAAGCAGGGCTGCAGGTGTCTCTCTTTCTCTCCCCCACTCCCCCCACCCCTTCCCTCTCAATTTCTGGCTATCTCTATCCAAGACATAAAGGTAATTAAGTGATCTGGGAGGTGGCATGATGGATAGAGCACTGAACTCTCAAGCATGAGGCCCCCGAGTTCAAACCCCGGGTAACATATGTACTGGTGTGATGTCTGGTTCTTTCTGTCTCCTCCTGTCATTCTAATAAATAAATAAATAAATAAATAAATAAATAAATAAATAAATAAGGGAGTCAGTTGGGCTTGAGCACAGCAGGTCAAGCGTGCACGTGGCACAAAGTGCAAGGACCACTGATGTGAGGATCCTGGTTCAAGCACCTGGCTCCCCACCTGCAGGGGAGTTAGTTGATTCACAAGAAAGCAGCTGTGAAGCAGGTCTGTCTGCAGATGTCTATCTTTCTCTCTGTCTTCCCCTCCTCTCTGTCCTATCCAACAACGGCGATGAAAATAAACCAAAGACAACAAAAGGGAATAAATAAGTAAATAAATAAAATATTTTAAAAGATAATTTGTTTATCTTGAGAGAGAGAGAGATGCACAACCTTCTCTTCTCCCCTGATGCCCCACCCCCCCAACACACACACACACACACACACACACACACACACACAATCTGTTAAGCTCTCTCAGGCATGTAATAGACAATGAATATACTAAAATAGAATCAGACAGGAGAGAAAGGGACCCCGGTGATACCAAGATTATGCAGAAGACTTTCATGTATTGGACTCCTCTGAGGTTACTACTTCAGTCAGTCCCTGGTGCCTTCACAAAACCTGTAGGTGCAAGACAGGGAATCCTGTTCCTCAGTAGCTCTTGAGATGAACAACAGCAGAAATAAGGCTTTGTGACACACAACCCCCAGCTTTATTCATTCATATATACAGCAAGCAAGCAAGCATAGAAGCAAGCAAGCAAGCAATGTGTGTTGTTCCCCTCCCCAGTTTTATTTTCTAAAGGAATGTGTGTGTGGTCTTGGACAGACATGATACATATTATATACAGACATTTCTTTTCTGCTCCATATAGATATATAAATCCAGTGAATAAAAAATGGCAGGGGGGGTGAGGGAAAGGAAATTGGGGGCAGTGGCTACCTACCAGGTACCCTTTCTCTGAGGAATCCCCAACACTCTGCTCACCACCACCCTTCACCCTTCACTTCCCTATGGTTTATTGGATTTCTTTCTTTTAAAGGAAAAGTTACAGTTTATGCTGAACCCCTTACAATGTATTCGGATTGTTATATTGAAGAGTAGATTTACAAAAAAAAAGGAGGGGGGAAAGCAGCAGGGATAGTCCAGAATATTGCTGTGTTCTGGCAACTGGTCTTGGTCTGTGGGGATCCCACCTGAGACCTCAGATCCCTCTCTCAAATGAAAATAGATGATAGATAGATAGATAGATAGATAGATAGATAGATAGATAGAGTTGGGGGTTGGGTGGTGGCGTGGCACACTGGGTTAGGCACACATAATATGCAATGGGAAAAAAATACACACACACACACACACACATACACACACACACACATACATATTCCCCTCCCAAATTATTGCTGGGGCTCGGTGCCTGCACCAGGATTCCACTGCTTCTGGAGGCCTTTTTTTTTCTTCCCCCCTCTCAGTTTTGTTGCCCTTCTTTATATATATTAAAAAAAAAGAAAAGTCAGTCAATCAATCAAAAATAAATGCTTTTAAAAATTGTATTTATTCCATTTTATAAATAAAACTTAAGAAATTATGTATTTGTGAGAAAGGAGAAATCTACAGGGCCGGGGTGGGGGTAAATAGCATAATGGTTATAGAAAGAGACTCTCATGCCTGAGGTTTCAAAAGTCTCAGGTTCAATCACTGGACAACATATCCCCCCCAACCACCATCTGGTGACAGAGAGAGATTGAGAGAGAGAGAGAGAGAGAGAGAAATCTACACACAGAGACCAATCAGAGCACTACTCAGTTCTGGTTTGTGGCCTGTTGTGGAATGAATCTGGCTGGCACTTTGAGGCCTCAGGGGAAAAAGTGAAGGTCTTTTGTATAACCAAAGGTTATACAACTTCTTTTGTATAAACCAACCCCCCCTGCCCCCCCTTCCTTCTCCCCCCCATCAGGGTCTTGTTTTTTCCATAAAACAACAAGAGCTGAGACAGCATTGACAAGAATAACATTAACAACAACACCCTGCAGGTGGGAAGCCGGGGTTCGAACCGGGATCCTTATGCCGGTCCTTGTGCTTTGCGCCACCTGTGCTTAACCCACTGCGCTACAGCCCGACTCCCAGTTCCATCTCTTTTCATCCTCAGTGGTTCTCACTGTGGTTTCTTAGATTTCTTCCTATGAAATGAAAAGTTACATTGTGGCGGTCCAGAAGGTTGCGAGGTGGATAAATTACTGGACTTTCAACGACGAGGAGGTCCTGAGTTTGACCCCTGGCAGCACATGTACCAGAGTGATGTCTGGCTCTTTCTCTGTCTCCCGTCGTATCTTTCTGCTTCAGAAATAAGTACAATCTTAAATAAAATTAAATGAAAATAAAGTGACAAACCTTTGTGTCCTGAACCCTATCACCATGTAAATGGATAGTTTTAGTGATTCCTCCATCAGAGGGCATGTGTCACATGGTGAGGGGACTGAAGGCAAGAAGGGAGAGAGTGAGAAAATAAATAATTTAAAAAGGGATGGTATTGGTGGTGGTAGAGGAGGAGGAGGAGAAGGAAGGGGGGGGCCAGTCAATGAATTAAAGTGAGGCAGTCAATTAATTAATTCCTCAAAAATCATTTATTTTCCGAGCTCGGGGTAGGTGTATTTAGGAAACTATATACCCCTCCCAAAGGGGAGAGGGGTGAATTCTTAGAAAAGAAAGGAGAGGCCTAATCCCTCCACCTTTTCTGTGTGTGTATGCCTGTGTGTGGGGGGATGTCAATGTGTAAATGGCCTTTATACACACATGCACACACACACACACAGGAGCACACACGCACCAACATCTGTGGAGTTCCACCTATTTTCATCTTTGTTGCTGTCTCATACACTCTTAGATGTTCTCATTTTAAATGTAAAATGATGTTTTAGTCTGAACCTTTTCTGATCACATGCAAAGAAATGGCATTTTTCTGTGTTACTCACATCCATCTCTCTCTCTCTCCCTCCCTCCCACCCTTTCCCCCCCAAAGTATTTTATTAGAGATGGGACTTAGAACAAAAAAGTGTGTGTGTGTGTGTGTGTGTGTGTGTGAGAGAGAGAGAGAGAGAGAGAGGAGAGAGTTGTGTATATGCCTGTCTTCCACACTTTTCACCATTAACAAAGGAATAGGTTTATCACAGAGACTCTCATGCCTGAGTCTCCCAAGTACCAGGTTCGATTCTCCACCCCCCCAACATAAAGGAGAGTTGAACAGTGCTGGGGTGGGGGGCAAGAAGGAGGATAAACAAGGGCAACAAAAGGGGGAAAAATGGCCCCAGGGAGCAGTGGATTCATGGTGCAGGCAAGGAGCCCAGCAATAACCCTGGAGGGATAAGAAGGAGAAGGAGGAGAAGGAGAAGGAGAAGGAGAAGGAGAAGGAGAAGGAGGAGGAGAAAGATAAATAGATATAATTTATATATATTTCATTTCAATCATAGGAACAGAGGCACTGAAATAGGCAGATGGGAACACTGGTCTTTTATGGTTTGACAGTGGTTTGCTTTGCCTTGGGACATCTGGGGCCTCTAGCCAGAAAAGGCATGGTGGTATGCAGCAGGCTTACAGGAGACCTTCTCTCTCTCTCTCTCTCTCTCTCTCTCTCTCTCTCTCTCTCTTTCTCTGTTTCCTTCCTTCCTTCCTCCCTTCCTTCCTTCCTTCCTTCCTTCATGGGGGGTGTTAATTGTTTACAGTGGACAGAAAAATACAACAGTTTGTACATGCACAACATGTCTCATCTTTCCACATAACTCTTCAACCCCCTCTAGGTTCTCCTCTCCCATCATGTCCCAAAAGCTGAACACTCCCCCGCCCCCCCCACCCAGACCCCCACCCCAGAGTCTGTTACTTCCATGCCATAGATGACAGACTGACATCTTTCTCTCATTAGTATTTCAATGCTGGAAGCAAAGAGCTTGTTCATGGCTCTGCCTCCTCAGCCTCTGCCTGCTTCTGTAGCCTCGGGTTCCCCCTCCCCCGTGGAAGAAATTTCTTTTATTCATTTATTTTATTTTTCAT
The DNA here is from genome assembly GCF_950295315.1 of Erinaceus europaeus. Lineage (NCBI taxonomy): Eukaryota > Metazoa > Chordata > Mammalia > Eulipotyphla > Erinaceidae > Erinaceus > Erinaceus europaeus. The sequence goes on along the minus strand of NW_026647125.1, from coordinate 2,318,548 downwards.
GGGGAAATGACCACTGACCACAAGTTGGGGAGATGGAGAGCAGGTGGTGTGTCCTTTCTAGAAACAGATAGTGTTTTTGTAAGGAGAATGAATGAATGAATGGATGAATGAATGAACTGGATCTCACCAGTGTGGACCATCCTTTCAAAGGCTTCATTCAGATGCAGATAGTCCCAGCTTTGGGGCAGGATGGTCTTTTTTATCTTCCCTCAACACTCAACTGTTGTTGTTGTTGTTTCCAAGCTGCAGAGAGAGGGGGGGAGGGGGGAATGAAATGTGCTTTCTTTTTTCTTTTCTTTCTTTTTTTTGTTTTTTGGGTTCTTTTTGTTTGTTTGTTTTGTTGTTGTTTTCAAGTTGAGGTAGCTTGAACTGTTTTCCTGAGGCCAAAGTAGTCAAGCATGAAATTTAGTGGGGGGGGTGGGTGTCTGTAGAGGGAGGAGAAGGAAAAATTAGAAGAGAAAGCAAGCAAGCAAGCAAGCAAGCAAGCAAAGAAAGGGTGAGTGAAAGAGCATAATGTTTATGCAAACAGACTCAAGCACTGAGACTCCAAGGTCCCAGGTTCCAGCCCCCCACACCACCATAAGCCACAGCTGAGCAGTGCTGTTGGGAGAAAGAGAAGGAGAAGGAGAAGGAGAAGGAGAAGGAGAAGGAGAAGGAGAAGGACACACCCTGCTTTCTGTATTCTTTCCTCTTCTTTCACAAGTAGTGAAGCAGGGCTGCAGGTGTCTCTCTTTCTCTCCCCCACTCCCCCCACCCCTTCCCTCTCAATTTCTGGCTATCTCTATCTAAGACATAAAGATAATTTAGTGATCCGGGAGGTGGCATGATGGATAGAGCACTGAACTCTCAAGCATGAGGCCCCCGAGTTCAACCCCCCCCCCCCGGTAACATATGTACAGGGGTGATGTCTGGTTCTTTCTGTCTCCTCCTGTCATTCTAATAAATAAATAAATAAATAAATAAGTAAGTCAGTCGGGCATGAACACAGCAGGTCAAGCGTGCATGTGGCACAAAGGGCAAGGACCACAGGTGTGAGGATCCTGGTTCAAGCACCTGGCTCCCCACCTGCAGGGGAGTTAGTTGATTCACAAGCAAGCAGCTGTGAAGCAGGTCTGTCTGCAGATGTCTATCTTTCTCTCTGTCTTCCCCTCCTCTCTGCCCCATCCAACAAAGGCGACGAAAATAAACCAAAGACAACAAAAGGGAATAAATAAGTAAATAAATAAAATATTTTTAAAAGATAATTTGTTTATCTTGAGAGAGAGAGATGCACAGCCTTCTCTTCTCCCCTGACGCCCCACCCCCCCAACACACACAAACACACACACACAATCTGTTAAGCTCTCTCAGGCATGTAATAGACAATGAATATACTAAAATAGAATCAGACAGGAGAGAAAGGGACCCCAGTGATAGCAAGATTATGCAAAAGACATTCATGTATTGGACTCCTCTGAGGTTACAACTTCAGTCAGTCCCTGGTGCCTTCACAAAACCTGTAGGTGCAAGACAGGGAATCCTGTTCCTCAGTAGCTCTTGAGATGAACAACAGCAGAAATAAGGCTTTGTGACACACAACCCCCAGCTTTATTCATTCATACATTCATCAAGCAAGCAAGCAAGCAAGCAAGCAATGTGTGTTGTTCCACTCCCCCAGTTTTATTTTCTAAAGGAATGTGTGTGTGGTCTTGGACAGACATGATACATATTATATATAGACATTTCTTTTCTGCTCCATATATATATAAATACAGTGAATAAAAAATGGCAGGGGGGTGAGGGAAAGGAAATTGGGGGCGGTGGCTACCTACCAGGTACCCTTTCTCTGAGGAATCCCCAACACTCTGCTCACCACCACCCTTCACCCTTCACTTCACTCCACTCCACTCCACCCCAAACCACCCACTCATTTACAATGCAAATTTCTGGCCAGAAAGATACAAAGTATTGCCTAGAAGGGGTAGAGAGGATAATGGTTATGCTAAGAGACCCTCATTCTTGAGGCTCCACAACCATGGCCAGGAAGCCTCAGCAATTCAAGGAGCCAGAGTGCAACATCATTCAGACTTCCATTCCAACTCGCAAATTCTTCTGCCAGAGACTAAGTCTCAGGGGAGTGCTGGTTGACCCGCGGGCTCCACAAGGCGGCAGTCCAGGATACAGCTGGGTGGCGGGGTGGTGGGGTCCTGGGATCCTGAAATGCCATGGTGGACTTCATCCAGCGATTAAGTCCCAAGGGAGTTCTGGTCGACCTGCCGGCTCCACAATAAAGGCAGTCTGAGATTCAGGATCCGGGGTCCAGGGGTGCCAAGGCGGACTTCATCCAGATGCCCGGTCGACTCAAGAGCCACTCCGCCAGCGACCAAGTCCCAAGGGACTGCTGGTAGACCCTCCGGCTCCACCACGAAGGCGGTCCGGGGTCCGGGGTCTGGGGGTGCCAAGGCGGACTTCATCCAGAAGTCAGTAAAATAAGTATATAAGTAAAATACTAATGATTGAAGACAGAGTGTGTGAGAGCATGTGAGAGTTAGAGACAGAGAAGGTGAGAAGAGAAATAGATGAGTTGGAAAGACACCAGAATTCAAAAACCTCCTACACTGTGTTCATTGATGACAAGTTCAAAGCTGGCTTGTAGAGATTGTAAGGCAGCAGCTCTCATGCCCACAGACCCCAGACAGCCCCAGCCTTCACCATAGGCTATACTACCAGACCTGACAGTAATGTGTGTGTGTGTGTGTCTGTCTGTCTGTGTCTGTGTGTGCTCAGAGCTCACCTATAGTAGTCTCAGAGCATAGGTGGGAAGGTAGCCAGCCTCACCTGCAACTTATGTCCAGAGAACCTAGCTGGTCAAGGCAAGCCAGCTAGCCCAGATTCTGGCTAAGCAAGAAGGCACATGCAAAGGGACTCTCATGTCTCCCTCGCCTGAGTTCCCGATTCAATCTCATGCCTCACTATCATCCAAAAACTGTCAATGGGGTAAGCTGGGGCACCCCTCAGAATTCAGGGGCAGGAGCCTGTCCAGTCAGGTTTGGCTGCCTACTCAGCCTCCAGACTCTCAATCCACTGCTCAGGGCAGCAGATTACAAGCCCAGAATGAACCCAGAAATAGCTGTGTTTCAACATAGATGGGAACTGTGTTTGACCAAACAATAGTGGATGAACCCGGCCCCTTACACCTACCCTTTGGGTCCGGCTAAGGCAATTGCTCCTGTGGCCTCACAATCCCTGATCATGGTGTCCTGGTGTCCACACATCAAACTCAGGGAGATTCCCAGATGTAGGCATGCATGAGTGTCCCATACAAAGTCGCTTTGCTTGCAGGAAGCACAAACTCCCAGGGCCCTTGCTATGGAGAGACAAAAGGAAGATGGATGCCTCCATTGGCTGAATTAGGAGCTTCCAGTGGAGATCACAGCCCCGCCCCTCACCTGAGGGCCTGGCTGCTGCTAATAAAGGCAATTGGAAACACCTGTTACCACTTGGGGCCTCAGGACATACTCAGGAATCTCTCCAGGAGCTAGCAGGCTGGCAGACCTCCTGATCCCGGGATAGCTGTGCTCCTAGTTGGGAGGGCCTTTGGGAAAGAGGTGAGAATATTCCCTAGATACAAGAATGAACTTCAGGTTTCAAAAGGATTTGAAACCCCAGGAGGCACTTGGAAAAGACATTTCACAGCCATCAAGACACCCTATTTCTGAACCCTGGAAGCTTCTGTTTTGCATGGAAAATCTGGACACTGGTGTGGCCATCAGTACCACAGATCCTTTACATTTGGCCCAATAGAGGGAAAGCACAATGTGTGTGCCAGGGTGGTAGAGTTTCACTTCTCTTGACCTTGGCTCTCATGGAATAAGGAAAAGGATGTCGTGCAGGAAATTGAGGAGGGCTGCATTTAGGCTGAATGTCAGCCACAGGACCCTGGAGAATGGGAGTCAAGCACAGAGGGCCTGGACAGCTGCAGCTGGAGTTGGACATATGCCTATTACCTGCAGCAGGAACGCTGTCTCCTAAGTTCTCCTCTGTACTAAGCCATATGCACGAGACTAAGTAATCCAAAGGGCAAAGAATGGAAAATTTCAACACCAGGAAGACCGAGTTCACGATGCATGCACTGACTTCCATGATGAGTCCAGGGAAGAAGGCACATAGAGACAGTCAGAGAGACAGAATGACAGTGACTGAAAAGGACAAATTCTGGCCCTGTGTTGATCAGTGCCAGAGCACTGAAGACAAACCCTCCATTACCATGCATGCTTCTTTCAAGTGGCATTGTGATTTTATGTTTGTGAGGAAAGGTTACACTTAGAACATCTAGGTCTTAGCCCACTCTGAGAAGCAACACTTGGCCTTCAGCCCACTCTCCAAAACTACCCTCGCCTCACCAATTTGGAAGTAGTCTTAGTGATGCTCCTTCCAAGATGCAGGCTGGAGTATTGCATATCCCTGGCCCAGCCTCAGACTGTCCTGTGTGCAGGGAACTGCACTATGTCTATTTCTTCATTGATTTACAGTTTTGGGATAGGACTTGGTGGACCACAAGAGCAAGAGGGAAGTAGATGATTTGGCAACTGTAGTTTGTGCTGAGAGAGATGTTTAGAGTGATAAGAGGTATACGAATGACTCTGTGAGATGTCTCTCATGACTGTGGCTCAGAAGGGCCAGGTGTATCCACATTACTACCCTAATCCAGAGCTGTGCAGGTCTCTAGCTAAAAAATATTTTCAGACCTCTACATGCTATATATATATATATATATATATATATATATATATATATATATATATATATATAGATGTTGTGGCGGTCTGGTGTCGGGCTGCACCACAGAGAAGAGAGCGGACATCCAGAGCAAAGGGTTACACAAATCTTTATTATAGGGGGTGGGGAGTTTTGGTTCAGACCACGTGGATCCAGCCGGCAATGGCCGACCATGGGGGGAGAGCAGGGAGCGAGACCTCAGAGAGGGAGAGCCGAGAGCCCAGAGAGAGAGAGGGGAGGGGTGAGGGGGCTTTTTATTGGGCGACAACCAGGGGTGACGTGTAGGGCCAGGATTGGTTGAAAGGGGGCACTCTAGGATTTAGTGGGGCATAGAAAAACCTGGGGGCGGAGACTGCATCAGAATAACTCCTTTGCAACATCTCCTCCTATCCCTTTATATCTAAATGGACACAGTAAATAAAAATGGAATGGAGCAGGCTTAAATGTTTTAGAAGAATGCCATGCTCAGGTGGGAAGATGTAGGACTTTCTGTGGAGGAGGGAAGGCTTAAATGGCTGCCAACCTTGTGAGATTTATGCGTCCTCCTGTGCTCAACCCCTATTTAGAGAGAGAGACTTTCCTGGAGAGACTCATCTCATAGGTTTAAGCGTAGCCTGCTCAACCATCTCTTCACAATATCTCTACATCTTTTCTATCTTTCTATCTAGTAATTGCATAAGATGTACAAAGTCTATAAAAGACTATCATGGGGCAGAAACCTTTTGGGCATAAGCCTAAATGATATAACAAAATTGGAAGGTACAAGTAGGGGAGAAGTAAAAGCCAGTGTGGTGTGAAGGGAAGGATTGGTGTGTAAAGGAACATTCCCTGTTTGGGTGGGGAAAGGGGCAAGGGTACATAATAAGGGGGAGGCGGGAGGCATTACCCACCAAACAGAGGGGCTATTTGGCATTGTATAGTCCTCAAGGCAACAGTCTGTAAAGTCTATGAATTACTCAGGATCAGTCTATGAAAAACCAGCAGCGTGAAGGGAAATAAGCTGCTTCAAAATTGTGTAAAATGTATATAGGTGCCAGGAGCCATTTCTCTGCTTTGATAGATGATTAGCTTTGAAACAATGGAAGCCCTCGAGACAAGTTCCATTTCCCCCTGGGCAAGCCATTTTCCCCTCAGGTAGACCATTTATCAGAAACAGTGACACAACACATAGTTGTGGTAGCAAACATGATTTCATCCATTGTATGTTGCAAGGAACATTCCACCTTTGAAGATTGCTCCCCCTCCTCCTCCTCCAGCACTTCCCCCTCCTTCCCCAAAGCCTTATAATGCCTGTGTTCACAATAAAATTTAGAGCTTGATCAGAAACTTGACTTGCTCTCGTTCTTCGCGTCTCTTGTCCCTATCATTTCAGGTCTCATTGGGTTGCTAGCCCCTGCTCACCGCCCTGCTGGCCGGGGCATTCTGGCGCCCGAGCGTGGGGCAAAGAAGCCTTCTGAACCTAGAAACTCCGCTGATCGAGGGGGTAGGCCTACCCGAATTCACAGAGTCACCGCGGCCCGAGGGGGGTAACGCAAAGACTCGCAGAGATCGCCACGGAAATACCCACCCGTGAGTCGCATCTGGGGAAGAGTGTCACAGCGGCTGAGGTAAGCAAAACCATGGGACATGAATTTAGCAAACAAGATTTATTCATTAAAGGACTCAAGGAGTCACTCAAGACACGAGGAACTAGGGTTAAAAAGAAATAATTAAAGAAGTTTTTAGATTATATTAAAAATATTTGCCCCTGGTTCCCCCAGGAAGGCACTATAAATGAGAAACGTTGGAGAATTGTTGATTGTCTTAATGATCACTTGATCACTATCAGTCTTTTGGTCCTGAACGTGTACCTGTTTCTGCCTTTTGTTACTGGAATTTAATTAATGATATCTTAAAAATCTATAATAATCACCCTGATATTAAAAACCTTATTACAGAGGGTGAAAAAGTCCTCCGGCTACTTTCTAGTCCGCCGTCCAGGACAAAGTCCCCATCCCCATGCCCTTCTGTGATTATTGATCTTGATCCCCCAGTACCCAGTCAAAATAAAAGCCTCCCAGCACCCGATGAAAGTAAAAGCCCTGTTCCCATCCCTACAGGTTCCACCTCACTGACTAAAGTTCCCTTCATTGACCCTCCTATTGCTAATTCACATGAGAATGAAACCCAACATTCTTTCCCCCCCGCCTCTATCCAGTTTTACAAAACCTCCCACAAAACCCTCCCTCTCCTGAAGCACTTCCCGCAGAGAATGAGGCTTTGCTAGAAAAAGAGGCTGCCAGATACTACAATCCCGATTGGTGTCCTCCTCCCTTTAATTCCCCTCCCTATATCCATGCTCCCACTCTCCAGCCTGACCCTCTCCTTGATAACCCCTCCGTCAGGATGGCATGCTCAGGAGCCCTTACAGGAATTTCCACCCTCCGCAAGGTCCTTGCTGACCGGAGAGAGCAGCTTCAATTAATGAAAGAAATAGCTGCAGTTACAGAAGAGCTTACATTTTTAGCCTCACCAAAAAGCCCAATCCCTAAAGCTAAGACTAAACCATCCAAATCAAACCCGGTTTTGGCTTTCCCTGTTACTCGGAGCCAGGCTCAAACTGGTTAACCCTAACCCCTAGGCTCTTCCTTGTCCAGACTGCCTCCCTACACCACCGCCCCTCCGTTTTGTGCTCCGGTCCTTGACTTGGCCAATAATACTGATTAGACCACTTTCTTTAAAACTGTAAAATGTACCTTAGCCCAGAAAAAGAATTTCAAAAATTTTTCTCTGCGCAGTGGCTGTAAACTAAGCCCGCCTGTTCCGCCCTCGCAGCCAATCATGGCACAGAGCCCCTGCTCCACAGATTGGCAAATTCAGTCAGTCAATCATTCCCCTAAGCCACAAAGGCCCCTCCTTGGGGGGGGGGTAGTGAGTCTGTGAGTTAGGAATCCAAAAACCAAAAGCGGTTTTTCAAAGGGAAAATTTTCCTTTCACCAAGAATGTATGTTTTAAGTCTGTGCTAACCTTGTTTTCATTAATGTGTGTCAACCCCTAAGTAAAGTTTGTTTTAAGTTTTAAATAAGATTTAGTTAAGCTAAATGTGGTTTTAAAGATCCAGACTCATAGAGTTGGCACACCTTTACCAGAGTAAAATATAGGACAGTTTCGTCCTTCTGATAGCTAATATCAGCATCAATTCATTAGTTAAAAAGATTTTCTGAGATATCTATGCATGGTAAAATGCCTCTGTAGTCTCTCTCACTCTTGTGAAAATTGTAGATATTACCAGCACCTCAATATCAACTGCCACTGTTTGTTAATTTAATTCCATCCTTAAACTGACTTTCTAATAACCCAGTCAGTGTAGAGCAGTGGCCTTGCCAAGAAATAAAGGGTTAAACGTGCTATTCCTGGCCTGATAAATTTTTATTCAACGGATGTGATTCAACAAAATTATTTAGTGTAAAATGGTCATCTGAAATAAATGTTAACAGTAAAAAATTTATTTTAACATTTCAGCTTTAAGGTTTATCTTAGCTTTTTAAGTTACCTATCTAAATCAAAGTGAAAGATCAATTAAGTTGTGTACCCACCCTTGTTCATAGCTGCCCTAAGGGTGTGATAGCTTTGTGATAAACAAAGATCCTAACAAACAAAGTTTAACATTTTACTTAAAATCGTTTAAGTGATTTAAAAAAAAAAAAGCTTTTAAAATACTTTCTCAACTAAACAGGCAAAACTGGCTTGGGTTAGTAAAAGATAACACAATGGTTATGTTAATTATTTACATGCCAGAGGCTCTTGAGCTGGTTTTCCTCTTTATATCTTTCTGCTTTTAAAAATTATCTGGTTTGTTTTAAGACACTGCCAGAGGTTTATTCTTGATAAATTAAGGTAATACATTGTGTTTTTGGTCTGATAGAAGATTTGTTTTGGCAAATCCTGATTTAACAAAATTAATATTTTGAATATTTAAACTATGAGGTTTTATTTTAGCCTTTTAAGTTGCCATATTAGAGTTCTAAAGAACAAAATCTATTAAGAGTTTTATATCTATGCTTACTCATGATAGCCTTGTGATGAGTAAAGATCTTAGTAAACTAAAGGTATAATAGTGTGCTTAAACTGTCTAATCAGTTTAAAATAATGCTAAAAAATGGTAAATATTTTATCATGTCAACACATTAGGTATTGACTTTCTATAACATATTGGTATATTCTAATAAAGAGCCTTCTAAAATCACAGAAAAAACCTCAAGTCAATTCTAACCATTAGATCATCAATTAACTTGGTACAAGTTCTCTCCCTAAGTAAATAATTATAGGTACATCTGCACATGAAGAACTGACTGCTCATATGGTAAGATTTAAAACTAAACATTTTTAATTTTTATTTATGGGTGAGTGATGACTCCTAAAGTCACTCATCCTAAAATTTTTTATCATTTTTTTTACAAGCCTCTTAAAATTATAACGCTTGACCTGCCATAGTGAGAGCACTTTACTGGCTCCTACATTGTTTAATTAAGATCTTGCTATTCAGACTTTTAAGATTCATCTCCATTGATAAAAGCCAGTGCTCTCTGACAGATTGATGTAATTCACCTGCCCATGTTTAGTAAACAAAAAAAAACTTTTTCTCTCAGTTGATATTTTTTCTAAATTTATGTGGGCTACAGCTCAAACAAGAAAAACTAAAACCCTTAAGCTTAATTAATAATAAAAAAAAGGAAGGGCAATGCACCCTCCAGTATTCAGTTGGCTAAAGTGTCAATGAAGTAACATACTAAATCTTTTTAATATTTACAAAAATACAAATTGTCCGTTTATTATATCTCATTGACAAAGCCACCCACTTTTCCAGTCATAGAGACATATTCTTTTTTCTCTTTTTTCAACACTGGATGGCCATGTTTGTTTTCCTTTTATTATGGTGGATGACATTGCTCTTGCAAAATCCACAGAGTCCCTGTTGGCAAGTCCTTACCACAAAGGACGCCATGGCAGTATATACTCCAGCTAACCTCACCAGCTTATCCAAGTCTTCTCTTTCTGCTGACCTACCACTGCTGACTTCATCTTTGCATGCTTATTGACTGCTCACTTTTCTCAAAATATTCCTTAATGTTCAAGGAACCTCACCTTGACTTCTAATGTGTATGCACCTCCTCTGTGTTTTGATAAACACCATCCTATATTTTCATGTCAATTCTTCTCTACCTGGTCCTTGCCTCCTAGTTTTGCTTGTTCCACAGCTGACCAGAAGAAGAAAATTTCATCAGTTGGCGCTGACCAGAAGACCAGATGTGCTGTGTTTCTTCCCCTGGACATCACAACCACTGACTGCTTCCCTTAGACTTGCTGGTGGCATGCTAGGACACTCTATATATTCCTCCCATGAATTTTCTGACAAATTACAACAGGTTATAGACTCCACCACAAATAGTCTTGAGTCACTACAGAGCCCCTTATGAGACCCTTATTAGTCTTTTGTTAATGGTTACCTTAGGACCCTTTATTTTTAATAAGATTACTGATTTTATAAAACGGCAGATTGACTCCTTGGCATTAAAACCTTTGCAAATCCATTATCACAGACTTGATTTGGCTGATAGAGGCCTGGCTGAACCTGAGGATGACTGACCTCCCTTTCGGATGGCATAAAACTCAGAATTATGCACGGAAACATCCAACCTTGGCAGGGAAAGGACACCAGTAAGGGGTGCAAGGCAAAGCACTGCAGGGGGAGGACCCTATTGTCCGCCTCTGAGTCCCCCGTGAAGCAAACCTGATTTGCATGGAGGTTGGTGTCAGCAACAAAAAATCATTTCTCTGGAAACTGTGGCTCTGCCTCCCCTCCCCAAAAAGACACCGAGAGCCTTATAAGATGCGGGAAGGTGGGTTTCTGCACCCACCCCGCGGGAGGAATCGGGTCAATACTTCCCCCCTCTGGTTATACCTGCTGTTCAGGTCCCTTCTCCTCACCTCAACTAACTGCCTCAAGTTAAATTATAACGAAGGGATGAGATGCCAGGAGCCATTTCTCTGCTTTGATAGATGATTAGCTTTGAAACAATGGAAGCCCTCGAGACAAGTTCCATTTCCCCCTGGGCAAGCCATTTTCCCCTCAGGTAGACCATTTATCAGAAACAGTGACACAACACATAGTTGTGGTAGCAAACATGATTTCATCCATTGTATGTTGCAAGGAACATTCCCCCTTTGAAGATTGCTCCCCCTCCTCCTCCTCCAGCACTTCCCCCTCCTTCCCCAAAGCCTTATAATGCCTGTGTTCACAATAAAATTTAGAGCTTGATCAGAAACTTGACTTGCCCTCATTCTTCGCGTCTCTTGTCCCTATCATTTCAGGTCTCATTGGGTTGCTAGCCCCTGCTCACCGCCCTGCTGGCCTGGGCATATAGGGTATGTCAGAAAGTCCGATACAAGTCTCAGTCCGAAGTAGATGGCTAAGGGAAGAATTGGCAGGGGATGCAATGCTGCATGAGGGAGGTCAGCTGCTGGAATGTTGCTCTTTTGTAGATAGCTAGCTGGAACTGCCAACACGTAACAAGCAGGTCAGAAGCAGGAACGGTAACCAGACATGAAGAAAGTTCTGTCCTTGGAGTTCGTGTATCAGGTTCTTCAGATCACGTTGAGTGACATCTAGGGTTTCGGGGGGTGTGCCACAGTAGTCGTGCCATCTAGTGAGTGATGTCAGGGTGTGCAGGGGTTCAGATGGTTTTTCCGGGATTCCTGTGAAAGAAACACAAACAATCTGCTTCTCATGGTTAATTTGAACTTGGAACAAGTTATAGGTTTGTTATAGTTGATACCTCGATGATTATAATTGGTTTAGAATCTCTTTATGATTTTATTTAAAGGTCATCTAATGTGACCTCCTGTAGCAGCCTCTACCGCAGGATCTTGAGACCAATTTTAGCTAAAATATGTATTTTAAACAGACTCAAATTGCTTAGAGAGTTAACGCATATTCGTGACAATGATTTTAACGTTTACAGTGCCAGATTGATGCCAGATCTGTTGTGGATTAATTTCCACAAGATAGTTTACAGGGCACCTTTGGGGGCCCTTCAAAGGTGTTCTGTATATAAAATTTATATAGTTTAGTTTTGGGAATGAATAGTCACGTTGAACATTTAGACTTTTACCTAAATAGTAAGTTACCTTAACAATTAATTTTTACCTTGTCTGGTAAAAGTGTAGCTGTAGGGTTACACTTTTGACCGTTAAGTTAGTGTTACCAAACTTTAGACATACCCATAAACATTTAGTTATAACAAACTGGAGGAAAAAGAACTTTTGTTATGGCGCCCACTTGGACCTGACCTGCGCATCTCTCAGATAAGTAAAGACAATTTGGCTACCTATGCACTATGGCCTTCTCTTCTGCTTGTGAAGAGATCTCCAAAGGCCTCTGCTCTTTCTTCATGAGACTGTTTTGTTGTTTCTGGAACATTTATCTCTGGACCACTCTGTGGTTTCCACTCACTCGGGTGAACTCAGAACAGCAAGCAGGAAGAGCCAGCGGGAGGGAGGCGAGGCGCGGAACTGCTGTTTCCACCTGGTTAAACAGCCAGCCAGCCGGCTGCGCCCAGACAACCCCGCGCACCGCGCCCGCAGCCCCGCATCCCGCAGAAGGCCGAAGCCAGCACACAAGAGCCACTGGAGCCCGAAGCCAACACGCAAAAGCCCGAGGCCAGCCCACAGGAGCCGGCTCTCCACCACGTGGAACAGGGCACTGGACGCCTGATCCCTCCACACTGCTCGGACACTGCGAACAGGGCAGCAGACATGGCAGGGCCATGGGGCAGGGCCGAAGCGGCCCATCATGGCCGCCACCCCTGGGAACCTAGGCCCACGCCTTCTGCAAAGCTGGCCTGCCTGCCCTCTTTCTATGAATTCTGGAACCATCCCGGGCCTCCTGGACCCCCAGGCTCCCTGCCGAAACTGGGCACACGAGATCTCCAGCCGCAGGACCGGTTTGAAGACAGACAAGCTGGAGTACGCAGAGATTTGTTCAGAGATCACAACCTGCAATTCCTAAAAGTGAAGCTGCGCGGGAAGCCACCTCCGAATGGTGACCCCCCCAATCACTAAGACAGTACAGATTTAAATTTGTGTTTAAAATGACATGTCTTAGTAACAAAGGTTTCTCTCCTTGTGTATTAATGACCATGTTTATGTGTATGTTTAAAGTTTGGTAAACAGTAGCTTTAAGGCTAAATTCTTACTAGTCAAAGTTAAATGCAAAAGGTTTTCAATGTAATTCTCATAAAGATAAAATTAACTTACATTTAAAGTCTAAGGTAAAAATTAGTTAACAATCAATATATTTTAACTAAGTTAGTCTAAACAAAAGGTTAAATAGACTTGTTGATATGGAAAACTCTCCATTACTTTCTCTATTAGAAATGGTAGATCGCACAATGGCTATGCTAATTATTCTCATGCCTGAGGTTTCCTCTCCGGCCCACACCTAGGGTGTGTCTCCATCTTGAATGGGTGTAACAAAAGGTTAAAAGACGTTGTTGATATGTAAAAGTCTCAAATTCCTTCTCTATTGGAAACATTGGATTGTGCAGTAGATATGCTAATAACAAGTTTTGTTTCATAGTAAGTAAGTTGCAGCGAGCTGCCTGTGGGACTCTAGGCCATTCCCCACCCCCATGAAAATGCCCGTCAAAGAAAGTACGCCCCCCAGAGGCAAGAAATGTTTTTTTAAGCTGATAAAGTTTAGTTTGTGCCAGTTTCTTTTTTTAAAAATGCCTGTACGATATAGGTTTCTGTTCACCCCACACCCTTGATACTGTAGCCATTTAGTTAAAACGAAAAGGGGGAATTGTCGTATGCTTTACATTGGTTTGTTCTAGCCCTCCCCCACCAAGAGAATTGGATCAGTCCTGTTAATTTCGCGGGCCTGCTTGGTCCCGCCCCAAGGAACCCTGAGAGAGGGTTCCTGAGTGAGAGTTCCAGAGTTCCAGAGTTGGAGGGTTCCTGAGTTCGAGAGTAAAAGAAAGAGTGCTTGCGTCGCTGCAAAGAGACAGAAGAGTTCTGTTTGGTGATTAGTTTGTCTTAGTTTATGAATCGTTGTTCCTGAATAAAGAAATACAGCTTCCCTGCCCAGCCGTTGTCTCCGCGTCTCTGTTACCCGCCCGTGAAGCTAGCCGGCCGGCAAGAGCCTTCCGAATTTTAACAACAATATATATACATATATATATATATATATATATATATATAGAGAGAGAGAGAGAGAGAGAGAGAGAGAGGGAGAGAAACACTGATGTAGTCATTTTCTACAATGGATTAGATATGACATTCAAACAATTGATTGCTAAAACCTGGAGAGAAGCTGTGCATCAGGGAAAGAATTGCCCAAAGGAGTAAAATCTCCAAATCATTAGCTATATGCAGCTCCAAGGAGACCGAGCGAAAAAGGCTTGAGAAGGAACTCATCAAGGAGACTCTCCACATGGACAGGCACCACAAGTTTCCTAGTCAGGCAACACACACAGGGTAGCTGCTAGTTCCCAGTAAAAGCCTCAGGGCAAAAACCTCTCCCTCTTCAGTGTCTTTAGATCTGAAAAGAAGAAAAGTGACCAAGGGCCAAGGAGGGCTACAATGGTGTCAATATTGAGCTGTAAATCAGAATGTGCCATGTGTTTTGCACAAAATCACCTGTGCCACAGTAATTCTGTTGTACTTTCCCTCTCTTCCTCTCTCACACACTCACACACACACAAACACACACAAACACACACTGTCACAGTCACAGACACATCCATCTAGGCACTGCAATGATATATATATATATAATGACTGATATATATATATATATATATATATATATATATATATATATATATATGTATGTGTTTCTTTATTAAAAACTATGAGGTATACTGGCATGGCTATGAGGAGACAGAGTATGGCTTATGCCAGAGAGACTTACAAAGCTTAGGCTCCAGAAACCTAGGTGAAATCGCCAACAAAACAAGCCAGAGCTCAGCAGTGCCCTGGTGACTCACTTTGTATATCTGGGCCTGTCAGTAAAATAATATATAAGTAAAATATTAATGAGTGCAGACTGAGTGAGGTAGAGCCTGTGAGAGTCAGAGACAGAAAAGGCAAGAAGAGAAAAATAAGAGTTGGAAAGAGACCAAAAGTCAAAAACCTCCCGCACAATATTCATGCATGACAGTTTCAATCCTGGGTTGTAGAGATTGTAAGGCAGCTGTCTCATGTCCACAGACCCCAGACAACCCCAGCCTTCACCATATGTGTGTAGTATTTACCACAGGAAATGTATTGTGAGTGTAAACTTCCCTTCAATTATAAGAGAAAAAACTATCAAGCAGAAGAAATGACCTCTCATGGAATATGGGACTAAATAAATTAATAAATATGCAAATAAATGGGGATGATTGAGGAGGATTTGAAAAAATAATAATAAATAAAGCACAAGAAGACCTGATTACAGCAGAAACATAGAAACCATCTGCTGGGAAACAGATGGCTGCTTCAAAAATTCTGAGACACTTCAGAGTCGAGGGAAATTAAGATTTCAGGAGAATGAAAAGAAACACATATGTATTGAAGCTTACACTAGAGAAAGGAGGCAAGTTCTGTACTATGATAATTTCAATAAGGATGCTGATAGAAATGCTATTAGAAATGCTACTGGAAGGTTCTATTATTTATAATTGTATTGAATCCTGCTCCAGCTATGTGGCCAATTATTCATGAAAAAGAAGCTGTTATAAATGTGTTAATTCGGATTAAGACCAATTACATAGTTTGGCAACTCCAAAAATGACAGATATATATATATATATATATATATATGTATGTATATATGTATATTTATATGTGTATATGGATGTATATCTTTATTATAAAGTCTGAGAGATACTGCCATGGATATGAAGAGACAGAATATAGCTTGAGTTAAAGAGACTTACAAAGCTGAGGCTCAAGTAGCCTAGGTGAAAACACCAACAAAAAAACCAGAGCTCAGCAGTGCTCTGGCAACTCTCTCTTTATATCTGGGACTGTCAATAAAATAAGGATATAAGTAAAATATTACTGAGTGCAGACAGAGTGAGTGAGAGCCTGTGAGAGTCAGAGACAGAGAAGGCAAGAAGAGAAATAGAAGAGTTGAAAGACCAGAATTCAAAAACCTCCTACACTGTGTTCACTAATGACAGGTTCAAACCTGACTTGTAGAGATTGTAAGGTAGCAGCTCTCATGCCCACAGACCCCAGACAACCCCAGCCTTCACCATATGCTGTACTACCAGACCTGACACTAATGTGTGTGTGTGTGTGTGTGTGTCTGTCTGTCTGTGTGTGTCTGTGTGTGCTCAGAGCTCACTTGTAGTAGTCTCAGAGCATGGGTGTCAAGGTAGCCAGCCTCACCTGCAACTTATGTACAGAGAACCTAGCTGGTCAGGGCAAGCCAGCTAGCCCAGATTCTGGCTAAGCAAGAATGCCAGAGAACTATGTGGAAGCCCAGGACCCCATTTTGAGCCCCTGGTCACCACTTACCCAGCTAGGGAAAAGCTGGGCTAGTGGCAAATCAGAGCTGCAGCTGTCTCTCTGTCTCTCTTCCTGCTTGGGCCCTGCTCTCTCAATTTATGACTGTTTCCTTCTCCTCAATAAGAAAGTTACAAATGATGTACAGAAATACAAGGAAATTGGGAAAAATCACCCCCGTAGCCACTATTACATGTAAATGTTGACTGTAAACCATTCATCCCCCAAGAAAGAACAGAATAAATATTTGTGAGGTTAAAAACACTGTAGGTTAAATAGGGAACATTTATTAGAGCCATGCAATACTAATCCATTGTGCATTGGATGTCACTGTCAAAAACAGTGCAGTAGTAGTTGTAGTAGTGTGTAGTCTCTGCAAAAGGAAATGTATTGTGTGTCCAAAGTTCCCTTCAATTATAAGAGAAAATCTATCAGGCAGAAGAAATGACCCCTCATGTGATATTGGAATAAATATATAAATAAATATGAAAATATATGGGGATGATCTAGGAGGATTTGAAAAAAATAAAAAATAAAAACAAAGACCACAGGAAGACCTGATTAGAGCAGAAATATAGAAAACGTCTGCCGAGAAACAGAGGGCTGCTTCAAAAATTCCCTGACAATTCAGGGTCCAGGCAAATTAAGAATTCCTGTGAATAAAAAGAAACACATACATATTGAAACTTACACTAGAAATTGGAGGCAAGTTCTGTGCTATGATAATTACAATATGGATACTGTTAGAAAGGTTATTGGAAATGCTCCTGGAAGGTTTATAATTTATAATTGTATTGAAACCTGCTCCAACTATGTGACCAATTATTTATGAATAAAGAGGCTGTTATAAATGTGGTAATTCTGCATTAAGATCAAATAAAAAGGTCAACAATTCTAAAAATGACTGATATATATATATATATATATATATATATGTATGTACATATATGTATGTGTTTCTTTATTATAAACTATGAGGTAAACTGGCATGTCTATGAGGAGACAGAGTATGGCTTGTGCCAGAGAGACTTACAAAGCTGAGGCTCCAGAAACCTAGGTGAAATCGCCAACAAAACAAGCCAGAGCTCAGCAGTGCTCTGGTGACTCTCTTTGTATATCTGGGTCTGTCAGTAAAATAATATATAAGTAAAATATTAACGAGTGCAGACATAGTGAGTGAGAGCCTGTGAGAGTCAGAGACAGAGAAGGCAAGAAGAGAAATAGAAGAGTGGGAAAAAGACCAGAAGTCAAAAACCTCCCACACTGTGTTCATACATGACAGGTTCAAACCTGGGTTGTAGAGATTGTAAGGCAGCAGTCTCATGTCCACAGACCCCAGACAGCCCCAGCCTTCACCATATGTGTGTGCTATTTATGACAGGAAATGTATTGTGAGTGTAAACTTCCCTTCAATTATAAGAGAAATATCTATCAAGCAGAAGAAATGACCCCTCATGTTATATAGGACTAAATAAATAAATAAATATGCAAATAAATGGGGATGATCTAGGAGGAATTGAAAAAAATGAAAAATATAAACAAAAAGCACAAGAAGACCTGATTACAGCAGAAACATAGAAACCATCTGCTGAGAAACAGATGGCTGCTTCAAAAATTCCGAGACACTTCAGAGTCCAGGGAAATTAAGATTTCAGGAGAATGAAAAGAAACTCATATGTCTTGAAGCTTACACTAGAGAAAGGAGGCAAGTTCTGTACTATGATAATTACAATAAGGATGCTGATACAAATGCTATTAGAAATGCTACTGGAAGGTTCTATTATTTATAACTGTATTGAATCCTGCTCCAGCTATGTGGCCAATTATTAGTGAAAAAGGAAGCTGTTATAAATGTGTTAATTCTGATTAAGATCAATTACATAGGTTGACAATTCCAAAAATGACAGATATATATATATATATATATATATATATATATATGTATATTTATATATGTATAAGGATGTATATCTTTATTATAAAGTCTGAGAGATACTGTCATGGATATGAGGAGACAGAATATGGCTTGTGTCAGAGAGACTTACAAAGCTGAGGCTCAAGTAGCCTAGGTGAAAAAACCAACAAAAAAGCCAGAGCTCAGCAGTGCTCTGGCAACTGACTTTGTATATCTGGGCCTGTCAATAAAATAAGGATATAAGTAAAATATGACTGAGTGCAGACAGAGTGAGTGAGAGCCTGTGAGAGTCAGAGACAGAGAAGGCGAGAAGAGAAATAGAAGAGTTGGAAATAGACCAGAAGTCAAACCCCCCTAGATTTTGTTCATTCATGAAAGGTTCAAACCTGGGTTGTAGAGATTGTAAGACAGCAGCTCTAATGCCTACAAACCCCAGAGAACTCAGGCCTTCTCCGTATGTGTGTACTATTTGCGCCAGGAAATGTATTATGCTTCAAAAGTTCCCTTCAATTATATGAGAAAATCTATCAAGCAGAAGAAATGACCCCATATGTGATACCTGACTAAATAAATAAAAATGCAAATAAATGGGGATGATCGAGGAGGACTTGAAAAAATAAAAAAAATAAATAAAAACAAAAACCACAAGAAGACCTGATTACAGCAGAAACATAGAAATCATCTGCTGAGAAACAGAGGGCTGCTTCAAAAATTCCCTAACACATCAGGGTCCAGGGAAATTAAGATTTCCGGAGAAAGAAAACAAACACATATGTATTGAAGCTAACACTAGAAAAAGAAGGGAAGGTCTGGGCTATGATAATTACAATAAGGATGCTGATAGAAACACGATTAGAAATGCTACTGGAAGGTTCTATTATTTATATTTGTATTGAATGCTGCTCCAACTATATGGCCATTATTTCTGAAAAACTAGGCTGTTATAAATGTGGTAATTCTGAATTAAGGTCAAATACATAGTTCGACAATTCTAAAAATAACAGATATATAAATATATATGTATATATATGTATGTATATCTTTATTATAAATTCTGAGTGATACTGGCAAGGAAATGAGGAGACAGAATATGGACACACACACACACACACACACACACACACATAAACACAGACATACACACATATACTCTCACAGTCACACACTCACACATCCACAGAGGCATAGGCACAAACGGAGTTATACACATGCACACTGGATAGCATCTGCCAGGCAGGGCCCTGGGCTGAACCCTGCTTCTCACTTCCTGGAAGCACGCCCAGCCTTTTAAGGACAGCTCTGAGCTCTCAAAGTCAGGCTTACTTCAAATGGCCCGCTCACAGGGCACCAGCCATACTCTGATAGGCCAGAGTCCTAGGCCAAGTCCAGAACCCCTGCCAGCAATCTCATTGGCCAGTGTGCTTGGATACACCCAGGAGTGTCCGGGCCCCTAGTGAGTGATTGGCCAGTGGCATTGAGCACCCCCAACACGGCCTTGGAGCAAGCTCATTGGGCAGCCTCTGGAAGGCCCGCCCACGAGCCACATCAGCTCGACTCTGATTGGCCTATTGTCCCAGGGACACGCCACCAGCCAGCCAGAGAATGTGAGAGTTAGAGAAGGTGAGAAGAGAAATAGATGAGTTGGAAAGAGACCAGAATTCAAAAACCTCCTACACTGTTTCATTGATGACAGGTTCAAACCTGGCTTGTAGAGATCGTAAGCCAGCAGCTCTCATGCCCACAGACCCCAGACAGCCCCAATCTTCACCATATGCTGTACTACCAGACCTGACAGTAATTTGTGTGTGTGTGTGTGTGTGTGTGTGTGTGTGTGTGTCTGTGTGTGTCTTTGTGTGCTCAGAGCTCACTTGTAGTAGTCTCAGAGCATGGGTGTCAAGGTAGCCAGCCTCACCTGCAACTTATGTACAGAGAACCTAGCTGGTCAGGGCAAGCCAGATAGCCCAGATTCTGGCTAAGCAAGAATTCCAGAGAACTATGTGGAATCCCAAGACCCCATTTTGCGATCCTGGTCACCACTTACCCAATTAGGGAAAAGCTGGGCTAGTGGCAAATCAGATGTTCAGCTGTCTCTCTGTCACTCTTCCTGCTTGGGCCCTGCTCTCTCAATTTATGACAGTTTCCTTCTCCTAAATAGGGAAGTTACAAATGATGTACAGAAATACAGGGAAAGTGGGAAAAAATACCCCCATAGCCACTATTACATGTAACTGTTGACTGTAAACCATTCATCCCACATGAAAGAACAGAATAAATATTTGTGAGGTTAAAAACTTTGTAGGTTAAATAGGAAACATTCTTTAGAGCCATGCAATACTAATCCATTGTGCATTGGATGTCACTGTCAAAAACAGTGCAGTAGTAGTTGTAGTAGTGTGTAGTATCTGCAAAAGGAAATGTATCGTGTGTCCAAAGTTCTCTTCAATTATAAGAGAAAATCTATCAGGCAGAAGAAATGAACCCTCATGTGATATCGGACTAAATATATAAATAAATATGCAAATATATTGGGATGATCTAGGTGGATTTGAAAACATAAAAAAATAATAAAAACCACAGGAATACCATAGGTCGACAATTCTAAAAATGACAGATATATATGTATATTTATATATGTATATGGATGTATATCTTTATTATAAAGTCTGAGACATACTGCCATGGATATAAGGAGACAGAATATGGCTTGTGCCAGAGAAACTTACAAAGCTGAGGCTCCAGTAGCCTAGGTAAAATCACCAACAAAACAAGCCAGAGCTCAGCAGTGCTATGGCAACTCTCTTTGTATATCTGGGCCTGTCAATAAAATAAGAATATAAGTAAAATATTACTGAGTGCAGACAGAGTGAGTGAGAGCCTGTGAGAGTCAGTGACAGAGAAGGAGAGAAAAGAAATAGAGGAGTTGGAAATAGACCAGAAGTCAAAAACCCCCTAGACTGTATTCATTCATGACAGGTTCAAACCTGGGTTGTAGAGATTGTAAGGCAGCAGCTCTAATGCCCACAGACTCCAGACAAACCAAGCCTTCACCATATGTGTGTAGTATATGCCCCAGGAAATGTATTTTGCATCAAAATTACCTTCAATTATAAGATAAAATATATCAAGCAGAAAAAATGACCATCATGTGATCCTGAATAAATAAATAAATATGCAAATAAATGGAGATGATTTGGGAGGACTTGAAAAAATAAAAAATAATGAAAACAAAAACCACAAGAAGACCTGATTACAGCAGAAACATAGAAACCATATCCTGAGAAACAGAGGGCTGCTTCAAAAATTCCCTAACACTTCAGGGTCCAAGGAAATTAAGATTTCCGGAAAAAGACAACAAACACATACGTATTGAAGCTTACACTAGAAAAAGGAGGGAAGTTCTGGGCTATGATAATTACAATAAGGATGCTGATAGAAACACGATTAGAAATGCTACTGGAAGGTTCTATTATTTATAATTGTATTGAATCCTGCTCCAACTATAGCCAATTATTTCTGAAAAACTAGGCTGTTATAAATGTGTTAATTCTGAATTAAGGTCAAATACATAGGTCGACAATTCAAAAAATGACAGATATATAAATATATATGTTTATATATATATATATGTATGTATCTATTTATTATAAACTATGTGTGACACTGGCATGGAAATGAGGAGACAGAATATGGCTTGTGTCAGAAAGACTTACAAACTGATGCTCCAGTAGCCTAGGTGAAATCGCCAACACAACAAACCAAAGCTCAGCAGTGCTCTGGTAACTCTCTTTGTATATCTGGGCATGTCAGTAAAATAAGTATATAAGTAAAATATAAATGAGTGAAGACAGAGTGTATGAGAGCATATGAGAGTTAGAGACAGAGAAGGCGAGAAGAGAAATACATCAGTTGGAAAGAGACCAGAATTCAAAAAACTCCTACACTGTGTTCATTGATGACAGGTTCAAACCTGGCTTGTAGAGATTGTAAGGCAGCAGCTCTCATGCCCACAGACCCCAGACAACCCCAGCCTTCACCATATGCTGTACTACCATACCTGACAGTAATGTTTGTGTGTGTGTGTGTCTGTCTGTCAGTGTGTGTCTGTGTGTGCTCAGAACTCACCTATAGTAGTCTCAGTGCATGGGTGTCAAGGTAGCCAGCCTCACCTGCAACTTATGTCCAGAGAACCTAGCTGGTTAGGGAAAGCCAGCTAGCCCAGATTCTGGATAAGCAAGAATGCATATGCAAAGGGACTCTCATGTCTTGCTCTACTGAGTTCCTCATTCAATCCCATGCCTCACTATCATCCAAACACTGCCAATGGGGGAAGCTGGGGCACCCCTTAGAATTCAGGGGCATGAGCCTGTCCAGTCATGTTTCGCTGCCTACTGAGCCTCCAGGCTCTCAGTCCACTGCTCAGGGCAGCAGATTACAAGTCCAGAAAGAACCCAGAAAGAGCTGTGTTTCAACATAGATGGGAACTGTGTTTGACGAAACAACAGTGGATGAACCCGGCCCCTTACTCCTCCCATTTGGGTCCGGCTAAGGCAATTGCTCCTGTGGCCTCACAATCCCTGATCATGGTGTCCTGGTGTCCACTCATTACACTCAGAGAGATTCCCAGAAGTAGGCATCCATGAGTGTCCCATACAAAGTCGCTCTGCTTGCAGGAAGCACAAACTCCCCGGGCCCTTGCTATGGAGAGACAAAAGGAAGATGGATGCCTCCATTGACTGAATTAGGAGCTTCCAGTGGAGATGACAGACCAGACCCTCACCTGAGGGCCTGGCTGCTGCTAATAAAGGCAATTGGAAACAGCTGTTACCACTTGGGCCCTGAGGACATACTCAGGAATCCCTCCAGGAGCTAGCAGGCTGGCAGACCTCCTGACCCTGGCATAGGTGTGCTCCTAGTTGGTAAGGCCTTCTGGCCAGAGGTGAGAATATTCCCTAGATACAAGAAAGAACTTCAGGTTTCAAAAGGATTTGAAACCCCATGAGGCACTTGGAAAAGTCTTTGCACAGCCATCAAAACACCCTCTTTCTGAACCCTGGAATCTTCCGTTTTGCATGGTAAATATGGACACTGGTGTGGCCATCAGTACCACATATCCTTTACATTCAGCCCAATAGAGGGAAAGCACAATGTGTTTGCCAGGGGGATAGAGTTTCACTTCCCTTGACCTGGGCTCTCATGGAATAAGGACTAGGATGCTGTGTAGGAAGGTAAGGAGGGCTGCATTTAGGCTGAATGTCAGCCTCAGGGCCCTGGAGAATGGGAGCCAAGCACAGAGGACCTGGACAGATGCAGCTGGAGATGGACAAATGCCTGTTACCTGCAGTAGGATCGCTGCCTCCTCAGTTCCACACTGTACTACGCCATATGCACGAGATTAAATAATCCAAAGAGCAAAGAAAGGAAAATTTCAACACCAGGAAGACCCAGTTAAGGATGCATGCACTGACTTCCAGTATGGGCCAGTGAAGAAGGCACATAGAGACAGTCAGAGAGACAGAATGACAGTGACAAAAAAGTACTGAAATTCTGGCCCTGTGTTGATCAGAGCCAGAGCACTGAAGACAAACCCTCCATGCCCATGCATACTTCTTACAAGTGGCATTGTTATTTTATGTTTGTGAGGAAAGGTTACACTTAGAACATCTAGGTCTTAGCCCACTCTGAGAAGCAACACTTGGCCTGCAGCCCACTCTCCAAAACTGCCCTCACCTCTCCAAATTGGAAGTAGTCTTAGTGATGCTCCAACCTAGATGCAGGCTGGCGTATTGCATCTCCCTCGTTCAGCCTCAGCCTGCCCTGTGTGCAGGGAACTGCACTATGTTTATTTCTTCTTTGATTTACAGTTTTGGGATAGGACTCTGTGGAGAAAAAGAGCAAGAGGGAAGTAGATCATTTGGCAGCGGTAGTTTGTGCTGAGTGGGATTTGTAGACTGATAAGACGTATATGTATGGCTCTGTGAGATGTCTCATGACTGTGGCTCTGAAGGGCCAGGTGTATCCGCATTACTACAATAATCCAGAGCTGTTCAGGTCTCTAGCTAAAAATATTTTCAGACCTCTACATGTTACATATATATATATATATATATATATATATAGAGAGAGAGAGAGAGAGAGAGAGAGAGAGAGAGAGAGACACTGATGTAGTCATTTAGTCATTTTCTACAATGGATTCGATATGACATTCAAACAATTGATTGCTAAAACATGGAGAGAAACTGTGCATCAGGAAAAGAATTGTCCAAAGGAGTAAAATCTCCAAATCATTAGCTATATGCAGCTCCAATGGTACCGAGTGAAATAGGCTCGAGAAGGAACTCATCCAGGTGACTCTCTACTTGGACAGGAACCACAAGTTTCCTAGTCTGGCAACATACACAGGGCAGCTCCTAGTTCCCAGTGCAAGCCTCAGGGCAAAAACCTCTCCCTCTTCAGTGACTTTACATCTGAAAATAAGAAAAGTGACCAAGGGCCAAGGAGAGCTACAATGGTGTCAATATTGAGCTGTAAATCAGAATGTACCAAGTGTTTTGCACAAAATCACCTGTGCCACAGTAACTCTGTTGTTCTCTGTCTCTCCCTTCCTCACACACACACACACACACACACACACAAACACACACTCTCACAGTGACACACACGCACACATCCACAGAGGCACAGGCACAAACGGAGTTATACACATGCGCACTGGACAGCTTCTGCAAGACAGGGTCCTGGACTGAACCCTGCTTCACACTTCCTGGAAGCACGTCCAGGCTTTTAAGACCAGCTCTGAGCTCCCATAGTCAGGCTTACTTCAAAAGGCCATCCACAGGGCGCCAGTCATGCTCTGATAGGCCAGAGGCCTAGGCCAAGTCCAGAACCCCTGCCAGCAATCTCATTGGCCAGTGTGCTTGGACACGCCAGGAGGGTCTGGTCCCCTAGTGAGTGATTGGCCAGCGGCCTTGAGCACCGCCAACACTGCCATGGAGCACGCTCATTGGGCAGCCACTGGAAGGCATGCGCACCAGCCACATCAGCTGGACTGATTGGCCTGTTGTCCCAGTGACACGCCCCCAGCCAGCCAGAGAATGTAAGAGTTAGAGAAGGCGAGAAGAGAAATAGATGAGTTGGAAAGAGAACAGAATTCTAAAACCTCCTACACTGTGTTCATTGATGACAGGTTCAAACCTGCCTTGTAGAGATTGTAAGGTAGCAGCTCTCATGCCCACAGACCCCAGACAGCCCCAGTCTTCACCATATGCTGTACTACCATACCTGACAGTAATGTGTGTGTGTGTCTGTCTGTCTGTCTGTGTGTGTCTGTGTGTGCTCAGAGCTCATCTGTAGTAGTCACAGAGCATGGGTGTCAAGGTAGCCAGCCTCACCTGCAACTTATGTACAGAGATCCTAGCTGGTCAGGGCAAGCCAGCTAGCCCAGATTCTGGCTAAGCAAGAATGCCAGAGAACTATGTGGAAGCCCAAGACCCCATTTTGATCCCCTGGTCACCACTTACACAATTAGGGAAAAGTTGGGCTTGTGGCAAATCAGAGCTGCAGCTGTCTCTCTGTCTCTCTTCCTGCTTGGGCCCTGCTCTCTCAATTTATGACTGTTTCCTTCTCCTCAATAGGAAAGTTACAAATGATGTACAGAAATACAGGGAAAGTGGGAAAAATTACCCCCATAGCCACTATTACATGTAACTGTTGACTGTAAACCAAATAAATAAATATGCAAATAAATGGGGATGATCTAGGAGGACTTTAAAAAATAAAAAAATAAAAACAAAAACCACAAGAAGACCTTCTTCAAAAATTCCCTAACACTTCAGGATCCAGGGAAATTAAGATTTCCAGAAAAAGAAAACAAACACATACATATTGTGGCTTACACTAGAAAAAGAAGGAAATTCTGGGCTATGATAATTACAATAAGGATGCTGATAGAAACACTATTAGAAATGCTACTGGAAGGTTCTATTATTTATATTTGAATTGAATGCTGCTCCAATTATATGGCCAATTATTTCTGAAAAACTTGGCTGTTATAATGATTTTGAGGTTTTACTACTTTGGACAATTCTTTTCCTGATGCACATTTTATCTCCAGGTTTTAGCAATCAGTTGTCTGAATGTCATATCTAATCCAGTGTAGAAAATGACTACATCAGTCTCTCTCTCTCTCTCTCTCTCTCTATATATATATATATATATATATATATATATATATATATATATTTATAAATAATAGGTAACATGTAGAGGTCTGAAAATATTTTTTAGCTAGAGACCTGCACAGCTCTGGATTAGATCATCTAAACTTCTAACTTGGTACACATTCTTTTCTCTTAAGTTAATAATTGTAGGTACAATCTACAGATGAAGAACCGACTGCTCATATGGTAAGATTTAAAGACAAACATTTTTCTTTTTTATTTATGGGTGTGTAATGACTCCTAAAGTCACTCATATCCTAATTTTTTTTTTTTCATTTTTTACAAACGTCCTAAATTTTAACGCTTGACCTGCCATAGGGAGAGCACTTTACTGGCTCCTGCTTTGTTTAATTAAGATCCTGCTATGCAGAATTTGAAGACTAATCCCCATTGATAAAAGCCAGTGCTCTCTGGCAGATTGATGTAACTCACCTGCTCATGTTTGGTAAACAATTTTTTTTCTCAGTTGGTACTTTTTCTAAATTTATGTGGGCTACAGCTCAAACAAGAAGAACTATAACCCTTAAGCTCAATTAATAAAAAAAGAAGGGGAATGCACCCCCCAGTATTCAGTTGGCTAAAGTATCAATGAAGTAACTTTACTAAACCTTCCTAATATTTACAGAAATCCGAATTAAAATCATCTACTTCCCTCTTGCTCTTTTTGTCCACCGAGTCCTATCCCAAAAGTGTAAATCAAAGAAGAAATAGACATAGTGCAGTTCCCTGCACACAGGACAGTCTGAGGCTGGGCCAGGGAGATGAAATACGCCAGCCTGCATCTTGGCTGGAGCATCACTAAGACTACTTCCAAATTGGAGAGGCGAGGGCAGTTTTGGAGAGTGGGCTGCAGGCCAAGTGTTGCTTCTCAGAGTGGGCTAAGACCTAGATGTTCTAAGTGTAACCTTTCCTCACAAACATAAAATAACAATGCCACTTGTAAGAAGTATGCATGGGCATGGAGGGTTTGTCTTCAGTGCTCTGGCACTGATCAACATAGTGCCAGAATTTTAGTCCATTTCTGTCTCTGTCATCCTGTCTCTCTGACTGTCTCTAAGTGCCTTCTTCACTGGGCCCTTATGGAAGTAAGTGCATGCATCCTGAACTCGGACTTCCTGGTGTTGAAATTTTCCTTTCTTTGCCCTTTGCATTATTCAGTCTACTGCATATGGCTTATTACATTGGGGAACTGAGGAGATAGCGATCCTGCTGCAGGTAACAGGCATATGTCCATCTACAGCTGCAGCTGTGCAGGCCTTCTGTGCTTGACTCCCATTCTCCAGGGCCCTGAGGCTGACACTCAGCCTAAATGCAGCCCTCCTCAATTTCCTGCACTGCACCCTTGTCCTTATTCCATGAGAGCCCAGGTCAAGGGAAGTGAAACTCTATCCCCCTGGCACACACATTGTGCTTTCCCTGTATTCGGCCCAATGTAAAGGATCTGTGGTACTGATGGCCACACCAGTGTCCAGATTTTCCACGCAAAACGGAAGCTTCCAGGGTTCTGAAAGAGGGTGTTTTGATGGCTGTGAAAAGTCTTTTCCAAGTGCCTCATGGGGTTTCAAATTCATTTCAAACTTTCAAAAGTTCTTTCTTGTATATAGGGAATATTCTCACCTCTGGCCAGTAGGCCCTCCCAACTAGAAGCACAGCTATCCTGGCGTCAGGAGGTCTGCCAGCATGCTAGCACCTGGAGGGATTCCTGAGTATTATGTCCTCAGGTGCCAAGTGGTAACCCATGTTTCCAATTGCCTTTATTAGCAGCAGCCAGGCCCTCAGATGAGGGTCTGGTCTGTCATCTCCACTGGAAAATCCTAACTCAGCCACTGGAGGCATTCATCTTCCTTTTGTCTCTCCATACCAAGGAACCAGGGAGTTTGTGCTTCCTGCAAGCAGAGCGACTTTGTATGGGACACTCATGCATGCCTACTTCTGGGAATTTCTCTGAGTGTGATGTGTGGACACCAGGACACCGTGATCAGGGATTGTGTGGCCACAGGAGCAATTGCCTTAGCAGGACCCAAAGGTGAGGTGTAAGGGGCCGGGTTCATCCACTATTGTTTGGTCAAACACAGTTCCCATCTATGTTGAGACACAGCTCTTTCTGGGTTCTTTCTGGGCTTGTAATCTGCTGTCCACTGAGAAGTGGACTGAGAGCCTGGTGGCTGAGTATGCAGCCAAATGTGACTGGACAGGGTCCTGCCCCTGAATTCTGATGGGTGCCCCAGCTTCCCCTCATTGGCAGTGTATTGATGATAGTGAGGCATGAGATTGAATCGGGAACTCAGGAAAGTGAGACATTAGAGTCCCTTTGCATATGCATTCTTGCTTAGCCAGAATCTGGGCTAGCTGGCTTTCCCTAACCAGCTAGGTTCTCTGTACATAAGTTGCAGGTGAGGCTGTCTACCTTGACACCCATGCTCTGATACTACTATAGGTGAGTTCTGAGCACACACAGACACAGACAGACAGACAGACAGACAGTCTTTCACACACACATTACTGTCAGGTCTGGTTGTACAGCATGTTGAAGGCTGGGGCTGTCTGGGGTCTGTGGGCATGAGAGCTGCTGCCTAACAATCTCTACAAGCCTGGTTTGAACCTGTCATCAATGAACACAGTGTAGGAGGTTTTTGAATTCTGGTCTCTTTCCAACTCATCTATTTCTCTTCTCACCTTCTCTGTCTCTAACTCTCATATGCTCTCACACACTCTGTCTTCACTCATTTATATATTACTTATATACTTATTTTACTGACAGGCCCAGATATAAAAAGAGAGTTACCAGAGCACTGCTGAGCTCTGGCTTGTTGTGTTGGCTATTTCATCTAGGCTACTGGAGCCTCAGTTTGTAAGTCTTTCTGACACAAGCCATATTCTGTCTCCTCATTTCCATGCCAGTATCACTCACCGTTTATAATAAAGTGATTTTTTTGCAAAACACTTGGTACATTCTGATTTACAGATCAATATTGACACCATTGTAGCTCTCTTTGGCCCTTGGTCACTTTTCTTCTTTTCAGATGTAAAAACACTGAAGAGGGAGAGGATTTTGCCCTGAGACTTGCACTGGGAACTCCCAGATGCACTGTGTCTGTTGCCAGACTAGGAAACTTGTGGTTCCTGTCAGTGTGGAGAGTCTCCTTCTTGAGTTTTTCTGAAGCCTTTTTCGCTATGTCCCGTTGGAGCTGCATATAGCTAATGATTTTGAGATTTTACTCCTTTGGACAATTCTTTCCTGATGCACAGTTTCTCATCAGGTTTTAGCAATCAATTGTGTGAATGTCATATTGAATCCATTGTAGAAAATGACTACATCAGTCTCTCTCTCTCTCTCTACATATATATATATATATATATATATATATATATATATATATATATATGTAACATGTAGAGATCTGAAAATATATTTTAGCTAGAGACCTGCACAGCTCTGGATTAGGGTAGTAATGCGGATACACCTGGCCATTCTGAGCCACAGTCATGAGAGATATGTCACTGAGCCATTCGTATACCTCTTATCACTCTACAAGTCTCTCTCAGCACAAACTACCATTTCCAAATCATCTACTTCCCTCTTACTCTTTTTGTCCACTGAGTCCTATCCCAAAACTGTAAATCAAAGAAGAAATAGACATAGTGAAGTTCCCTGCACACAGGACAGTATGAGGCTGGACCAGGGAGATGCAATACGCCAGCCTGCATCTAGGTTGGAGCATCACTAAGACTACTTCCAAATTGGAGAGGCGAGGGCAGTTTTGGAGAGTGGGCTGCAGGCCAAGTGTTCCTTCTCTGAGTGGGCTAAGACCTAGATGTTCTAAGTGTATCCTTTCCTTACAAACATAAAATAACAATGCCACTTGTAAGAAGTATGCATGGGCATGGAGGGTTTGGCTTCAGTGCTCTGGCACTGATTGCCAGAATTTCAGTCCATTTCTGTCTCTGTAATCCTGTCTCTCTGACTGTCGCTACGTGCCTTCTTCCCTGGGCCCTTATGGAAGTCAGTGCATGCATCATGAACTCGGACTTCCTGGTGTTGAAATATTCCTTTCTTTGCCCATTGCATTATTCAGTCTACTGCATATGGCGTAGTACACTGAGGAAATGAGGAGACAGCGATCCTGCTGCAGGTAACAGGCATATGTCCATCTCCAGCTGCAGCTGTCCAGGCCCTCTGTGCTTGACTCCCATTCTCCAGGGCCCTGAGGCTTACACTGAGCCTAAATGCAGCCCTCCTCAATTTCCTGCACCGCATCCTTGTCCTTATTCCATGAGAGCCCAGGTCAAGAGAAGTGAAACTCTATCTCCCTGGCACACACATTGTGCTTTCCCTCTATTGGGCTGAATGTAAAGGATCTGTGGTACTGATGGCCACACCAGTGTCCAGATTTTCCACGCAAAACGGAAGCTTCCCGGGTTCCGAAAGAGGGTTTTTTGATGGCTGTGAAATGTCTTTTCCAATTGCCTCATGGGGTTTCAAATCCTTTTGAAACTGAAGTTCTTTCTTGTATTTAGGGGATATTCTCACCTCTGGCCAGAAGGCCCTCCCAACTAGGAGCACAGCTATCCTGGGGTCAGGAGTTCTGCCAGCCTGCTAGCTCCTGGAGGGATTCCTGAGTATTATGTCCTCAGGTCCCAAGTGGTAACAGGTGTTTCCAATTGTCTTTATTAGAAGCAGCCAGGCCCTCAGGTGAGGTGCGGGGCTGTGATCTCCACTGGAAGCTCCTAATTCAGCCAATGGAGGCATCCATCTTCCTTTTGTCTCTCCATAGCAAAGGCCATGGGAGTTTGTGCTTCCTGCAAGCAGAGCGACTTTGTAGGGGACACTCATGGATGCCTACTTCTTGGAATCTCTCTGAGTGTGATGTGTGGACACCAGGACACCGTGATCAGGGATTGTGAGGCCACAGGAGCAATTGCCTTAGCAGTACCCAAAGGGGAGGTGTAAGGGGCCGGGTTCATCCACTATTGTTTGGTCAAAAACAGTTCCCA
Organism: Erinaceus europaeus; assembly: GCF_950295315.1. Lineage (NCBI taxonomy): Eukaryota > Metazoa > Chordata > Mammalia > Eulipotyphla > Erinaceidae > Erinaceus > Erinaceus europaeus. The sequence goes on along the minus strand of NW_026647125.1, from coordinate 2,287,129 downwards.
TCTATGTTGAGACACAGCTCTTTCTGGGTTCTTTCTGGGCTTGTAAACTGCTGTCCACTGAGAAGTGGACTCGGAACCTAGAGGCTGAGTATGCAGCCAAACGTGACTGGACAGGGTCCTGCCCCTGAATTCTGAGGGGTGCCCCAGCTTACCCCGTTGGCAGTGTTTGGATGATAGTGATGCATGAGATTGAATCAGGAACTCAGGAGAGCTAGACATGAGAGTCCCTTTGCATATGCATTCTTGCTTAGCCAGAATCTGGGCTAGCTGGCTTTCCCTAACCAGCTAGGTTCTCTGTACATAAGTTGCAGGTGAGGCTGGATACCTTGACACCCATGCTCTGATACTACTATAGGTGAGGTCTGAGCACACACACACACACACACACAGGCAGACAGACAAACAGACACACACACACACACACACACACACACACACACATTCCTGTCAAGTCTGGTAGAACAGCATATGGTGAAGGCTGGGGCTGTCTGTGGTCTGTGGGCATGATGCTGCTGCCTTACAATCTCTACAAGCCACGTTTGAATCTGTCATCAATGAACACTGTGTAGGAGGTTTTTGAATTCTGGTCTCTTTCCAACTCATCTATTTCTCTTCTCGCCTTCTCTGTCTCTAACTGTCACATGCTCTCACACACTCTGTCTTCACTCATTAATATTTTACTTATATACTAATTTTACTGACAGGCCCAGATATACAAAGAGAGTTACCAGAGCACTGCTGATCTCTGGCTTGTTAGGTTTCTGGAGCCTCAGCTTTGTAAGTCTCTCTGGCACAAGCCATACTCTGTCTCCTCATAGCCATGCCAGTATCCCTGATAGTTGATAATAAAGATACATATACATATATGTACATATATATATATACATATATATATCAGTTATTTTTAGAATTGTTGACCTTTTTATCTGATCTTAACGCAGAATTACCGCATTTATAACAGCCTCCTTATTCATAAATAATTGGTCACATACTTGGAGCAGGATTCACTACAATTATAAATTAGAAACCTTCCAGGAGCATTTCCAATAGCCTTTCTATCAGTATCCTTATTGTAATTATCATAGCACAGAACTTGCCTCCATTTTCTAGTGTAAGCTTCAATACGTAGGTGTTTCTTTTCATTCTCGGTAATTCTTAATTTGCGTGGACCCTGAAGTGTCAGGGAATTTTTGAAGCAGCCCTCTGTTTCTCAGCAGACGTTTTCTATATTTCTGCTCTAATCAGGTCTTCCTGTGGTCTTTGTTTTTATTTTTTATTTTTTTCAAATCCTCCTAGATCATCCTCATTTATTTGCATATTTATTTATTTATTTAGTCCAATATCACATGAGGGGTCATTTCTTCTGCCTGATAGATTTTCTCTTATAATTGAAGGGAACATCTGACACACAATACATTTCCTTTGTAGATACTACACACTAATACAACTACTACTGCACTGTTTTTGACAGTGACATCCAATGCACAATGGATTAGTATTGCATGGCTCTAGAGAATGCTAACTATTTAACCTACAATGTTTCTAACCTCCCAAATATTTATTCTGTTCTTTCTTGCTGGATGAAAGGTATAGAGTCAACAGTTACATGTAATAGTGGGCAAGGGGGGTAATGTTTCCCTCTTTCCCTATATTTCTGTACATCACTTGTAACTTTCTTATTGATGAGAAGGAAACAGTCATAAATTGATTGAGCAAGTCCCAAGCAGGAAGAGAGAGAGACAGCTGCAGCTCTGATATGCCAGTAGCCCAGCATTTCCCTAGCTGGGTAAGTGGTGACCAGGGGCTCAAAATGGGGTCCCGGTATTCCACATAGTTCTCTGGCATTCTTGCTTAGCCAGAATATGGGCTAGCTGGATTTCCCTGACCAGCTAGGTTCTCTGTACATAATTTGCAGTTGGGGTTGGCTACCTTGACACCCAAGCTCTGAGACTACTACAGGTGAGCTCTGAACACACACAGACACACAGAGAGAGAGACCTACACACACAAAAAAACACAGACACATTACTGTCAGGTCTGGTAGTACAGCATATGGTGAAAGCTGGGGCTGTTTGGGGTCTGTGGGCATGAGAGCTGCTGCCTTACAATCTCTACAAGCCATGTTTGAACCTGTAATCAATGAACACAGTGTAGGAGGTTTTTGAATTCTGGTCTCTTTCCAACTCATCTATTTCTCTTCTTGTCTTCTCTGTCCCTAACTCTCACATGCTCTCACACACTCTGTCTTCACTCATGGTACTCAAAGCTGCTGGCCTATCACTGACTAGGGGCCCTGACCCTCCTGGGCGTGTCCAAGCACACTGGCCAATGAGATTGCTAGCAGGGGTTCTGGGCGTGGCCTAGGCCTCTAGCCTATCAGAGACTGGCTGGCGCCCTGTGTGCGGGCCTTCTGAAGGAAGACCGCCAATGAGAGCTCCGAGATGCCCTTAAAGGCTGGGCATCCTTCCAGGAAGTGCTAAGCAGGGTTCAGGACAGGACCCTGCATTGCAGAAGCTGTCCAGTGCGCATGTGTATAACTCCGTTTGTGCCTTTTCCTCTGTGGATGTGTGTGTGTGTGTAACTGTGAGAGTGTGTGTTTGTGTGTGTGTGTGTGTGTATGTGTGTTATGGAGGGAGAGAGAGAGAACAACAGAATCACTGTGGCATAGGTGATTATGCGCAAAACACTTGGCACATTCTGATTTACAGCTAAATATGACACCATTATAGCTCTCCTTGGCCATTGGCCACTTTTCTTCTTTTCAGTAGTGAAGACACTGAAGAGGGAGAGGTTTTTGCCCTGTGGCTTGCACTGGGAACTAGCAGCTGCCCTGTGTGTGTTGCCAGACTAGGAAACTTCTGAGCCTGTCCATGTGGATTGTCTCCTGGATGAGTTCATACTCGAGCCTTTTTTGCTCTGTCCCCTTGGAGCTGCATATAGCTAATGATTTGGAGATTTTACTCCTTTGGACAATTCTTTTCCTGATGCACAGTTTCCCTCCAGGATTTAGCAATCAATTGTTTGAATGTCATATTGAATCCATTGTAGAAAATGACTACATCAGTATCTCACTCTCTCTATATATATATATATGTAACATGTAGAGGTCTGAAAATATTTTTTAGCTAGAGACATGCACACCTCTGGATTAGGGTAGTAATGAGGATACACCTGGACCTTCTGAGCCACCGTCATGGGAGACATCTCACAGAGCCATTCGTATACCTCCTATCACTACAATTCTCTCTCAGCACAAACTACCTCAGCCAAATCATCTACTTCCTTCTTGCTCTTTTTGTCCACCGAGTACTATCCCAAAACTGTAAATCAAAGAAGAAATAGACATAGTGCAGTTCCCTGCACACAGGACAGTCTGAGGCTGTACTAGGGACATGGAATACACAAGCCTGCATCTTGGCTGGAGCATCACTAAGACTACTTCCAAATTGGAGAGGCGAGGGCAGTTTTGGAGAGTGGGCTGCAGGCCAAGTGTTGCTTCTAAGAGTGAGCTAAACCTAGATGTTCTAAGTGTAACCTTTCCTCACAAACATAAAATAACAATGCCACTTGTAAGAAGTATGCATATGCATGGAGGGTTTTTCTTCAGTGCTCTGGCACTGATCAACACAGGGCCAGAATTTCAGTCCTTTTCTGTCACTGTCATCCTGTGTCTCTTTGACTGACTCTACGTGCCTTCTTCACTGGGCCCTTATGGAAGTCAGTGCATGCATCATGATCTCGGTCTTCATGGTGTTGAAATTTTCCTTTCTTTGCCCATTGCATTATTCAGTCTACTGCATATGGCTTATTACATTGGGGAACTGAGGAGGCAGTGATCCTGCTGCAGGTAACAGGCATATGTCCATGTCCACCTGCAGCTATCCAGGCCCTCTGTGCTTGACTCCCATTCTCCAGGGCCCTGAGGCTGACACTCAGCCTAAATGCAGCCCTCCTCATTTTCCTGCACCGCATCCTTGTCTTTATTCCATGAGAGCCCAGGTCAAGAGAAGTGAAACTCTATCCCCCTGGCACACACATTGTGCTTTCCCATATTGGGATCTGTGGTACTGATGGCCCCACCAGTGTCCAGATTTTCCACGCAAAACAGAAGCTTCCAGGGTTCAGAAAGAGGGTTTTTTGATGGCTGTGAAATGTCTTTTCCAAGTGCCTCATGGGGTTTCAAATCCTTTTGAAACCTGAAGTTCTTTCTTGTATCTAGGGAATATTCTCACCTCTGGCCAGATTGCCCTCCCAACTAGGAGCACAGCTATCCAGGGGTCAGGAGGTCTGCCAGTCTGCTAGCTCCTGGAGGGATTCCTGAGTATGTCCTCAGGTCCCAAGTGTTAACAGGTGTTTGCAATTGCCTTTAAAAGCAGCAGCCAGGCCCTCAGGTGAGGGGCGGGGCTGTGATCTCCACTGGAAACTCATAATTCAGCCAATGGAGGCATCCATCTTCCTTTGTGTCTTCATAGAAAGGCCCGGGGCGTTTGTGCTTCCTGCAAGCAGAGCGACTTTGTATGCGTCACTCATGGATGCCTACTTCTGGGAATCTCTCTGAGTGTGATGTGTGGACACCAGGACACCGTGATAGGGATTGTGAGGCCACAGGTGCAATTGCCTTACCATGAACCAAAGGGGAGGTGTAAGGGGCTGGGTTCATCCACTGTTGTTTGGTGTTGTATGCTTTACATTGGTTTTTTCTAGCCCTCCCCCCGCCAAGAGAATTGGATCAGGCCTGCTAATTTCACGGGCCCACTTGGCCCCGCCCCAAAGGAACCCCGGGAGAGAGTTCCTGAGTTCGAGAGTTTCAGAGTTACAGAGTAAGAGAGAGTTCCACAGTGGAAGAGTTTCAGGGGGTTCCCGAGTACGAGAGTTCGAGAGTTCTTGAGTTCCAGAGTAGAGTTCCAGAGTTCCAGAGTTGGAGAGTTCCTGAGTTCCGGAGTTCGAGAGTTGCAGAGTTACAGAGTAAGAGAGAGTTCCACAGTGGAAGAGTTTCAGAGGGTTCCCGAGTATGAGAGTTCGAGAGTTCCTGAGTTCCTGAGTTCGAGAGTTTCAGGGTTACAGAGGAAGAGAGAGAGGGCCAGAGAGTTCCTGAGTTCGAGAGTGACAGAGTTCCTGAGTTCCTGAGTCCGAGAGTTCCTGAGTTCCTGAGTCCTAGAGTTCCTGAGTTCGAGAGTCTCAGGGTTACAGAGTAAGAGAGAGTGGCAGAGAGACAGAGTTCCTGGGTTCCTGAGTTCGAGAGTAAAAGAAAGAGGGCTTGCGCCGACAAAGAGACAGCAGAGTTCTGTTTGGTGATTAGTTTGTCTTAGTTTATGTATCGTTGTTCCTGAATAAAGAAATACAGCTTCCCTGCCCAGCCGTTGTCTCCGCGTCTCTGTTACCCGCCATGAAGCAAGCCAGGCCTGCAAGAGCCTCCGAAAAATTTAACAACAGTTTGGTCAAACACAGTTCCCATATATGTTGAGACACAGCTCTTTCTGGGTTCTTTCTGGGCTTGTAATCTGCTGTCCACTGAGAAGTGGACTGGGAGCCTGGAGGCTGAGTATACAGCCAAACATGACTGGACAGGGTCCTGCCCCTGAATTCTGAGGGGTGCCCCGGCTTCCCCCGTTGGCAGTGTTTGGATGATAGTGAGGCATGAGATTGAATCTGGAACTCAGGAGAGCGAGACATGAGAGTCCCTTTGCATATGCATTCTTGCTTAGCCAGAATCTGGGCTAGCTGGATTTCCCTAACCAGCTAGGTTCTCTGTACATAAGTTGCAGGTGAGGCTGGATACATTTCCACCCACGCTCTTAGACAACTGTAGGTGAGTTCTGAGCACACACAGACACACACAGACAGACAGACACACACACACACACACATTACTGTAAGGTCTGGTAGTACAGCATATGGTGAAGGCTGGGGCTGTCTGGGGTCTGTGGGCATGAGAGCTGCTGCCTAACAATCTCTACAAGCCAGGTTTGAACCTGTCATCAATGAACACAGTGTAGGAGGTTTTTGAATTCTGGTCTCTTTCCAACTCATCAATTTCTCTTCTCACCTTCTCTGTCTCTAACTCTCACATGCTCTCACACACTCTGTCTTCAATCATTAATATTTTACTTATATACTTATTTTACTGACAGGCCCAGATATACAAAGAGAGTTTACCAGAACACTGCTTAGCTCTGGCTTGTTGTGTTGGCGATTTCACCTAGGCTACTGGAGCCTCAGTTTGTAAGTCTTTCTGACACAAGCCATATTCTGTCTCCTCATTTCCATGCCAGTATCACTCAGAGTTTATAATAAAGTGATTTTTTTGCAAAACATTTGGTACATTCTGATTTACAACTCAATATTGACACCATTGTAGCTCTCTTTGGCCCTTGGTCACTTTTCTTCTTTTCAGATGTAAAAACACTGAAGAGGGAGAGGTTTTTTCCCTGAGGCTTGCACTGGGAACTACCAGATGCACTGTGTCTGTTGCCAGACTAGGAAACTTGTGGTGCCTGTCCATGTGGAGAGTCTCCTTGATGAGTTCCTTCTCAAGCCTTTTTCGCTATGCCCCATTGGAGCTGCATATAGCTAATGATTTTGAGATTTTACTCCTTTGGACAATTCTTTTCCTGATGCACAGTTTCTCTCTAAGTTTTAGCAATCAATTGTCTGACTATTATATCGAATCCATTGTAGAAAATGACTACATCAGTCTATCTCTCTCTCTCTCTCTCTCTCTCTCTCTCTCTCTCTCTCTATATATATATATATATATATATATATATATATATATTATGTAGAGATCTGAAAATATTTTTTAGCTAGAGACCTGAACAGCTTTGGATTATGGTAGTAATGCCGATAGACGTGGCCCTTCTGAGCCACATTCATGAGAGAAATCTCACAGAGTCATTCATATACCTCTTATCACTCTAACAAAATCTCTCTCAGGACAAACTACGGCTGCCAAATCATCTACTTCCCTCTTGCTCTTTTTGTCCACCGAGTCCTATCCCAAAACTGTAAATCAAAGAAGAAATAGACATAGATCAGTTCCCTGCACACAGGATAGTCTGAGGCTGGACCAGGGAGATGCAATACGCCAGCCTGCATCTTGGCTGGAACATCACTAAGACTACTTCCAAATTGGAGAGGCGAGGGCAGTTTTGGAGAGTGGGCTGAAGGCCAAGTGTTGCTTCTAAGAGTGGGCTAAGACCTAGATGTTCTAAGTGTAACCTTTCCTCACAAACATAAAATAACAATGCCACTTGTTAGAAGTATGCATGGGCATGGAGGGTTTGTCTTCAGTGCTCTGGCACTGATCAACACAGGGCCAGAATTGCAGTCCTTTTCTGTCACTGTCATTCTGTCTCTCTGACTGTCTCTAAGTGCCTTCTTCCCTGGGCCCTTATGGAAGTCAGTGCATGCATCGTGAACTTGGACTTCCTGGTGTGGAAATTTTCCTTTCTTTGCCTTTTGGATTATTCAGTCTCCTACATATGGCGTAGTAGATTGGGGAACTGAGAAGACAGCGAACCTGCTGCAGGTAACAGGCATATGTGCATCTCCAGCTGCAGCTGTCCAGGCCATCTGTGCTTGACTCCCATTCTCCAGTTCACTGAGGCTGACACTCAGCCTAAATGCAGCCCTCCTCATTTTCCTGCACCGCATCCTTGTCCTTATTCCATCAGAGCCCAGGACAAGAGAAGTGAAACTCTATCCCCCTGGCAAACACATTGTGCTTTCCCTCTATTGTGCTGAATGTAAAGGATCTGTGGTACTGATGGCCACACCAGTGTCCAGATTTTCCACGCAAAACGGAAGCTTCCTGGGTTTTGAAAGAGAGTGTTTTGATGGCTGTGAAAAGTCTTTTCCAAGTGCCTCATTGGGTTTCAAATCCTTTTGAAACCTGAAGTTCTTTTTTGTATCTAGGGAATAGATACAGAAGGCCCTCCCAACTAGGAGCACAGCTATCCAGGGGTCAGGAGGTCTGTCAGCCTGCAAGCTCCTGGAGGGATTCCTGAGTATGTCCTCAGGGCCCAAGTGTTAACAGGTGTTTCCAATTGCCTTTATTTGCAGCAGCCAGGCCCTCAGGTGAGGGGCGGGTCTGTGATCTCCACTGGAAACTCCTAATTATGCCAATGAAGGCATCCATCTTCCTTTTGTCTCTCCATAGCAAGGGCCTGGGGAGTATGTGCTTCCCGCAAGCAGAGAGACTTTGTATGGGACACTAATGGATGCCTACTTCTGGGAATCTCTCTGAGTGTGATGTGTGGACACCAGGACACCATGATCAGGGATTGTGAGGCCACAGGAGCAATTGCCTTAGCCTGATGCAAAGGGGAGGTGTAAGGGGCCAGGTTCATCCACTATTGTTTGGTCAAACACAGTTCCCAACTTTCAGCTCTTTCTGGGTTCTTTCTGGGCTTGTAATCTGCTGCCCTGAGAAGTGTACTGGGAGCCTGGAGGCTGAGTATGCAGCCAAACCTGACTGGACAGGGTCCTGCCCCTTAATTCTGAGGGGTGCCCCAGCTTCCCCCGTTGACAGTGTTTGGATGATAGTGAGGCATGAGATTGAATCGGGAACTAAGGAGAGTGAGACATGAGAGTCCCTTTGCATATGCATTCTTGCTTAGCCAGAATCTGGGCTAGCTGGATTTCCCTAACCAGCTAGGTTCTCTGTACATAAGTTGCAGGTGAGGCTGGCTACCTTGCCACCCATGCTCTGAGACTACTATAGGTAGTCTCAGCACACACAGACACACACAGACAGACAGACAGACACACATACACACATTACTGTCAGGTCTGGTAGTACAGCATATGGTGAAGGCTGGGGCTGTCTGGGGTCTGTGGGCATGAGAGCTGCTGCCTTACAATCTCTACAAGCCTGGTTTGAACCTCTCATCAATGAACACAGTGTAGGAGGTTTTTGAATGACCAGTCTCTTTCCAACTCATCAATTTCTCTTCTCACCTTCTCTGTCTCTAACTCTCACATGCTCTCACACACTCTGTCTTCACTCATTAATATTTTCCTTATATACTTATTTTACTGACAGGCCCAGATATACAATGAGAGTTACCAGAGCACTGCTGAGCTCTGGCTTGTTGTGTTGGCAATTTCACCTAGGCTACTGGAGCCTCAGTTTGTAAGTCTTTCTGACACAATCCATATTCTGTCTCCTCATTTCCATGCCAGTATCACTCAGAGTTTATAATAAAGTGATTTTTTGCAAAACACTTGGTACATTCTGATTTACAACTCAATATTGACACCATTGTAGCTCTCTTTCTGCCCTTGGTCACTTTGCTTCTTTATAGATGTAAAAACACTGAAGAGGGAGAGGTTTTTGCCCTGAGGCTTGCATTGGGAACGACCAGCTGCCCTGTGTCTGCTGCCAGACTAGGAACCTTGTGGTGCCTGTGCATGTGGAGAATCTCCTTGATGAGTTCCTTCTCAAGCCTTTTTCACTCTGTCCCGTTGGAGCTGCATATAGCTAATGATTTTGAGATTTTACTCCTTTGGAAAATTATTTTCCTGATGTACAGTTTCCTTCCAGGTTTTAGCAATCAATTGTCTGATTGTCATATCGAATCCAGTGTATAAAATGACTACATCAGTGTCTCTCTCTCTCTCGATATATATATATATATATATTTATATACATACATACATATATATATATATATATATATATATATATGTGTGTGTGTGTAACATGTAGACATCTGAAAATATTTTTTAGCTAGAGACCTGCACAGCTCTGGATTAGGGTAAGAATTCGGATACACTTGGCCCTTCTGAGATACAGTCATGAGAGACATCTCACAGAGCCAGTCATATAGCTCTAATCACTCTACAAATCTCAGCACAAACTACCTCAGCCAAATCATCTACTTCCTTCTTGCTCTTTTTGTCCACCGAGTACTATCCCAAAACTGTAAATCAAAGAAGAAATAGACATAGTGCAGTTCCCTGCACACAGGACAGTCTGAGGCTCTACTAGGGACATGCAATACAGAAGCCTGCATCTTGGCTGGAGCATCACTAAGACTACTTCCAAATTGGAGAGGCGAGGGCAGTTTTGTAGAGTGGGCTGCAGGCCAAGTGTTGCTTCTCAGAGTGGGCTAAGACCTAGATGTTCTAAGTGTAACCTTTCCTCACAAACATAAAATAAAAATGCCACTTGTAAGAAGTATGCATGGTCATGGAGGGTTTGTCTTCAGTGCTCTGGCACTGATCAACACAGGGCCAGAATTTCTGTCCTTTTCTGTCACTGTCATTCTATCTCTCTGATGGACTCTAGGTAGATTCTTCACTGGGCCCTTATTGGATGTCAGTGCATGCATCATGATCTCGGACTTCCTGGTGTTGAAATTTTCCTTTCTTTGCCCTTTGGATTATTTAGTCTCCTGCATATGGCATAGTACATTGGGGAACTGAGGAGACAGCGAATCTGTTGCAGGTAACAGGCATATATCCATCTCCAGCTCAAGCTGTCCAGGCCCTATGTGCTTGACTCCCATTCTCCAGGGCCCTGAGGCTGACACTCAGCCTAAATGCAGCCTTCCTCAATTTCCTGCACCGCATCCTTGTCCTTATTCCATGAGAGCCCTGGTCAAGAGAAGTGAAACTCTACCCCCCTGGCACACACATTGTGCTTTCCCTCTATTGGGCCGAATGTAAAGTGTCTGTGTTACTGATGGCCACACCAGTGTCCAGATGTTCCATGCAAAACGGAAGCTTCCCGGGTTCTGAAAGAGGGTGTTTTTATGGCTGTGAAAAGTCTTTTCCACGTGCCTCATGGGGTTTCAAATCCTTCTGAAACCTGAAGTTCTTTCTTGTATCTAGGGAATATTCTCACCTCTGGCCAGAAGGGCCACTCAACTAGGAGCACAGCTATCCCGGGGTCAGGAGGACTGCCAGCCTGCTAGCTCCTGGAGGGTTTCCTGAGTATGTCCTCAGTGACCAAGTGGAAACAGGTGTTTCCAATTGCCTTTATTTGCAGCAGCCAGGCCCTCAGGTGAGGGGCGGGTCTGTGATCTCCAATGGAAATTCCTAATTATGCCAATGGAGGCATCCATCTTCCTTTTGTCTCTCCATAGCAAGGGCCTGGGGAGTATGTGCTTCCTGTAAGCAGAGCGACTTTGTATAGGACACTAATGGATGCCTACTTCTGGGAATCTCTCTGAGTGTGATGTGTGGACACCAGGACACCATGATCAGGGATTGTGAGGCCACAGGAGCAATTGCCTTAGCCTTAGACCCAAAGGGGAGGTGTAAGGGGCCGGGTTCATCCACTATTGTTTGGTCAAACACAGTTCCCAACTTTCAGCTCTTTCTGGGTTCTTTCTGGGCTTGTAATCTGCTGCCCTGAGAAGTGTACTGGGAGCCTGGAGGCTGAATATGCAGCCAAACCTGACTGGACAGGGTCCTGCCCCTTAATTCTGAGGGGTGCCCCAGTTTCCCCCGTTGACAGTGTTTGGATGATAGTGAGGCATGAGATTGAATCGGGAACTAAGGAGAGTGAGACATGAGAGTCCCTTTGCATATGCATTCTTAGCCAGAATCTGGGCTAGCTGGATTTCCCTAACCAGCTAGGTTCTCTGTACATAAGTTGCAGGTGAGGCTGGCTACCTTGCCACCCATGCTCTTAGACTACTATAGGTGAGTTCTGAGCACACACAGACACACACTGACAGACAGACACACACACACACACACACACACACACACACACATTACTGTCAGGTCTGGTAGTACAGCATATGGTGAAGGCTGGGGCTGTCTGGGGTCTGTGGGCATGAGATCTGCTGTCTTACAATCTCTACAAGCCTGGTTTGAACCTGTCATCAATGAACACAGTGTAGGAGGTTTTTAATGACCAGTCTCTTTCCAACTCATCTATTTCTCTTCTCGCCTTCTCTGTCTCTAACTCTCACATGCTCTCACACACTCTGTCTTCACTCATTAATATTTTCCTTATATACTTACTTTACTGACAGGCCCAAATATACAAAGAGAGTTACCAGAGCACTGCTGAGCTCTGGCTTGTTGTGTTGGCAATTTCACCTAGGCTACTGGAGCCTCAGTTTGTATGTCTTTCAATCCATATTCTGTCTCCTCATTTCCATGCCAGTATCACTCAGAGTTTATAATAAAGTGATTTTTTGCAAAACACTTGGTACATTCTGATTTACAGCTCAATATTGACACCATTGTAGCTCTCTTTGGCCCTTGGTCACTTTGCTTCTTTACAGATATAAAAACACTGAAGAGGGAGAGGTGTTTGCCCTGAGGCTTGCACTGGGAACTACCAGATGCACTGTGTCTGTTGCCAGACTAGGAAACTTGTGGTGCCTGTCCATGTGGAGAGTCTCCTTGATGAGTTCCTTCTCAAGCCTTTTTCGCTCTGTCCCGTTGGAGTTGCATATAGCTAATGATTTTGAGATTTTACTCCTTTGGACTATTATTTTCCTGATACAGTTTCTCTCCAGGTTTTAGCAATCAATTGTCTGAATGTCATATCGAATCCAGTGTATAAAATGACTACATCAATGTCTCTCCCTCTCTCTCTCTCTCTCTCTCTCTCTCTCTCTCTATATATATATATATATATATATAGATAGATAGATAGATAGATATGTGTATGTGTGTGTGTGTGTGTGTGTGTATGTGTGTGTGTGTGTAACATGTAGAGGTCTGAAAATATTTTATAGCTAGAGACCTGCACAGCTCTGGATTAGGGTAAGAATGCGGATACACTTGGCCCTTCTGAGCCACAGTCATGAGAGACATCTCACAGAGCCAGGCGTATAGCTCTAATCACTCTACAAATCTCAGCACAAACTACCTCTGCTAAATCATCTACTTCCCTCTTGCTCTTTTTGTCAACAGAGTCCTATCCCAAAACTGTAAATCAAAGAAGATATAGACATAGTGCAGTTCCCTGCACACAGAACAGTCTGAGGCTGGACCAGGGACATGCAATACGCCAGCCTGCATCTTGTCTGGAGCATCACTAAGACTACTTCCAAATTGGAGAGGCGAGGGCAGTTTTGTAGAGTGGGCTGCAGGCCAAGTGTTGCTTCTCAGAGTGGGCTAAGACCTAGATGTTCTAAGTGTAACTTTTCCTCACAAACATAAAATAACAATGCCACTTGTAATAAGTATGCATGGTCATGGAGGGTTTGTCTTCAGTGCTCTGGCACTGATCAACACAGGGCCAGAATTTCTGTCCTTTTCTGTCACTGTCATTCTCTCTCTCTCTGACGGTCTCTAGGTAGATTCTTCACTGGGCCCTTATTGGATGTCAGTGCATGCATCATGATCTCGGACTTCCTGGTGTTGAAATTTTCCTTTCTTTGCCCTTTGGATTATTTAGTCTCCTGCATATGGCATAGTACATTGGGGAACTGAGGAGACAGCGAATCTGCTGCAGGTAACAGGCATATATCCATCTCCAGCTCAAGCTGTCCAGGCCCTATGTGCTTGACTCCCATTCTCCAGGGCCCTGAGGCTGACACTCAGCCTAAATGCAGCCCTCCTCAATTTCCTGCACCGCATCCTTGTCCTTATTCCATGAGATCCCAGGTCAAGAGAAGTGAAACTCTACCCCCCTGGCACACACATTGTGCTTTCCCTCTATTGGGCCGTAGGTAAAGTATCTGTGGTACTGATGGCCACAGCAGTGTCCAGATTTTCCATGCAAAACGGAAGCTTCCCGGGTTCTGAAAGAGGGTGTTTTGAAGTTCTTTCTTGTATCTAGGGAATATTCTCACCTCTGGCCAGAAGGGCCGCCCAACTAGGAGAACAGCTATCCCGGTGTCCGGAAGTCTGCCAGTCTGCTAGCTCCTGGAGGGTTTCCTGAGTATGTCCTCAGTGACCAAGTGGAAACAGGTGTTTCCAATTGCCTTTATTAGCAGCAGCCAGGCCCTCAGGTGAGGTGCGTGGCTGTGATCTCCACTGGAAGCTCCTAATTCAGCCAATTGAGGCATCCATCTTACTTTTGTCTGTCCATAGCAAGAGCCAGGGGAGTTTGTGTTTTTGCAAGCAGAGCGACTTTGTATGGGACAATCATGCATGCCTACTTCTGGGAATCTCTCTGAGTGTGATGTGTGGACCCCAGGACACCATGATCAGGGATGTGAGGCCACTGGAGCAATTGCCTTAGCCGGACCCGAAGGGTAGGTGTAAGGGACCGGGTTCATCCACTATTGTTTGGTTGAACACAGTTCCCATCTATGTTGAAACACAGCTCTTTCTGGGTACTTTCTGTGCTTGTAATCTGCTGCCCTGAGCAGTGGACTGAGAGCCTGGAGGCTGAGTAGGCAGCCAAACGTGAGTTCCTTCTCGAGCCTTTTTTGATTGGTCCCATTGGAGCTGCATATAGCTAATGATTTGGAGATTTTACTCCTTTGGACAATTCTTTTCCTGATGCACAGTTTCACACCAGGTTTTAGCAATCAATTGTTTGAATGTCATATCGATTCCATTGTAGAATATGACTACATTAGTCTCTCTCTCTCTCTCTTTATATATATGTAACATGTAGAGGTCTGAAAATATTTTTTAGCTAGAGACCTGCACAACTCTGGATTAGGGTAGTAAAGTGGATACACCTGGCCCTTCTGAGCCAGAGTAATGAGAAACAACTCACAGAGCCATATCGTTTATCACTCTACAAATCTCTCTCACCACAAACTACTGCTGCCAAATCATCTACTTCCCTCTTGCTCTTTTTGTCCACCGAGTCCTATCCCACAACTGTAAATCAAAGAAGAAATAGACAGAGTGCAGTTTCCTGTACACAGGACAGGCTGAGGCTGGACCAGGGAGATGCAATATGCCAGCCTGCTTCTTGGCTGGAGCATCACTAAGACTACTTCCAAATTGAAGAGGCGAGGGCAGTTTTGGTGAGTGGGCTGCCGGCCAAGTGTTGCTTCTCAGAGTGGCTAAGACCTAGATTTTCTAAGTGCTACCTTTCCTCAAAACCATAAAATAGCAATGCCACTTGTAAGAAGTATGCATGGGCATGGAGGGTTTGTCTTCAGTGCTCTGGCACTGATGAACACAGGGCCAGAATTTCAGTCCTTTTCTGTCTCTGCCATTCTGTCTCTCTGACTGTCTCTATGTGCCTTCTTCCCTGGGCCCTTTCTGGAAGTCAGTGCATGCATCATGAACTCAGTCATCCTGGTGTTGAAATTTTCCTTTCTTTGCCCTTTGGATTACTTAGTCTCCTGCACATGGTGTAGTACAGAGGGGAACTGTGGAGACAGCGTTGCTGCTGAAGGTTCCAGGCATATGTCCATCTGCAGCTGCAGCTGTCCAGGCCCCTGTGCTTCACTCACATTCTCCTGGAGGCTGAGTAGGCAGCCATGCTCTGAGAATACTATAGTTGAGCACAGACAGAGAGACACACACACACATTACTGTCAGGTCTGGTAGTACAGCATATGGTGAAGGCTGGGGCTGTCTGGGGTCTGTGAGCATGAGAGCTGCTGTCTTACAATCTCTAAAAGCCAGCTTTGAACCTGTCATCAATGAACACAGTATAGGAGGTTTTTGAGTTCTGGCCTCTTTCCAACTCATCTATTTCTCTACTCACCTTATATATTTAGTCCGATATCACATAAGGGGTCATTTATTCTGCCTGATAGATTTTCTCTTATAATTGAAGGGAACTTTGGACACACAATACATGTACTTTTGCAGAGACTACACACTACTACAGCTACTACTGCAATGATTTTGACAGTGACATCCAATGCACAATGGATTATTATTGCATGGCTCCAAAAAATGTTCCCTATTTAACCTACAAAGTTTTTAACCTCACAAATATTTATTCTGTTCTTTATAGGGTGATGAATGGTTTACAGTAAACAGTTACATGTAATAGTGGCTACGGGGCTAATTTTTCCCACTTTCCCTGTATTTCTGTACGTCAGTTGTAACTTTCCTATTTAGGAGAAGGAAACAGTCATAAATTGAGAGAGCAGGGCCCAAGCAGGAAGAGAGACAGAGAGACAGCTGAAGCTCTGATTTTCCACTAGCCCAGCTTTTCCCTAATTGGGTAAGTGGTGACCAGGGGCTCAAAATGGGGTCTTGGGCTTCCACATAGTTCTCTGGCATTCTTGCTTAGCCAGAATCTGGGCTAGCTGGCTTGTCCTGACCAGCTAGGTTCTCTGTACATAAGTTTCAGGTGGGGCTGGATACCTTGACACCCATGCTCTGAGACTACTACAGGTGAGCTCTGAGCACACACACACACACACACACACACAGACAGACAGACACACACACACATTACTGTCAGGTCTGTTAGTACAGCATATGGTGATGACTGGCACTGTCTGGGGTCTGTGGGCATGAGCGCTGCTGCCTTACAATCTCTACAAGCCAGGTTTGAACCTATCATCAGTGAACACAGTGTAGGAGGTTTTTGAATTCTGGTCTCTTTCCAACTCATCTATTTCTCTACTCGCCTTCTCTAACTCTCACATTCTCTGCTGGCTGGGGGCGTGTCCCTTGGACAACAGGCCAATCAGAGTCGAGCTGATGTGGCTGGTGGGCGGGCCTTCCAGAGGCTGCCCAATGAGGGTGCTCCAAGGCCATGTTGGCGGTGGTCAAGGCCGCTGGCCAGTCACTGACTAGGGGCCCGGAACTCCTGGGCCTGTCCAGGCATACTGGCCAATGAGATTGCTGGCAGGGGTTCTGGGCATGGCCTAGGCATCTGGCCTATCAGAGCATGGTTGGCGCCCTTTGGGCAGGCCCTTTTAAGGAAGCCCGACTATGGGAGCTCAGAGATGGCCTTAAAAGGCTGTGCGTGTTTCCAGGAAGTGCGAAGCAGGGTTCAGCCCAGGGCCCTGCCTTGCAGAAGCTGTCCAGTGCGCATGTGTATAACTCCGTTTGTGCCTGTACCTCTGTAGATGTGTGCGTGTGTCTGACTGTGAGAGTGTGTGTTTGTTTGTCTTTGTGTGTGTGTGTGTGAGGGAGGGAGAGACAGAGAGAACAACAGAATCACTGTGGCACAGGTTATTTTGTGCAAAACACTTGACACATTCTGATTTACATCTCAATATTGACACCATTGTAGCTCTCCTTGGCCCTTGGTCACTTTTTTTCTTTTCAGATGTAAAGACACTGAAGAGGGAGAGGTTTTTGCCCTGAGGCTTCCAAAATGAACTAGCAGCTGCCCTGTGTGTGTTGCCGGACTAGGAAACTTGTGGTGCCTGTCCATGTGGAGAGTCTCCTGGATGAGTTCCTTCTAGAGCCTTTTTCGCTCTGTCCCATTGGAGCAGCATATAGCTAATGATTTGGAGATTTTACTCCTTTCGACAATTCTTTTCCTCATGAACAGTTTCTCTCCAGGTTTTAGAAATCAATTGTTTGAATGTCATATGGAATCCATTGTAGAAAATGACTACATCAGTGACTCTCTCTCTCTCTCTCTCTCTCTCTCTCTATATATATATATATATATATATACATATATATATATAAATATAAATATATATATATATATATATGTAACATGTAGAGGTCTGAAAATAATTTTAGCTGGAGACCTGCACAGCTCTGGATTATTGTAGTAATGCGGATACACCTGGCCCTTCTGAGTCACAATCATGAGAGACATCTCACAGAGCCATTCCTAAAACCCAGCTTTGAACCTGTCATCAATGAACACAGTGTAGGAGGTTTTTGAATTCTGGTCTCTTTCCAATTCACCTATTTCTCTTCTCGCCTTCTCTGTCTCTAACTCTCACATGCTCTCATACACTCTGTCTTCACTCATTTATATTTTACTTATATACTTATTTTACTGACAGGCCCAGATATACAAAGAGAGTTACCAGAGCACTGTTGAGCTCTGGTTTGTTGTGTTGGCGGTTTCACCTAGGATACTGGAGCCTCAGTTTGTAAGTCTTTCTGACACAAGCCATATTCTGTCTCCTCATTTCCATGCCAGTATCACTCAGAGTTTATAATAAAGATATATATATATATATATATATATATATATATATATATATCTGTCATTTTTTGAATTGTCGACCTATGTATTTGACCTTAATTAAGAAATACCACATTTATAACAGCCTATTTTTTCAGAAATAATGGCCATATTGTTTGAGCAGCATTCAATACAAATATTAAATATAGAACCTTCCAGTAGCATTTCTAATCGTGTTTCTATCAGCATCCTTATTGTAATTATCATAGCCCAGAACTTCCCTCCTTTTTCTAGTGTAAGCTTCAATACGTATGTGTTTGTTGTCTTTTTCTGGAAATCTTAATTTCCTTGGACCCTGAAGTGTTAGGGAATTTTTGAAGCAGCCCTCTGTTTCTCAGCAGATGGGTTCTATGTTTCTGCTGTAATCAGGTCTTCTTGTGGTTTTTGTTTTCATTAATTTTTATCAAGTCCTCCTAAATCATCCCAATTTATTTGCATATTTATTTATTTAGTCAGGTATCACATGAAGGGTCATTTCTTCTCCTTGATATATTTTCTCTTATAATTGAAGGGAACTTTTGATGCACAATACATTTCCTGGGGCAAATACTACACACATATGGTGAAGGCTTGGGTTGTCTGGGGTCTGTGGGCATTAGAGCTGCTGCCTTACAATCTCTACAACCCAGGTTTGAACCTGTCATGAATAAACACAGTCTAAGGGGTTTTTGACTTCTGGTCTATTTCCAACTCCTCTATTTATTTTCTCTCCTTCTCTGTCTCTGACTCTCACAGGCTCTCACTCACTCTGTCTGCACTCAGTAATATTTTACTTATATCCTTATTTTATTGACAGGTCCAGATATACAAAGAGAGTTGCCAGAGCACTACTGAGCTCTGGCTTGTTTTGTTGGTGATTTTACCTAGGCTACTGGAGCCTCAGCTTTGTAAGTCTCTCTGACACAAGCCATATTCTGTCTCCTCATATCCATGGCAGTATGTCTCAGACTTTATAATAAAGATATACATCCATATACATATATAAATATACATAAATATTTGTCATTTTTAGAATTGTCTACCTATGGTCTTCCTGTGGTTTTTATTATTTTTTTGTTTTTTCAAATCCTGTTCTGTACCCACACCATGCCCGGCTTGAGGTCTCCGAAACTGCCCAGACACAGGTAAGTGGCATCCGCCCTGTGTTTGCCTCCACCATGGGAAATTTCTCATTTTATGAGGAGGTGTCCCAGTCATTATCTCTTGACCTGGGACAGATTCGCGCTGTCATTAAGGGTTTAATTTTCGCTACCCCTTGGATTTTTTTAACTATGGTCGCCACTTTCAAGATATGTAAAACGTGGTATGCCATAAGGATAAGTGACCTTGAGGCTGAGGTACGAGAGTTAAATCACATGTGCTTACGACTTAGACTTCCTAAGCGATCAGCAGCTAAACCCAAGAATTCCATTCCCACAGACAAGCACACGTGTTCGGATGCTCCTCCTCTTACCCCGCCCCCTTCCGCCCCGGTTTCAGCTCTGCCTGAGGTTTCTGCATCCCTGAACCCGCCCCCGGCCCCTGCCTCCCTGGTTTCAATTCCGCCTGAGGTTTTTGCCTCCCTGAACCCCCCCCGCCCCTGCCTCCCCAGTTTCAGCTCTGCCTGCAGCTTCCGTTTTCCTGACCCCGCCCCCAGCCCCTGCTGCCGCGGTTTCAGCTCCACCTGAGGTTTCTGTGACCCTGAACCCCCCTGCCCCTGCCTCCCCGGTTTCAGCTCCGCCTGCAGCTTCCATGTTCCTGACCCTGCCCCTAGCCCCTGCCACCCTGGTTTCAGCTCTGCCTGAGGCTTCCTCGTCCCTGACCCCGCCCCCTGCTGATAAGTCACCATTAAGGGACCTAGTGGCTGAGATACGAGAGCTAAAGGATATTTTTTCAGCATTTAAGGATTTTAAACAATGTGCAGTCCACGCCGGGAGCTCCGTCCCTGTAGCTATGCGTTTAGTTTCCCCTGCAGCCAATACAGCAGTTTCTATGGCACTTTCCACTTCTGTAGCTCCCTCTCCCGCACCATCGGACCAAATCCACACATTCCAGGTAAACTTGGCCCCTTCTAAACAAAACCCTCAGCCATGGCATCCATATTCCTCTAAAAATTTTGGAACACTCAGATAAGCAGTCAGGGAGGACGGAATGCAATCTCCATGGACCAAGTCCGTCTTGAGGAGTTTTTACCAGCATTTAAATACACCACAAGACAGGAAATATCTGGCTCGTGCTGCACTCCCAGACCCACTCTATCTTCAGTGGCAGGCATGCTTCCGCAATGAGTGCTCTAGGCAATTGCAGGAAAATAGTAACAAACAGGTAGAATGGAATTCTGATGCTTTGTTTGGAGCAGGAGCTTATGAATCTGGAGCTCAGCAGGCAGAAGCCAGGTTTCCAACCGATTATTTTGAACAGGTACGCATCTGTGCAACACAAGCATGGGAAAGGGTTTCCACACCAGATGTAGATCCGTCAGCTCCCATTAACTCTTTTCACCAAGGCTCTTATGAATCATTGGCGAGCTTCATCTCAAGGGTGAAGAGAAGCTTAGAGAGAAAGGTTTATAATCCTGACGTCTGCACACTACTCCTGTGCTCTATTGTCTGGGAAGGCATGACACCACAGTTCCATCAGGTATGCCTTTATCTTAAACATCTACACCCAGATAATTGGATTCTAGCGACACAGGAACTTGCATCAGGCAATTATGGGGCACCCGCTATGATGCAGGTCTATGCAGTTGCCCCACGTAAGCAAAACGGGGCCTGCTTTCAGTGCGGTCGCCAAGGACATTGGTGTAACCAATGTCCTGATAAGTTGCGACCACGCCTCCAGTCAGGGAAACCACGCCTCCAGCCAGAGCAACCCCGCTTTCAGTCAGGGAGCCAGAGACCACGTACTGTTTGTCCAAAATGTCGTAAGGGGTTTCATTGGAAGAGAGATTGTTGGTCCCAATTTCATAAAGATGGTTCGCCCCTGAATGGTACAAATTCGGGGCCTGAGATTTTGTGGACCACTCCTGTTTTAGAACAAGGTCACCCTTCTATGACAGTAAAGATTGGCAATATTCCTTTTAAATTTTTGATTGACACGGGGGCAGCAAAGACGATTTTAAGGCAAGAAGAGGTTCCCCAAGATTGGGAACTCATCCCTTGACCCAGTTTATATGGAATAGGAGGGATGACGAGAGCATTTTGCACACCAGACTCGCTTATGTGGGAAGACCCAGAAGGTTCTACCGGACACTTCCAGCATTTGGTAGCTAAGATTAGCACCAACTTACTGGGCAGGGATCTTCTGGAATGTCTTAATATTAGGATATCCACAGACGCCTCTGCAGAGTGTAAAACTCATTCCCGCAATACCAGGTCTATTCAGCACCCCCAATACTAAATGCCACTGTTCGTAGCCAAACACCCCACTTAAGCTGGCTTTCTAATGAGCCTATCTGGGTGGAACAGTGGCCTTTACCTAGGGATAAGCTAAAAATTTTAAAAGAGCTCGTCCGAGAGCAGTTGTCCTTGGGACACATTCGTCATTCTTGAAGCCCATGGAATACTCCTGTCTTTGTGATTAAAAAGTGCTCGGAAAAATGGCGCCTCCTTCAAGATCTCCGTGCAGTAAATAAAACCATGCAGGTCTGGGGCTCCCCCCAAAGGGGTTTGCCTCTTGCTTCTGCAATTCCCACAGGAATTCCAATCATAGCTATTGATATACAAGATTGTTTTTTCTCTATCCCCTTGCATCCTCGAGATTGTAAACGTTTTGCCTTCTCTGTTCCCTCTATTAATAACGCCAGCCCCGCTGAAAGATTTGAATGGGTGGTGCTGCCCCGGGGTATGGCCAATAGTCCTACAATTTGTCAGGAGGCTGTTAAATCTGCCCTTGTCCCATATATTCATAAGGGACTTAATATTTTTCATTATACAGATGATATTTTAATATGGGGAAAATCAGATACAGATCTCTATGCCTTACGTGATTTTCTCACTCCTACATTAAAGAAAAGCGGCCTTAATGTAGCCCCTGAAAAGATACAGCTAATCTCTCCAATATCCTTCCTAGGTTCAGAGATTTCTCTAAAGCAAATTCGTCCCTTAAAACCTAATGTTACCTTCCCTTCTAACATTACTCTTGCTTCTTTACAAAGTTTTCTAGGAAATTTAAATTGGCTTAGGCAGTATCTCTATCTGCCCACAAGCTGCCTCCAACCACTGTTTGACCTGTTGAAAGGAAACAAACAGCCCTCTTCAAAACATAAGTTAACTCCTGAGGCCTCCTTGGCACTGGATAGGGTTAACCAGGCCCTCCAGGACATGCACCTTGTTCGATTCTCCCCCTCCTCTCCGGTAAACCTTCTTATCTTCAACTCCACCCCCACAGTAGTAGGGGCACTGTGGCAAGACCATGGGGTTCTCGAATGGCTTCACACGCCAGTAAGAGGAGCTCCAAGACTCCTCACTGAGATAGACGCATTAGCATTCATGGTTCGCCAAGGGAGAAATAGGTCTGTGCAGGTCTTAGGGAAAGAACCGGATTTAATCATTCTGCCCTTTTCTCTCACAGATACAGAGTGGCTTATATGCCATCATTCCCGCTTTGCCATAGGCTTCGTGGGGTTTCCAGGACAAATAGATAACCATTTTCCTTCTAATAAATTGATAGCTTCTTTACCTCTTCTGCCTCTACTAGCACCTAAACTTTTCTCTCGGAATCCCATTACCTCTGCTCCTACAATCTTTACTGATGGCGGAAAAAGGGGAGCTGCTGCCCTTATATATTACCCAGACAAACAATCTCCTAAACCTCTCTTTACTGAGCTTCCTGATAATTCCCCTCAATACAAAGAACTTTATTCTGTTTTTCTTGCACTAAAAGCTGTACCAGAATCCTTCAACCTTTTTTCTGACAGTGTGTCTACTGTTAACTTACTTCCATGGCTTGCTCGTTCTTATGTGAAAATTGATGACAACCCACTTTCCCCTCTCTTGATTCAAATTGCCTCTATGCTCTGTTCTCGAACCCAACCACTGTATATTCAACACCTTTGTTCCCACAGCCCTCTTCCTGGTTCCCTGTCCGAAGGGAATGCTGCAGTTGACCGCCTTGCCTCCATGGGAACTTTCCCAGTCTCTGTCTCTGATCCTGCTAATTTTCATTCTCTGACCCATGTTAATCTTAAAGGCCTTCGAGCTCGATTCCCTGATGTTCCTGTATCACAGTTAAAACATATCCTCGCTACATGCTCTTCTTGTGCAAGTCTCATAAAGACACATGCTATCCAGACCCTTGGGGTTAACCCCCGAGGTTTAAAAGCTAATGCTATTTGGAAAATTGATGTCACCCACATACCAAACTTTGGCAAACAAAAATATGTGTTTGTCTCAATTGATACCTTTTCTAAATTTATGTGGGCTACAGCTCAGACAGGAGAAAGTGCTAAAAAGCTTGTAAGCCATATGCTCTCTTGTTTTGCCGTTATGGGGGTCCCATTATTTTTGAAAACAGACCATGCACCTATGTTTACAAGCAAACAATTTAAAGATTTTTGTTCCCTCTGGAATATTAATCATACCACGGGCATTCCCTACAATCCACAGGGACAAGGCATTGTCGAGAGGGCCCATCAAACTCTGAAGGCTCAACTAAAGAAAGGTAAAGGAGGAACATATCCCCCCAATATCCAGCTAGCAAAGCCTTAACTACGTTAAATCTCTTTAATATTTACAATAACTCGGCCTTACCCCCTATTATTCTTCACTGGCAAACACCATCTACCCTCCCATCTATTAAGGTCAAATGGAGAGACCCACTCGATAAAATTTGGAAAGGGCCTGACCCATTATTGACCATGGGAAGGGGTTTCGCATACATTTTTCCTCAAAATTTCTCTAAACCTGTCTGGGTTCCTGCCCGCCATGTCCGACAATACCTGCAGGATGGCGCTGTTATTCCTGAAGAACAAGAAATACTACAAGAGGACCAGATGCAGGATACATCCCAGGACCCGTAATACGACATGGCAGAACCTACAAAATCTGGCTCACAGAGACCTCTCTCCTACCCTTTCCCTGTATGTCTTATGTTATTACTGGCCAGTTGTTTTTGTGAGTGAGTGTGTTGAATGACAAAAAAAAACAAAAACTTTTTTTTTGCATGACCCATCTGCTTGGAGTACTCTAAAAGGTAATTGGCTTTATATAAAAATTCTGGACGCAGCCTCACCCCCCCTCTCTCTGGGCTCTCAGCTCTCCCTCTCTGAGGTCTGGCTCCTGCTCCCCCCCCCGTGGTCAGATAGTGGGGATGGCCATTGTCGGCTGGCTCCACGTGGTCTGAATCAAACCTGCCCATCCTATAATAAAGATTTGTGTACCCATTTGCTCTGGACGTCCACTCTCTTCTCCACGGTGCAGCCCGAAAACAGACCACCACAACAACAATATATTTAGTCTGATATCACATAAGGGGTCATTTCTTCTGCCTGATAGATTTTCTCTTATAATTGAAGGGAACTTTGGACACACAATACATTTCCTTTTGCAGATACTAGACACTACTAGAACTACTACTGCACTGTTTTTGACAGTGACATCCAATGCACAATGGATTAGTATTTCATGGCTCTAAAGAGTGTTCCTTATTTAACCTACAATGTTTTTACCTCACAAATATGTATTCTGTTCTTTCTTGGGGGATGAATGGTTTACAGTCAACAGTTACATGTAATAGTGACTATGGGGGTAATTTTTCCCACTTTCCCTGTATTTCTGTACGTCATTTGTAACTTTCCTATTTAGGAGAAGGAAACTGTCATAAATTGAGAGAGCAGGGCCCAAGCAGGAAGAGAGACAGAGAGACAGCTGAAGCTCTGATTTGCCACTAGCCCAGCTTTTCCCTAATTGGGTAAGTGGTGACCAGGGGCTCAAAATGGTTTCTTGGGCTTCCACATAGTTCTATGGCATTCTTGATTAGCCAGAATATGGGCTAGCTGGCTTGCCCTGACCAGCTAGGTTTTCTGTACATAAGTTGCAGGTGAAGCTGGCTATCTTGACACCCATGCTCTGAGACTACTACAGGTGAGCTCTGAGCACACAAAGACACACACAGACAGACACACACACACACACACACACACACACATTACTGTAAGGTCAGTATATGGTGAAGACTGGAGCTGTCTGGGGTCTGTGGGCATGACACCTGCTGCCTTACAATCTCTACAAGCCAGGTTTGAACCTGTCATCAGTGAACACAGTGTAGTAGGTTTTTGAACTCTGGTCTCTTTCCAATTCATCTTCTTCTCTTCTCACCTTCTCTAACTCTCACATTCTCTGGCTGGCTGGGGGGCGTGTCCCTGTGACAACAGGCCAATCAGAGTTGAGCTGATGTGGGTGGTGGGAGGGCCTTCCAGAGGCTGCCCAATGAGCGTACTCCAAGGCCTTGGTGGTGGTGGTGGTGGTGGTGGTGCTCAAGGCCGCTGGCCAATCAAACACTAGGACCGCAGACCCTCCTGGGCGTGTCCAAGCACACTGGCCAATGAGATTGCTGGCAGGGGTTATGGGAGTGGCCTAGGCCTCTGGCCTATCAGAGCATGGCTGGCACCCTGTGGGCGGGCCTTTTAAAGGAAGCCCGACTATGGGAGCTCAGAGCTGGCCTTAAAAGGCTGGGCGTGCTTCCAGGAAGTGCAAAGCAGGGTTCACCCAGGGCCCTGCCTTGCAGAAGCTTTCCAGTGCGCAGGTGTATAACTCCTTTTGTGCCTGTGCATCTGTGGATGTGTGCGTGTGTGTGACTGTGAGACTGTGTGTGTGTGTGAGGGAGGGAGAGACAGAGAACAACAGAATCACTGTGGCACAGGTGATTTTGTGCAAAACACTTGGCACATTCTGATTTACAGCTCAATATTGACACCATTGTAGCTCTCCTTGGCCCTTGGTCACTTTTCTTTTCAGATGTAAAGACACTGAAAAGGGAGAGGTTTTTGCCCTGAGGCTTGCACTGGGAACTATAAGCTGCCCTGTGTGTGTGCCAGACTAGGAAACTTGTGGTGCCTGTCCATGTGGAGAGTCTCCTGGATGAGTTCCTTCTCGAGCCTATTTTGCTCGGTACCGTTGGAGCTGCATATAGCTAATGATTTGGAGATTTTACTCCTTTGGACAACTCTTTTCCTGATGCACAGTTTCTCTCCAGGTTTTATCAATCAATTGTTTGAATGTCATATCGAATCCATTATAGAAAATGAATACATCAGTGTCTCTCTCTCTCTCTCTCTCTCTCTCTATATATATATATATATATATATATATATATATATATATATGTAGAAGTCTGAAAATATTTTTAGCTAGAGACCGGCACAGCTCTGGATTATTGTAAGTATTTGGATACACCTGGCCCTCTGAGCCACAGTCTTTGAGAGACATCTCACAGAGCCATTCCTATACGTCTTATCAGTCTACAAATCTCTCTCAGCACAAACTACCATTGCCAAATGATCTACTTCAATGCTGCTCATTTTCTCCACTGAGTCCTATCCCAAAACTGTAAGTCAAAGAAGAAATAAACATAGTGCAGTTCCCTGCACACAGGACAGGCTGAGGCTGGACCAGGGAGATGCAATACGCCAGCCTGCTTCTTGGCTGGAGCCTCACTAAGACGACTTCCAATTTGGAGACGCGAGGGCAATTTTGGAGAGTTGGCTGCAGGCCAAGTGTTGCTTCTCAGATAGGGGTAAGACCTAGATGTTCTAAGTGGAACCTTTCCTCACAAACATAAAATAACAATGCCACTTGTAAGAAGTATGCATGGGCATGGAGGATTTGTCTTCAGTGCTCTGGCACTGATCAACACAGGTCCAGAATTTCTGTACTTTTCTATCACTGTCATTCTGTCTCTCTGACTGTCTCTACATGTGTTCTTCACTGGGCCCTTACTGGAAGTCAGTGCATGCATCGTTAACTCGGTCTTCCTGGTGTTGAAATTTTCCTTTCTTTGCCCTTTGGATTATTTAATCTCGTGCATATGGCGTAGTACAGTGTGGAACTGAGGAGGCAGCGATCCTACTGCAGGTAACAGGCATGTGTCCATCACCAGCTGCAGCTGTCCAGACCCTCTGTGCCTGACTCCCATTCTCCAGGGCCCTGAGGCTGACACTCAGCCTAAATGCAGCCCTCCTCACCTTCCTGCACAGCATCCTAGTCCTTATTCCATGAGAGCCCAGGTCAAGAGAAGTGAAACTCTATCCCCCTGGCACACACATTGTGCTTTCCCTCTATTGGGCCGAAAGTAAAGGCTCTGTGGTACTGATGGCCACACCAGTGTCCAGATTTTCCATGCAAAACGGAAGCTTCCAGGGTTCAGAAAGAGTGTGTTTTGATGGCTGTGAAATGTCTTTTCCAAGTGCCTCCTGGGATTTCAAATTCTTTTGAAACCTGAAGTTCTTTCTTGTATCTAGGGAATATTCTCACCTCTGGCCAGAAGGCCTTCCCAGCTAGGAGCACACCTATCCTGGGGTCAGGAAGTCTGCCAGCCAGCTAGCTCCTGGAGGGATTCCTGAGTATGTCCTCAGGGCCCAAATGGTAACAGCTGTTTCCAATTGCCTTTATTAGCATCAGCCAGGCCCTCAGGTGAGGCGCGGGACTGTGATCTCCACTGGAAGCTCCTAATTCAGCCAATGGAGGCATCCATCTTCCTTTTGTCTCTCCATAGCAAGGGCCCGGGGAGTTTGTGCTTCCTGCAAGCAGAGCGACTTTGTATGGTACACTCATGGATGCCTACTTCTGGGAATCTCTCTGAGTGTGATGTGTGGATACCAGGACTCTGTGATCAGGGATTGTGAGGCCACAGGAGCAATTGCCTTAGCAGGACCCAAAGGGGAGGTGTAAGGGGCCTGGTTCACCCACTATTATTTGGTCAAAAACAGTTCCCATCTATGTTGAGACACAGCTCTTTCTGGCCTTGTAATCTGCTGTCCACTGAGAAGTGGACTGGGAACCTGGAGCCTGAGTATGCAGCCAAACGTGACTGGACAGGGTCCTGCCCCTGAATTCTGAGGGGTGCCCCAGCTTCCCCCGTTGGCAGTGTTTGGATGATAGTGAGGCATGAGATTGAATCGGGAACTCAGGAGAGCGAGACATGAGAGTCCCTTTGCATATGTATTCTTGCTTAGCCAGAATCTGGGCTAGCTGGCTTTCCCTAACCAGCTAGGTTCTCTGTACATAAGTTGCAGGTGAGGCTGGCTACCTTGCCACCCATACTCTTAGACTACTATAGATAAGTTCTGAGCAGACACAGACACACACAGACAGACAGACAGACACACACACACACACGCACACACACACACACACACACACACACACACATATTACTCTCAGGTCTGGTAGTAGAGCATATGGTGAAGGCTGGGTTGTCTGGCGTCTGTGGGCATGAGAGCTGCTGTCTTACAATCTCTACAAGCCTGGTTTGAACCTGTCATCAATGAACACAGTGTAGGAGGTTTTTGAATTCTGGTCTCTTTCCAACTCATCTATTTCTCTTCTTGCCTTCTCTGTCTCTAACTCTCACATGCTCTCACACACTCTGTCTTCACTCATTAATATTTTACTTATATACTTATTTTACTGACATGCCCAGATATACAAAGAGAGTTACCAGAGCACTGCTGAGCTGTGGCTTGTTGTGTTGGCGTTTTCACCTAGGCTACTGGAGCCTCAGTTTGTAAATCTTTCTGAAACAAGACATATTCGGTCTCCTCATTCCCATGCCAGTATCACTCAGAGTTTATAATAAAGATATGCATACATATATATTTATATAATTGTCATTTTTAGAATTGTCGATGTATGTATTTGACCTTAATTCAGAATTACCACATTTATAACACCCTAGTTTTTCAGAAATAATTGGCCACATAATTGGAGCAGCATTCAATACAAATATAAATAATAGAACCTTCCAATAGCATTTCTAATCGAGTTTCTTTCAGCATCCTTATTGTAATTATCATAGCCCAGAACTTCCCGTCTTTTTCCAGTGTAAGCTTCAATACGTATGTGTGTGTTTTCTTTTTCCAGAAATCTTAATTTCCCCGGATCCTGAAGTGATAGGGAATTTTTGAAGCAGCCCTCTGTTTCCCAGCAGATGGTTTCTATGTTTCTGCTGTAATCAGGTCTTCTTGTGGTTTTGGTTTCCTTTTTTTATTTTCTCAAGTCCTCCTAGATCATCCCCATTGATTTGCATATTTATTTATTTATACAGGTATCACATGAGGGGTCATTTCTTCTGCTAGATAGATTTTCTCTTATAATTGAAGGGATCTTTTGACGCACAATACATTTCCTGGGGCAAATACTACACAGATATGGTGAAGGCTTGGGTTGTCTGGGGTCTGTGGGCATTAGAGCTGTTACCTTACAATCTCTACAACCCAGGTTTGAACCAGTCATGAATGAACACAGTCTAGGGGTTTTTTGACTTCTGGTCTATTTCCAACTCTTCTATTTCTCTTCTCGCCTTCTGTGTCTCTGACTCTCACAGGCTCTCACTCACTCTGTCTGCACTAATTAATATTTTACCTATTTATTATTTTACTGATAGGCCCAGATATACAAAGAGAGTCACCAGGGCATTGCTGAGCTCTGGCTTGTTTTGTTGGCGATTTCACCTATGTTTCTGGAGCCTGAGCTTTGTAAGACTCTCTGGCACAAGCCATACTCTGTCTCCTCATTGCCATGCCAGTATACCTCATAGTTTATAATAAAGAAACACATACTTATATGTATATATATATATATATATATATATATATTTATATCAGTCATTTTTAGAATTGTTGACCTTTTATTTGATCTTAGTGCAGAATTACCACATTTATAACAGCCTCCTTATTCATAAATAATTGGTCATATAGTTGGAGCAGGATTCACTACAATTATAAATTAAAAACCTTCCAGGAGAATTTCCAATAGCCTTTCTATCAGTATCCTTATTGTAATTATCATAGCTCAGAACTTGCCACCATTTTCTAGTAAAGCTTCAATATGTATGTGTTTCTTTTCTTTCTCAGGGATTCTTAATTTGCCTGGACCCTGAATTGTCAAGGAATATTTGAAGCAGCCCTCTGTTTCTCAGCAGACGTTTTCTATATTTCTGCTGTAATCAGGTCTTTCTGTGGTTTTTGTTTTTATTTTTTATTTTTTTCAAATCCTCCTAGATCATCCCCATATATTTGCATATTTATTTATATATTTACTCCGATATCACATGAGGGGTCATTTCTTCTGCCTGATAGATTTTCTCTTATAATTGAAGGGAACTTTTGACACACAGTACATTTCCTTTTGCAGATACTAAACACTTCTACAGCTACTATTGCACTGATTTTGACAGTGACATCCAATGCACAATGGATTAGTATTGCATGGCTCTAAAGAGTGTTCCTTATTTAACCTACAGTGTTTTTAACCTCACAAATATTTATTCTGTTCTTTCTTTGGGGATGAATGGTTTACAGTCAACAGTTACATGTAATAGTGGCTACGGGGGTAATTTTTCCCACTTTCCCTGTATTTCTGTACAT
Source organism: Erinaceus europaeus (assembly GCF_950295315.1). Classification (NCBI taxonomy): domain Eukaryota; kingdom Metazoa; phylum Chordata; class Mammalia; order Eulipotyphla; family Erinaceidae; genus Erinaceus; species Erinaceus europaeus. Next base: position 2,256,563 of record NW_026647125.1, on the reverse strand, counting down.
CATTTGTAACTTTCTTATTGAGGAGAAGGAAACAGTCATAAATTGAGAGAGCAGGGCGCAAGCAGGAAGAGAGACAGAGAGACAGCGGCAGCTCTGATTTGCCACTAGCCCAGCTTTTCCCTAGCCGGGTAAGTGGTTACCAGGGGCTCAAAATGGGGTCCTGGGCATCCACATAGTTCTCTGGCATTCTTGCTTAGCCAGAATCTGGGCTACTGGCTTTCCCTAACCAGCTAGGTTCTCTATACATAATTTGCAGGTGAGGCTGGCTACCTTGACACCCATGCTCTGAGACTATTACAGGTGAGCTCTGAGCACACACAGACACACACATACAGACAAACACACACAAACACACACACACATACACATTATTGTCAGGTCGTGTAATACAGCATATGGTGAAGGCTGGGGCTGTCTGGGGTCTGTGGGCATGAGAGCTGCTGCCTTACAATCTCTACAGGCACGTTTGAACCTGTCATCAATGAACACAGTGTAGGAGGTTTTTGAATTCTGGTCTCTTTCCAACTCATCTATTTCTCTTCTCGCCTTCTCTGTCTCTAACTCTCACAGGCTCTCACACACTCTGTCTTCACTCATTAATATTTTACTTATATACTTATTTTACTGACAGGCCCAGATATACAAATAGAGTTACCAGAGCACGGCTGAGCTCTGGCTTGTTGGGTTGGCGATTTCACCTAGGCTACTGGAGCCTCAGTTTGTAAGTCTTTCTGACACAAGTCATATTCTGTCTCCTCATTTCCATGCCAGTATCACTCAGAGTTTATAATAAAGTGATTTTTTTGCAAATACTTGGTACATTCTGATTTACAGCTCAATATTGACACCCTGTAGATCTCTTTGGCCCTTGGTCACATTTCTTCTTTTCAGATTTAAAAACACTTAAGAGAGAGAGAGGTTTTTGCCCTGAGGCTTGCAATGGGAACTAGGAGATGCACTGTGTCTGTTGCCAGACGAGGAAACTTGTGGTGCCTGTCCATGTGGAGAGTCTCCTTGATGAATTACTTCTCAATCCTTTTTCTCTCTGTCCCATTGAGCTGCATATAGCTAATGGTTTTGAGATTTTACTCCTTTGGACAATTCTTTTCCTGATGCACAGTTTCTCTCCAGGTTTTAGCAATCAATTGTCTGTATGTCATATTGAATCCATTGTCGAAAATGACTACATCAGTGTCTCTTTCTCTCTATTTCTTTCTCTCTCTCTCTCTCTCTCTCTATATATATATATATATATATATATATATATATATGTAACATGTAGAGATCTGAAAATATTTTTTTAGCTAGAGAACTGCACAGCTCTGGATTAGGTTAATAATGCCGACACACTTGGCCCTTCTGAGCCACAGTAATGAGAGATATCTCACAGAGCCATTCGGATACCTCTTATGACTCTACAAATCTCTCTCAGTACAAACTACCGCTGCCAAATCATTTACTTCCATCTTGCCCTATTTGTCCACCAAGTCCTATCCCAAAATTGTAAATCAAAGAAGAAATAGACAGTGCAGTTCCCTGCACACAGGACAGTCTGAGGCTGGACCAGGGAGATGCAATACGCCAGCCTGCATCTTGGCTGGAGCATCACTAAGTCTACTTCCAAATTGGAGAGGCGAGGGCAGTTTTGGAGAGTGGGCTGCAGGCCAAGTGTTGCTTCTCAGAGTGGGCTAAGACCTAGATGTTCTAAGTGTAATCTTTCCTCACAAACATAAAATAGCAATGCCACTTTTAAGAAGTATGCATGGGCATGGAGGGCCAGAATTCCTGTCCTTTTCAGTCACTGTTATTCATCTCTCTGACTGTCTCTACGTGCCTTCTTCACTGGGACCTTATGGAAGTCAGTGCATGCATCATGAACTCGGTCTTCCTGATGTTGAAATTTTTCTTTCTTTGCCCTTTGGATTATATGGTCTCCTGCATATGGCTTAGTACAGAGGGGAACTGAGGAGACAGCGATCCTGCTGCAGGTAATAGTCATATGTCCATCTCGAACTGCAGCTGTCCTGGCCCTCTGTTCTTGATTCCCATTCTCCAGGGCCCTGAGGCTGACACTCAGCCTAAATGCAGCCCTCCTCAATTTCCTGCACCACATCCTTGTCCTTATTCCATGAGAGCCCAGGTCAAGAGTAGTGAAACTCTATCCCCATGGCATACACATTGTTTTTGCCCTCTAATGGGCCGAATGTAAGGGATCTGTGGTACTGATGGCCACACCAGTGTCCAGATTTTCCACACAAAACGGAAGCTTCCAGGGTTCAGAGAGAGGGTGTTTTGATGGCTGTGGAATGTCTTTTCCAAGTGACTCATGGGGTTTCAAATCCTTTAGAAATCTGAAGTTCTTTCTAGTATCTAGGGAATATTCTTACCTCTGGCCAGAAGGCTCTCCCAACTAGGATCCCAGCTATCCCAGGGTCAGGAGGTCTGCCAGCCTGCTACCTCCTGGAGGGATTCCTGAGTATGTCCTCAGGTACCAAGTGGCAACAGGTGTTTCCAATTGCCTTTATTAACTGCAGCCAGACACTCAGGTGAGGGGCGGGGCTGTGATCTCCACTGGATGCTCCTTATTTAGCCAATGGAGGCATCCATCTTCCTTTTGTCAGTCCATAGCAAGGGCCCTGGGAGTTTGTGCTTCTTGCATGCAAAGCGACTTTGTATGGGACACTCATGCATGCCTACTTCTGGGAATCTCTCTGAGTGTGATGTGTGGACACTAGGGCACCATGATCAGGGATTGTGAGGCAACAGGAGCAATTGCCTTAGTCGGACCCAAAGGGTAGGTGTAAGGGGCCAGGTTCATCCACTATTGCTTGCTCAAACACAGTTCCCATCTATGATGAAACAGAGCTCTTCTGGGTTCTTTCTGGGCTTGTAACCTGCTGTCCACTGAAAAGTGGACTGGGAACCTGGAGGCTGAGTAGGTAGCCAAATGTGACTGGACAGCGTCCTGCCCCTGAATTCTGAGGGGTGCGCAGCTTCACCCATTGGCAGTGTTTGGATGATAGTGAGGCATGAGATTGAATCGGGCACTCAGGAGAGCAAGACATGAGAGTCCCTTTGCATATGCATTCTTGCTTAGCCAGAATCTGGGCTAGCTCGCTGGCCCTGACCAGCTAGGTTCTCTGTAAATAAGTTGCAGGTGAGGCTGGCTATCTTGTCACCCTTCTCTGAGACTAATATAGGAGAGCTCTGAGCACAGACACACACACAGACAGACAGACAGACAGACAGACAGACAGACAAACACACACACACACATTACTGTCAGGTCTGGTAGTACAGCATATGGTAAAGGCTGGGGCTGTCTGGGGTCTGTGGGCATGAGAGCTGCTGCCTTACAATCTCTACAAACTAGGTTTGAACCTTTCATCAATGAACAGTGTAGGAGGTTTTTGAATTCTGGTCTCTTTCCAACTCATCTATTACTCTTCTAGCCTTCTCTGTCCCTAACTCTCACATGCTCTCACACACTCTGTCTTCACTCATTAATATTTTACTTATATACTTATTTTACTGACAGGCCCAGATATACAGAGAGAGATACCAGAGCACTGCTGAGCTCTGGCTTGTTGGGTTGACGATTTCACCTAGGCTACTGGAGCCTCAGTTTGTAAGTCTTTCTGATACAAGCCATATTCTGTCTCCTCATTTCCATGCCAGTATCACTCAGAGTTTATAATAAAGTGATTTTTTTGCAAAACAGTTGGTACATTCTGATTTACAGATCAATATTGACACCATTGTAGCTCTCTTTGGCCCTTGGTCACTTTTCTTCTTTTCAGATGTAAATACACTGAAGAGGGAGAGGTTTTTGCCCTGAGGCTAGCACTGGTAACTAGCAGCTGCCCTGTGTGTGTTTCCAGACTAGGAAACTTGTGGTGCCTGTCCATGTGGAGAGTCTCCTTGATGAGTTACTGCTCGATCCTTTTTCACTCTGTCCCGTTGGAGCTGCATATAGCTAATGATTTGGAGATTTTAATCCTTTGGACAATCTTTTCCTGATGCACAGTTTCTCTCCAGGTTTTAGCAATCAATTCTTTGAGTGTCCTATAGAATCCATTGTAGAAAATGACTACCTCAGTGTCTCGCACTCTCTCTATATATATGTAACATGTAGAGGTCTGAAAATATTTTTTATCTAGAGACCTGCACAAATCTGGATTAGGGTTGTAATGTGGATACACCTGGCCATTCTGAGCCACAGTCATGAGAGACATCTCGCAGAGCCATTCGTATACCTCTTATCACTCTACAAATCTCTCTCAGCACAAACTACAGCTGCCAAAACATCACCTTCCCTCTTGCTCTTTTTGTCCACTGAGTCCTATCCCAAATCTGTAAATCAAAGAAGTAATAGAAATAGTGTAGTTCCCTGCAGACAGGACAGGCTAAGGGTGGACCAGGGAGATTCAATACGCCAGCCTGCATCTTGTCTGGAGCATCACTAAGACTACTTCCAATTTGGAGATGCGAGGGAAGTTTTGGAGAGTGGACTGCCAGTCAAGTGTTGCTTCTCAGAGTGGCTAAATCCTAGATGTCCTAAGTGTTACCTTTCCTCACAAACATAAAATAGCAATGCCACTTGTAAGAAGTATGCATGGGCATGGAGGGTTTGTCTTTAGTGCTCTGGCACTGATCAACACAGGGCCAGAATTTCAGTCCTTTTCTGTCTGTGTCATCCTGTCTCTCTGACTGTCTCTATGTGCCTTCTTCACTAGACCCTTACTGGAAGTCAGTGCATGCATCATGAACTCAGACTTTCTGGTGTTGAAATTTTCCTTGCTTTGCCCTTTGCATTATTTAGTCTCGTGCGTATGGTGTAGTACATTGGGGAAATGCGGAGACAGCATTTCTGCTGCAGGTTCCAGGCATATTTCCATCTCCAGCTGCAGCTGTCCAGGCCCTCTGTGCTTGACTCCCATTCTCCTGGGCCCTGAGGCTGACATTCCGCCTAAATGCAGCCCTCCTCAATTTCCTGCAAAGCAACCTTGCCCTTATTCCATGAGAGCCCAGGTCAAGAGAAGTGAAACTCTATCCCCGTGGCACACACATTGTGCTTTCCCTCTATTTGGCCAAATGTAAAGGATCTGTGGAACTGATGGCCACACCAGTGTCCAGATTTTCCACGCAAAAAGGAAGCTTCCAGGGTTCAGAAAGAGGGTTTTTTGATGGCTGTGAAATGTCTTTTCCAAGTGCCTCATGGGGTTTCAAATCCTTTTGAAACCTGAAGTTCTTTCTTGTATCTAGGGAATATTCTCATCTCTAACCAGAATGGCCGCCCAACTAGGAGCACATCTATCCTGGGGTCAGGTGGTCTGTCAGCCTGCTAGCTCCTGGAGGGATTCCTGAGTATGTCCTCAGGGACCAATTGGTAAGAGGTGTTTCCAATTGCCTTTATTAGCAGCAGCCAGGCCCTCAGGTGAGGTGTGTGGCTGTGATCTCCACTGGAAGCTCCTAATTCAGCCAATGGATGCATCCATATTCCTTTTGTCTCTGCATAGCAAGGTCCCGGGAGTTTGTGCTTCCTGCAAGCAGAGCAACTTTGTATGGGACAATCATGGATGCCTACTTCTGGGAATCTCTCTGAGTGTGATGTGTGGACACCAGGACACCTTGATCAGGGATGTGAGGCAACAGGAGCAATTGCCTTAGCTGAACCCAAAGTGTAGTTGTAAGGGGCCGGGTTCATTCACTAATGTTTGGTTGAACACAGTTCCCATCTATGTTGAAACACAGCTCTGGGTACTTTCTGGGCTTGTAGTCTTCTTCCCTGAGCAGTGGACTGAGAACCTGGAGGCTGAGTAGGCAGCCACACGTGACTGGACAGGTTCATGCGCCTGAATTATGATGGGTGCCCCAGATTCCCCCCTTGGCAGTGTTTGGATGATAGTGAGGCATGGAATTGAATCGGGAACTCAAGAGAGCAAGACATCAGATTCCCTTTGCATATGCATTATTGCTTAGCCAGAATCTGGGCTAGCTGGCTTGCCCTGACCAGCTAGGTTCTCTGTACATAAGTTGCTTGTGAGGCTGGCTACCTTGACACCCATGCTCTGAGACTACTACAGGTGAGCTCAGCACACACTGACACAGACAGACAGACAGACAGACAGACACAGGCATTACTGTCAGGTCTGGTAGTAGAGCATATGGTGAAGGCTAGGGGCTGTCTGGGGTCTGTGGGCATGAGAGCTGCTGCCTTACAATCTCTACAAGCCAGATTAGAACCTGTCATCAATGAACACAGTGTAGGAGGTTTTTGAATTCTGCTCTCTTTCCAACTCATCTATTTCTCTTCTCGCCTTCTCTGTCTCTAACTCTCACATGCTCTCACACACTCTGTCTTCACTCATTAATATTTTCTCATATACTTATTTTAATTACAGGCCCAGAAATACAAAGAGAGTTACCAGAGCACTGCTGAGCTCTGGCTTGTTGTATTGGTGATTTCACCTAGGCTAATGGAGCTTCAGTTTGTAAGTCTTTCTGACACAAGCCGTATTCTGTCTCCTCATTTCTATGCCAGTATCACTCAGAGTTTATAATAAAGATATACATACATATATATACATATATATTTATATATCTGTCATTTTTAGAATTGTCGACCTATGTATTTGACCTTAATTCATAATTACCACATTTATAACAGCCTAGTTTTTCAGAAATAATTGGCCATATAGTTGGAGCAGCATTAAATACAAATATAAATAATAGAACCTTTCAGTAGCATTTCTTTTTTTAAATTTTTTTATTTAAGAAAGGATTAATGAACAAAAATATAAGGTAGGTGGGTTACAACTCCACACAATTCCCACCTCCCAATCACCCTAACCCACCTCCTCCCATGATAGTTTTCCCATTCTCTAGCCCTCTGGGAGCATGGACCCAGGGTCATTGAGGGTTGCAGAAGGTAGAAGGTCTGGCTTCTGTAATTGCTTCCCCACTGAACTTGGGCGTTGACTGGACAGCCCATACTCCCAGTCTGCCTTTCTCTTTCCCTAGTAAGGTGTGTCTCTGGGGAAGCAGAGCTCCCGGACACATTGGTAGGGTCTTCAATCCAGGGAAGCCTGGCCAGCATACTGGTCACTTCTGGAACCTGGTGATTGAAAAGAGAGTTAACATACGAAGCCAAACAGTTTGTTGAGCAATCATGGATCTCAAGCTTGGAATAGTGGAGAGGAAGTGTTAGGGAGGTACTCACTGCAAACTCTAGTGTACTTCTGCTTTCAGGTATATATTTTGCAGTAGTTTATGGATACGTGTGCACATAAGCTCTCTCTCACAGAAACTGGTGTATATCTAGGTTATGGGACTTTGTTAGAAAGTGAACTACCTGAGATGAAATTAGAGTGTACTATAAAAGGAAAGGTCTCACCCGAGTAATGAAGCTGAAGGGTTGTCATTCTACACGTGAAGTCTCTGGATACAGTCTGAGGTGAAGCATATTGAGGTGTCAATCGTTGCATTGGTTAGGTTGTGATCGGTGGATGCAATATTATATGGTTTGGATTGGGAGATGCTTACGGGAAAGTGGGCCCTATCCAAGGATTCCAGGACTGGGGGAATTTGGGGCTCTATAGTGGAGATGTGAGGTTCCTGCTGTCTTAGATTTCAAAAAGACAATCGATAGTTAATATTATCATCACATTATTTGTTAATTGGGTTAACTTTGAAAAGTCCCTTTGTTATGGTTTGCTGTACAGTATCCAGTATCTTGTATATAGCTGTGCTATTGGATGCTTCTAATCTACTTGGTCTAGGCTTTTGAGAGAGTCCGCATATCAAATACATAGCCTATCTATTAAAAAGATTCAGTTTGTCTTTTGAGAAACTTTGAGACATACAATTGATTTCCCCCCTCTCATATTAATTAACTACTGATTTATATGTCTACATTTTGCTAGGAGTGTACATAAACACCATTCCCACCACCAAAGGACTGTGACCCATCACTCCCGCCCACTCCCACTCCCCACTGGCCCAGGAAGCTGCATGTCTACCCCTCACCACTGGGTTTTTACTTTGGTGCCCTACTTACAATTTGATCAGGTCCTGCTTTTAGTTTCCCTTTCAGATCTTCTTAGTCAGCTTCTGTTGATGAGTGGGATCATCCCATACTCATCTTTCTCTTTCTGACTTAGTTCACTTAACATAATTCCATCTAGCTCTGTCCAAGATGGGTCAGAGAAGGTGGGTTCATTGTTTTTGATAGCTGCATAGTACTCCATTGTGTATATATACCACAGTTTTCTCAGCCACTCATCTCTTCTTGGGCACCTGGGTTGCTTCCAGGATTTAGCTATTATGAATTGTGCTGCTATGAACATAGGAGTACACACCTCTTTTTGGTTGGGTGTTATGGAGTCCTTGGGGTATAACCCCAGGAGAGGAATTACTGGATCATATGGAAGGTCCATGTCTAGCTTTCTGAGAGTTTTCCAGACTGCTCTCCACAGAGGCTGTACCAATTTACATTCCCACCAGCAATGTAAAAGGGTTCCTATGTCCCCACATCCTCTCCAGCATTTGTTGCTGCTGTCCTTTTTGATGTATGCCATTCTTACAAGAGTGAGGTGGTATCTTAGTGTTGTCTTAATTTGCATTTCTCTGACAATCAGTGACCTAGAGCAGTTTCTCATATGTTTGTTAGCCTTTTGGATCTCCTCTGAGGTGAATGTTTTGTTCGTTTCCTCTGCCCATTTTTGGATGGGGTCATTTGCTTTTTTGGTGCTAAGTTTGCTGAGCTCTTTATATATTTTGGTGATTAGTTTCTTGTCTTATGTCTGGCATGTGAAGATCTTCTCCCATTCTGTGAGGGGTCTCTCTGTTTGTTTAAAAGTTTCTTTGGATGTGCAGAAGCTTTTCAATTTGATATAGTCCCATTGGTTTTTTTTTCTGCATTAGTCTTCCTTGCAATTGGGTTTGATTCATCAAAGAGGTCTTTGAGGTGTATGTGGGAAAGTGTTTTACCAATGTTTTCCTCTAAGTATTGGATTGTTTCTGGTCTGACTTCTAGGTCTTTGATCCATTTGGAGTTGATTTTTGTTTCTGGTGAGATAAAGTGGTTCAATTCCATTCTTCTGCATGTTTCAACCCAGTTTTCCCAACACCATTTATTGAAGAGAGCCTTTCTATCAGTATCCTTATTTTAATTATCAGAGCACAGAACTTGCCTCCAATATCTAGTGTAAGCTTCAATACGTATGCGTTTCTTTTCATTCTCGGGAATTCTTAATTTGCCTGGACCCTGAAGTGTCAGGGAATTTTTGAAGCAGCCCTCTGTTTCTCAGCAGACGTTTTCTATATTTCTGCTGTAATCAGGTCTTTCTGTGGTTTTTGTTTTCATTTTTTTATTTTTTTCAAATCCTCCCAGATCATCCCCATATATTTGCATATTTATTTATATATTTAGTCCGATATCACATAAGGGGTCATTTCTTCTGCCTGATAGATTTTCTCTTATAATTGAAGGGAACTTTGGACACACAATACATTTCCTTTTGCAGATACTACACACTACTACAACTACTACTGCACTGTTTTTGACAGTGACATCCAATGCACAATGGATTAGTATTGCATGGCTCTAAAGAATGTTCCCTATGTAACCTACAATGTTTTTAACCTCACAAATATTTATTCTGTTCTTTCTTGGAGGGTGTATGGTTTACAGTCAACAGTTACATGTAATAGTGGCTACGGGGGTAATTTTTCCCACTTTCGCTGTATTTCTGTACATCATTTGTAACTTTCTTATTAAGGAGAAGGAAACAGTCATAAATTGAGAGAGCAGGTCCCAAGCAGGAAGAGAGACAGAGAGACAGCTGCAGCTCTGATTTGCCACTAGCCCAGGTTTTCCCTAGCTGGGTAAGTGGTGACCAGGGGCTCAAAACGGGGTCCTGGGCTTCCACAGAGTTCTCTGGCATTCTTGCTTAGCCAGAATCTGGGCTAGCTGGCTTGCCCTGACCAGCTAGGTTCTCTGTACATAAGTTGCAGGTGAGGCTGGCTACCTTGACACCCATGCTCTGAGACAACTACAGGTGAGCTCTGAGCACACACAGACACACACAGACAGACAGACACACACAAGCACACACACGCACACACCCACACACCCACACACATTACAGTCAGGTCTGGTAGTACAGCATATGGTGAAGGCTGGGGATGTCTGGGGTGTGAGGGCATGAGAGCTGCTGCCTTACAATCTCTACAACCCAGGTTTGAACCTGTCATGAATGAACACAGTGTAGGAGGTTTTTGAATTCTGGTCTCTTTCCAACTCCTCTATTTCTCTTCTCGCCTTCTCTGTCCCTAACTCTCACATGCTCTCACACACTCTGTCTTCACTCATTAATATTTTACTTATATACTTATTTTACTGACAGACCCAGATATACAAAGAGAGTTACCAGAGCACTGCTGAGCTCTGGCTTGTTGTGTTGGCGATTAACCTAGGCTACTGGAGCCTCAGTTTGTAAGTCTTTCTGACACAAGCCATATTCTGTCTCCTCATATCCCTGGCAGTATCTCTCAGACTTTATAAAAAAGATATGCATCCATATACATATATAAATATACATATATATATCTGTCATTTTTGGAATCAACCTATGTAATTGATCTTAATCAGAATTAACACATTTATAACAGCTTCCTTTTTCATTAATAATTAGCCACATAGCTGGAGCAGGATTCAATATAATTATAAATAATAGAACACTCCAGCAGCATTTCTAATAGCATTTCTATCAGCATCCTTATTGTAATTATCATAGTACAGAACTTGCCTCCTTTCTCTAGTGTAAGCTTCAATACATATGAGTTTCTTTTCATTCTCCTGAAATATTAATTTCCCTGGACTCTGAAGTGTCTCGGAATTTTTGAAGCAGCCCTCTGTTTCTCAGCAGATGGTTTCTATGTTTCTGCTGTAATCAGGTCTTCTTGTGCTTTATTTTTCATTTTTTTTTCAAATCCTCCTCGATCATCCCCATTTATTTGCATATTTATTAATTTATTTAGTCCCATATTCCATGAGAGGTCATTTCTTCTGCTTGATAGTTTTTTCTCTTATAATTGAAGGGAAGTTTACACTCACAATACATTTCCTGTCACAAATACTACACACATATGGTGAAGGCTGGGGTTGTCTGGGGTCTGTGGACATGAGACTGGTGCCTTACAATCTCTACAACCCAGGATTGAACCTGTCATGTATGAATACAGTGCGGGAGGTTTTTGAATTCTGGTCTCTTTTCATCTCTTCTTTTTCTCTTCTTGCCATTTCTGTCTCTGACTCTCACAGGCTCTACCTCACTCTGTCTGCACTCATTAATATTTTACTTATATATTATTTTCTGACAGGCCCAGATATACAAAGTGAGTCACCAGGGCACTGCTGAGCTCTGGCTTGTTTTGTTGGCGATTTCACCTAGGTTTCTGGAGCCTCAGCTTTGTAAGTCTCTCTGGCACAAGCCATACTCTGTCTCCTCATAGCCATGCCAGTATACCTCATAGTTTTTAATAAAGAAACACATACATATATGTACATATATAAACTTATATATATATATGTACATATATAAACATATATATATATATATATATATATATATCAGTCATTATATATATATCATGCCAGTGCCTTGATGGATGTGTCTGTGACTGTGACAGTGTGTGTTTGTTTGTGTTTGTGTGTGTGTGAGTGTGTGAGGGAGGGAGAGAGGGAAAGAACAACAGAATCACTGTGGCACAGGTGATTTTGTGCAAAACACATGGCGCATTCTGATTTACAGCTCAATATTGACACCATTGTAGCCCTCCTTGGCCCTTGGTCACTTTTCTTCTTTTCAGATCTAAAGACACTGAAGAGGGAGAAGTTTTTGCCCTGAGGCTTTTACTGGGAACTAGCAGCTACCCTGTGTGTGTTGCCTGACTAGGAAACATGTGGTGCCTGTCCATGTGGAGAGTCTCCTGGATGAGTTCCTTCTCGAGCCTTTTTCGCTCGGTCTCGTTGGAGCTGCATATAGCTAATGATTTGGAGATTTTACTCCTTTGGACAATTCTTTCCCTGATGTACAGCTTCTCTCCAGGTTTTAGCAATCAATTGTTTGAATGTCATATCGAATCCATTGTAGAAAATGACTACATCAGTGTATGCTCTCTCTCTTTCTCCCTCTCTCTCTCTTTCTCCCTCTCTCTCTCTCTCTCTCTCTATATATATATATATATATATATATATATATGTAAATGTAACATGTAGAGGTCTGAAAATATTTTTTAGCTAGAGACCTGAACAGCTCTGGATTAGGGTAGTAATGCGGATACACCTGGCCCTTCTGAGCCACAGTCATGAGAGACATCTCACAGAGTCATTTGTATACCTCTTATCACTCTACACATCTCTCTCAGCACAAACTACCGCTGCCAAATCATCTACTTCCCTCTTGCTCTTGTTGTCCACCAAGTCCTATCCCAAAACTGTAAATCAATGAAGAAGTAGACATAGTGCAGTTCCCTGCACACAGGACAGTCTGTTGCTGGGCCAGGGAGATGCAATACGCCAGCCTGCATCTTGACTGGAGCATCACTAAGATTACTTCCAAATTGGTGAAGCGAGGGTAGTTTTGGAGAGTGGGCTGCAGGCGAAGTGTTGCTTCTCAGAGTGGGCAAAGACCTAGATGTTGTAAGTGTTACCTTTCCTCAAAAACATAAAATAGCAATGCCACTTGTAAGAATATGCATGGACATGGTGGGTTTGTCTTCAGTGCTCTGGCACTAATCAACACAGGGCCAGCATTTCAGTCCTTTTCTGTCACTGTCATTCTGTCTCTGACTGTCTCTAGGTGCCTTCTTCACTGGGCCCTTACTGGAAGTCAGTACATGCATCGAGAACTCGGGCTTCCTGGTGTTCAAATTTTCCTTTCTTTGCCCTTTGGATTATTTAGTCTCCTGCATATGGCGTAGTACAGTGGGGAACTGAGGAGACAGCGACCCTGCTGCAGGTAACAGGCATATGTCCATCTACAGCTGCAGCTGTTCAGGCCATCTGTGCTTGACTCCCATTCTCCAGGGCCCTGAGGTTGACACTCAGTCTAAATGCAGCCCTCCTCAATTTCCTGCACTGCATCCTTGTCCTTATTCCATGAGAGCCCAGGTCAAGAGAAGTGAAACTCTACCACCCTGGCACACACATGGTGCTTTCCCTCTATTGGGCCGAATGTAAAGGATCTGTGGGACTGATGGCCACACCAGTGTCCAGATTTTCCACGCAAAACAGAAGCTTCCAGGTTTCTGAAAGAGGGTGTCTTGATGGCTGTGAAAAGTCTTTTCCAAGTGCCTCATGGGGTTTTAAATTCTTTTGAAACCTGAAGTTCTTTCTTGTATCTAGGGAATATTCTCACCTCTGGTGAGAAAGCCCTCCCAACTAGGAGCACAGCTATCCCGGGGTCAGGAGGTCTGCCAGCCTGCTAGCTCATGGAAGGATTCCTGAGTATGTCCTCAGGGCCCAAATGGTAACAGGTGTTTCCAATTGCCTTTATTAGCAGCAGCCAGGCCCTCAGGTGTGGGGTGGGGCTGTGATCTCCACTGGAAGCTCCTAATTCAGCCAATGGAGGCATCCATCTTCCTTTTGTCTCTCAATAGCAAGGTCCCAGGGAGTTTGTGCTTCCTGCAAGCAGAGCAACTTTGTAGGGGACACTCATGGATGCCTACTTCTGGGAATCTCTCTGAGTGTGATGTGTGGACACCAGGACACCATGATCAGGGATTGTGAGGAAACAGGTGCAATTGCCTTAGCTGGACCCAAAGGGGAGGTGTAAGGGGCCGGGTTCATCCAATATTGTTTGGTCAAACACAGTTCCCATCTATGTTGGAATTCTTTCTGGGTTCTTTCTGGTCTTGTAATCTGCTGCCCTGAGAAGTGGACTGGGAGCCTGGAGGCTGAGTATGCAGCCAAACATGACTGGACAGGGTCCTGCCCCTGAATTCTGAGGGGTACCCCAGCTTCCCCCGTTGGCAGTGTTTGGATGATAGTGAGGCATGAGATTGAATTGGGAACTCAGGAGAGGGAGACATGAGAGTCCGTTTGCATATGCATTCTTGCTTAGCCAGAGTCTGGGCTAGCTGGCTTTTCCTAACCAGCTAGGTTCTCTGTACATAAGTTACAGGTGAGGCTGGCTACCTTGCCACCCATGCTCTGAGACTACTATAGGTGAGTTCTGAGCACACACAGACACAAACTGACAGACAGACAGACAGACACACACACACACACACATTACTGTCAGGTCTGGTAGTACAGCATATGGTGAAGGCTGGGGCTATCTGGGGTTTGTGAGCATGAGAGCTGCTTCCTTACAATCTCCACAAGCCAGATTTGAACCCGTCATCAATGAACACAGTTTAGGAGGTTTTTGAATTCTGGTCTCTTTCCAACTCATCTATTTCTCTTCTCGCCTTCTTTGTCTCTAACTCTCACATGCTCTCACACACTCTGTCTTCACTCATTAATATTTTACTTATATACTTATTTTACTGACAGGCCCATGTCGTATGCTTTACATTGGTTTGTTCTAGCCCTCCCCCACCAAGTGAATTGGGTCAGTCCTGTTAATATCCCGGACCTGCTTGGCCCCGCCCCAAGGAACCTCGAGAGAGGGTTCCTGAGTCCGAGAGTTCCGGAGTTCCTGAGTTTGAGAGTTTCAGGGTTACAGAGTAAGAGAGAGGGTTCCTGAGTTCCAGGGTGAGAGAGAGTGCTTGCGCTACCACAAAGAGACAACAGAGTTCTGTTTGGTGATTAGTTTGTCTTAGTTTATGAATCGTTGTTCCTGAATAAAGAAATACAGCTTCCCTGCCCAGCCATTGTCTCTGCGTCTCTGTTACCCGCCCGTGAAGCTAACCCGGATGGCAAGAGCCTCCGAAAATTTTAACAACAAATGGCTCCCACATGGACCTGACCTGCACATCTCTCAGATAAGTAAAGACAATTTGGCTACCTATCTACTATGGCCTTCTCTTCTGCTTGTGAACAGATCTCCAAAGGCCTCTGCTCTTTCTTCACGAGACTGTTTTGCTGTTTCTGGAACATTTATTTCTGCACCACTCTGTGGTTTCCACTTGCTCGGGCGAACTCAGTACAGCCAGCGGGAAGAGCCAGCGGGCGGGAGGCAAGGCAGGGAGCTGCTGTTTCCACCTGGTTAAACAGCCCGCCAGCCGGCTGTGCCCAGACAACCCCGCGCACCACGCCCGCGGCCCCGCAGCCCCGCAGCCCCGCAGCCCGCAGGAGGCCGAAGCCAGCACACAAGAGCCCCTGGAGCCCGAGGCCAACACGCAAGAGCCCGAGGCCAGCCCACAGGGGCCGGCTCTCCACCGCATGGCGCAGGGCACTGGACGCATGATCCCTCCACGCTGCTCGGCCACTGCAAACAGGGCAGCAGACATGGCAGGGCCATGGCGGCCTATCATGGCCGCCACCCCTGGGCACCTAGGCTCACGCCTTCTATAAAGATGGCCTGCCTGCCCCCTTTTATATGAATTCTGGCACCATCCCGGGCCTCCCAGACCCCCGGACTCCCTGCTGAAACTGGGCACACGAGATCTCCAGCCGCCGGTCCGGTCTGAAGGCAGACAAGCTGGAGTACGCAGAGATTTGTGCAGAGATCGCAACCTGCAATTCCTAAAAGTGAAGCTGCGTGGGAAGCCACCTCCGGATGGTGAACCCACCCCAACAACTAAGACAGTACAGATTTAAATTCGTGTTTAAAATGACATGTCTTCGTAACAAAGGTTTATCTCCTTGTGTATTAATGACCATGTTTATGTGTATGTTTAAAGTTTGGTAAACAGTAGCTTTAAGGCTAAATTCTTACTAGTCAAAGTTAAATGAAAAAGGTTTCAATGTAATTCTCATAAAGATAAAATTAACTTACATTTAAAGTCTAAGGTAAAAATTAGTTAACAATCAATATATTTTAACTAAGTTAGTCTAAACAAAAGGTTAAATAGACTTGTTGATATGTAAAACTCTCCATTACCTTCTCTATTAGAAATGGTAGATCACACAATGGCTATGCTAATTATTCTCATGCCTGAGGTTTCCTCTCTGGCCCACACCTATGTTGTGTCTCCATCTTGAATGGGTGTAAAAGGTTAAAAGACATTGTTGATATGTAAAAGTCTCAAATTCCTTCTCTATTAGAAATGTTGGATCATGCAGTAGATATGCTAATAACAAGTTTTGTTTCATAGTAAGTAAGTTGCAGACAGCTGCCTGTGGGACTCTAGGCCCTTCCCCGCCCCCATGCAATTGCCTGTCGAGGCAAGTAGCCCCCCAGAGGCAAGAAATTTTTTTTTTCAGATATGGCCCCCTCAGGCCTTCCCTTGGCAACATGCTGGTATTTGTTATATATGTTTCTGTTCACCCCACACCCTTGATACTATAGTCATTTAGTTAAAAAGAAAAGGGGGAATTGTCGTATGCTTTACATTGGTTTGTTCTAGCCCTCCCCCGCCAAGAGAAATGGATCAGTCCTGTTAATTTCGTGGGCCTGCTTGGCCCCGCCCCAAGGAACCTCGAGAGAGGGTTCCTGAGTCCGAGAGTTGCGGAGTTCCTGAGTTCGAGAGTTTCAGGGTTACAGAGTAAGAGAGAGGGTTCCAGAGTTCCAGGGTGAGAGAGAGTGCTTGCGCCACCACAAAGAGACAACAGAGTTCTGTTTGGTGATTAGATTGTCTTAGTTTATGAATCGTTGTTCCTGAATAAAGAAATACAGCTTCCCTGCCCAGCCATTGTCTCCGCGTCTCTGTTACCCACCCGTGAAGCTAACCTGGCCGGCAAGAGCCTCCGAAAATTTTAACAACAGGTCCAGATATACAAAGAGAGTGACCAGAGCACAGCTGAGCTCTGGCTTGTTGTGCTGGCGATTTCACCTAGGCTACTGGAGCCTCAATTTGTAAGTCTTTCTAACACAAGCCATATTCTGTCTCCTCATTTCCATGCCAGTATCACTCAGAGTTTATAATAAAGTGATTTTTTTGCAAAACACTTGGTACATTCTGATTTACAGCTCAATATTGACACCATTGTAGCTCTCTTTGGCCCTTGGTCACTTTTCTTCTTTTCAGATGTAAAAACGCTGAAGAGGGAGAGGTTTTTGCCCTGAGTCTTGCACTGGGAACTACCAGCTGCCCTGTGTCTGTTGCCAGACTAGGAATCTTGTGGTGCCTGTCCATGTGGAGAGTCTACTTGATGAGTTCCTTCTCGAGCTTTTTTCACTCTGTCCCGTTGGAACTGCATATAGCTAATGATTTTGAGAGTTACTCCTTTGGACAATTCTTTTCCTGATGCACAGTTTCTCTCCAGGTTTTAGCAATCAATAGTCTGAATGTCATATCGAATGCATTGTAGAAATTGACTACATCAGTGTCTCTCTCTCTCTCTCTCTCTCTCTCTCTCTATATATATATATATATATATATAACCTGTAGAGATCTGAAAATATTTTTTTGCTAGAGACCTGCACAGCTCTGGATTAGGGTAGTAATGAGGATACACCTCGCCCTTCTGAGCCACAGTCATGAGAGACATATCACAGAGCCATTCGTATACCTCTTATCACTCTATAAATCACTCTCAGCACAAACTATCTCTGCCAAATCATCTACTTCCCTCTTACTCTTTTTGTCCACCGAGTCCTATCCCAAAACTGTAAATCAAAGAAGAAATAGACATAGTGCAGTTCCCTGCACACAGGACAGTCTGAGGCTGGGCCAGGGAGATGCAATACGCCAGCCTGCATCTTGGCTGATGCATCACTAAAACTACTTCCAATTTGGAAAGGCAAGGGAAGTTTTGGAGAGTGGGCTGCAGGCCAAGTGTTGCTTCTCAGAGTGGGCTAAGACCTAGATGTTCTAAGTGTAACCTTTCCTCACAAACATAAAAAAAACAATGCCACTTGTAAGAAGTATGCATGGGCATGGAGGGTTTGTATTCAGTGCTCTGGCACTGATCAACAAGGGCCAGAATTACAGTCCTTTTGTGTCTCTGTCATCCTGTCTCTCTGACTGTCTCTACGTGCCTTCTTCATTGGGCCCTTATGGATGTCAGTGCATGCATCGTGAACTCGTACTTCCTGGTGTTGAAATTTTCCTTTCTTTGCCCTTTGGATTATTTAGTCTCCTGCATATGGCGTAGTACATTGTGGAACTGAGAAGACAGCGATCCTGCTGCATGTAACAGGCATATGTCCATCTACAGCTGCAGCTGTTCAGGCCCTCTGTGCTTGACTCCCATTCTCCAGGGCCCTGTGGCTGACACTCAGCCTAAATGCAGCCCTCCTCAATTTCCTGCACCACATCCTTGTCCTTATTCCGTGAGAGCCCAGGTCAAGAGAAGTGAAACTCTACCACCTTGGCACACAGATTGTGCTTTCCCTCTATTGGGCCGAATGTAAAGGATCTGTGGTACTGATGGCCACACCAGTGTCCAGATTTTCCATCCAAAACGGAAGCTTCCAGAGTTCAGAAAGAGGGTGTTTTGATGGCTGTGAAATGTCTTTTCCAAGTGCTTCCTGGGGTTTCAAATCCTTTTGAAACCTGAAGTTCATTCTTGTATCTAGGGAATATTCTCTACTCTGGCCCGAAGGCCCTCCCAACTAGGAGCAAAGATATCCCATGTTCAGGAGGTTGCCAGCCAGCTAGCTCCTGGAGGGATTCCTGAGTATGTCCTCAGGGCCCAAGTGGTAACAGGTGTTTCCAATTGCCTTTATTAGCAGCAGCCAGGCCCTCAGGTGAGGTGCGGGGCTGTGATCTCCACTGGAAGCTCCTAATTCAGCCAATGGAGGCATCCATCTTCCTTTTGTCTCTCCATAGCAAGGGCCCGGGGAGTTTGTGCTTCCTGCAAGCAGAGCAACATTGTATGGGACACTCATGCATGCCTACTTCTGGGAATCTCTCTGAGAGTGATGTGTGGACACCAGGACACCGTGATCAGGGATTGTGAGGCCACAGGAGCAATTGCCTTAGCTGTACCCAAAGGTTAGGTGTAAGGGGCAGGGTTCATACACTACTGTTTGGTCAAACACAGTTCCCATCTATGTTGAAACACAGTTCCTTCTGGGTTCATTCTGGGCTTGTAATCTGCTGCCCTGAGCAGTGGACTGAGAGTCTGGAGGCTGAGTAGGCAGCCAAACGTGACTGTACAGGCTCCTGCCCTTAAATTCTGATGGGTGCCCCAGCTTACCCTGTTGGCAGTGCTCAGATGATAGTGAGGCATGAGATTGAATCGGGAACTCAGGAGAGGGAGACATGAGAGTCCCTTTGCATGTGCCTTCTTGCTTAGCCAGAATATGGGCTAGCTGGCTTCCCCTGAACAGCTAGCTTCTCTGTACATAAGTTGCAGTTGAGGCTAGCTACCTTCCCGCCCATGCTCTGAGACTACTATAGGTGAGCTCTGAGCACACACAGACACAGACAGACAGACAGACAGACAGACACACACACACACACACACACACACACACACATTACTGTCAGGTCTGGTAGTACAGCATATGGTGAAGGCTGAGGCTGTCTGGGTTGTGTGGGCATGAGAGCTGCTGCCTTACAATCTCTACAAGCCAGCTTTGAACCTGTCATCAATGAACACAGTGTAGGAGGTTTTTGAATTCTCATGTCTTTCCAGCAGAAGTGGCTGGTGGGCGGGCCTTCCAGAGGCTGCACAATGAGCGTGCTGCAGGGCCGTGTGGGCGGTGCTCAAGGTTGCTGGCCAATCACTAACTAGGGGCCTTGAGACTCCTGGGCGTGTCCTAGCACACTGGCCAATGATATTGCTGGCAGGGTTTCTGGGCGTGGCCTAGGCCTCTGGCATATCAGAGCATGGCTGGTGCCCTGTCTATGGGCCTTCTGAAGTAAGCCCGACGATGGGAGCTCAGAACTGGCCTTAAAAGGCTGGGCATGATTCCAGCATGTGCGAAGGAGGGTTCAACCAGAGCCCTGGCTTGCAGAAGCTGTCCAGTGTGCATGTGTATAACTCCGTTTGTGCCAGTGCCTCTGTGGATGTGTGCCTGTGTGTAACTGTGAGAGTGTGTGTTTGTGTGTGTGTGTGAGGGAGGGAGAGAGAGAGAGAGAACAACAGAATCACTGTGGCATAGGTGATTATGCGCAAAACACTTGGCACATTCTGATTTACAGCTCAATATTGACACCATTGTAGCTCTCCTTGGCCCTTGGTCACTTTTCTTCTTTTCAGATGTAAAGACACTGAAGAGGGAGAGGTTTTTGCCCTGAGGCTTGCACTAGGAACTAGCAGCTGCCCTGTGTGTGTTGCCAAACTAGGAAACTTGTGGTCCCTGTCCATGTGGAGAGTCTCTTGGATGAGTTCCTTCTCGAGCCTTTTTAGCTAGTTCCCGTTGGATCTGCATATAGCTAATGATTTGGAGATTTTACTCCTTTGGACAATTCTTTTCCTGATGCACAGTTTCTCTCCACGTTTTAGCAATCAACTGTCTGAATGTCATATCGCATCCATTGTAGAAAATGACTACATCAGTGTCTTGCTCTCTCTATCTCTCTCTCTCTCTCTCTCTCTCTCTCTCTCTCTCTATATATATATATATATATATATATATATATATATATATATATAACATGTAGAGGTCTGAAAAAATATATTTTAGCTAGACACCTGCACAGATCTGGATTAGGGTAGTAATGCGGATACACCTGGCCCTTCTGAGCCAGAGTCATGAGAGACATCTCACAGAGCCATTCGTTTACCACTTGTCACTCTACAAATCTCTCTCAGCACAAACTACAGCTGCCAAATCATCTACTTCCCTCTTGCTCTTTTTGTCCACCGAGTCCTATCCCAAAACTGTAAATCAAAGAAGAAATACACATAGTTCAGTACCCTGCACACAGGACAGGCTGAGGCTGGACCGGGGAGATGAAATATGCCAGCCTGCATTTGGCTGGAGCGTCACTAAAACTACTTCCATTTTGGAGAGGCAAGGGCAGTTTTGGAGAGTGGGCTGCAGGCCAAGTGTTGCTTCTCAGAGTGGGCTAAGACCTAGATGTTCTAAGTGTAACCTTTCCTCACAAACATAAAATCACAATGCCACTTGAAAGAAGTATGCATGGTAATGGAGGGTTTGTCTTCAGTGCTCTTGCACTGATCAACACAGGGCCAGAATTTGTCCTTTTCAGTCACTGTCATTCTGTCTCTCTGACTGTCTCTATGTGCCTTCTTCCCTGGACTCATCATGGAAGTCAGTGCATGCATCGTGAACTCGGTCTTCCTGGTGTTGAAATTTTCCTTTCTTTGCCCTTTGGATTACTTAGTCGTGCATATGGCATAGTACAGAGGAGAACTTAGGAGACAGCGTTCCTGCTGCAGGTAATAGGCATATGCCCAACTCCAGCTGCAGCTGTCCAGGCCCTCTGTGCTTGACTCCCATTCTCCAGGGTCCTGTGGCTAACACTCAGCCTAAATGCAGCCCTCCTCCATTTCCTGCACCACATTCTTGTCCTTATTCCATGAGAGCCCAGGTCAAGAGAAGTGAAACTCTACCACCCTGGCACACACATTGTGCTTTCCCTCTATTGGGCCGAATGTAAAGGATCTGTGGTACTGATGGCCACACCAGTGTCCAGATTTTCCATGCAAAACGGAAGCTTCCAGGGTTCAGAAGGAGGGTGTCTTGATGGCTGTGAAATGTCTTTTCCAAGTGCCTCCTGGGGTTTCAAATCCTTTTGAAACCTGAAGTTCATTCTTGTATCTAGGGAATATTCTCACCTCTGGCCCGAAGGCCCTCCCAACTAGGAACACAGCTATCTCGGGATCAGGAGGTCTGCCAGCCTGCTAGCTCCTGGAGGGATTCCTGAGTATGTCCTCAGGCCCCAGGTTGTAACAGGTGTTTCCAATTGCCTTTATTAGCAGCAGCCAGGCCCTCAGGTGAGGGGCGGGGCTGTGATCTCCACTGGAAACTCCTAATTCAGCCAATGGAGGCTTCTTCGAGACTCCCCCCACCCCCACCCGCCACGCGAGAGGCTCTCGACCTGGGATGCCCACCCTGGTCCTTGCACTTTGTACCATGTGCTCCCAAACCACAGCACTACAGTCAAGCCCCCTCCCAACCCCCACCCCAAGGTGTCTATCTTTCTCTCCCCCTCTCTGTCTTCCCCTCCTCTCTGGATTTCTCTCTGTCCTATCTGACAACAAAGACAGCAATAATAACAAAGGTAATGATGAACAACCAGGGCCATACAAAGCGGGGGGGGGGGGGGGCGCGGATGGCCTCTAGGAGCAGTGGATTCATACTGTAGGCAGGGAACCACAGCCATAAACCTGGGTGGGGTGCGAGGGGGAGAGGAAGGACTCTTAGGTCTACTTTTCCTTTCCTAGAACACTCCCCCTGCACTGCTGTTGCTGTTGCTGCCATTCTAGGAGGGTGTTCACTGCCTGTGAAGTGCCTCCCCTGCAGTTGGGGATCCGGGGGCTCGAACAGGGATCCTTCCTCCTGTCCTTGAGCTTTGCATCAAGCGCGCTTAACCTGCCTGTGCTATTGCTGGACTCCCACTAATGTTATGTTTTAATTTTTACCAGAGCACTGCTCAGCTCTTGTTTTCTTTACTTTTCTCTTTCTTTCTTTTTTTTTTTCTTCTTTTTTTCCCTGTTTGTTTGTATTATGGCTGGCGCTCAGTGCCTGTTTGCACTACAAATCCACTGCTCCTGGAGGTTGTTTTTCCCATTTTTTTGCCCTTGTTGTTACCATTGTTGTTGTTAATGTTATTCTTGTCAATGCTGTCTCAGCTCTTGTTGTTTTATGTAAAAAACAAGACCCTTATGGGGGGGAGAAGGAAAGGGGGGGCAGGGGTGGGGGTTTGGTTTATACAAAAGAAGTTGTATAACCTTTGGTTATACAAAAGACCTTCACTTTTTCCCCTGAGGCCTCAAAGTGCCAGCCAGATTCACTCCACAACAGGCCACAAAACAGAGCTGAGTAGTGCTCTGGTTGGTCTCTGTGTGTAGATTTCTCTCTCTCTCTCTCTCTCTCTCTCTCTCAATCTCTCTCTGTCACCAGATGGTGGTTGGGGGGGGATATGGTGTCCAGTGATTGAACCTGAAACTTTTGAAACCTCAGGCATGAGAGTCTCTTTCTATAACCATTATGCTATTTACCCCCACCCTGGCCCTGTAGATTTCTCCTTTCTCACAAATACATAATTTCTTTTTTTTTAAATTTTTTATTTAAGAAAGGATTAGTGAACAAAAGCATAAGGTAGGAGGGGTACAACTCCACACAATTCCCACCACCCAATCCCCATAACCCACCCTCTCCCATGATAGCCTTCCCATTCTCTAGCCCTCTGGGAGCATGGACCCAGGGTCGTTGAGGGTTGCAGAAGGTAGAGGGTCTGGCTTCTGTAATTGCTTCCCAGCTGAACATGGGCGTTGGCTGGTCGGTCCATACTCCCAGTCTGCCTCTCTCTTTCCCTTGTAAGGTGTGTCTCTGGGGAAGCTGAGCTCCAGGACACATTGGTGGGGTCTTCAATCCAGGGAAGCCTAGCCAGCATCCTGGTGGCATCTGGAACCTGGTGATTGAAAAGAGAGTTAACATACAAAGCCAAACAGTTTGTTGAGCAATCATGGATCCCATGATTTTTTTTTATGTACACTCCTAGCAAAATGTAGACATATAAATCAGTAGTTAATTAATATGAGAGGGGGAAATCAATTGTATGTCTCAAAGGTTCTCAAAAGACAAACTGAATCTTTTTAATAGATAGGCTATGTATTTGATATGCGGACTCTCTCAAAAGCCTAGACCAAGTAGATTAGAAGCTTCCAATAGCACAGCTATATACAAGATACTGGGTACTGTCCAGCAAACCATAACAAAGGGACTTTTCAAAGTTAACCCAATTAACAAATAATGTGATGATAATATTAACTATTGATTGTCTTTTTGAACCCTAAGACAGCAGGAACCTCACATCTTCACTATAGAGCCCCTACTTCCCCCAGTCCTGGCACCCTTGGATAGG